>NC_073703.1:47648155-48273155 GCF_023634085.1 Falco cherrug
GAAGACTATCAAGACTCTCTGAAGTACATTGTTTTATCATGCTGCTTTGCCAAAACCAGAATTCCACTGTTCAAGTAGAGCTTTAGACTGTCTCTGAAGAAAACTCATCCACATATATAAACGAGCATGAATTAAGCTTTGTCAGCTCTATGTATATAAATTATAAAGAATGCAAGGAGATTCCAGTCTGATTTAATTTTCCTCTAAGATGATGAAATTTTTCACGTTACCATATAATCATTTATCAGTATCCTGACAAACACAAACTAGTAGAAATACTTAGCTCTATAATCAGCATTCACTATGGATTTAGCTCCCTTATTATCCGAGTTATTATTTGACATACTCCTTTGCACTAGTCATATTTCTTCACTTTTCTTTCTTAGCCTCTCTGCTATGCTTGTCTGTGCTTTGTACTGTGCCTTATCTGAAAATTTAGATTATGCACTAAGGCATAACGAGTACCAAGTATGTTAAGGGAGCAGTGTTTCAGAATTAGAGAGTATTGTACATACTTATATGTTGTGGTTGTCCTTATGGACAACAGAAAAAGCTTTAGAGTATGCATCTGGAAATCACACAACAGGAAAAGATAAAAAAATAAACTAATATTTTTGTTTAAAATTTATATCAGTTGCCTACAATGTCAATCAGGAACAACCTATGTATTACACAAGTCTGAAACTGTGCAAACAGTCCACTCAGAAGAATCTAAGTCCAAGGTATGCAAAATAGTTCTAATTTCAGTGCCTAGGTTTTGATACAACTGATAATTCAATTAATGACCACCAAAACTGTGCATGCTATGTATCTCCTATGTAAACTGTTCCCACGTTTGTGGAACTAGTTAGTGCATAGCTAATATGTTTGAGTATGACTTAAAACTTGCTGGGAGTCACTGCATTATTCTCTTAAATTTGTATAGGTCTTTTATCATGTGTTAAGTATATCTTGTTGTATGGCCTAAGATATTTCTAATTGCAGAACAGGTAACATTTGTCTCCACAAAACCCAAATTGATAACTTTTTAATATATTAAGAGCAGGATTTTATCTTTAGAAAATACAAATTTCTCAAACAATTTGGCATAGAATATCTGTAACACCACATCACCCACTACAAAGCAGTTCTTTAACTCATCTTCTGCCACAGACTTCTGAACAAAACTCACAGATTTTCAGAGATAATCTCTGAAATTTATAAATGCATGATGTAAATGTCCATTAACCATATTAGCTTTCATGGTTTCCTTTCAAGCATCCACATCATTCTGCCTTCACACTTCTAAAGAATACCTTGTGCCAGCAATAGAAAATGTGACAGACATACTTCTTGGTGATTAACAGAGCTACATCATCTTCCAAAATACTCTATGCATCCTAAAGACTTCCCAGCCCTACCTGGTTCTGGTCGTTAAGGTCAGATAATGTCTGGAGAGATAATTGTGCAATCTCTTCTTATTAGATTCTAGTGCAGGGGTCCTCAAACTTTTTAAGCGGGGGGCCAGCGCACGGATGAAGTGTCAGGCAGCCATCTGCGGCTGCTTGGTTTCCCCCCCAGCCCCTGGTGGGGGGTGGAGGGGGTGTCTAAATACTGGGGGCCGGATTGAGGACCCTTGCTCTAGTGAAAGACATTCTAATGTTTGGTAGAATATTTAGCTTAACTCTTTCAGTTAGAGTTTCTCCTTAATACCTAACTATAACACTCCTAACTTTAAAGAAAGCTAATTAAACAGCTATTTAACCAGTCTTCATCAAAAAAACCCAAAACATTTAGTAATTCATATTTTACAGCCTAAGAGTTATATCAGTGTCAAAACATGGAACAGGGCAGTGGGATGCCCTTTCACTGTGGTAGGGACATATCACTTAAAGTCAATACCACTTATGTATTTCATTTGTTAAGCTTTACATACTTCAGACTAATGAAAATGCTGCTGTAAGTCACGTTGTGAGATACAATATTAATTTATATAAAGAATACTTTGAATTTACAGTTCTGTATACTCCCATCGAACCCAGTTCACTATAAGAAAAACTATGAAATATTTATATAAATAAAAATTAGTCATACTTGAAAATAGATTAAATTTCCTACTTTTTAATGGGGAAGGAGGAGATTTGATTTGATTTTCATTAAATACCTGAATAGGAGCACAATCTTCAAGAAGCAGAAGAATACAATTTCCTCTAAGACCAAGTTATGTGAAAAAAAAAAATATTCAGAAGGATCAGTATTTGGGCAAGAAATAGGTCCAGAAGCAACTTTTAATCTGGCAGTTCAATAGACATAGAGTCTGTCAGAAAACAGATGCTTCTCTCATGGCTTGGTATCCTGAGCCCATAGTATCCAAACCTGTGTTACTGATAGTTGCAATTTGGGTTAAGGTAGACAACAAATAGTGCAATACACCTATATTGATTAGCTGTCAACAGCTCACCTCTCACAGCGTCTGTTATGGGTCACAGGTTCTCCTGCTTGTCTCATCTATGTTGGATGCCAGTTGTAGTCTGACTCAGCCTCACACAGGGCACCAATTGTTGCAACACAAACAAACCAGTAGTCTGCAACGAGGCTTTTACCATCAGTCAGATTCTACTGTCCATGCTGTTTCTCCTTCCTCCCAAGATCAGACCACACTACTCCTCCCCCATCCAGCCCTTCCCCCCCCCCAATCCCCAGGGCTATTTAACTACTTAGCAGGAAAGAGCTTCAGCTGCACATTGTCCATGTCAACCAACCTGCCACCCCCGAGGCAAGGTCACAGCTGCATATTATCAATGCTAATCAACCCACTGCCTTCATTCCTCTACAACTGATCTTGTGATGTTACAAACTAAACAGTGAAACGCTTAAGAACCTTTATAATTTCAAATGCAAACTAGTACATTTTCTTTCCTGACATCTGCAACCACATTTAGATGATTTGTTGGCTGAGGGTATTGCACACCAGCATCAACTTACTGATTATAGTCATATGAGTGAAAAACACATTAAGTGAAAGCTAAACTTTTTGTGGTTTTGTGGAAAGGAGAAAAAACTGACATTTCACTTCTTTCTCTGTGTGACTTCTGCTTATGGCCAAAGATAGTTTCTCAGCTGCATTACATCTCAGCAGATATCCAGAAAGGAAGAAAGTAAATGGTCAAATTCAGCTGACTTTTGAAGCTGCTTTGCATAATTACTGATGTTGTCTGTTCTTGCTGGCCCAGCCCTCTAAAGATTTATATATATAAGCTTACATTTATACATGTGAATAGTACCACAAAATTAATGAATTCAGTGCTACACTTATATGGGTTACAAATCTTTATAGGGCTGAGCCAAAATAATGTGAATTAAAACAAGAATGTGATAGCTGTGGGTACATTAAAAATACATAACACTGAATTCACCAAGAAATGACTCGAAAGATCATTAAATGTGCTGTTTGCTGCACATGAGGCAACGGCTATTGGTGAGCTCATCTGTTGAGGGCTACACTGCAGCAGTATGTATGTATTTACTTTAAAATATGCAGATAATTATATCATTATGTGCATTCTGAAAGCTGCAAATACTTTTTACAAATATATAATTCTTTCCCTTATGATGCAGTGTTGCCATCTCTAACATGGAACAAAACATTAATTTTGCAACTTACACCAAGCCTACCTAAAGTGAAAGTGTCCCACGGAATTTAGTGTTGACTCAAGATGGGGATTGCATTATTATTACCTGAAAGAACAAATTCCCATTGCTTTATTATCATGGCTGTATACAACTCTAGAAATAAATGAAATAGACCATCACTGTTTATTTAAATGATATAATAAAAATCTATTAATGAATAAAGAGTTTGAAGAAGATGAAAGAAAATAAGCACTTTATAATGAAAAAAGAAGGGTGTTTTAGGAAATATGATAACAGTTTCAAAGGACACACTTCAAAGAAAATATTTTTTCATGCTTCACACTTTATGGAAAATAGTTACTTGCAGAGCACTTTGTCACAAAAGCTTGATAATAGGAGTGAGTTCAAGGGGTGTTTCTATTGTAACCCATTAAACTTGACAGTGTGGATGCAATTTCCAGATCAGAAAATTTGTACACCACTAATTCCTGGAAACTGGGTGTGTATTCCAAGAGGAGGATCATTTACACCTCTCTCTCTCTCCCCTCCTCCACCCCCCCCCCCTCACCCCCCCTTTTCTTACCTTATTCCTTGCTCATCTGCTACTGGTAAATGTCTGAGACAAGATATCCACAGACATTTCATCTGGTCTGTATGATTAATTCTCATATTCTAATACTTCTATTTCCTGCTCCCGCTTAATACATTGAAAGATCTCAGTCCATGTGCAGATCATAAACACTATTAATCTTATTCACACAGTATATTAGGGGTTTTATGCATAAACCCATATGAGGCCAATCTCTCAGATGTTCTAGAGTGTACTGGCTTTAGTCGTATCAAAACCAGCATCTAATAAAACACACTACACAGAAGGTGCAGTATGAGTTGTCAACCATTGTTGATGATACCCAGTCCTACTGAACTCTTCCTGATAAGCATATTTTGTTACAGATAGGATGGTTAAAACAGCATTATATACTCTAATTTACTAATTCTCGTTGACACTAATCTAAGTAGTTAGTATACAGCGCTTCAGAAACTGTGCTCCACAAGAATTAAAAGATTGTGTTTTCTCTTGTCCTAAAAGTTACATTTGCATTCAATTTATGTGAGATTAACATGTTCAAAAATCTTCAATGACTTTTACATACTTTGCATGATTGTTTTATAACCATTACTTTTCTTCCATGGACAATTTGCCTTCTTTGATAAAATGCAGTTCAGGTTCAGATTAGTGGACTGTTATGTAATTCCTATATGCCAGATGAAAAAATTAGAAAGCCTGTAAAACACATAATAATCCTGACAGGTTTCTTACAGCTTGAAATGTTACAAGCACCCAGATAAGCCATGTACTCTGAGTAACTGCATTTGACAAAGAGAAAATCAGGGAACATACAGTAATGCGGTGTATTTTAACTCAGTTTTTAAAGTATCAAACTTTTTTATTTTATTTTTTTTTATTTCAGTCAAGTCCATCTAAATGTACTAGTGGCTTTTAAATGCATGAGAATTTTAGTAATGAAAATTAACTCAGGTTTTTACTCTAAATTACAAATATAATATACTATATTTGATAGTATATATGTCTTGTCTATTGCATTATATTTATGTAATAAGTTATTAGATATATGTCATATATATCACTCATCTAACACATTTCTATCTAATATTTATTTTCTAAATAAGATAACTTTTTTATTTTAAAGCCCACTGCATGATGCAGTTAATACTTGCACTTGTACAGAAAAATAAAATACAATTAGATACAGAGTTAGAACAATGACAAGTTCAGTTGACTGGGCAGTTATGGCATTAAATCAATCAGAAAATTTATCGATTTTTTTTTTTTTACCCTGCAAAAAAATATGATGAATTCAAACAATACAGATTCATAATTATTTTTTTTACAGCACTCATACTTATTTATGAATTTAAACTTCAACATAAACACAGGATTTCAGGTTAACAAATTATTCTTGATGAGAGAAAGAAAAGATTTCTTGAAGTTATCTTTCCATTGCTTCTGCTCTTGGATTGGATTAAAAGAAACATAAAAGCTATGTATGCAACCCCCCCAATATTCTTCTATACTTTTCAGTGTTTCATAGACCATCAGGGAAAATTAGTTTTACACAGAGCTCACACACACCTTCTCCTACCTTTATCTGTAAGTAGGTTTTATTTGAGGCTTCCTCTCTGGTTAGAATCTAACTACTTGTGAAAGATGTTTTTGCTTCTTCTCAGTCCCTGGTCAGTGGAACACACTGGTCTGAGTTTGCTTAGCACAGCTAAGACGACATATCAGTTATTTTCATTTTTTAATTGCAGTTGATCAAGGCACTTACAGTTTCTTCTGTAAGTAAAGTCATTCTGCATGGTTTGCCACTGTTTGGGTCAGAAAAATGTTCATGGATGAATCAGATAGAAAAGAGACTTGAAACTGAAAATGGTGCTTAGAAACAACCGCAGAACCATGGTTCATTTTTATCACTTTGAAAATGGTCTGAAATCTTATCGCTGCTGTGAATTCTGAAAATGAAGAAGCCACCATATGATTGCATTAAATTGTAAATGTTGATTTATTACTCTCACTGTAGCACTGGCATATTCTTAAAAATAAAGAAGGCAAAACCCCCACTTTCATCCACCAATAGGCATGCCACAGTTTAATGGATACTGTTAAAAATTGTGCATTTCCCTCATTGTCTACATCATATTGAAAAAGGCTTTCACTTCACTAAAGGAAGAATATATGAGCTTTCATTTTGGCAGAACTTCATGTTTACAGCCCACAGTGGTGTTTCTTGAGTTTCTGTACCTTTCTGTTCTACAGTATTCAAATCTGGCATGTGTTATTGGTAGGGATGAACTGAACACAGTCACGTTCTTTAGAAGTTACTGTTTATCATACCCTAATATGTTCTGGAAAATGTCTGAATTTTACATTCAAAGATACCATTTGTCCTGATAAAATCTCCAGTGCCCATTGCTTTCATCATTGCAGTATTAGAGTCAAATATTTTTGCACAAATATGTTGGGGGGGGGGGAGTGGTGGTGTTGGGTTTTTTTTGACAGATCTGTATTTGTGCAATACCAAAAGCACATGTGTTTGCTTTGTAACTAAAATAGATCATTTAAGATTAGTTTTCCCCTTTCTTGTTTAGTGTAGAAGTGGAATAAGATGTCATTAGTGACCACAAGAGTTTGCTATCCAATACCCTGGAAACCACTCAGTGACCCATATTATTCAAATGAATGTCTATTTTAAACTGTAAGTTTCAATTAAGTAACAGTAGAAGCATAAACCTGTGCTCCACTGGCAGGGATTATCTCATCATTTCAACAATTTTTTTTTGTGTTTTCAACTTAGTGTTTTCAATCATGCTATGTTCTTTCAAAAACAGTGGACAGCAATCACTTTCCATATGATGGGTACATCATACACAGGTCGTGCCCAGAGAGGTATACTTAAACAGTTCTGCCCATAAAGCCTTACACTTTTAGGTGAAGAATCAGTTGCACATAAACGTATGAGTTTCCATCCTCACAATCAAGAAAAAAGGGTACAAAAGTAAAATGTGCAGAAATAGAAACTTCTACTTTGTATATGTCATCAACATGATGGAGGAGAAACTATGGTTAATTGCACAGATCTCAAGGAGTTGTCCACAGATAAAAACCACATTTGAATTCAACTATGTCAGTAAATGCTTAAAGTTTTTTTTAAAAAGCTGTAATATGTCCAAGCTGCAGATGAAAGAAATGCCAAATAATGGTTTGCATATCTGGTTGTGAAACTGGACGAGTTTTAAACAAATTAGGAAACTTAGACACCAAAAGTTATTTCCTCTCCTCTCTTCTCCTCCCCTCCCCTTCCCTCCCCTCTTTTAATTTCTCGAGTGCATGGCTAATAGTCTGCTCTTGGCATTCAGGATAAAGCAAAATATAAAAATGTCTTGACCGTGACTGACATTGTTATCAAAGAGTACTAAGACAATTTGTGAGTCACAAAAGTTACCTTCCTTGAAGACAAAATAAACTGTTATAGATATGCTGATAATATCTATATTATATTAATTAATATATATTAAAAAAAACTTTTTTAAACAAAATCAAATATTAAAGGAAGCAAAGAAGATTATTCATAGAAATGTCGCTCCAGAGAAATTGTTGGACATTAATCACAAGGAAATACTAATTTTACTAAAGGCTTCACTGAAAAGTTGCCATCCTTTGCTGTTTGTTAAGTTCTGAGAACTTGGTGAGGAGGTCTCATTAGAATCCATATAATGAATTTTATATGACTGCATTTTCATTTGCTGTCATTCAAAAGATTTCTGTTGAACAAAGGTATAATCTCAAAGTATTGCCAGTCTAATCAGAAATGGGAAAAGTCTGAAACAGAACCCTATTTTTGAGATTAGTCTAATTCTCTTGAACTCATTTATGTGCCCAAGAAGCTAAAGCTCATTCTCAGAAAGGAGGCTGTGTCTACCTGCTATATTTGTGAGTAGATTAAATTTCTTTCAAGGCACTCTCTGAACAAAGCAAGTGCACAAGTGTGTCAGTGAAACTGTACTAATAGGGCCGGCAACAGAGAAATGTATCAGGTTATGTTGAGCACTGTGCTGTTGCTGCAGCCTTAGGTCCTTTCCCGGTAGCTCAGAACATGAGCGCAGCAAATATTTCACTGCCCCAAATATGAAGAGTGAGAATAACTTAGGTCTTTCTTAAAAATTATGAAACCCGATATCTTACCTTGTTTTTGAAAATTATTCTTAGGCTGTATTTAGACACTTCTGAAAATTTTACACTTAATCACAAATGCCCCTTGCTGCAGTCCATTTGCTTAACACATATTTAAGATGGTAGACATTGCAATGCTGCCTGCCATGTCTATTGCATGATATTAATTATAACCCTTATACAGCTGTTCCTGAGCCACAGAGTGTTCTTGATAAGTACCTTTCACCAGCCAGTTACCAGGTGGTAGCTCTAATGGAGAACAATACAGAGCTATGCTGGTTCTGGAATCCATATGACAAGTATAAATTAATGTTTCAGAACTAAAACTTAATGACACAGAAATTTATGACAAAACTCCCAATAACTTTGGTGTCAACAGGATTTTGTAATACATCTGTGGTATACCTTATTTGACATACTAGTTTTGAGGCAGTGACTCAGCATAACAAGCAGCAATCTCTACCTTGATAATCTCTACCACAGCATCCTGATCTGTGCTTGATGGCTTTTAGATTCATCAGTGCTAGTGCCTGACACTGGAAGTTATTCTTTTCTCTGAGTCATAATATGTAAGGAAATATTTTTATAAGGACCAAACCCTAGAAACTGAACCTATCCCCTGATTAAATTTACAATCACAGCATAGAAGACTTCACTAGCACATGCATGGTCCTGCCTCCAAAGTCATTAGGGAGCAGGAGGATTTGGTTGCACCCCAAGGGAAAGCAAGCTGGGTGCCAAGGGTGGTAGCAAGGCAATTCTCTCACTGACAAGGGCACAGTTCCACAGTACCCAAGCTAAGAGCACAGAGCAGGTCCAGAGCAGATACTAACAAGGGCTGATCACCAGACAAGTTGGCAGTAATAAGGCACATTCAAGGTAAGCCAGGAATTCCAAGGGTCAGATTTCAGGTACGCAAGATACATGACCAAGAAAAAAAAAAAAAAAAAAAAAAAAAAAAAAGGCACATTCAAGGTAAGCCAGGAAGTCCAAGGGTCAGATTTCAGGTATGCAAGGTACATGACCAAGAAAAAAAAATTTAAAAAAAAATTAAAAAAAGCCAAAAGCTTGTGGATCTGTGGATCTACTAAGACTGACTGTTAGAAAAAAATATGTGTTCAATTTATAAATAGGATGAATGCACTAGATTCAGGAAAAAATCAAGCTGATATAGTAAAAATTGAAAGCTGAGTAGGAGTGACAGCTTAGCCTTGAAGCTTTAACGTTTTAGCAATCTTCATTACAACAATCCTCATTAGCCATTAATATTGCTTGCTTAAAATTAGAACAGGATCATAACTAGAACATACCTGCACTGCACAGAGATCCCTGAGTAAGTGCTGACCCAGGCTGGTGTGGCCATACACAGGGGCAGGTCTTGCACTGGGAACAAGTCCAAACCCAGTGAGTCTTTTTCTTTGCAATGAGCATTAGACTCTGGCACAGCAAGGCACTAAAACCACACAAGAGGAAGTACAATGCTCTTGTGCCGTAGTCCTTGATTTGGGAGTGGTGACAGAATTCCTTAACAGCCATATGTCATGGCTGAGAAAGCTGCAGACAGGAATCTGGAAATAGTAGACAGGACACTCTCCAAGAACTGACTCTGTCATTTGTATACAGCATTACTTTTTTTTTTTTTTTTTTTTTTTTTTTGACACATGACTTCCTGGGATTCTTTGCATGGAAAATTGGACGATTTATAGTTATTTAAAGCAGGAGGACCACTGGTATGCATGCATAGCTTTTTCTTGCACCTGTAGAGAACAGCAGCTCTGAAAACAAGTGCTTGGAAGTTTTGTGGGAAGTATCTAATCGTGCTTGACATCAAACCTCTAGGAAATGTGAAATGGTGTATTTTTTCTCATTTAGGTTGTATCATATCTACTAGGTTTCTGAGGAAAAATTATGTTTTTCCACTTGTAAAGGGAGAGATGTAAATGTATAATCTAACAACAAAATACACTAAACTAAGAATTTAAGAACTTTGTGCATTTCCTTATCTTTGGGACAAGCTCAGAAATCCCTACTTCACAGACTACCACGTGACACAGATGTGTTTTATATTAGTTTTCCACAAAACAACTTTGCTCAATGTATTTATTGGACAAAATACATCTGGCATGCCCACAACCGTGTGTTGGTGGCAAAACAACACACCACTGAGCACATTGGGCCCAACTGTAAATCATTGCTGCATGAGCAACTAGTAAGAAGAGTGTATAGAAAAGTTTATATGCACCAGCTGTAGCTTTTTTCCTCACATGCATATTTTATTAATAAAGTATAAATTTATGCAACATATTACAAATTATGACTAGTAGCCTCTACTAAATGAAAATCTTTGTTAAATACAAAATGGAATGAATTTGCACAACACATTTAAAAAAAAAAATGAGCTCATCCTTCATGAAGCAGGAGATTTGATAGCTCTGTCATGAGCAAATGGTGGAACTTGCCAAATTTGTCTGCATTTTACACTGGACTCTCTCTCATGTCATTAGCCGTTACCAGAATACACTACAATTCCTTCAGAACCACTTGAAAAAAAGCAAACATCTTTTTTTTTTTTCTTATTCAGAAGTTTATGTTTAAAATATATAATAAAGCACCAGGAAGCAAGATGTTTGACAGCTCAAAAATGTACCCACTATTTTATGTTATGTTGGATACTGAATTTAGCATATGCATAAATGCACTACAAATGGCTGCTCAAAATACTGTACTACCTGTTTAGCCATCTGAAGCTAATACAGTTATAACATGTATTAAAAGGAAATAGCTTCTAGTGTGCTCAGCTGTCTGTTCTGAGATTTGCCACAGAACAAAACATCTTTCATTGAGGAAACTAGGAAACAGATTTACAAGTGGAGGTTTTAATACCAATTAACTCGTTACTTTCTCAGCAATCAAGTAAAGTTAGCACTGCTAAAGCACACTGGATTGGCAGAAAAGAGCATTAAAATCCTTCATCAAATGGATAAAGACATTTTACAAGATGTTTCATTTTGCTGTATTTTTGAGAGATGCAGATAATTTTACAGATCACAAAACCTTATTTTAGCTTTACTTTGTTGGGAGGGCACAATAAATGTCAAATAATTCTTTCAGCCCTCTGTACCTTTTGATTAGTCTTTTGGGTTGTAGACACTGGTACATGTCATGAAGTTCAAACAAAATAATTAATGATAAATGTAAGCATTATTTGAATAATCTGCATTAGCATTTGGATAACACTGCATTAGTCCAGCTCCCAGTTAGGTCTCATGGATCTACATAAGAAACAGCAGAATAAGCTATTACCTTTTTCCTAGGCTTGCTCAGCAGAAGCCTGTTTCCCAGGTAGTTTTGATGTCTCTGCAGCCAGTATAGATTTAGTTCCTCCTCACACTGCCAGTAAGGATGCCAGTTAGTATCAACTGGGACTATTTGTCTCCAGTAAAAACTCAGATGTGAAACTGACTGAGTTTGACAACTTTGCTCTCCAGTGTGTAAAATCCATCCATGGCAACTTCAGGCTTTAACCAAGCAGGCTGTATTTGAAGCCTAGACAAAAAGGACCCAATTTACTGCCAGGTACTACCCAGCCATGAATTTATCTAAAAACTGTCATTTTAGAACCTACTGCCATTAAATGTTGTCTTATTAAGTAATGAAAGCATCTGGGAGACAAGTCATATGAGAATAAAAATTTTCTCCCAGTGTTAGCTCAGTATCAAATAAATTTGGAGACTGAGTTTTGCTTTTGCGTTGTTTTGCTTTTCAAGCAATTTGTCTACTGTCAGTGAAAATTTGACAAATGTCAAGTTCTCCATAGCACCGATTTTGGAATTTACCTGTCTTAAACCCAAAGCATCTTTTTTCATTCTGTACATTTTCCAGCCTTTTCAGCTTTGTTAGGGAAGATATGTTAAATAAGACACATATGCCATGACCCTCAATATAGTATTTGCTGCAATCTAACTAACAGTAACATGTAACTGCTAGGGTCAGATAATTGGTTCTAAATTTTATGGAGTCCCCGGATAGTCTTTGCACCCTGCCATTGTTTCTGTAATGGCCTGAGGTAGCAGCACTGGGTCTCCTCAGCTCAGAGATGTGCAGAGATATTTTGAGTTTTGCAGCTCTCACTTTCAGAAATGATCAGGTGACAGTACAGTTGGAGAAGAGGCAAACAGATTTGTTTTGGAGATAAAAGTTAGAAACTACTGTGCAGCTGATATTCATTACTGATTAAAACAGTAGTTTGGATTACCTTATTAGTTACTCATTTGGCTTTCATCCAACCAGCCTAATAGAGTTTTTTTTAATGTTGGTGAGGAACTAATTTTTGTTTACATTTTTTGTAATGACTCATCTTATGCTTCAGTCTTTTAACTGAGAACTAGTGGAGGAGAAAAGAATAGTAAAAATTTACAGTCCCCAATCAGTTAATACTCTGAAGAAATTTAGGCCTGTGTTCGGTCAACCAGAATGCTTGAACAGGCAACAGCTGCTCATCTGTGTCAGGAGTCTCAGGACAGATTTAATTAATTTCTTTTTTTTTTTTTTTTTCCTAATTGCTTCTAGATCATCTACTGAGTTATTTCAGCAATTTTTTTTTTTCTTTTACAAGCAGCCCATAATGTAAAATTGTCTGTGAATAGCAACTTTATGATGAGATTAATTTATGTGTTATTAATAAAAATAAGGAGGCTCTTATTTTTTGAGCAATTCTTTATAAGCTTTAATAGATATGGGGAATGAGTAGGAAAGGATAAAAGACAAAATGGTGCTCAATTTGCTGTATGACTTCTTCCATATTATTGGACCAGATTTTATTGGATGTTTTCCAATTGCTTTTGTACATGACTTTTGAAGTACATAAGTGCCTAAGAGCAGCAATTGGTTGTCATGGTTTAACCCTAGCTAGCAACCAAGCACCACACAGCTGCGCACTCACTGCCCCCACTTCAGAGTGGGAGTATCAGAAGGGTAAAAGCAAGAAAACTCATGGGTAGAGATAAAGACATTTTAATGATAAAGCACACACAAGCAAAGCAACTTAAGGAATTCATTCACCACTTCCCACCAGCAGGCAGGCATTCAAGCCATCTCCAGGGCTCCATCATACATAATGGTTACTTGGAAAGACAAACACTATCACTCCAAACATCCCCACATCCCTTCCTTCTTCTGCTGGCTTTTTATGCTGGGCATGACCTCATATGGTATGGAATATCCCTTTGGTCAGTTGGGGTCAGCTGTCCTGGCTGTGTCCCCTTCCCAGCTCCTTGTGCACGCCCAGCCTGCTCACTGACAGGGCGGTGTGAGGAGCAGAAAAGGCCTTGGCTCTGTGTAAGCACTGCTCAGCAATAATGAAACATCCCTGTGTTTTCGACACTGTTTTCAGCACAAATCCAAAACATAGCCTTGTACTAGCTGCTGTGAAGAAAATTAACTATCCTAGCCAAAACTGGCGTACTGGTGAATGCAGCTGTCTCTGGGATGAAACACAGCAGACTACAAACAGATCCTACTGCCATGAATTGGGAACTGCTGTGATGAGAGTATTTTGTGACTGAAACACCAAGTAAATTTTAAAACTTTGGGCAAGCATTTTTTTATATTTAACTACTTGGTACTCTATTAATAATTGCAAATCATACATAAATCCAACGTACCACTTGAGCCTTGTCTAAAAGATACCATGAGTTTTTTGCTACCAACAGACCCTGAAACCCACAGTTTTTGATGTTCTTAGCCTCTGTGATTAAGATGGCCCAACTCATCTTCAAAAGGGGGAGCTGAAACCGTAGTACTCTTCTTTCTTCCCCAAGATCCATTCTGTATCCTTGGTGTTTATATGCAGCTATTCCATGAACTCAGACCAGTCTGGTCTCCTTTTTCATTTTTTCTGCCTTGTGCCAGTGATGGTCCATTCCAGCTTCTTCATATTGGTGTTGCCTGTTGGAGACTGGATTCTTCTGAGAAGCTCTGGATTATGAAATGTTATCTTAAAGTTTTTTAAGCCGATATTATAAAGCATTTCACCTTATATCATAAATCAAGCAGTTTTGTAGCATGTCCAGCTCCAAGACAAACAAGTCAAGTTTCACAAACAGGTTTTCATGATATATGTGTTTTAGATAGGCCAAAATCCATCCAGAAGTCCAAGAAAATAAGATTTTTTGCAACCTATAAAATGGCAGTATGTTTATTTCTCAAGTGTGTAGCACCCGAGTTGCACAAATAATTTTTAATACCTTTAGATTGCTAGCATCAAACAAAGGGGATGTCACATTTTTTAGAAAGTCAGTACTGAGTTGTTAAAAAGTCAGTATCTGGAAGTATATGCAACTCAAATTCAGTGATGACCCATGAACAGAAAAAAAAATGAGAGGCATCATTGCAGTCTTCACCACCATTGTCTTTTATAATTGTATCCACAAGCATAAAATCTGGTTTTCCTAAGGTATGACTGGTAATTAAAAGTTGCCTTTTTCTTTTCCTTTTTTCACCTCTCTTTCTTGCCCTTCCCCTCTCCTTTCCTATCCTTATCCTTCCTCTCTCCATACCTTTCCTTTATCTCCCGTGTTCTCTTCTCTTCTTAACCTTTCTCTACCTCCTCTCCTTAGCATCCCTTTCTCCCCCCTCATCCTTCCAGTCTCCTCTCCTTTCTCCTTCCCTCCTCTCACTTCCATTTTTTGCTTCTCTTCTCTTTCTTCTCCCTCTGTAGCTTTTACATAGACACTGCAAATTTTTCTGTACATATGAAATCTTTAAAAAACAAATAAACCTTTTTATTATGAAAGAAGCACATACCTGAAATAAAATTACTACTAAAAGCTTAAGACTTTTTTTTGGAAGAACAGAGCATTATGGAATCTGCAGTAATGGAATTCATTCAAAACAAACTCTCACACAGTTGCAACAGAATGGAAAGATTAAGCATCTGGTAATAACTCACAGATAAGGTTTGTAAGAAAGACAAGTAGTGAATGTTGTGTCATAAAACTAAAATAATCTTTTGCTCTGGAAGCAGTAGCAAATGAGTATGTTTTTCACAAAGACACCAGTGCGAATTATCTGCCATCCATTTTAGGAAAGAATTATTTTTTTTCCCCAGATGCAGTTAATTTCATATACATATATGACATAATTTCATATATATATTTAAAGTACACAAATAGATAACCTCTAATTTCTGATTTTCTTTTCCAGAACCAGATAACTGAAAGACACCAAGAATATTATGATAGCAGCTTCTAAGAATTCCTACAATTTTTCTGCATTGTAAAATTTATAATTGATTTTAAATGTTTTTGCCCACATTTCTGGAATAGAATTACTCAGTGTTATTTACAAGTTAATTACCACAAACAGCAATACTTGAAAAGCAAATAATGTTCAGCATACTAGTAGATTTTACTGAAAAGTTTTTATGTCTCATATTCTGCAAGTTTTGCAGTATTTATTAACAGGGTATTGTTACCTAAACAATTTTGGCTCTTGAACTATATAGTTACCACTAAAGAGTAAGGTACTACTGTTAATAACCTAGGAGTCTGTGTGATTGTCCTTAGGAACATTTGCTTATATTCTGTTTTCTGGTGTTAACAAAAGGCTTGGAATAGCAATGTTGCTGAAATGGAAGGAAATAAGAGTGTGTGACAGCACCTTCCAAAACTTTACAAAGTTTGTGATCTCTGAATATTTAGAAACTGATGTTATTGGAGATAAAATCTTCAACATAACATGTATATCAATAAAACATGAATTTTTATTAGAATGAAAAAGGATGGTTTTGGAGAGGAAAAAATTGTTCTTGCTAATGGAAGTCCACTGTCTTACTCATCAAAAATTTGTGTCTCACGGGTTACCACACAGACACACACATGGAATATGAACGCAGGATAAAAATCAGGGGACCCAGTTAAATAGGTGTAAACCCGATGTCATTGCATTAGGTCTCATATGGTGCAAAAGATCTTTCTTCTTTTGTCAGGAAAGAAAAAAGAAGAAAAGAAAAGGGAAAAAGAATAGGGAAAAATCTACTTACCTATTGAAAAAGAAGCCATGCCTTCACTAAAACATTTTTAGTAGTGTTATTTTTCTCTCTTGTAAGAAATTCACATCCTAGTTCAGGGGCAGAGAGAAAATTACTTCCACCCCTAGGGTATCCCAAGCTGATTTAGTTGTGATGGAAGACAGGGCAACTATATGAAATGCTTAATTTTGCACTCTGGTTTTGAAGCAAAGCCATGCTGTAATGTTTTTTCTATATCAACATGCCTCTGTTAACACCCTCTCACTCAGGTTACCAGAGTGGGTGTACTGCTAGTGAAGTCAGTTCTGAACTCCTTGAAAGGCTTTATGCCCTCTGGATGGGGGGACAGTCTGTACTTTCATAATGTGATATTAACATCACACAGTTACAAAAAAGATCTGCAGAAAATACTTTAATATCCACAATACCATCCCCCATTTTTCTTTAGGGTCCTTGCAGTAGCCACCGCCTTATGCACCATGGGTCTCCAGCTCCTCTTTGTGGAGGACAACAGTGGCTGCAGCAGAAACAGTTAGGGTTTCCAGCATTTTGCCTCCACACCCTTTCTGCTTGCCCCCTCTGTGTAACACTGCTAGCAACCCAGGAGCTGTGTTCAGTACTGAGTTTAATCAGAGATCTGTATTTTACCTTCCATTCACTTTCTACACCTCCAGAGGGCCCAAATAATAAAGCTTCCTTCAGAAATTCTGTGGATTCCTTGTGTGCAGTTGGGAACAAAAATATCCCTTTGAGATCGTTTTGTTGTTAGTAATTCTGCCTTTAAAACAAATCAAGAAGAGGGAGAATAAGCAAACATGAGATGTCTGTACACTCATGTCAAAAAAGCAGTAGAAAATCTTTACATTAAGCAGCAGTGTGTAAGTTTCACAGACCAACAATTTCTTAACCACATCATTTGGATAATCTTTGTATGTCAAATACATTTGCAATCATGAAGGGTGTTTTGTATGTTCATCACAAAAATAAAGTGACATATTTCTCAGATATATACACAGCATTTGTCCCAGTCATATTTACTCAGGGTTCTTTTTTTTATTAGTTTGTTCAGGAAATACAAGACTGTGTTTATTTCTGACTTTCTTTGTCACATATCATACTCTGTATGTAGATTTCATCTGGTACCAACTCGACACTGCTAATGTCATTAGTTTCTGTCGTGCATAGTTTTATATACTGTTAAGAAACAGAATCTGAAATGAACATATGTGCAGAAGCATTCAGAAATGGAAGGTTTAGTATCAACTGAAATGGTCAAGTACTTGTAAATCCTTGCCAGAACTGAAGCAGGACAAATGTACTTCAGTGGCCCAGAAATGCAGTGCATTTAATGGCTCAGTAAGGAGGCCAAGGCAGTTCTTGAGCCTCAGCAGTGCAAAAAAGCTGTAGCAGCTTGTAAATATCATAGAATAAAAAATTATCCATAGTCAACAATGTAACATATGATTCAGGAATCATAAGTAAGAAATAAAGGTAAAGTTACTTAATTAGGAGAATCTACTGAGGCATCAGAATATGAACTGGTAAAAGGTAACATGGCCAAAAGATTCTGGAAAGCTGAAAAAGAGTAATGCTACTCTGACAATGGACAGATAGTTAACTACTGTCCTCATCCCTGCCTTATTATCAGTATGCTGAGTAGGTAGTGAGGGTGAATACTTTTTTTTTTTTTTTTTTTTTTTCCCCCTTCTTGGAGGAATTTTGAGATTTCTGTTACAGCTGTTCAAAATGGATGAAAATCAACACCGTAAGTCTTTAATCTCCAAATAATTTTAGCTTCTCCAAGGAATACAAAAGCAGATACTACACAATTAAGTGATTTGTTCAAGACTAAAATGGAAGAATGCTAGATCAAGAAGTCTTTCTTTTCTTTTTTTGCACTTCAATCAGTAGATTACAATAGAATACATGAAAAATAATTTATCCTTATGAAGTTAGCATTATTGACATGGCATACCATTGCGGTCAGTAGTTTCATATTACAGTTTATATTTCATATTCATAAATGAACTGATGGAGATCTTTTACAATGATGCTTATTGTCCTGGTTTTAGCTGGGATAAAGTTAATTTTCTTCTTAGTAGCTAGTACAGAGACATATTTTGAATTTAGGATGAGAATAATGTCAATAACACACTGACGTTTTAGTTGATGCTAAGCAATGCTTACTCTAAATCAAGGACCTTTTAAGTTTCTCATGCCCCACCAGTGAGCAGGTGCAGAAGAAGCTGGGAGGGAACATAACGAGGACAGCTGACCCAAACTAACCAGAGGGATATTCCATACCATAGGTTGTCATGCTTGGTATATAAACTGGGGGGAGTTTGCTGGGAGGGGCCAGTCACAGCCTGGGAACTGGCTGGGTCAGTGGGTGCTGAGCAATTGTATTGTACATCACTTGGGTTTTTTGAGTTTTATTCCTTTCTCTCTTTTTATCTCCCTTTTAATTTCTATTATTGTTATTATTATTATTGTTAGTAGTAGTATATTTTACTCTATTTCAGTTACTAACCTGTTCTTAACTCAACCCATGAGTTATATCTTTATCTGATTCTCCTCCCCAACTCACTAGGGGGAGGAGGGGAGTGAGGAAGCAGCTGCATGGTACCGAGTTGCCAGCTGGGGTTAAACCATGACATTTACTAAATGGCAAAGAACAGCAATAAATTTAGGTATCTCGTTTCAGCTGGTTAGCAACTGACTGAGAACTCAATGTAATTTTTTTCTTTAAATTTAAATTATTCAATTTTTGTTAATTCAGCTACTGTAAGCATTTTACATATCGCAGTTTATACTTTTCTCTAAAGCATCTGGCATTGGCCAGTGTCAGAAATCAGCCAGGTGAAACAACTGGTTTGCACTACTTATGAATAGCTAAGCATTTTTGAGATGTTGAAACACCACAGAGACTGTACTTCTGAAAATAACATGCCACGTTTTCTTCATTTTACACACAAAGGGTGTAAAAAGTATATAAAAATCTTAACCCATATCCTAAGAATCAGTGATCCTTAGTAGCATTTCTGCAATACCTTGAACATTTTTAATGTGGTGAATTTGTGATGATTAAACTAACAACACAGAACAGACTATCTACCAAATATAAGGAAACTTACTAATCAAATTTGTTTTCATTGAAATGCCAGTTCTTACTGGCTGGAGAAGCACTGAGAAAGGAAACACTGTTGCCGCATTTGTAGACTATTTCAGTTTTGGAACCATGAGAACTGTTACAGTGTTCCTTGTTTCTTTAATTCTTCTGAATAATCAGAACTCTCTTTTTCACCTATTTTTTTCTTCTTAGCTACTGCTACACTTAGACATGGTGAGTTTTTAAAGCTTAGTAATTGCCCACTTAGAGGGTGACTGGTCCTGGCGACAGATACCTGAATGCCTGAACTCCTCAAGCACTGCTTTAATTTGCTTTTATATCTGCTGTGCTGCTGAAGTTCTGATTCTGGAACTGCTGTAGTCTCAGGAATGAGGGTGTCCCTCACACCTATGGCAGATAAAGACTCAGAAGTCAGTCTTTTGATGATCAGTCAAGCAATCATGCCTTGGGATGAATGGTTTGTTTTAAAACTCAGTCATAGAGATGATCCTTAAAATATTATTTTGAGATAATTAAAGTTAATTATTGTCACTGACTATAAAAGAATGACTTCTATTATAGTAACTAATTAAATGTATCAGACAAAAAAGCTCATAACAGAGACAGAAAAATTCCTGTCAGTTAAGTTTCACACCCAAGTTTTTGTCTTTTAATAGCATAATTTTTTAAATGGAATGTTTACTGGTTCGGTATGTTAGTGCTCAGGCCTCTTAGAAGGACAGTTATCCTCACATGGGACAATTCTGCATTTAAAACATTCCTTTAGGAAATGAAAGACTTCAAGCTCCTCAATTACAGTGACTTCCAAATTGCACTCAGACCTGCTCCCAGCTGCATTTTTTTTTCACATTGCACATTCAACATCTGTGAGATTAAATGCTATCCAGTAATAATGAGCAAATGATTTCCATAAATACTGATTATTTTTCTTGTTATTTTACCTGGTGCAAAGTTAACCCAGAAATAACCTGCGTGCTTTTCTTTAAATACAGTGTTTAAGGCCCATGTACTCAAGACATTTTAGACACCTACACTTCTGTCATTTCACTATTAGGCATTTTGTTCACTTTGGCAGAGGTGCCAAGTTTCTAGTGCACAAATTTAAAAATATCAGCCTTTGCCTTACTTTAGCGTTATGCAATGCCCTTGAGAACTGGAATATCACTTGTTGTATAACTTACACCACCTTGAATAGTTAGGTTTCTATTTTAATGCTTCGCTGACTGACAGAATATTAATAATGGTTAATGTTCAAATAATGTGATCCACCAGCTGCAAACAGGTAATTTTGTTTAAATAATAAACTAATTAAGTTAATTGAACTGTAGAATTAATAGTAATATAATGCGTTTGTGCAACAGTAGCTCCATTTATATTTTATTTTTATGGTAAATTCACTTCATCTGTTTTCATTCATTTGCTCTCCAAAATAATTACCTTTTCTTCCAATAAACCACATGAAGAAAGACCTTACCCATAAACTCAAAACTATTAAATATTGCTACATTCTTTTTTTTATATAACTGCTCTAAAGGACAGTAAATTTAATTTATCCCACCATATTAGCATATTCTTGTTAAGTTTCGGACAACTTAACTCAAAAGAGTACAGCTTCATTATTAAAGTTCAGTACTACCTTTCAGTGGTGCACAGAGGTAGGCTGAGGAGCCCTACCCCTTATTATTACTATGATTAATGTCTTTTAATATTTATGTATGTGATTTTCATTATAATCATTGCAAAGCATACAGAAGGATTATCTTACACCAGCTTCTGGAGTTACACTAATCTGCACAGGATGCATATTTGGTTGGAGTTTCCTAAGTAGTATCTACTAGTATTAGTTAATATTACATTTGAATATTCTTAGCCTTACCCTCAGCAAGTAGCTTGTAACCATCAGATTTTGAAAATTATTTTTCAGAGAAGAAATCTCGTTACTGGTTAAAGAAAGTAAAAAATCCTATGGACTTTAAGAGTCTTCTACATCAGACTGAGAAATCTCACCTGTGTCAGAATAAATCCACAGTAGTTATATGCTGAATTTACAGAGTTTATGCTACATCAGATTTTTAAGTTGGAGACAGCATGGTGTAGGATATGGTTGTAAATGCTTAATCAGCTATAGTTCCATCTCTGTTTTTGCTTAACCAGGGCGAAAAGTCAGACTAGATTAGGATCACTCTGGAACAAAATGTTTTTCACTTTCTATCTTAATAAAAACAGAATTTATTTATTTTCAGAATTTACTGGAGTATATCAAAACAGCCAAGTGCGACAGTGCCAATGCTATCACTGAATTCAGCACAGTAGTGTTTGAAAATGTAGCAAATATACATACTTCCTGATTTCAGGAATGTTCCTTAATTCACATACTCCAGGCATAGACTACATCTAAAGCAAAAAATTTTGGCTGCACAGAAAAGAGATGGAGGCAGATGCCCTACTATTCAGTCAGTAAGTGTAAATAATAAGTAACATATACAGGGCATAACATTTTTTGATGGGTGTTTTTGATGAAGAAGTTCTGATGCCAAAATTCTTTTCAACTCCAAAGATGAAATATGATAGCAGGATACTGTACACAAGATACATTTTTGGACAGTTGAATTGCACATTGACAAAATAGAAATAACTGCATTTTGAATAGAAAGCAATGGTCACTTCTCATCACTGATACATGGTTTCCAAATAACAGCCACTGTTTCTGTTGAGGACTCATTGAATGAAATTAGTGCAAGTTTCTGTCTCTATTTTTAGGTCCTTAACTGAATAACAAGTTGTATTTCTGTAGACTATAAGGATTACAAAGTTCAGTTCTGATAAGTGTGAAGTATCACATGTCATAGGTAGGGATAGTTTAATACCCTATTTCCTTACAATACTGAACTAAGTTATAGAATTAGATAAGAAAAAGATCCTTATCCCCGTTCTGATAATTCCATTTATATCTCTTTTATGAATGCAGCTGAACTAAGCTAAACAAACACAATGCACAAAAAGGGTAAATCTAATGAACAAAATACTATCACGCTAGTGTATAATCCAGTATTGCAAAGTCAGCTAGGTTTTGCACAGAGCTGGATATTTCAAATCTCAAAAAGATATCACAAATTTATGGTCAATAGAGGACAATATGAAAAAACAGGAATGTGAAAACAATATAATGTTTTCTGTATAATGGACAAACTATAAGAAGGGTCTAAACCCAGAATTGTTTACAGAAGCTATAGGGAGATTCTGTCTTGCTGTGTCAGAAGACAAGAGTACCAAGTTTTCAAAAAACACAAAGTAGCAAGGTCAAAGTATTGCATAGGATGTATAAGTTATCACATATGACTGACTGCTACAGAAAACAGTGTCATAAACTGAATAAATTTTAAGAAAGGATTGGCTATGCTTGTGGGGAACATGTTATTAAAGTTACAGCAATTGCCATTTACTAAAGATACTGAAACTTCTGCTTTTCTTTAGTTAAACTGAAATAAAAAGTTCGGTTTAAATTCATGAACTAGTAGTGAGACATTGAAAAAAACATGCCCCACTAGGATATGCCCTACCGTGTTTCAAGTCTTTGTTATAAGGTATCAATGGGGTGTTTCACACCAGCATGCTTGGGATTCTACTGAAATACCTTGCCCTGTCCAATGTCAAAGATTTTACTTCTCTGGAGCAAGACACCAAATTAAATGACATCAAACCTGATTCTCTCTTGCAAATCTCATGTTCAAAGTAACTGTGAAAAATGCTTACTGTTTGCAACTGAGGTACAAATATAATGGAATTTTACATTCCACTAAATCTGGGACACGTCCAAATTTTTATGAGACCCCCAGAATACTACTCAGAAAAGCCTGGTTAGGCGAATTGTCTTCCAAAATACAATGTTAGAAGCCATATTTCAGCCTAATAAGAGAAAAATTCTTGTCAACTTAAGTTTTTTGTTTGGCTGAGGTTTTTTTCTGTCAGCAGGTGTCCTTTTTCTCCATCCCTGCATTAAAACAGTGTCTAATCATTACATATGTGTCTAGACTGAAACTTAGGTTTTTACCATCATGTAGTTAATGATCTGCATTTCTTTTGGAATGAAAAATGCACAATACAACAAAAATAATGCCTTTCAATTTTTTGGGAGGAAAATAATTTTTTTGAAGAAAGGGGGAAAAAAAGGTTATTTTATCCTCAGTCATACTTTGAGCTTAGAAATCTGACATGTTTTTGTAGTGGAGAACTGATGGTGGGAATTTCCAAAAAAAATGCGCCATCAGTGTAGCACTGCTCCTGACTTAGACAATGAAAGTTGAACCATCTGTATTCAAAAATGTTGAAAGATTTTTTTTTCAACTGAAAGTGCTAATATTTTGACATTTAAACATAATTCTTATTTACTGAGTTTCTGTACTTCTGTCACTGCTTCCCTTTAAGGCCAGCATAGCCAGAGGACTTGTGGTATAGAGGAAATATGCCTTGTGAAACTATTTTTTATAAGTTTTTATTATTCACTGCTCATTATTTGTCATAAATTCCTTCAAATCTGAAGAAAAAATGTATACTTCTATCAGTTATATAAAAAATAACAAATGATGATCAATTCATGCAAACAGTTCACAAACATCTTTTTCTCCATAAGCAAATGTATTCTCATGGTAAAAACCAGAGAAGGTGAAATCTGAAAGGGAGTGTAAATCTTGTCTGTCCTTCTCCTCCTTGCTGGTAGGAGCCATATTGAAAGTAGATGTCTATATTCATCCATGGTAAATCGATTATAATATCAATTTTTGTTCCCATCATTGATTTGCCAGTTGTGTATGGCCTCAGTAGTTCAAGGGAGAAATTTTATCCTTGAGTACATTTGCAGAGTATCTGGAAAAATAATATTATTAAGGATGTATTTAGCATTCTTGAAAAATAGATCTGAAAGTATTTTGGCATGCAAGATAAGCCTTACAATCGTTCCATACTTATGCTAACTATAGTAAAAAGAGAGCGAACAATAGCAATGACAGTTCTCCCAGATTCTGTCTCCCGACATACTTGTGAATAAAAGCTTTGAAAAATGCTATCTCTGTTTTTCATATTTCAAAGTTATTTAGTCCACCTTCAGCTAGAACATATACCACATGCCTATGAGCAGTCCTGGATTCAACACTGGATTTATAATGAAGCATCCTTCACTGCCAGATATCCTGGAAATCTTAGGCCATCTGGTTTCACAATACACTTATAGCTGATTATCTGCTTAAGAATTAATTAGGAACACATGTTAACTGCTGTGGTGGCAGAATTGTTGACATTTGTCTTGTATGTCTTTTGAAAAGCAATCATTGTCCAAAACAGATTCCAAAATAGGATGAAAAAAAAAAAGGCAGCCTCCACTGCAATTAAGATGCAATGTCCTTGTCCGAGAATGATATTTACGTGCATTACATTGTAGTTTTCAGTGACTGAGATATCAAAAATATGACATTCATGAAGCCCTTATTGTTTGTATCTCTCCCCATCATATGAAGGACAATATACCTAACTGTAACTGACACCATAAATAAGGAACAAAATGAAAATGGCACAATGTAAAGTACAAAACACAATGAGACTCAGCTGCTTACAGATCATTGAAATATATTTGTATTTTCTTAGCAGAATTAGGTCTCTTTTCACTTTTTCACATGAAAGAAATGTTTGCAGCATCTATAGTTGAGTATCTGCTTTTAGAAAAACACCAAATGTGGAATTTTCTAAAAGTGGCATCTTTGCTTAGAAGTTAATTGTTCTTTTATACCATACTATGACCCTTTAAAACAATGACTGAGGGTAGCTTGTATGAGTACAAATACATTATTCTAACAAAGTTAGTTACTGGCCATCAGCTGGGCTGTCACAACTGACCACCTGTGTGCTTCAAGTTACTGAGAAATAAAATGCCTAAGCAGTTTAGACTGTCATTAGATCATTATTTTTTGTGAAAATTTATAAAGATGTATCTGTTAGAATGAAGTATCTTTTGAAACAGGAAGAAAAAGCAAATGTTTAAACTGTCTTTCCTCCAAAATTTTTTGTCAAACTGGAAAAGATTCAGTCACATGATAACATCTTTTAAGAATAATTTTTTAAAAAAAATTAAAACCTTCCTATCTTTGATAGTAACTTTGTCCAATGGACAAAGGACAACATGAAACACTCGAGTTTAAAATGTAAAGTTTTCACTTCTGCGTATTTGATAAAAGTATTTTTTCTAATAATGTTTTTCATTCTAATGTTTTGTATTTCAGTTTCTTTAGTCCACAATAGAATGGTCATTATAATATTGCTCAACAGGGATTAAACACTCTAAATTTGTGATTATGTAGTTGACCATGAATGAAAGGACTTTAGAACTTCCAAACAGCCTTAAAAGTGCAACTGCTTGCTAATTTATTCTTTTCAAACTCTAAGTCTCATTCTACAATATTAATCCTGAAAGCCACATGGAACTTATCTTTCTGCGAAATGGCAATTGCTGTGGAGTTTTTGGTTTTGTGCACTGTGATGAAGGGCTAAACTCTTTTCTCTGAACAGCCCCTGGGATATCTGAATGGTTGTTTTATTGTTTTCACAGTTCTCTCTTCTACCCTCTTCTCACTTCCTTGGGCCCAATGTTAGCAGTTAACACCACTTTAATATTATTTAAACCTGGCTAAGAAACATTAAATGTTACAACTCCTGCCAAAAGACTGGGTACTTTCAACACGAGTTAGAAAGAGAATGCTGTCATTTTCTACCAGTCTTATACAGAGGATAGCACAAAATGCAGGACAACAGAGAATCAAGCTGCTTTTTGCAGAATTTTAATTAATCCTAAATTGTGATTCAAACTTAAGTAGTATTTACAACCCTGATGATTAAACCTAGTCTGTTAAGTTGTTAACCATTATAATTAGTAGTCAAGGACTGGAGAAAACAAAGATCACAATAACAAACATATATAGTTATACACACACACACACACACACAAGTACATTTCCTTATGAATTCAATGGGGTTTTATATATTTAAATAAGCTATATTAACTGATTATTCACATGAATTATATCATCCTCAAGTTATATAAGTCTAAACATGCTTAATTTCCCTATTCAAACAAAAATAACTACAGCAACATAAAAAATTCTATCAAATCCTTCTCAATGCCTAATCTTTGTCTAACAGTAGAAAATTACTTTCTTAACTGTGTTAGTATAGATAAAGCTACACAATTTTCCAAGTATTGACTTCAGCTGTAATGTGTAGCAAGACTTAAACTGTCAAAATCTACATCAATTATGTTTATAAGGTAAGGAATAAATCCTGATCTGGTCAAAGATAATACATGCTTACAAACATGAAAATTATTAAACACGATGTAGACAGATGGAGACACAGATCCATCTGCCAAATATATACAGGAACACCTGCATTAATAGCCTTGCCACCAGGAAAAAAAAAAAATCATTCACTTAACTGAGTCTGATGTATTATAGGCCTACACAGTAGTTGGCATAAAAAGGATTTGCTATTTTAAATGGATCTATGAATGACCATTAGTAGTGTCTTCTTTATGATATATCAAACCAATTAACTGTGTTCTCTCCAGGAAGAATAGAAATACTGTCATGCACTGAAGAGTTCCTCCATCCAATCTGTCATAACAAAGCATTAATGTTTTTCCTGAAAAAGCTAGAGAGAGAACAAGAAAAAGAAATTGTGATCAGCTTATACTTAAGTCCTCATAAGTACAAGTCCATTACTGTAAATTGATATTTCTCTTTCACCAACTTCCATCAAGTAAGGGTATTTCAATCTACGGTGTAAATGAAGACACTTCTTTCCTCTTAACTCCTATTATCCAGCTTATCATCATGATTATTGTAGGAAGATGCTATAATTATAAAGATTAATTAGTAGTCAGAGCAATAGCGGCACTATCTTACATTAGCAATGTGTCACATTCCAAGACTGAAGCTTTCAAGTACAGAAATGAGATTAGAAAATCACAGTGCTTGATAGGTCAGGCAAGAATATGAAAATGTATTTTTTTGTCATTAGAAAGCTTTTGTGCTGATATGTAAAAAGGATAATGAGTCTTATTCCTCTTCATCAGAACATCTCCTTAAGTTTGTAAAAACTCTTTAAGTGCCTAATTAGGTAAGAACCCATCAAAAATCAAATTAGAAACAATTAGCACTCATTGTCACTGCTAAGGAAAAATAAAGGAAGGAAACATATCTGGCTGCATGCAGATTTTACTGAGGTGTTTTATTTGAAAAAAGTACAAATCAAAGTGCTGCACAACAATTCAAAATTCCCGAATTATATCTTTTCCTTTATATAAATTAATTCTTGTTCAAACAGAGACCAGAAGTTCTTATGACGAATAGCTAAAGATACACTATGTTGTATGTCATTATTGTTAGAAACAAAACTCTCCTCAGTAAGTTAGAATTCTTGGCAACATTGTGCACATATAACGACAATTACAGTCAAAAATCAAGTGTTTGTATGAAGGGAGAGATTGAGCAAGTTTTTCCTGTTCAGTTTTTTAATATGAACACAATAGAGAACAGAACAGTGACAATATGTTGCATTTCTGCTTTTTTTTCTTAAAGCTCTTTACAAACAAATGTATTACTCAATAAAATATCTGCTTTATAAACTCAACAGGCACATACCAAGAAAACTCCTTCTGTATTTCTTCTGTAGGTGGTAATTTGTTCACATATGCATATGCTTCTTAGCTACCTGAAAAGAGCAGCAAATTGATTTCCAGAAGACAATAAACTCTCATGAGGAAAAAAATCACTGAATTTCTTACAACTAATTTCTAAGCCAGAAATGCAATGGGATTCTTCATGATTTCAGGTATTTTCTTGTGAGGACTTCACAATGAGAGATGGCAAGGCAACTCAGGGGACAAAATGTAATGCTGATAGATTTTTTATCCTACAAGGCTCTGTAGCAAGAAAAAACACTGGAGAAAGACAACAGCAGAGTTAGGCAGACTATGACTGATATAAACAATTAGTAATTTAGTACATGACCTTGTAACAGGTATGTCAGTGATCCCTAGTAACATTTCTCTATGATTTTATGTTATCTTCCAGTTATCTTCCATTTTCTTTGCCATCAACTGCCTTGATATTCACTTAATTTAAGTAACTTTTCAAATAATTAGCACTATTAAGAAACTATAGAGTATTTAACTCTGAAAACTGTTTTATGTTGGAAGTTGTTCTGTTTTATCAATAAATGTGTTTACATCTCCGTATATTTTACAAAAATATATGTCCTGTAAAGCACCTATTTATCACTTGATAGCCCTCACCTGCAGGGCTCTAGCCAGCCTGAAGATTTCAGAGGTCTTTAAGTTCCTGTGTCTTCCAAACATATCAGGTCACTCAAATTAATTAACAGCTATAGAAATTTCATGTCTTCTACAATTTTCCTAAGGAACTACCGAAGTGTTAAAGGTGTTTTAAACCTACCCTCAGTTAAGCAATCAAACAACTCCAAAGGAGATGCAAGCTGTCTATGTTTTATAATCTTTTCCCAGGAGTTCTTGGCATATTCACTTCAGAGTCCCAGAACTGGAAATCATTCCTTAAGCAAGCTAACAAGCAGACCAAGTAATCTTCTACATGTAGCATGGCATCCTTTACTAGTACACATTAATTTAAGGCCAAGTATTTATACAGAAGTCAATCAAAATGTTAGAATTTCTGCTTCCTGAGAGTTTAAAATAAAAAGTTCTATTTCAATATGAAATACAGGAATTTAAAGGAGCTCATCAAAAAGAAATATAATTCTTTCCTCTAACCTCCACCATCACAAATTTCATATTAAATGAAGCAAAGCCTGAAGCCAACTGTAACTTCTATTTCTCCTTAAAGGCTAGATTTGACAATGACAGTTGACTGTCATTCCATCAAAATCCTCAGAGAGATTACAAATGAGATAAATTTATCTGCTAAAAGCACCTGTGATGACATCTGTAAATTTGTTGTTCTTCAGGAGGGTGAGGGGAACCTGAGCAATTAAGTGTAGTCTCATTCACTTCCCCTGCCCACCCCCCACCAAGTCTATTTAACAATGAGGAAATAAATACAAATAATATGAGACCTATTGCAAATCAGTTAGCCTCCTTAACAGTTAATTTGCTGGATTAGATAGATACACCGCTCAGATGCTATGGTTTTTAATTTATGATATTTTCTGTTAAGAAGACAAGAAATTTACATGAGGAAAAGATGACAGTAGGATCAGCAAACTGGAGAAGGGAGTCAGGATGCTTCATTTTAGAAAAGCTAATGCATTCTAAAAAATTACACTTTTAATACTCTTCCTCTTTTTATACAATCTTTCAATGCAATGCAAAATATAGATTCCAAGGCTTAGGTTAAAAATAGATTGAATACATTAGGTTCTGTTGTTGTGTTATAGCTTCCAGAAGACATTTATTCTACCTATGTTAAGTGAATTTCTACTTACTCTAAGAATGCATTATGAAATTGTGAGTTCATTTAAGAGCCTAAACAGCAGAGGATCAAATTTTTGAAAACTTGAAAAAAAAGATGTGGTTTTGTTTGTGATAAACCCAAACTACCACAGGAATCTCCTGCCCCTAGGTTTTCAATAATAATTGTTTGACAACAGAATGGGATTTCAGTAAAGCTGTATTATATATCCAGTTTTACTACTTCTCAGGGGGAATTTATTTCTGGCTTCAGTTTGCGAGTTTGTATGGAGCAAATATGCCTGAATGGATACAGAGAGTTGTCAATCAGTTAAATTTTGACAAAGTGAAAGGTTCATATTATTTTGTATACTTGTATATATTAAATTGTCAGTATTTTAGAGCTAGAAACACTTCTGTGTCAGCTGTCAAGGTCCATTCTGAGGTTTAGGCAAGAGATAACTGAGGAGCAGGACCCCATCTCCAGCAGTACCATTTTATTTCATGACCTAAATTCAAAACAGGTTTGCAGTGAGCCTGTGAGGGAAGGGACACATGCATACGCACTGCAAAAAAATATTCTTCTGTCCTTAGTTTAAAATAAGGACTACTCAATACTTTAAATATTAAGGTAGTTTCAGAATGATGTCTAGCATTTCTGGTGTCAGACACAATTCTTTCAGGATACGTGTTGCATGAAATATATTTAATTTACCTGAAATAAACTGATATTAATTAAAGAACCTTAAAGATGTCAAAAGGCTATTAAAAGTTTCAGAATTGTCTTTGGCAAGAAAAAAAGATTAGCATATTCCTTACTTGGGGAACTCCGTGAATTCTGTGAAGACCCTTACAAGGACAATGAACACTGGAGACCTTTTGTCACGATGGTGTGAAAATCTATGTTTGTATTGGTTTTGCTGCTGAAGCAGTCATGTTATTTCTGGAATCAGTGCTTTTTCAAGGAGGGGGTTTTTTTTTGATCGCTTTACAGGTTTTTTTGTCTGTACCTTGCTAGGCACAGGTAAACCTTCTCCCTCTCTTTCAAAATCTGGTCTGGCCAAGTTATCCGTGCTCTAGTCGCCTAAATCCTAGATAGCTTTAACATGCAATGTGTGGAAATATGCAAAGAAAGGAGAGGCTTTGTATTCAGAAAGCAAATCAGCATTGAATCATCATGACCATACCTGTACCCTGCTCTCCAACTCATCCCATTCTACTTCTAGTTCATATCTCCAAGTCAACCAGCATGGTTAATATAGTTACAAAATCTATGAGGAATAAGCAGGGTGAAAGATTACAGTCCACTGCCTTTTCAGGCAGCCAGGTCATGCAATCTGATTTTAAGCATATAATGATTTAGGAGGGAAAAAAGGAACAAACACTCCTGATTTTTAGTGGATTTTTACTGTTCCAACTGCCTGGACAAAACCTCTGTACCAGGGAACCTACCAACAAAAATGTATTTTGTAAAACTATGCATTAAAACAATTTAAAGGGGGAAGAAAATAGTAGTATTTTTCATTGTGTTGAGTTGACCTTGGCTGGGTGCCAAGTGCCTACTAAACTTCTCTGTCACTCCCCTTTCTCAGCTGGACAGAGGAGAGAAAATAGAAAAGTCTCATGGGTCAAGATAAGGGCAGTGAGACAGCAATTACCATCACAGGCAAAACAGACTCAGCTCAGGGAAATTAATATAATTGATTGCCAAAAAGTCAGAGTAGGTAATGAGAAATAAAAACCAACCTTAAAACACGTTCCTCCTACCCCTCCCTTCTTCCCAGACTTAACATCACTCCTGGTTTCCCTAACTCATGCCCCTGAGTGGGACAGCAGGACAGGGAATGAGAGCTGTGGTCAGTTCGTTAGACGTTGTTTCTACCACTCCTTCCTTCTCAGGGGAAGGACTCCTCACACTCTTCCCCTGCTCCAGCCTGGGGTCCTTCCCACAGGAGACAGTTCTCTATGAGCTTCTCCAACATGTGTCCTTCCCATGGGCTACAGTTCTTCAGGAACTGCTCTTGGCATGGGTTCTCCATGGGCTGCTCCACCTTTAATGTCCTTGGGCTGAGGGGAACAGTCTGCCTCACCATGGCCTGTTATGCAGCAGCTTTTTTCCTTTCTTAAATTTTGTTATCACAGAAATAACTACCACTGTTGCTGATGGGCTCAGCTTTGGCCCGCTGCCCGTCTGTCCTGGAGCTGCTGGCACTGGCACAGTTGGACATAAGGGAAGCTTCTAGCATCGGCTCACAGAAGCCACCCCTATAACACCCACCACCACCCACTGCTACCAAAACCTTGTCACACAAGTTTTTTGTAAATAGACGCAGCTGCCATCATAACTGCAGAAGACAGGCATTTGCTGGACACAGACACTTGCTAGCCTGATAGGAAAAGCTAATGGGAATGAAGAATTAGTTGTACTTTAGTCCCCTTTGGGGAAAGACATTTAATTATAACTGATTCAATATATACTATTCTCATATAGACATAAATTGAGTGAAGTTTGTCAAATAAACAGGCAGATTGTGCCTTGAAGAACGTAAACAAAGAGAAATTAAATCAGGTCCACTGAAACATCCTCATCAGGCTCCTTAAGTAGATGAAAAGGATAAGTAATTTCAGTTTATATTCAGCCTTTGCTAAAAATTATTCTTTATTACATTATGCAGTACCAATAAAGCTGTCTGTGCTACTGATCTAACAAATTTCTTTCAAGCATTTCACTTTTCTCTGCTCAGCAGGTATAGAGTTACAAATAATATGGGAGATCATCCTCTCTGCCTTCTATTCTAACTGCTCAGTCTAAAAGATTATTAATCTGTTGTTACTTCTATATTGACCTATTCCAGTCACAACTTCCAAAAAAGCCCTTCTCTTAGGTAATGGACAGTGATTTTTTAAGAACTTCCTAAACCCTTGTCACCATCATGCCATAGTCAAATGATTGTCTGTTAGAAGCTGAAATCAATTCATGCTGCCACTACAGAAGTCCAAGCATCAGACACTTGAGTTTTAGAGTAGGAAAAATTGCACTGAGAGGTCCTCAGTGGACTGACACATCTATATTGCACAGAATTATAAAATGTTACAGAACAGCATTTCTGCACAGCCTGCTTGAAACAAGAGTGTTCATGAATACTGGTTTTCATTTTCAAAAGTCACTTTTGAGAGATCTGTTACATACTGTAGCAATGATCTAGGCCAGGGGTCCTCAAACTACGGCTCACGGGCTGGATACGGCCCCCCAGTGTCCTCAATCCGGCCCCCGGAATTTACAGAACCCCCCAGCCCGCCAGGGGTTGGGGGGGGGAAACCAAGCAGCCGCAGATGGCTGCCTGCCACTTCATCCGCGCGCCGGCCCCCTGCTTAAAAAGTTTGAGGACCCCTGATCTAGGCTGAGTGATTCTTCCTTTAAAAATAAGTGTGCTAACTTATACTGATGGCAAAAAATTTGAAGTCTCTTAAGTAAAACAAAAAATCCTTGGAGGCCCTGATGTGCTTAGAAAAAGTCAACATGCAGTGTAAAGCTAATACTTTCTCACATGACACTCTCCCCTTAATCTTTTTTTCAACATGACTAAAATGCCTGTGTTCCAAATGTGATCAATTATTTTACTATATCAGCCACTGACTACACTCAGATGTTATCAGCACTTTGTAAAGAAGCTTGCAAGAGGAAAAGATACAGACATCTGTGGAAATAGAGAGGATGTCAAGGTAACAGCAAGAATAGATAACGTCCTTGGACATATGTGCTCATGTATAAACAAGCAGTACCCGTACCATGTAAGAAACTTTGGAAATTCTTTACATTGGCACAAAAACCCATGGATATTAATGAAAGGTTATTTTCTTGGTGACCTGGAAAGAAATACAGTCTGATTTCTGGAAATTCTAATCCAAACTTTTTACACTTGTGGAAACTTCGACATTTCCATCACCTTTGATCACATTGACATTGAAGCAATCCTGAAATAAATGCGACAATTAACATTGCTTTAATCACTATTAGAAACCTCCCGAGAGCAGTCTGTGCAATAAAATTGGCATATTAAATACATGAAAAAATAATTGCAGGTGCAACTAAACATGATTAATGATCAGTCAACAGCTTCCACATGAAAAGAATACTAAATAATTTTGCTTTGTTGTCAGAGCCAAAATTATTAAGGTATTAGCTTGTAGAGCATAAGGGCAGGAAGACAGAATCTTCATAGACACCAAGTTTTATTCGTACATTCTGTTATAAAATTTTACACACATGTTTAAAACATAGGTATCTGTAAACTTCACTGAATAACAAAATGTACGTAATGATACAGCATCATAGGGAGCATCTGAGACTCTGCGAAGCAGCTCTCATATGAGCTTTGATACACTATATGATTTCCTTTGCGGAAATAAAGATATGGCAGACTTCTGATGGAAATTATTTTTTAGATGATGTCATCTCCTGTCTTCAGGACTCAAGATGGTGTTGTAAGCTCATTATTTTGAAGCCTGGACTTAACTTCCTGCCTGCTCATCTTGTAGCGAGTTTTTTTCAATAAAATGATGCAAAACAAAGAAAAATCAAATTTTTCTGACAAAAGAGAAAAGAAAAATGATAAAAAGTTGGAAAGGGTTTTGGTGGGGGTTTTTTTGTTTTGTTTTGTTTTGGTTGTTTTTTTTGCCTCTTTAGAATTTTTTATAGAATAAAAGACAGAAATTTTTATTATCATCTTGAAAAAATATTTTTAAAAAATCTATAAAGAAGTCATTACTCTCTTTTACTCCTACTTTTCGTAGTTTGTGAGAAATTAGCTATTAGATATATTTTTTAAATAATTTGATTACATTATTTTTATAGAATGTTCAGTGTGCTCAGTATGTTCCCAGTTCCAATATACTCAGCAATACTGTGATAATACACTGTGCTTTCTTTCAGATATGGTTCCAAAATACTTATAGAGTTCCTTGGGCAGATATTACTTTTAATTAACATCAGCATGTAGAAAATTTATCATGGTACATGATGAACACATTATATGTCTATCACTAATGGTATATGGGTCAGTTATAGAACATGAAAATTGTTGTATATACTTACATTGTAAAAGCTGAATACCACAAAATTCTTGTTCGGCTAAGGAAGCCAACAGGCCAGGACTATTTCCAAATTCTCTATTTTAATGTGTCACTGAGGAACAGCTCACTTAGACCATTAATTCCTGAATGTAACACTGATGTTTATGCTTTCCTTCCACCTTACTCCTGCTGGTTTTCCTACCATTAGCGTTGTGACTTGACATTGGAACACAAAAGCAGGTCTGAATAATTTATATTTAAATTTTTGACTAGGCACATGCAGTTTTAGCACTTTCTTTAGACTACTACTCATGTATAGAAGGATAAAAGTAGATCCAGCACATTTTCATGCTGACATATTCTTAGTCTACAGACTTTGAAAATTATACAATATTGATAATGAATGCTTGAGCTGGGGTCATTCTTTCACTCCCCCTCTGTTCCCCACCCCCACCCCCCCCGCCCCCACCTCTTCAGCAAGCATGAAGTTCCTTAATACAGCCTAACATTTAAAAAAATGTTGTCAAGATGAAGGGGGCAAAATTGGGATTTTTAAAGCAATACAGACACAAATAGAATATACATTATTGCTTTATTTTTAATTATAGTCTCAAATTCCTTACCTTACAGAAATATTTATAATCAAATATAATTTTCAATAGTATTTTTCATTTTTAAATGCTTTTTTTGGCAGTGAATCTTTGTAAGTTTTAATCACTTTGTAGGCTATAACAGATAAACAAGGGGTTACAATACAAATAAACTTTCACAGAGAAATGTTCACAAACACTTCCATAACAAAGATATTGACTGAATCCCATATAAATTTATGCATGCATGTATTTTGAATATGTCGATCCTTGTGGCTTCAAATCTGGAAAAATTTAATCTCAAAACTAAGCGCAGTTAAAAATTTTGCCGAATGCTAAGCAGCTACTAAATTGAAACAACACAGAGCATAATATATAGTGGACCACAAAGGAGTTTGATTCAGATGTTAATCCTAAATGAAAATCCTAAATACATTACATGATGTAGAATATTTGCTTTAATTGTATAAAGAATTATAAATATGTTTAAATGTGACACATTTTAATCGAGAGGTAACCATAATTCAATGTGAAATTAAAAAATATTTTCAACTAGTGGGTAGGACAATATTAAAACATTTATTAAAAAAATAATTGCAGTTTTATAAAATATTATATACCTAAAGGCTTAACCTAGTTCCTGACTAACCCCCACTATTGGATTTGGAAAGAGCCTCACCTATACTGAGCATGCAGGTATAGAAATGAGAATAGAGTCCATCATGAAGAGTATAACATTAGCCTCCATATGTTAATGCCTTTAAAATCAGATTTTCTTTATTGTTATTTTGAATTATGACAACTCAAAACATACCACTCTACTGTGGTGGTAAATTTTTCTACTTTTTCTCAGCAGCTACAAAGAAATGAACTAATCTAGGCTGACACAAATGATAGTTCTAATTTAAGACATATGCTGTGGAAGATTAAAGAACATAATGAGACACAGGAAATGAAATTACCTTCACCAAAATTCACATATGTCCTCTTTGCCAACTATGACAATTGACAGCTAATTATTTTATTTTTTTCAAAGAAAAAAGGTTGATGAATAATTTTTATGGAGTTACCCTCCCTTGCTAGTGAAGAGAAACTTAAATATAGAAGGCAGAGCTAAAACATAGATTACAATTTCAATTTAGCTTCATATTTACACTGCAAATTACCGAACTGAGGTTTTATTTACTTAAATATATTTACAATTAATGTGACACAGGACTGACAGTTCTATATACTAATGATTTTTTTCCACAGACACTGAAACAGTGACTACATTTCCTGTTCCACCACTTTTTCCTTTATACTGTCAGTCACATACTTTGGGATATTGGCCCTAGTCATTGAAAAGCTGTGAACTTTATATAAGGAAGAAATCTTGGGTTAAGAGGACAGGGATTAAGCATGGTCTTAATTAAAGAAGGAACACACAGAGAGATATATAGAATATGATTATAAATGGTAGTGGGAAAATCAAATGTTGCAAAAAAGGATTGGTTTTAGCTCCTGGATGTGGGATGATTTGCTTGGTCAAGGAGCTGGGAAGGTTTAACATTTGGAAAATTAATTGGCTAATGTGAAGAGGAGGGGATTTTTTTATTTTTGTTTGTTGTTGGTTGTAGATTTTTTGTTCACAGTATTGTCAACTTCCTCTGAAAAGGTGAGTGATTAGGCAGCTGCGTACCCCTGAAATGAGAGGGCAACTACTTCTTCTGAGGGTAGCTGAGCGTTCTGCTGAGGGGGTTCAGAGTAACAGGACTGCCATACAGAAACAATGAGTAGCTCATATAAAGGAGCTGAAAGTCCTCAGCTCATAGTGAGACAGAAATTTTGAGGAAAGCCAACAGTCAGGACCCAGAGGTGATGAAAAGAAATTTCTTACGATACTCTGCAGAGATTCTAACTCAGCAAGTCAGTTGGCTGAAACCAAGTTTGAAAACAAGGACTTGGTCTGAAAGACCAAAGGAGGCAAAGGTAAAGTTATTTATAAACTGTTTCTTCTTTTTGGCTCTTTCTTTTTAGTCAGTTTGAAATTTAAAAAAGTTAGTTATTAACATCTGCATTATAATAACAGTTGTTTGACTTCTGGTCCTGTCAGAGCAGGCCTATTTTCCTATACGGTTCTGTCTAAAATTACCCCATTACTATGAGTCTTGGCAAACTTTCCGAGTACTGTACAACTGTAGATGCAGAGATTTTACCTTGCCTGCAGCTGAGTGCTTTGATTGCTTTCTTTTCTTCTTTGGCCTTGATTTTTGATAACAGGCCACCTAGTAGACACTTAAAGCTAAGGGGCTGACAAAGTTTTGGGTTTATATATATATATCTCCAGCATTTCATGGATGATCATAAAATCATGTCGTATAGCCTTATAATAATTGTGACTTTTCAACTTCTTAGATTTGAATCAATGATTATATCCGAGAGGAGATTTGTGTCTTGGTTAATAATGTCTCTTCCGTAGTCCAGCAATTATATTCTTAATAAAATAAAAATATATACCCCTGTTTTAATAATGATATGAAACAGAAAAGGTAGCTCAGGCCTTATAGTATTTTGAAACAGGAAAGGTAAACCTAGTCTTAAAAAATACAAACTAGTGGAAATTGTTTCACTGAAGAAATGAAATAAGCCAAGGAAGGATACATGCCTGAGAACGGAGTTATTTGCTTTGAAAGAAGCAATTATCAAAAGCCAGCCAATATTTTGCTACACTGTTTTTTACCAAGAATAATTTTCCTCTTTTTTTGGCCATAGAGGCCATATTATTCTGGTCAAAAGTGTCATCCAATCATAAATGTAATGAGAACAAGGTAAAGGATTATACATATAATAGCCACCAGGAAAGAAGGTGCACATTTACAAACCATAACAAGTACACAGATAGATTGTAGGCATAATAATCAGCCACAGGAAGGAAGGAGAGACAAACACTCTAATGGAGAGGGAGATACTGTAATTAACATTAAATGCTACCCACAGTGAGATATCTGTAGTAAGAATGACATACACAACAGCTGTATAGGACACACTTGCCTTATGGGGAGGCAAGATAGTGAGAATAATAAATAGGATATTCTAAATCAGTAGAAGAAGTTCCATAGATTTATGAAGCTGTAAGAATAAGTCTTGCTTTCCATCAAAGCCAGAGTAATTTCTTTTTGGTGACCCTTCCCTTTCACTTTCATTTTCAGTTAGGAAATAAAAGTAAATAACATTATAAATATTGCTTGGAAAGCAAGAGAAAGAGAAACGGGGAAAGGAAGGAGAAGTAAATCCAGCACTAGAACTCCAAAACAGGCAAATTTGGTTTTGCTACTGATTATAGATCATACTGAAAAGTGAAAGGCCATCATTTCATCATTAATAAATTTGAGACAGACATATTTTTCCATAGAAAATGGGATTTCTGAAAACACGCAATACATAGAATTTACCTTCAAGAAAATATAAATAATATCAGTATGACTTCTCATGAATAGCACAATTTATCATTTTAATCATCATGAAGGCTGCTAATTTGAAAAGTAAAGATGAGATCTCAGATAATGACATCTACAAGGCAAGTGTTGTGTGATGACAAACTCCTTTCATGCTTTACTGAGCTATTAAATCACATCCATTTTCTTGCAACAGAGTTCTTCTGAACTGGAATATGGGAAAAGTTAAATTTCATCAATGATCTGAGGTGGGCTTCTGTAATTTTCTCTTGTTTAACACTGCAATTTTCATTGCCACAATATTTGTCTCTGATACAAGTTGGTATAAGAATAGAGTTAGGTAATTAGCATGCAAGCAGGAAGGAAAACCTGATGTGTGTTTGTTATAAGCCACCTGAGCAGGAAGAGGAAGTCAATGAGGCCTTCTACAGACAGCTGGAGGCAGCCTCACAACCACAGGCCTGGTTCTTGGGGTGGGACGGGACTTCAGCCTCCCTGGTATCTGCTGGGAAGACAACACAGCTAGGCTCATACAGTCCAGGAGGTCCCTGCAGAGTGTTGATGATAACTTTTTGATTCAGGTGGTGGAGAATCCGATGAGGAAAGGTGTGGTCCTGGACCTTGTATTCACAAAGAGGGACTGATTGGGGTTGTGGAGGTTGAGAGCAGCCTTGGCTGCAGTGACCATGATATTCCTGCACTGAGGAAGCAAGGCAATAAGTAGGACTGCAACCCTGGATTTCAGAAGAGCTGATTTTGGCCTCTTCAAGGACCTACTTGGAGGAAACCCATGGGTTAGGGCTCTACAGGGTAGGGTGGTCCAAGAAAGCTGGCTAATACTCTATCATCACTTCCTCCAAGCTCACGATACATGCATCCCTATGAGTAAGAAATCAAGCAAAGGGGGCAGGAGGCCTGCATGGGTGAGCAAGGAGCTTCTGGCAAAACTCAGAGGAAGGAAGTGTACAGGATGTGTGAAAAGGAACAGTTCACTTGGGAGGAATATGGGGATGTGGTCACAACATGCAAGGAGGTGATTATGAAGGTTAAGGTCTGTTTGGAATTGAATCTGGTGAGAGATGTCAAGGACAACAAGAAAGGCTTCTTCAAGTACACCAGCAGGAAAAGGATGACTAGGGAAAATGTGGGCCCACTGCTGAATGAGGTGGGCGCTGTGGTGACTAAGGACACAGAGAAGGCAGAGTTACTGAATGCTGCTTTTGCTTCAGTCTTCACTGCCAAGGCCGGCCCTCTGGTTTCATAGACGCTGAAGGCAAGAGAGGAAGTCTGGAGAAAGGAAGACTTCCCCTGCAGAAGAGAAGACTGAGAGGAGATCTTATCAATGTCTACAAATATCTTAAGGGTAGGTGTCAAGAGTATGAGGCCAGGCTTTGTTCAGAGGTGCCCAGCGACAGGACAAGGGGCAACAGGCACAAACTGAAACACAGAAAGTTCCACTTGAATATGAGGAAAAAATTCTTTAACTCTGAGGCTACCAGAGCACTGGAACAGGCTGCTCAGAGAGGTTGTGGAGTTTCCTTCTCTGGAGGCATTCAAAATCCACCTGGATGTGATTCTGTAATGTGCTCTCTGTATTTCTGTAATGAACTATCTTTAGCAGGGATTTGGACTAGATTATCTTCAGAGGTTCCTTCAAACTATAACCATTCCGTGATTCTGTGATTTATTTGCCAGTGCTTATAATTGTAAGCTTTACTCATCAAAATCCTGAAGAATAAAGTATAAAACAAACGCAAGATTAAAACAATGTATTTGTTTAAACTGGAAATATATTCAGCAAGAATATATCTATCACAGCTCTCTTTTGATGTTTTAATACAATTATGCACAAGGCCCACAAATGTGGAAAATACTTCGTAACAGAAGACAAGGCCTTGCTTTCCTTTACATAATAGGTTTACCCTAAGAAGTTAATGGAATTTTTGCAAAAGTACTCTTCAGGTAGAGCCACTGTTACTTAAAGCAAGTGACAGCTTCACTGTAGTGCAGTTCACTCAACCCAAATATCATAAGTGATCTCTTTTACATCTAATTTCTTATTAATCTCAATGGAATGTGAATAGCCACAGAATTCAAAGCTAACTTGAAACTTAGGAAGAATTTTTTGGAACTGGATTTTAATTATTGCAATATCCTGAAATTGGTATCTATATTTTAAACTAAAAGTTCAAATATGTGAACCTGCAACTTAAATGAGACTAATAAATCACTACCATTTAAGCAAATATTGTGTTGATGACAGATTCCCATTCATAAATAGTCATTTTCAATTGCTGATTTATCAAAAAAACATGCTTTATTTTATTTTGGGGTCTCCAGATGGAGATAGAAATCCTGTCTTCAAACAAAGTCTGAAGACTGAAACAACAACGTGGTTGGTAAGATAAGGGTTTAAAAGTGGAAAGAAATAGAGTTGGGGTTTTTTTTATATATTCAAATTTTCAACTATAGGACTCAAATGCATAGATTAAGATGACTTCTCTGGTCTCACTGCTTTGCTGATGTTGAGAAAGAGGAAAATTCCAAAGGCAAATCAGAAATGAATGCTAATTTAGACTGCATAATTTAGCTTTTCTTTCACTTCTATGAGAACCCTAAAAATCCTAGACACCAAAATTGAATAACATCACTTCCCTTCTCTAAACCTGCAGGCTGCTTTTTTATTACTTTTGCTGTTATCACATATAGATATAAAAAGAGTATATGTTACACATCCTAGTATTTTTCTTTTAGTAAGGTGTAAAAAGACTAGTATGACAGAGCAGGGGAAAAAGAGGGGAAAACCTTTTCTTCCCTACATCTTGTTCACCTTCATAGATGTTCTATCTAGTGGATGTGTGCCTTCCTCTGAGTGGTTTCTCCTGTACATAGTGGTGATGAGCAAATCTGAAGATGCTATTGTAATACAATTTCACTGTCTTTAAAAATCTTCTGGATTTTGAATACTACTGTTCTTTAAGATATTATTTCCAGTTAGCCTACTCTTCTGCATCCATAATGCTTTAATTCAGTGAAGAAAGCAATTTATTTCATCTCAGGCAAAGTGTACAAAACGTCTAAAGCTTTCTGCATAACACTAAGAAAAGGTTAGTAATATCCAATGCTGACAAGCCACCAAAGATCACAAATATAATTTTAAAAATTGAACAGTAGTCATACTATTACTAGCTTTTTATTATTTTCACCTTCAGACATTTCCATAGTAGCTGATTCTGGATTCCCTTCTTTAAAACAAAACAAAACAAAGTAAAGTAAAATAATATAAAATAAAATAATTCTGTCAGTCTTTAGCAGTTAGGAGCTGATTAATGAAATTTGCTGCAACTCATTTTTCTGATCTTCCTCTGTTGAAATGGATCTTGCCTTTAACTAATGGATGATAGTGCTGATAACAGAGGACATTTTAATCACCAAGTATTGATGATACATGGCTTGTCTGTCTAATTGAATTGTTACTTGACAGCATATTGTCTTCAAGAGTACTGTGACTTGGATTCAAAGGTGGAAGGTATATTGTAGGGTAACATGAAAATCATGTTTATTTGTTGAAACTGTCAATACCTCATAACAGAGAAACTATTGACTTCATTTCCCTTCAAACAGATTCACCAGTCTTCATGAAGGACTCATTAGCTGATCCCTCCAAAATTAAGAGTTGGTAGAAGCAGCTACTGAGCAGATAGACAAATGTAAAAAATGGAATAAATAAATGTAACAGCTGCCAGGACTAGATAGTATTTTACCTGTAGCTGTAAAGGAACTGAAATATGCAATAGCTAATCTCCTATTAAGTAAAATAACATAATTGTTTTTCTAAGATTCCATAAGTCTTAATAACTCTAACTGATAAACCTGATATTTCTATCAGCAAATTATATAGGATATATAATAAAGAACAGAGTTAGGGTGCTCATAAATGAACAACATACTAGGTGACTGTCATCATGTTTTTAAAGTTATCTCATAAACCTTCTGTAGTTCCTTCAAAGAACTTTAGCAAATGTATGAACAAAGGAAATGACTTAAAAATCATTTTTTGAAGTTTAGGTAGACTTTTGATATGGTCCTTATTACCAAAGAGAAAAAGAGGACATACAGAATAAGAGTAAATAATCTGTTCCCACAGTGAAGGTTACCCATGAAGTTTTGCCAGATCTATATTGTTCAATGCACTCATTCATCATGTGGGGAAAAAAAAAAAAAAAAAAAAAAAGCTGTGAATAGCAGTGACAGAATTTGCCTACGTTCTTACATTATTTGGGTGAGTAGAGACAGAATCTGATAATGAAGAACTGTCGTATCTCCTTTCACTACTCATTGATTAAGCAATAAAATGTCAATGTGGAAACTGAACACAGTTAAATACAAAGTATCCCTCACTCCACTCCATCAGTTTTAAGTTTACATGTATAGTAATGGGCTCAGTGCTTAACTCTCATCATTCAGGAATGAGACACTTGAGTTATAATATGTACTTCTATGAAAATAGCAACTCATTAGGGGCCAGAAGAACAAACTGAATCTTAGAAACTATGGGGAAAGCGACAGCAAATAAAATAAGAACATCATTATGCAGCTGTAGAAATGTATGGCCTCCATGCAACAGCATATACAGTTAATTTTCCTTCCTCTGTCTCAAGAAAGTCACAGTAAAGCTTTAAAGGATTTTAAGATACCAAGGATGAGCAAAAGTATATAGCATGTTCTGTGAGGAGAACAGTTTAATAGATTAGGCTGAAAAACTCATGAATGAGGGAGAAGACCATAGGGAAAGCTATTTAACAATATGAGATCCGGATTGCTGAACAGTGATAGTGAACCCATCATTCCCTTTACCACATGAAGCATCTGTTCACTTGCCTCTTCCTTATATATTTTTTACTCATTGTATGCAATATACACTGTGTAAACACATTTACTATATAAGTCTTCCTACCACCAGGTTTTAAGCTTGTGTGATTTCCAGAGGCATATTAAAGAAACCTGTTAATGACAGATTATAGCTTCCTTTTTCCACCAAAACTTCCAGAACAGTTACTCCCTTGATGACTGCTAAAACTGCTTTTAGAATTTTTTTCCTGACTAATGTGTGAAAAGAAGGAAAAAGACTTATTTTGTCCCGTTCCTTGAACACAGGATATCAAGGAATGGAACGGTGTTTAAGATGTTGGAGAAACTTCACAACTTCCCCACAGAAGGCTAGCTAGTAATATTCTCGAATATAAGCACAAAAGAAAATATTTTCAAAAAAGGGTGAAAGGGAGAGGTCATGGCACCAATTTTAGAAGATCAGCATCTCAGAGTGGGGTATTAATGTTTAGAAATAAAATTAAGGAACATTTTAAGTCTTCTTCCTGGCCTTGTGAAATCTCATGGAGAATTTTTTCCAGAGCTTCAACTACATTGACTTTGCTACAGTTAAATTCCTTGATACAATGCTGTAATTGCTGCATGAACCTTTGTTGTAGAAATGAATATATTTAGAATAGAGGATCACAGCTGTAAAAATATGAATCCTTAAAAGAAGAGGAGGGAATGAAAGAGTCGTGTGAAAGTTTGGATTGTATAAAGCAAGTAGCTTTCAGCTGCAGGTCCTTGGGGCCAGCTGTTCAGGCTTCCCAGCTCTGCTGTAGCTGCTAACCACATAAGGAAGTGTTACCTTAGTCAAGGAATGTGTTAAGTGGTGAGAGAGGGTCTGCAGCAGTAAAAGCATGCTGAGCTGATTCTGTACTTTGTGAAGAAGTGCTAAGTAAGGGATATGTGCCAGAACTTAGGGAGTCATGGACCAAACACCGAGATGAAGAGGAGCCACCAGACCGTCAAGATGACCACCCAGAGGTATAACTGCGCAGGCATAAAAGGCTATTATAATATTAAGGAAGGTCCCAAGAAGACTCACACATACGCAAATAATTCCAGGCAATATAATGAATATGGATAGCTATGTGACATACGTTAGGGGGAGCGACCCCCGGGTGTCTGGCGCCAGAGTAAGTACTGCCTGCTGCTTAATGCTGCCGTGGTGGTGAGGGGGTTTATTCCCGGATTTCGGTGGACATCCTTATCCTGATCAGTAAAGAAAACAGAGTTGAGGGTATAAGTTGTAAATGAAGTATTAAGGCATCTTCATACATATAAAATAAGAGTAGAAGATGCATGGCAGCCAGTAGCCCTAACATGTTATTTACCTCCTAATATATGCATGGATCTCTGTGAGCTTAAAGAATCCTTCTCTTTCTTTCCTTCTTTATACTTGCCATCTTCTGCATATGAATCACTTTTTTTGCCTCCGCTGAAAAAAAAAGCCCCAAACTCAGCATGTAATTAACTGTTCAGTTGTACTTTCTTTTTCTGGCCATGTTTTTGGCTTTCCTTATACTTCATTGAAAACATACCATTAAAGTTGCAATTGTAGCCGTGACTGAAAAAAATTAATTTGTTTGTTTTGTGTGTGTGGTTCTTTTAAGTGAGTCAAGGCAGATCCTGTATCTAACAGGCAGCACTAAACACAGCTGCATTTTAGCAGAGATCAAATTTGATCTATAGGAAAAAGTATAGAAGTACAAACATTTTAATCTCATCTGAAAAGTCCAGTCAGTCCTTTGAGCTCCCGGAAGGTATTCAGAGTAGTGATTTTATTGCTGTTTTCCAGTTTTCTCCAATGCCGTTTAGGTCTAAAAGACTCTCCATGATTATTCTGTGATATACTTGAAGATGACATAAAAGGCGTCTCACAACCCAAAAGTTTTATCCCAAATCTGGATTCTTTACCTGGTGTGTGAGAGCTGATCCATACACAGACACTTGAGATGCTTGTTTATTGCATGTCTGTGCGGAGATGGGTGCTAGTGGCAATCCGCCAAGCTAGCACCTCTCGTAACACATAATACAACTTTTTATACACTTTGAACAATTGTTTACAATTTTTACAATTACGTTTAGTCACACTTAATTCTCATTGGTTCTTACAAGCCTCGTATCCCTTTAAAAGGTACAGTGTTCTGCTGTGGGTTTTTTTCCCCAACAGGAATGTTCTGTGGGGAGGGGGCTTTGTTAATAGGGGCCTTTCTTTGCTCCCGGGTGGATCTTTTAGTATGCTAATTAGGATAGTTCACACATAGTTCCAGTAATTTTCTGTTTGCTCTCATTAACCACTTTGTTCTCCTTGAGTTTACCCCGTTGTGTCCCAGTTTGGCGTGTTTACGGTGTCTGTTCATTCTCCCAAGGCCATGTTTTGTTAACTGTTTGTAAGGATATAATCCATCCTCTGTTTTTCAAATTCTTCCGTTTCACCATAGACACTTACAGGTTTTTGCCCAGTCTTTTTCTTTTTTTTAAGTAAATAATTCTTATACCAAAAGAACAAATTACATTAATTTGTCTGATAAGAGGAAAAAGAGATCATTCCCCAGACTCAAATTAAAATGTGTATTAGAATATTCACAGCTAAGAAAAAAAATGCAACAAATTAATTAAAAAAACCTTCAGAGTTTAAAATTTTTGACTCTTAATACATGCACTACACTATTGTTAAATCTTTTAGTATACAAAGGGCATATTAAAGCAGGAACAAGGCAGAAATCTTCTGATTTAGGGACTGGAGAGAATAAAGGCATTATTGTTTCAAGAACAGCAGGAGATTGCTTTTCTTTTCCCCATCTACATTAACTGTCAGTCCATTTCAGGCCACTGATACCTTAGATCCAGTCTATTAAATACTAAGTCTGCACATACTCCTGGTTTTATCTGTCTGTCGGGGCTAAATCTACACTAATCCCTACTGTAGAATTGGAAATGGAATTTAGAAAGGGCCAGGAGAATTCAGCCTATTGATTTACAGGCCAGGGCTCACTGAAGTTGCTCTGCTGCTAACCAGGACTGATAACTTTTCAAATGCACAGGGTAGGGCAGACATTATCTATCTACAGCACACTAGTCTAAGGTATCTGAGAATTTCTTATTTTTCATATCTTAATGTAAAAAAGATAGACTTACTTTAAGCAGCTGCTTTGATTTGTGTGTGCGTTCTACAAGAAAAAAAGAATCTAACATTACAGTATTTACTTATTTCCATTCCTTTTTTCTTATTAATTAGACTTCGGTGCAGCTGTAAACAAAGGGAAAAAATTTATTTAGTATTTGGTATAGTGCCTTAGTGCAAAATATAAGCTGGGAACTTCTAAAATATGTACTTAAAGCTATTTGCTAAACACTAAAAACATTTAGCAAAGATTTGCTTGAATCAGAATCTTAGATCCAAATACTTCTAGGAAACCAGAACTCAGATACGAAATCTGTGCTTTTGCTTATCAGTACAAAGACAAGAAAAGCAACTGGAAGACAAAACTGTTCTAAACACATAAATACTTTGGGGTTTGAATACCCATTTTGTGGTGCTAATGTGTTACATTAAAATGTACATGTGCATTTGCAGAGATACCTCAGAAAAAAGTTGTGATATATTGGCTTATGTATAAGTAATCTACATTAATGTAAAATCTTAAAATGAGTTACTATGAATAGGAAGATTTGATACTTTGATGATGGGGGGGAAACCTCTGCTAATACTTGGCAAAAGATACAAGCAGAAATCCCAATGAAATCTCATGGAAGAACAGTCCCAAACCTGAAATTAATGTTTTATAAGGACAGTTACTCCTCTCTAAAATTGTGATACTTTTACTACTATAGGTAATCTTGGATGTCATTTTTAAAAATGTATGGATTTTCCACTTTCAACATGAAAAATGTTTCCTGTTTCTAATTAATTTAGCGAAAACCTTGTCTGAAATCTTATACTGAGTTGTATGTATTTGAAGGAGTGATGAACACAGGAGGACAAAGAAAGATATGAACCTTGCTAATAGTTTCAGCATTTTAAATTTGAAGTGTCATTAAAGATTTGTCCAAAACTGGAAATGATTGCCTGGTTGGAGATCCATGGGGGTTTTTTTGTGAATCATTTATGGCAGGGGTCCTCAAACTTTTAAACAGGGGGCCGGTGCCAGATTAAGTGTCAGACAGCCATCTGCGGCTGTTTGGTTCCGCCCGCCCCCCACCCCCACCCCCCAACCCCCGGCGGGGGGGGGTGGGGTGGGTGTGTGTGGAGGTTTCTGTAAATACCAGGGGCCGGATTGAGGACCCTGGGGGGCCGTATCTGGCCCACGGGCCACTGTTTGAGGACCCCTGATTTATGGTTTTATATAAGACTTAACATGGCACTACAACCTCTGTCACTGTCCTGTTAGTAGAGATAAAATATGATGATGATAATGTAGTCTGTGAAGGTTCTAGGTCCTAAACATTACTTTTATTAGTATACTGTATGGAGAAGTTTATGAATGGGACCAACCAGCAAATCAAAATTCAAAGTGAAGTTTCAAATAGCCAAAATAGCACTAAGCCGCACATAAACTCTTCAGTTTCTGTCCTAATTTTGATAAAACTGTATACGTGAACTTTTCTCTATTTATAATTTGGCATTTCAAAAAAACAAAGTCCACTCCAATGGCTTTTGAGGCTGATGAAGAGTACATCTTATTCAGCATTTTTGTCAGTACAGCAAAAACTTCCGAACTTCTAAATGGTGGGAAAAAGAAAAAGATTTTCAAGACCTATCTTTGCAAATGTGCTATAAATAGTCCGCTTCTAGGGTGGGTGAAGGGAAGAACATTAAAGACTTCTTTATTAAGACCATTTTGAAAACTTTGTAATTTTATTCTTTTCTTTAAAATTCTTTTTCTTGGAACCCATACAGGTAAGGATATCTGGAAATTACATCAGGCACAAATTGGTTCCAGTAGCAGCCAGCTGGGTTGAGGCCATTAAAAGCCAGTCTTGGCACATCTATGACAAGGGGCATCCTGTTGGGCTGGAAATTAGTAAATTGATGTGAAATTATAAGTAATTAGCTGCCACACTTTCACAAACCCTGTGAAAATTATTTAAAAACATCTAACAGCTGTTGGTTAATAAAGAGAAATAGTCTAGTTGCTGCAGAACATTTTAAGTACCACTAACAAAAATGTTAGCATTCTGTGAAGGGTAGTTGCTACATGACAGCAGCAAGATAAGAAAAGATGGTGCTGAAGAACAAGTGTTTTCAAAATGTGGGCAGCAGATGTGTGAATCTGAACAGGTAACAGTCACTGCAGCCTGAGTTTCTCTAAAGTGATTGTACACAGTAACCCTTTAAGCTCACCTGAGCGCTCCTCCTTTTTGTCAGCATCTTGTTAGGTTCAGTAGACTATTAGACATAAATATGGCTCTTCCTGACTTTCTTCCTTCCTGAAAAAAGCAAATGCTGTTCTATTGTTTGGCATTGATGAAACAGCTTTTCAACTAGAAGTCTGTATAGCATACCAGTATTCCGTACCTGGACAGAGATTGGTTGTTTACTATTCTTCTGTGTGAATTCCTAAGGAGTATTCTATGGACAATATTGCATGTTAGCTGAAGGCAGCAGGTATTTGACTGCAACATAAGTGTTACCATTGTTGCTTTAATTTACAATTTGGGTTTGTTTTGTTCTTCCTTTGCATGTGCTAGAAGCATGTTTATATCAGAATGTGTTTCCATGTTAAACAGGTTACAGAAAACTTGACATCCCTCTCCAAATCCCAAACTAAAACAATTCTTACCATAGGGTTATCCTGCTTTACATGTATTTAAGTCTTTAACTTCATTATTATTACATTTTCTTTGCTGTTCTCTTGATCTTAGGTTTAAGCAATGAGCTATGATGGTACATTATGAATCCTGAGCATAAACGTTACATAGCATCTATCTCATTATTTGATACTAAAAAGACTTTCCTTTTTCCCCCACCAAAATCACAAACTTTGCTGTGCAGCAACACTACTGCTGAAAGCAGATACAGCTTGTAGAGAGACAAGATTATTTCTGTAATGCATTACTAGCAAATTTGAGAAGTCTCATATAACAGGAAGCAATGGCAATCTTCAAAAAGGTCCTTCAAGAAAGTCCTAGCTCATACTGATGCAATTTAATCTGTAATGTTTGAATTTCAATCAAGAAGTGAGCTGCTTATACATCTAAGGATAACTGAAATGGGTCCCAACAAAAATATCCTCGTATTCCTATATAGTGAAATGATATTCATGATCTTACTGATGACAGTTCTTTCAAATAAGGAAGAAGGGGGGTTGCTCCAGATTTCTGTAAAGATTGATTCCATATTAGAATACACTGCTATGCAGGAACCAGACTTCAAATCCAAAACGTAAGATTTAAATATTTAGTTGGGCATTGGAAGTCTTTGATACTGTATTCTCTTCAATCACTTAACGTATAGGGCTTAGTTAATGTAATATCTTACTAATATTTCACTTGAAATTAGTAATAATTGTGCAGAAGTGCTAGCTTTTAGTCAGGTGCATCTCTGTTATTATAAGGGAGATCTGAGACTGCACGCGCTCCATAAGCAGCTTTTGCATTTAAGAGATGAATTGTGAGATTGTACTTGGACACTTTACATAATAAAAATAAGGTGGAAGGTAGTTTCTGGCCTTCTACTAGTCCATGTGTGGCTGAGCAAAGATCCAGTACAAACTGGTCTGATACTGGCAATGATGAAAGTTTACAACTTTTTGTTTGAAGGCAGAGCTCTTCTTGAAATTCTCAGACAAAAATTCCTCAGATGTCTTGCCTTACAGTTTCTTTCAGTTCCTGTACTTGGGGAAATTCCATAATCACTCTATTGAGTCTGCAATACAGTCTTGCTGTATTGCAACAAAATCCTGGTCAGAGTGTCAAACAAAATGTGCTCATGCAGTGGCTGCAAGTACTTCTATTAATTAAATGTGAAATTCTGAACAAACTTGCTCCTAAAACATAGGAACACAGCTTTTTCCAGCAGATGACACTGTACTTCTCCCTGGAAAAAAAATCCTTATGTGTGTTCAAACTCATTCTGACAGAGAAAATTAGACATCTGTCTGCTTACAATAGTTCTTCCAGGGACTGCAGAGTTAGGTGTACTGACATACCACCCTTCTATCTGCCTGATTAGCAAAAGGGTTATATGCAATCAGTGACTGGCAATAAGAAAAGCCAGAGAGCAGCTTGTGAGATTACAGTGACTGGCAATAAGAAAAGCCAGAGAGCAGCTTGTGAGATTATCTGTAAAAAAATTTTGAGCCCTTACCCAGAAACCTGTGAAAATTAAATAAATAACCTGAGTGGTAACCGAGTGCTACTTCTCCACTCACAAATATAATTAAGCAATTGATTAAAGCAAGAAGCTCCTGCTGAGGAAGGAGTGCTGAAAAAAAGCAGAAAAGAGAGGAGACTGACATTTAGACAGTCTGAGCCATCCATAGTATTCAAGGGTACTTCTTTGGCTGGACAATGTTCTCCTAAATCTGAGAACAATGCTGCAGGAGGTATATGTTACTCTTCCTCTCTTCAGATTTTACTTTGCTCATACTTCAGTGTCTGCATTGAAAGGTCCAGCTGCAAACAGAACAGTTGAAAATCTGGCCATCACTAAAAAGTAGAGTGATCACAGAGCTATATAATATATCCCATTCTAATGTTTGCTGTTCTCCACAGATATTTTGGATGTGGAAGCCATGTGTAGAGCTGGTGTTCTTAACATCTGCTAGCTGTGCCTGTCCCCAAGTCTATGTAAACCTTGTAGTGTTGAAGGGCAGTGTAACCATATGACTGTGTGCTTTGTCATCCAATGCATGTACAGCGGATTGAGTAGTGTTTGTGTAAGGGAAAAGAGATCTTTTTTTCTTCCCAGATAAATTCCCTAGGACCTGAGCTTCCAATTCTGTAAGACTTATAAAACTGATATTTATAAAATATGCTTGCATTTTTCTTATGAGGCAGAATAAATAACAAAAACCATTCTTTATACGTATGAAGTACTTCCAGTAGAACAGAAAATTATGAAACTTTACTGGGTACTATCTACAGTCACTAACTAAGCTACATCTTGGAGATTTGGAATTCCTAAGCACGAATCCAGATAGCCTGCCTTGAAGGAAAAAAAGACATTTTTTTTTCTTTTCTTTCCCCCTAATAGTAATATTAAATAAATGCCTGTATGAAACACCTACAGTTAATACGTATACATATAACATATATTGTCACTCTGTTTTTTACCTACCCATATAACATAATACTGAATACTACTGTTAGATAAATTTTACTTTGTTTTGTTTTGATTTTCCTTCTCCTGAACTGCTTGTATCAACTATCTTTGACTGGAGAACAGACACCATCCTTTTTATTGCTTGAAAATCTTTCTGTTGAAAGAGTCTTGATTAGACAAGGGCAATTCCTGATTAAATGTTCACATATCTTTCATGAAAACAGTTGTACTTACTTATAAGTAGTAACGTAGAGCTGTTAAATAGCAATTTATTTTCTGAATGCCAACTCCTGTAGTTGGCTGCATGCTCTGGCTTTGACATTTCCTGATTTATTGGTCTAGTACTGATGAATGAAAGGAAAAGGTCTTATCACAAGAGGGTTTATATGAAGCAGTTTATATGAACAGGGGAAAAGACAGGATTAATTGGACTTTCCACTGACATAATTTTTATTTTTTTTATGAAAGGTTGGGAAGGAGATCTGTAGGTCATATAGCCCTCTGTCCCCCTGACAGGACCAATGTCACTTGCACTATTTGGGACAAAATCTTGTCTAACGCAATCTATAAAATTCCCAGTGATGAAAATTTTCTAGATCATCTTATTAGTACTTAATCACACTACATTTATGCCATTACTGTAAAAAGAATCTGTTTTCTCTTCTCATCTTCCCCAGCAGCCTGTGGTAGGCAGCTCCCTTTCCTCAATTCTTTGTACTGGACAGAAAGTTATCTCAACTGAATTAATACAGCACGAGTTTCCAAGTGTACTTTTCCATTGCCTGTTAAGTGACCAGTTAACCCAGCTAATAATAATAAACTGCATTTATTGGTAAAGAGCAGCTTCTGATTGTGGGTAGACTAATTTTGTGCAAAAAGCACTTTGTTCACATGCACAGTGCTTCAGACTACGGTAGGACTCAGAAAATATAGTTAAAAGTAATTGCAAAGGACTGATCAGTGGTTTGCAGCAATCATTATTTTATCTGTCCACTTGTGACACTACAGAACTAAATACAACATTTTCAAAGGAAAAAAGTATTTAATTTTTAAAATTATGTATTTTATTTACTATTAATAAATTTAGATTTTTAATTTTTTCCAGTAACTGACCTTCGCAGAATTTTGTCTTTTACAATATTTTACCTTTGAGTAAACGTTTTTAGCTGCAATGAAAACTGGTAACCTGAAATCAGAAAAAGTACAATTAAAAGCACTGAAAATAAATACAATTTCTGTTATGGTTTGTGTGTTAGACATATTCCTCAGAAGAGTTTTAAAATCTGATCACAAATAATAACTTTCAAAGAAAATAATTGAAATTAATATGAAATGTCAGTGAGATTTCCATGAAAGCTAATATTGTTCATCATATGTGGACGATAATACAAGGTGTTAATATGATATGAATCAGTCTCCAGAAGTTTGGAGATGTATATCCAACCTTTTCTTTCTGTTTAATATGTGCATGACTCCATATTTTTATTTTTCTGGGTTTAATAATTTGTTTTTTATGTATCTTTTGCTCTTAAGGCTTGCCATTTTGAAAAAGCACTGTGCAGAGCTATTCAGATGAGAGGCTTTGGTCTTGAACAAGACACTGTGTATTGCCAAAGGTATGTCCAAGCTGTGTGTTTCTGTTGCCAAGTTCTTCCAGGGTCTCTGAAAAAACAACCCAACAACCTATAGTGTGTGGCTGTATTTCCCAGTTCTGAAGAACTGGTTAAATTGAGGCTGTTGAATATCTATCTGCTCAGCAGACCTGAATAAATTAAGCATTATAAAACCCAAGTGTTTAATGAAGTTATACTTTTTAGGTGGAAACTAGATCTGTGGAAAGAGTTTACGAGAAACTCAGTTTATCCATAATGTACTGTCAGGTAGCAACAACTGCTTTCTGTCAGGAGCCTCATTCCTCAAACAGCAAACATTAAAATGTGTACCTTTATCTCCTTTGTCCATAATGGGACTTCTTTGGCTAAAATGTCTGATATTATTTTATATGTGTATGTTTCTAAATTGAAAGTGTTGAACAGACACTCCTTAGTGTGGAATTGTAAAGGAAAAATATGGATACAAAGTTTAATCTTCTGCAAATGGAAGATGTAATTGCATTGTAATAGCATGTTTCAGACCCTGAAACAATGTGACATAATCATACCTCCCTACTTCCGTGTATTACTTTTATCAGTTTAGTGTCAAATATATAGATGAAGTATTGTTGAATGTACATGAGCCTCTGCCTAAGTAACAGGGGCCAAAGCAGAACAGAAAGGAACTAAAAATTTGTTTCAACAACCCATGATGCAATAAACAGTTAAGGCCTGAATATAAGAAGGAGTATTTAAAAAATCACCAATGACAAAGTCAACAAAAGCAACTTGCTGCCCACCAGAATCCCAGGCCCTTCTCTTCTGAAAATGTAAAATGCTGGAAAGTAATGAAAAGGTAAATAATTTTAAATAGTGATATTTATAACTATGTAGGGGTTTTTTGATCTCAAGTGGGATCTTACAGTATAGTGTTCCTTACGTTTTCTGTAACGTAAGTTTTAAGGACTTAGGGCCCATGCTAGTATCTGAGGGATATGTAGGTGAACTCGAGTGTGCTTATGAACGTAGAGTGAGAGGGGGGGTGTTTTCTCTAGGGAACTTCGACCTTAATCATCTGGACAAACAGTACTTGTTTATGCTAGTGCTGCTGATATTTATGTGGATGCTGATAAAGGCACTGCTCTGCCTGTGGTGGCTTGTGTGGCCAGCCATGTTAAATGTTGTGTGAGTGTGTGTAATGTGTCCATCTGCAATACAAGTTCAGACCTGCTACTGGCTGAATCTGCAGACTTGAAGAGAGATGCGTCGATCAGGCTGGGATGGAAAGGCCTCCTAGGTATAAGTGTGCAACAGGCCTCACTGTAGCAGCTGAGAAGAAGGAATGGATCCTGGAACATGCCTGAGTCAGCAATTCACATAACATAATTAACAGGCATAGATTGCCTAGAAAATGTGACCACCAATTTTTAAAACTTTGAGGACAGTTGTGAGAACTAGTACTGGACGTGGATAAAATAATTGTCTGACTGATATAATTTAAAACTGACTACTCTGATGACTGCTGCTATCCCTTCCGTAATTTTCCTTTGTCTTTTACTGCTTGATGTAAGGCAGAACTGGCTTGTCTAACTATTAAGTCAGTGCTTGCAATGAAGTAATGACCCTTTTCCTGTCTTACGCAGTTGATGTCATCTATCTCCAATATGTTATTCATCGTCTTTCTTGCCTTGACATCCTTCATAAGTAATTCTTCTAAAGACCTTGATTACATGGGGTACAATCTGTTTTATTTCCTTCTAACCCATTGTATCTTGAACTTTCTTGTGTGTAAGTCTGCATTTGGACAAATGAGGGAAATGGAGGTGTGAGGGAAGCAGGAGCTGTTGCAGGAGCTGCCTGCCACAGGCCCACCATGGTGCTGGAACACAAGAATCAGTTTGCAGATCTTGATAACCTTTTATGCCTTCTGACAACATACCACACACCGACTTCATAATGGTGTATGATCACATAAGAAGTGATCAATTAATGGGTATGATTATGACGGAAATCTATGAAGCCTAGCTTCATTCAAATACTACTTTGATCTATTAAAATTAAGAAACCAATAACTAAAATTAGTAGTGATAGTACAAGACCCCATCTTATTAAACCACAAATTTATACACATCTCGCTCACATTTAACCTTTTATGGTTACATACTATCTACAAGCGATACCACAGCTCCGTAGGAGAATCCATGTCTCTATGCTGCCTCAGAGCAGCCAGACCTATCATCACTGTTCCTCTGTGATCATGGGGGACTTCACACCACTATCCCCTCACACCTTTCTTTACCATGCCAGATTTATGTCATTAATTTCATTTACTGTTGCTGGAGTGTTCCTCATTCCACTTTTGGGTACTAATCTCCAGACAGAGATATTATTTCTTCATTTCACTTTCAGGCATCACTATCGCTAACCCCAAGGCCAGCACCACTTCTTTTCTTCCAGCAATCGTGTTCAAGGTCAGTCACAACAGTCCTTTCTTACATCCAATAACTATACAGATTGTTGTGTATGTGTTTGCCTCTGGCAAATGTGAGTTTTGTATAACTGGACAGAGAAACCTGGCCAAGAAGTCCTAGTCTCTTTTGTTTGTCCTGTTGGGTGTTTCTTGGATGACATCAGATAAGTTCATTACAATTATAACTATACTGAATTATTTGGGTTTTAGTGTCTTTCTAGTCATGTCCACTCAAGTACCAAAATCGAGACATTTGCAAATTTAGGCCTGAGAATATGCAAAATAAAGTTAGTAATAAATTTATTACTATTGCAATAGTTGTAAATTTAAAGTCTTTTTGTTGTTTGGTAGACTATAAAAAAACCAACCCACAATAAAAATTTAAACTATGTGTAATTTATGATTGCATTCCAAAAGTTAGTTTTAAAGACAGTAGGATTGCAAAGTCAAGGAAATGACAGAATCAGCGATGTCACCTATATTCAGTGTTCAGTAGGATAGATTTATTATCATCTATGTAACATTTCTTTAAAGGGCCTTGGTGGTTGGTGTTTACTAAATGAACATTAAAAGAAAATTATATAATGGGTAGTTGCTCAATGTAAATGAGGCCTGAAGCTACACTTGATGCTGTTGAAAACTTATTCTGAATACAAAATGAACGATTTAAATGGATTTTTTGTGGTGTTTATTACTGGAGTTGCAGTGCTTTACATCACTGACTAACTTGTCTTCAAAAACACCGTCCTAAATAGATGTTGTATATTCAAAGTACAAGTTACATGATCTATATTGGTTTCTTACAGATTTTCTGATTAAATTAATGGTGTTCACTTTAGCCTGTAAATCCCCTAAGATTTTAAGACTTGGACACTTGCAGTTAGCAGAAGGTACTTGACCTTGACCCTCATAGTGTAAAAAGCAAGGTGGCTGGCAGATTATCTTTGAAGGTACTTGATTATAGAAATTAACTTCCTTTAAATTGGTTGGTCTAGAATTCAGTTTTTAGAAATCTAGACATATTATAAAGCCTATCTGTTTTTGTCTTCCATTTTTCTATTAAGAAAACTGGGGAAAAGATCAGGTGAATTCAATATATTTATTTTAGTAAGTTGTGTTCTAGGCATTCAGAACTGTGTATAGATAACAAGTTTTCTTCTGAAAACTCAAAAAACCCCCACATAAATTAATTTTAATAAACTAATGCTAACAGCATTATGTGGATATTTATTCTAAAACTAATGGTACTTCTTTTGGCTATATTTGTTTTCCTTTGCATTATCTTGTAGTAAATTTGACAAATGAGTTTATATGTAGGGATACTTACTGAAAAGGTCTTTTGCAATCTATTATTTTAGAACAACCACTTTCATACAGTAACTAACAACTGACAACTATAACCAATGCTTTTTACAAGAAAATAAATTATGAATTGCCTGTGTCTCCACTTGGACAGCAGAACCAAATGATATACTAATCAGTGTGTGGTTAGATGCTTTTTTATAGCAATAAAGCATACAGATTGTTAGATAATTTTAATAAATTCCTTAATGTGCTTCAATTTTTATGTCTTTACCTTCTCTGTTTCATGCCCCAGGTAACATTAAACCTTTTATTTCATTGTTTCTTGCTGTACTTTATAAATATATGTATATTTATATATGTATATAAGAAAAATATAAATCTAAAATAATATTTGATACTTAAAATTTCTCATAAATAACTTGGTTTTGTCAAGAATAATATAGCCAATCTAACTCTTGTTTACAGCCTCAAATAAGCCTGTCACTGACCTCAAGGCAGAGATGAGCTTAAGCATTACAGTAGTTCTTCTGCTAGCATTTAACACCAGAACAAGTAACTTTGAGTACTTCAAATGACACACAGCAAAAATAAACAATTTCAGGTGAATGAAAGGAACGAATGCTATCTTTCTTGTTCACCTGCAATAACCAGGATAATGCTGAGTCCATATTGGCGCTCCAGCTCACCTTGATTCATAAGAGACAACTCTCACCAGATTTGGAAGAATTTGAGTATAAATATCTCTTGATAGAGATGATCAAGGGTTCTGATCTTATGACTCCAGAATGTTTTTATCACCTTATAGAGTTCCTGTACAATGAGTTTTCTTTTTTTAAGGGAAAGAGATTATTAAGATTTGCAGCAGTATTTGACTGTGAAACTTTGATCATTGGGATGAGATGGTTAGGAATTTTTGATCAAGCTCCTGTGACTTAAACTGGAGTCTGCCTGCTGAGCTGAGTGCACTAGACGTTTTCCACTACCATGTTAGCACGCCATGTTCTATCCCTTTAAACTGTACATGCACCATTCAGCATCAAAACAGCTTTATGTAATATGGGGAGTTCCAGTGTCAGCCGTATTACAGAACAAAACCAGTTGTCTTCTCATTAGTTTTCCTATTAGCTTTAATATCTTCTTGCAAGACTGGTTTCTATTGTTCCTACTCACAAATTAGTAAGCATGGTTTACTTATGGATAATGCAGTAATAATCCTCATGATGTGAAGTACTATCCATTGAAAACCCATTGGATCTTAACTTGCCTACTGATATATGTAAGACAGTATGTATACTGCACACATGTGATGACCAGGTAATTCAATTGTCCCAGTTCATCACAAAATGCATGTCATCTGCTCATTAAACCTTTATCCGCCATTGTCCCTTTCCTTATCCTTTCAGCTATTTATTTCTTCTGAATTTAATACAAACAGTAATTTAGTAGCTTTCTAAGCTTATCTAAATAAGGCACACCTGAAAGATTTTAAAGAAGCTTTTAAATAAAGGTCATGGGCAGAAACAGGCTCTGTTACACATGTAATTGCTTTTAGGGTGTAGGACTGAATATTTCTACAGAACTTGTGCTGGCTAAGAAGAGAAAGGTTTTAAGAAATAATTTAACTGAAACAGAGAACACTGTGTTTACAATAATTTAAAAACAGGTTGTTTCACAAAGGTTTACTTTTTTTTTTTTTTTTTGCCTGAATCTGTTAGAGCACTTTGTTGAATGAATTATACAACAAAATAATTGGAGCCCTTTAAAGAGTAAGTTCCCTATTTCTTTTTTCTACAGCCAATCTTAAAACTACTGACTACTAACACAAGCTCTAGGGTCCATATACATAAAAGCCATTTGGTTTAACCAGTCTTTGAGATGTCTGTATCTTCCCAGACACCTGCAGCACCATTTAAAGTATACAGTCTATGGACTGAGCAATCTCAAACTGCAGTCATCACTGGCCTGAAAATTTTTCAGGTAACAGTCTGATGATTTAATGCTTTCTGTCTTCCTCCATATTGGGATTTCCAGGACCTAGTTATACCCATATATGAAGCTTTACACACTGTTCATATTCAGAAAGAGCTTTTAGGGATCTTACTGTTCACATGTAAAACTGTATAGCTCACTCATACCTTGAGCCTTGTCCTATCCGGAATACAGGATCAGCTTTCAATGTCTGCCTTAAACATTCTGTGTCATTCTGTTTGGCTGTAAAAAGATGACTAGAGGTAGATTTTGAGGTATACTACTCACTGGATGTTCAAGTGAAAGCAGTCCTGGAAGTGAAACTTGCACATACCAATGCTTTTTTTATTCAACGCTTTCTATTAAGATCTGAATCTTTTGTGCATTCAATAGCTCTGCCTAAACAGTATTGCAACATTGCTGGGTTTGGTAGCTGTACTAGATAAAGGACTTCCTTGTTCTCTCACCACTAGCCCCTTCTCTTTCACCCCAGTTTCTTTTCTCTGTAGGTAAACAAGTTATTGATTCCATCAGCAATGATGTTCTATCTGTAATGCTGACTTGATTATGGTAATTTTACCTCATTGAACTCCGAGTTTGTGGTTTCATTTCAGCTTAACAACTCCAGATCTTCAAAACAGTTCAAAGCTCTGGTCATGCTCTTCTTTTAATTTTGTTTTGTTTCTTTCTCCCTATATGAACATCTGTGAAGAACCTGGGATCTCAATCTAATTAATGTTATATTTTAATCTGAAATGTCTCAAGATAACAAGTTAAAATCAAATGCCCATCTAAGAAAACATCTCCCAAAATACAATATAAAATTTATCTAAATGTTTACTATCTGTTTTCTTATGACTTCTGAGGGAAAACACTAACACATCAAGCACAGAATGTTGTCTCAGTATCTTTCCACAATAATCACTGATTTTAAGTGAAGAAAATACTGCCTTTTCATTTTATATACAGATCCCAAGTTAAATAAGCTCCTACTTAGAGGAAATATCACATGAAAAATAGCCAGCAAACACATGTTGACAGATAATCACCACTGAGTATATTTGCTCTTGGTTTTCCTGTTTTTTCTTCTGTAACTTTAACTTCCATACCAATGGTCCTCTCCAAGCGTCTGATGCAGGGTGATGCAGACTCTCATAGCGGTAGTGCCATTTCAGTTCCATTACAGCTTTTCTATCTGCAAAATCTTCTCTAGCTCTTTGTGTGTTTTCTTACGAATGCATTCACTTTGTAAGACCAAGCATGTCACTGTTTAAACCTGTAATTCCTGCTGCCCTATTACAAGATGCATTTTCTTCGAGTTCGCTATGTTTATGACACATTCCATTTACATGCTATTTTTATTTATGTTATAGGCTGAAGATCTATTTCTGATCTATTATTGCCTGTGTGTTTTCTCAAAATCATAATAACTACTATTGTGCACTGCTTTGCAACTACATTTAAAACATTTTCACTGAGAATGTATTCATCTTCTGCTGCAGGGTTTTGTCCATGGCTCTTGTGATGAATTTCTCTAAGGTGGTGGACCTATTGCAGTGTATTGGTGCTTGAAGAAAAAATTAGCAATCAGCAAATGGGTATTGCATGATTTACTGCTTTGCATAACACAACAAACAGTTCCAGCCTCCTTTCTGTGGCATATGAAGGCACAGACTCAGGCTGTGGTGCAACCAGAGACACTTTATTGTACAGAGAAGCTCATATTTATATCTCTGAGCCTGGATACAAATTCCAGCTGTATGTACCAGCAGGCTCAGGGCAGAAACCATTCATGCAGTTACATAGCTATATATTACTACAAGCATGCAGACACCTATTTATTACTAGATAACCATGTTTATCTTTCTTACTCTCCTTCACAATACCCAGCTGTTCTCTCATCTCCTGCCAGGTCAGACGTTCTTCATCCTCCTCTCATATATCTCTCTTCAGACATTCTCTATCCTCCTCTGCCACACCTTTCACTGAACCTTTTAAACTTATAGCTCCTCATGCTTTGAAATGTGGTGGAGGAGGAGAAAGAGGAGGAGTCTGAAGCAGCACTGCATTCTGGGATGTCAGAGAAGGAGGAAAATTCCTGCTTGCTTTCAGCAAAGGAGAGTGGGATTGTGCTATCTTTGAAAAAAAAAATAAATTAATCGCTCTGAATTTTATCAGACACTGTCTTGTTTACTTATGGAATGCAGTAAAAATAGTACTGTGTAAAAGAAATGGACACAACATTCAAAAGGAAGATGTACAGCCATCTCAGCTAGACTTATTGTTCACAAATTAGCTATTGCTTAATTTGGAAGTGCTTGGATTTCATTGGTTTTGTTTGGCTTGCTTTGTATTATTGTCTTGCTTCATTAGCTGAAACATCAAGAAATAACAGTAGACCATATTTACAGCTTCATTTACTTAACAGCCTTGATGGAAAATAAGGAAGTCTTTGGATAAACTGTCCAAAGAAATGGGCCGGCTGATTTTAAAGGATGCAGGCCAGCTAGTATCACCCTTTAGTGCCATCTGGTCTGGAAAACTAGCCAAAATATGGTCTATCAAGCTCCTAGAATTCAGGTTATGCTCCCTGGTCTGGGGAAACACAAGTGACTTCATTGTTCTCCACACCTTCAGAAAATGATTGTGCAGTTATGATTATTGTACTTCCTGCATGCAACCTATTTGCTTATGAAGGGGGGTTGTTCTGTAAAGATATACCTTGCTTGTGCAAGACCTGTAAGCAGTGCACAGGCAGACCATCTTGTTAGGGGAAAAAAATAAGGCAAGTACTACATTGTTGTTTGAGGAAAAATTACCTCAGGCTCAGAGGACTGACATAAAGGACAGTGACAGAGAGCACATCGTTACCAGCTGTCCCAGATAAATATTTTACACCCATAGTGGTACTACATTAATATTGATGATATATTGATATTTCCCACATTTGCTATACAAATTAATGAACTACTGGAGCAAACAGCCAGAAGGAGTGGAATGATTTGTCACTCTGTAGCTTCCCCAGTTTACTGTCTTCCCAAGGCTATACATTAGCAAGAATAACAAATGGAATTCATATGGCTCCCTCATTAACATGCATTAACTGTATCAGAGTGTGCCTCATGCTTTATTAGGGTCAGTTCAGGGGAACCTCCATATATTCATACAATCTTTCTCTTCCTTAAAGAAAATTAGGGCATCTTTAAAGAAAAAGCATTTCATGTTGTTTTTTGGTCTCTTGTAAAGTTGTAAAACAGGTTCAACCAATTTGCTTGCCCATGAATACCATTTTATTGACCACCTTTATCAAATGGGTCCACCCTATGGAACTTATATATCATTTGTATTTTCTAATTATGTTGTTCAGAAATACACTAGTTTGCCCATCAGTTTAGGTCATAACGTGTTTCCTGACGTCTGGAGGTTGCACTCTCTGTTCTTTTGATTTATAGTATCCATAGGGCTGTTTCTGTTGTGTTTTCTTTTTTCTTGTTTGTTTGCTTATTTATAGTAGATTCTATACAATGTAGTCAAGTTTACTTTACCAGGTGCTGCACAGAAACATTGCAAGACAGGCCTCAGTTCAGTTTGTAATCTCACCTAGGGAAAAGGTGAATAAAGACAGTGCTCCATCTTACCAAATATAAACACAGCTCACTGCCACCTCAAGTCAGAAGACAACTAGTTTTACTTGTTGTGTTGTCAATCACTTAGGAGAAGTTTTGTGAATGAATCATTAACAATTTTTCCCTCAGAATGAGAAGGACTTGAAATGTCTCTTCTCTGTTTTGGGGGCTTGAAGGTTTGTGGGGTGGGGGTTTTTTTGGATGTTACTGTTGTTTAATTAAACTCTTCTTTTTTTCACTGACCAACCAACCTTCTAATATTTAGCTATAAAAAAAACAACTTATATTTAGCCTCTCTCGGGCAAGAGTCTGGGGAGTGAATGTTTTAGCTAATGGATGAGCTACCTGTGAAGAAAGAACCACAGATATGCAATCAAGCTAGGCAATCCAGCATAGTTTTACTATCAGCTTGATTTGATTATTTTTACAGACAGCTTATGGCTAATGAAGATTTTTAATCACAAATGTTAGCATATAATTTGATGTCTGTGTACAGTGTGTCTGTTTTCTCTGTATTCCAGAGACTTCTCTTATTCTGCTAAACATTTTCAGAGCTCATTAGCACATTGCTGTAGATATGATTACACTTTCAGTTGGCACAGCATTTTCCTGTTGATTGCAGGGTGGTAAACAGCTCCCTTTGGTCCCTTTCCCTCTCATCTGGAGCATAGAACTTAACTACTGTGACCACTTATGTGAGAAATTTGGCAGATGCAAGATCCCAGATGGAAAGGTCTAAAATTTGTGTTTCCAATGTAGCATCTGGGTGTATGATTGGCTTCCTGGCTGACTCCTTACAAAATCTTCTGGGCTGCTTCTACACATTTTCCAGTTACAGCAGCTGCAGGGAGAGTTGTGGAGCTGGGTTATACTGGACTATTGACAAAGACTCTTAATTTGCATCATCTATTGAAGTTATAACTTCCTTTAATTAAAGAAAAAAAACCAACAACATTCTGTTACCTAAAAATATTGTATTGACCAGAGAGTTAGTTTATTTCATTTCACAAGTATTCTGCTCCACTTTCTGACAGAGAATGCTTACTGAGAAGGTGGAGCATCTGCCCGCCAGTTAGAAGTCACATTTCATTCTCTGTTCTATGACAGATCATAGAATTAATAATTGTAAACCACATTGACTTAGAACAGGGAATTATATTATTACCAATATTCCTGAATTTGCCATAGAACTGTTCAATTGAAAATGGTGGCTTACTTTGTGCTGGGACTGAGAGTGCATTTGTGTTTCTAACTGTCAGCCTTGGGGAAAAAATAATCATGAAGTTATCAATATTTTAAATAAATTAGGATACAATATTAGAATAAGCGAAGGAATTTCATATGGATATTCAGTAATTTTTATATCCCATGTTATTTTGCTTGTGGCAAAGTTGTGTTCTTTGAAAACACAGGATATATATCTAGAGGCAGTATCTTCTTTCAAATTCTTTGGAAAATCTCTGCAGTCAGAGAATTAATTAAAAATTTTGTATTAGGATTTTAAGTAAAAAATTTACATACATTAGGTATATATTTCATATCTACAGGAATAATAATACCTAAGAATCCTCACTGAAACATTTCTTTAGTTCAAGAAATGTGAATGTTGTTTTTAAAGTGTTATGCAAGCCCCAAACAAAACCCCATAAACATCAGTAAGTGTTGGAGAGTGTCTCTCTCAGGTGATCCCTTTATTTTGAACTTTGAAACTCCCAGGAATTTATTTCTGCTGTTCAGACGTATAAAATGACATTTCTGCATATTGTAATGGCATTCTGAGCATGACCATTAATAAAGATAGCAGGTGACTTTAAGCAGCATTAAGATCAGGGATAGAAGTCCTCGTTACTCATAACTTTCAATGAAAGTAATTCTGTGACGGGCGAAATCATAAAAAATGCATTCCTAGTGACTTGACTGTTGAGTATGAGCAAACTTCAGGATAAACTGTGGCTTCAGGACAAGTTAATCCGCCTTCAGCTATCTTCAGATATGTGTACAACTCGAAGATTCAGTAAGTGTTGAAATTTAAATGCACTAACTTCCTCCTTGGGAATGCGTTGCGAAAGTTACAGAATTATCTCATTAGTTCAACCAAGGCTTCAGACTCAAGTTGGTTTTTTTTGAAGTTCTATTGCATGTATGCCTCCTACTTGTTCTTTTCATTTGTTATGCAGTAGCCTCAAATTTCAGCCACTGAATTATGATGATAATGCCTAAACAGCTATGTTTGCTTCTAGGAGTTAGTTTGCTGGCTTGCCTTTACACAGTAGTCAAGATGACTAGGATGCAAAAAAAATATTTTTTCCTTACTAAATTACTAATTTCTAAATTACTAATGCTGTCTGTAATGTATATAGATTATTTTATCTTATAATATGCTTAGCCCATCATATTCATGGTTCTTATCCTTATTTCCATAGCAGCAGTATTTCTCCAAGTACTTGAAATTTTAGTTTTCTGGGTTTTTTTAAGCAGTACCACCAAAAAAGTCATGAAATTACTTTACAGTGAGTCTTGTAGCCATTTTTTTAAAAAAAATTAGGAATATGTGTAGATAGAAAACTTTGCAACTATGAAGATCTACCCATGATAGCTTTTCCATGAACTGTCATGTAGAGATTTAAAAAAACCAACACCACCATTTCTCTAACTCTTGCCCTCCTGCTGGTGTTACAGCTAAGAAAGCTTAAGCAACACTATATGGAAGTTTCAAAACCAAGCAATTTATTGGCATGAGGTTTCCTTTATTTTAAAGCTTCTGGGGGAAAAAAAGCCTTAACATTTGTATTGGTTTGTGATATGGCTTAGGCGGACTTTTTTTAAAAAATATGAACCAATCAGAGTGTTGCTAGGGTGCAACATATGTTATGCTCTTAAGATAATGGAGAAAATACTGCTACTGCCCAGGAAAAAATGTGTATTCATTATTTAATATTTCAACCAAATGAAGTATTAGTAGGGTCTGTAGCAGGATTTGGTGTCTCATACAGTGATACAAATCCACAATAACTTCACTGAGACTAGAAGTATTTTTCCAGAACTGTGCTGAAATCAGTGCTTAGGGTCTGGCTCTTCTAGTGATCAAGCTCTGTTTTATTTTCTTTTTAGATATTTACAGCTGTTTTTGTCATTCAATAGCTAACTATCTTGTGTTAATTGCACCTTCTAAATACTGACAGTTACCTACCTGTGGTATTGTATTATAAGCCATTGTGCTGCTGAAGGTTTGACTTTGCAGGTAAGATATAAAACTGAAGTCTTATCACTTGTCTTCTAAAGATTTTATGACACTGTTTTGTAAGAATAATATGTTACCATCAGTTTCTTGTATAAACTGCAGTTAGCTTAATTACATTCTGCCTTCCTAAATTCCTTCTGTGGTGTCATTTTGATAAGACATTTTTCACTTTCTGTCTTAAAACTGTTGTGTAATACTGCTTTATGCTGTTAAACATCTGCTGTATTCCACCCCAGTGGTGTCTGATTCATGGGTGGATGAAGTGATTGCTGTGTGCCTGGTATATAAAACACTTTGGTATCCTTTGGGATAAATATAAATGCAAAGTGTTGTAACAAATCTGTAGTCACCAAGGACTTTGTGGTTGTCACTATGTTGCAAGTTATAGCAACTGGGAACATCACAAGCAGCAGTGATGAAACAGTAGGATCAGTTTTTAAATGCATCTGACTCTAAGCTAAAAGAATTTGTAGAATAGGAATTATGACACACAAACAGCTGTTATCCCAGCTCTTAGAAGACATTACTGACAATACCAAGTTCTACTATTCCGCTGATGCAAAATGACTCTGGATGCCTCCTGAGAGAAGGAAGTGTCTTGGAGAGCATGGAACAAAAAAAAGATCCATCTAAAATTTCCTTCTTCTGCATGCCTGAAATTTCCATGAGCAGACTGGATGGTGGCTAGTATACCCCTGAGTGTATACACACTTGGAAACTTCATCATTTTCATAACTGCAACGATAACAGTGATACAGAAACTGGTTCAGTGTCGTTACAGCTATCTTGGTAACAAAAAGCAAAGATACTACAAGACGGTTGTTTGCCTTTAATTTTTGTAAGTACTCTTCTCCATGGTTTTAGGAGAAGAATTTCTCCAATACTCTCCACTCTAATAATTGTAGTATTGTCCCTTAGAAAAAGTACGAAGAAAACTATTCTGGCAACTGGATAGAAAATTTCCTTAACATTAGCCAATACTTATGCTTTTGCATTTTCTTTCATCTTTCTGTGTTGGTTTTCTTTCCCACAAGTGTCCATGAACTAAAGTAAAATTCACTTTTCCAAAGGATTGTAACTATGTTTTTATAACTGTGGGGTGCTTTTTCAGATAGTGAAGTGTTTATCACACAACACTATAAAACCAATTTTGTTTTGCTGCATAATCTGAAGAATTAACCTTGTCTCAAAATACTTTTGAAAGCACAAAGACATATTTGTCTTGTGGTTTTTTAGGGGGAATCTGATACTTCTTAGTTCATTGGAATCCAGGTCACACTAGCATGCTCAAAAATACTTGCAGGTAAAAAAATTACCTGTAAAATGACCATTTAGGATCCCTTAGATGCACAGGAATGACAACAAAGTTAACTGGTTACTGAGCAAGAAGACCAAACTACCTATATATGATGAACCTCTGCAACGCAGTTAGATAAATCCATATCAAGGAGTATGGTTCAGGAAATTCTACTGCTACCCATTGAAATTTTGAGCAGTCTTTCTACTGATGTGTTTCAATTATAAATGAGAAATTTAATTCATCTGCTGGAGTAAATATTCTCTCTCTCTTAAAACAAATCATAAATTAATTTCAGTGTGCCTGCAGACTCTGTAGCTTAGAGTTTGGTACTGGTAAATCCACATATATATGCAGTATAACTATGGCCACATAAACCAATGTGTCAAATGGGATCCAAAGAGAAAATAATGACAGCTTATGCAAGTACTAGAATGCCAATGGTACCAGCCCCCTTCCACCCCCCTCCCCCCCTAATATTAGGATGTGAATATGTCTGTTAAATTGTTGATTAAAGTAGCTCAGAAGACATTATACAGAATGCCTGAGAAAATAAATGTCAGACAAACCATTAGAAAATACAAGGGAACTTGTAAGAAGATGGGAGAAGCAGTATAATGTGTTACTTAGTTTCCAAGTTTTAATGCACAGCAGAACTAAACGCATCGTATTTGTTGGAACAGCCATGTCTTCTTTGCCTAGTACAACCAAATGGTGCATTTAAATAAATACTATGATGCAATATGCTACAAATGTATAATACACCAAGGAAAATCTAGACTCAGTATGCTGCTCAATAGTTTTGATTTAAAGATTTTTTTCATTGTTGCTCTCTTTAGCACTGGGGGGAAAAAAAGCCCAAGAAACTCCATGAGGTTGGAAGATATGACCTTTCATTCTATTTGATAAGCTCTCCTTTTCCTGTTCTTTAAATATGCAAGCAGACATCATGATACATTGATCCATATATTATTGTTCTTCAGTCAGCATAAAAGAATGGTAACTTATTGATGATTAAACCTTCAAAAGGAGAATCAGTTTGGAAGTTCTGCTGGATTTGAAGCAGCTTATTTGGACCTTAAAACCTAGAGTGAACTTTTTATTTTCTTTTGAGTAGTCCAGGTTTTTTGTACTGAATATATGACAAGAATAGTGGCTGTCATTGTTTCCCTAATTTTTAGTGGTTCTTACTGAAGCTGGTTACTGCTACTACTATAACAAGAGTAAGATCTACTATAAGTAAATTTTATAACCCAGAGAACAGGACAAGAAATAAAGCTTTTATGTTTTAAAAATTATTCCTACACACTTACATATATTAATTATGGGAATTTAGCAGGCTTTCTGAGCTAATTAAATCTCCAAGAAGACATTGTTTTCTTTATTTTTATTCCCTGCTTCTACCTAAGCACATCTTTTTACACGCAGAGATGACCCTTTGTATATGCATTTCCTATTTTACATGAAAAAGAGAATGGAATTTAATGGTGTTGCTGTCTCTGTATCTCCCTACAATGAGGCAGAAAGCACTCTGGCGCCACTGACTTGATGGTAATGATGGGAAGAAACTAAGGACTCCCCAGAGAAAGGGTAATGGAGTTGCAGACAGAGCTGACTTAAAAGGATTGCATACCTCTCCTGAAAAAACTTACCATCTTATCACCTTACAGTTCTATTATTCATTATATAAAGTACCTTATCCAACAACTTTGCTGGATGCAATTCTGGCCAACAGGGGTCATGGGGCATTCATGGACTTCCCCCATGAAAGGGGGCCCCATGCTTATGGCTTCTCTATACTCTATGTAGCAGTATGTTAAATTAAAATTTAATTTTAAGGCCTAATTCAGGTTTAAGTGGAATAACCCTTGTGATTACCATCTGAAGTGGAAAATTTCACTTCAACAATCCTAGATCCATCCCCAGCAAATTCAGTGTTATGCTTGCCTTTTTGCTGCTTAGGAAACTGCTTTCAAAGGCTTTCTTTTTCTAAAACATTCTTATCTGTAGATATAGCATATGCACAGAAGTCTACTGATGCAACTAAAATGCCTCTAAATTATAATTCATAGCATTAGAAGGCTGGTATTTACAGAAATAGGATCACTGTTAGTGTATCATGGCAGTAACTATCTGTGTATCATGGCAGTGACTTAGCTTTTTTTTGTAATTTTTTATGTAAAAGCTATTTATACATTTCCACTGTCAAGAATTTCAAATTTATACTTGCAATATCTATAAAGCATGGGGTTTTGATATAGTAAAGAATTCGACTTTTCAAAGAACTTTGCAAGAAGATTTACAGTTGGACTCAATGATCTTAAAGGTCTTTTCCAACCTAAATGATTCTATGATAGAGCAAACCACTTCCACTTCTGAAATAAATCAGATAAATCAGCCTTTTCCAAATGAGGCATTACAACAATTTTCCAATTAAAATCTTTATTATTACTTTATATATATATATATATATATATATGTAAAATAATGGAATCTTTATTATTTTGAGAAATTTGCCAAATTCAACCATGATTCCTGAAACAAAACCTGTAATGTTTAACTCCTGTCTCAGTTTTCCATGACACTTCCCACTTCTCTTCTTTATTCTTCCTTGTGTCTTGCTCCAAGAAATTCTCCCATTGCTCTGGAATCGTGCCAGTGCTTATCCAGTCATTTGACTATCTGTATACCTGGATTTTCCCTGTGTTTATTAATTTCCACTTTCCATAATTCTCCTCTATCTGACACTGATCTGTTGAGGGAAAAGCCATTGATTTGTTCCTGTGAAGAGATGATGCAGAGTGGTTCTCTAATCACCTTTCTGAAATCCGTCTGAAACTTCTTTAATTTCTATACTACAACACAGATTTTTACTGGTATAATATTGGATAAAATGCCCCAGACATTCTCTTTACTTAAAAATAGAAACTGAGAATCTGTGGAGAAGCAGAAAATACTCTGGGCTGTTTTCAAACTGCAATGCAAAGTGTACTTGGGAAGCAGAGGTGATAACAGATTTATTGCTAATATATGTCTGTGTGTACACATTGCTATTCCATTTCAAGAGTGACTCTAACTCTGAAACTGACATTGCAGCTATGGAAGATTTTACTGCCAGGCACTACCTGAGGAAAGGGGCCTTCTTTTCTCTTTCAGTTCTGGAGGGACTCACAAGCACAGCTTCCATCTGTGAGGGTTGAATGCTAATGGAGCATTTTGGTCTTTCAGGCAATGTATTTGTAAGGGTCACTCTCTGCCCTTTAAAAAAACATTAAGAATTCCACTGTCCCTTTACAGCAGCGAGCCTTCTTGAGTTTGCTGGAATTTCTTTTCCCCTGAAAAGGTAAGACAAATTTTGAAATGCACATAGATGCATAGGACAGCGTTAACTCACTGGAGAAACGAGCATCACATAAAGGCAATCTCCTTTGGTTCTCTAGCAGACCTTTTGGCTTAAGCCAAAACTTCATTATAAAAAAACAGAAAGGAAAAATGGTACTTATAAAGAGAATCCTGAGGGAAAGCAAATGGAAAAACTACAGAAATCTCAAAAATCTCTATGAGGACTAAACTGGAAATGAGTATTTTGGCAATCACTTAAAGCTTCACACATCAGCCAACCTTTCAGTCTGCATCCATCAGTAAGCAGAGAGGCACTCAGCAATCCCAACACCGAATAATCACACAGTTGGAAATAAACTTGGAAGTACAATGTGATGCTTTGCTAGGAATTGGATGGTGGCAAGTGGTGGCCAACCAGAAGATAAACAATAACAAGCAGACTTAAAGACATTGCAAGATTCATTGGCACCAACGTATTCATCACCCACTGGTACAGCCCCCTGGATCTGTTGTTTTTCTTGTGCCAAATTGGAATTCCCTCCATAATTACTTTTTCCTCTCAGTTATCTTTAACTTATTTTAATGGAGATAGTAAGATACATAGATAGGCACATTTTTTTAAGACTCTGTTATATTTCTTACTGTTAAAATACCCCATGCATACACAAAATATGTAAAAAAGAATAAAAGTTGGATTAATAAATGTTTGATATTGAAGCCTCTATGCTAAAAATGGCCAGGATCTGGTGTCAATCAGAGGTAGAAGTGGTGCTGTGTTGATGTAATTGCAGCTGGCTAGAAGCTTGGGCTGATGGGCTGAGATGCTTTGTATGGAAGGAATGTCAAGGACTTGAGTGAAAAGATGCAGATGTGTGAAAGAGCTGGGAAACAGCATGCATATGGCACTGTAGGGAGGACTGATGTATTAGTGCTTTTGGGCTCCGTTTGAACTCCTAATCATCCTTCCGTTGAGTTCACTGGCTCCATCAAATTGGTAAGCAAAATCTCACTGGCTACAAATAAGAGGATTATTACAAAACCTAGATAAAGCTGAAATTGCTGGCTGTAAACATGCATACATCACTGCTTTATGGTTTGCAACATATGCTTGTAAAACTAGAACTATTACAAAGTTATCTACAGTAAATACATAGAAAGGATATGTGGAGAAGGAAAGAAATCAAACATAAAAATTCCTTTACAACTTTGGAGATTGGGTAAACATCCAGCAAATCAGCTTTTTAAGCTAAATTTCTTAGTAAGGCATGTATTAAACGTTTTGCACAGAATCTCAAACAATTTGGAAGGATTTTAATTCTTGAAGTGTCTGTCAACCTCAATCTAAATCCATGGAATCTCACTACATTAATAATGCTGATCACAGCTGGAATCTAAACTCCTTTTCTCTGTTACTACTTGTAACAGCTGTCCTTATGCTTTTCTTCCCCTGGAAACCATAAGAGCCTTAGATCACTGTGATATTTGGATTGCCCCTAAGTTCTTGAAGGTCAACACTGATCAGGTTTGGTTGATTCCACAGTGATCACTGTGGAACAGAATCATTTCAGGCTTCTTATCTATCTAGCAAATTTTTCATAAAATACCTGAATTTTCCTAATGCAAGTTTCATGGTACTTCATTTTATGGTACACCAGACACAGTGAAATGCACTTATGAATAATAAGTCCAGCATTTTCTTGGCTTAGAAGAAGCTTGGTTCATATTTACAGCAGAAAGCCTGGATTATTGTTCTTATTTCTTTTCTTCTGCGGAACATCCATTTGGTATGCTGTGTGAATTGTGGAAGCTGTTTGGTACTCAGAGAATAAAATCAAATTACTCAAAATGGCTGATGCTCTCTTTTAAGCACAAGGGTCCATCTGTGTCCTTAAGCCAAAATGTATTTATAAAAACATCTTGTATGTGTTTAAATTTTGAGGTTGCTCCTGAGAAATGGTCTGAAATTAATTCAAAATTAACTTATTAGAAAAAAAACAACAATTCAAAGTAAATAAATTCTTTTCTGTCTCTCTCAAATAAGACCATACTGACTTTGGTGTAAGTGCAATTACATATCCTGTATATAATCACAGAGTATTTAATACTTTTAACATGTTTTTAATTCACAGAGTAATATAATAATTCACAGAGTAATAAAAAACTATATTATAATATAAGAAAAAATAATATGGAACTAAAAGGAACCCAAACATAACACTACACTTTAAAAAAGGGTATTTCCGTGGCAAAAGTTTTTGAAGCCAAGGGTGAAGAACGTTAGAATATTTTCATTAAAGGCTATAACTACCTCAACATTAAGCTGTTTGAAAATGTTTAATTTTGGGCACAAAAAACCCCATGGATCACATTACAAAATGATATTTCTGCAACTTTTGTTGTTGTTAATATAATTAATGAATGTATTTTACTATGTAATGTAATAAATTAAGAAAAACAGCAGGCTAGGAAGCACAGAAATATTTGGTATGAAGGCATTTATTTAGTGTCAGGTAGCACCCTAAATTTGAATAAATGGCCTGGGAATTAGAAAACTATTAAACAAAAAATAGTTATCGAACAAGTAAGTTTAATCTATGGGAATGATAGGGAAAATGATAGGAAAAAATAAAGGACTCAAACCAGATTTTGCCAGTACAAAAGTTTCTTTAAAAGTTCTATGCAGGACTTGCCCACCTGACCCCCCCTCAGACTCAAGCATAACTCCATATCAAAAATTATATTTATTCAAGACCTTTCTGTCTGTATTCAGCTACCACAGTGAGAATTGTCCTACACACATTCCTTGACATGTTTTTATGGTGAAGATTATTCAGGCTGGAAGAGTCCTCAGCAGGACATCTAGTTTAACTTACAGATAAAAGCACATCCAGCTATGAGTTAAGACCAGATTTCTCAGGGTTTTATCCAGCCAAGCCTTGAAAAACCCTGAGAATGGAGGTTGTACAACCTCTCTGGACAACATTTTCCAGCGTTCTCAAGTCCACACAGTGAAAGTTTCCCTTTATATTCAGTCTGAACGTCTCATTTCTATTTATGCAGCCTGTGTCTCACCCCTCCACTATGCACTTCCATAAACAGCTTCATCCTATTGATAACCTAAATTACAATTCCTTTTGACAAAAAATTCTGATAGCATACAAACATGCGACTTCTTGCTACTAGTCTGTGACTTTTTTAAGGATGAGGAAAGATTCTTAAGATCTATGATCTTGAAATACAGAAATGTAACATTACACAATAAATGAATGGTAAAGAACACTGGAATAATAAAAATTGAGTGATTAAATACATCAAGTTATAGGTTAACAGAAAAATTTCTGTTATAAGCTGAAGTCTCTTCAGTTGGAAAACAGAGGGAAAGAAAGAAAGAAGTGTATTATCTTAGCAGATGATTGTGAATTATAAATGTGATATGGCTGAGAATAAGGTCAATATACTTCTCAGGTGTTTAAGGCTAAGTACAGATAGGAAAATAAAATTGTACAAAATTATCAGCAAGACCTTATGTGGAAGGCTGTGTACACCTGTAATTGCTGCAATCAAAAAAAGATGAACTCAAACTGGAACAGATATGCTAAGGGCTGTTAGGGTAACTGAGAAATTGCACTTGGGAGGGGGGACATAAAAAAACCAAAACAAAACATAATCTCAACGGAGAGCGGAGAGTAGGAAAATTTTATTTGAGGGACATACCCAATGGTGAAGCAAAAGAGTAGAGCAAGCCATCCAGTTTTAGAAAAGACCTCTGAATAATAACAGAGAAAAGAGGTGGTTTTTTACAGCTTTGATAACGTTTTGTGTTAGGTTGAGGAAACTAAAAGGAGAGGACTAGATTTAACTGTTCAGAAGGTCCTATTATTGGAGAGCATAAGACAGGAAACAATATATGTAATATCCTTTTGATGTTTCAACACTCATATACCAAAATAACACCAAACCACACAACAAATGAGGATATAAAGTTAAGACAGGCTTTTCAAGAATTAATGGCAAATAAGCATTTATTTTCATAATCAGTGCATGTTGAAAAATATGAATTGGAATCTGTTTCCTTTCAGAAGCTAAAAAATACATTGTTGATTCTGTTAGTTTCTTGGAGAACTGCAATAACAATGTATAAATCTTCACGAGGCAACACCACGTACTCTGCAGTGAGATGATTGTGAGTTCTGAATGACTTCTTCCTGTCCATTTTCCTTGAAGCTAAGAGATTGTAATGTTTTCATACTCGAAGGTCATTATTAGAAAGATAAACTGAAGTAAACTTGAAGAGAGAAAACTCAGAAATTAAGGTGGGATAGACATAGTGGTAAGGCAGAAGAGAAATAAAATAGGCTTGTTATCAAAATTCCCGAACACACACTCTGACCTTGTAATAGGTAAGTCCTCTGTCCTGAAAGTAATTTCAGTGGCTTTATTATGAGTTGCAGAAAACTGTATCAGAACCTTAGGAAGTCTCTCACCTTACTTCAGTTACGGTTCCTAGTCCTTTCTCTCCCTTAGAAAATGCATGAGCTACCACTCCTTGTTCAGAAGCACTCTCTTCTCCTGTTTCCCCCACTCATGAATCTGAACCTTTTTTCTCCAACTGAGCACTCTCACCTCTGAGGAAAGAAGCAATCTTTCCCTAATTCAGTCCTTCTTTTAATAAAGGAATAGAACACAAACAGAAGGAAATAAAACAAGTACTTTCTATTACAACCACACAGATCCATTAAAAATTTTCCCCATATTGCGAAACCGAATGGATAAAAATAGGTAAATTTATTCCCTAAATGCCGGGCTTAATGAAGAAATTTTCAGACGCAATCTAACCATGCTTCAAATCCATGCATACAGCAGGAAGATTAACTCTGAATTTTTTTATTTTTTTTTTAAATAATGTTTTAATTCCTCTTTTTCATAATTCAAAATAGAAATGGCAAGTTTTGGTGAAAATAGTACTTGCTAGCTGCAGATGCCACAATACCTTCTTTCCAGAACACAAGATTTATTTTTTTTTTTTTTTTTAGGAAAACTTATAGGTAGCAATAAAGTATTTGTAGTTTTAAAGATTTTTAGCACTCTCAATCATCAGCTGAAGAGATTATTTTCTACATGTTTGGAAATTAAAGGGTTCAAGCTTCTTCCTTTTAGATTTTCAAGCAAATGCTATCTTCAGGATTAAAAAAAAAAAATAAAGAAAATGTAGTAAAGCCCTTTGGTTTTTTTCCCTAGTATTTTTCACTTTCATTCAGCACTGCCATGAGGATCAAACCTATTCTTTTTTCTCTGTCACCAAAGAAAGAGCATCTTTCTCTTGTTACTTTTATGACCCTTGGCCAAGATAGATTTTTAGAACTTTAGAGTCTTGACATTCTAGTCATATAAACTGTAGATGTTTAACTAATTTCTGTTAAGGGGTAAATCTGATTTGGTAATATGAATGGAAGGTGGGTAGATGCTATCTTTCACTAAAAGCAGATTGAATTCAAATATTATTGATTTTTTTCAAATGAAACTGTCTTCCATTTAGAGTACTTGGCAGGTTTCTTGTTTGACTAAGTGGTAGAGTTTGTCAGGGAAATAATGCAGTTGCCTCAGTACTATAACACATTGTCTTTTACACAGTTAACGAAAAATTGTCATGATTGACCAACATTTAGAGAATAATTATTCTGTCTTTCTTCAAAGAATTTATGTTATTCTGTTTCTTTGCTCTTCTGCATTATGACAAAAGACTAAGTGACAGCAGGGCAGCGATAAGAAATCCCTGAGCAACTGGAAATGTGAAATAAAGTAACCTCTCATGCTGTTTGCAGCTCTAAGAAAAATGCCCGTTGCTACTCCTCATACACACTGTACTTCACAGACTACGTGAATACTTTTCTAAGTTTGCTTTTTCTTAATACCTGTTTGGATAAGGTAGATCAACCATGCATTTTTCAAGCTCATGGTTTTTGATGTTATGTGCAGATACTGTTCCCATTTATATTAGTTACTGGTCATGTATTTATTTATTTGATTGTTTATATATATTTTTGTTTGTTTGCTTGTTTGACATATATTATTGTTATTTTTTAAATCCAAAATTCATACATTTCACCAAACAGTAAGGAGTTAAAAATTCATTATTTATATTTATATATAAATTTATATTTATAAATCACCATTCTTCAAAGGAACTTGAAGTTATTTACAAATGATGCAAAATTAACTAAACTTACCACTGTAATTTTCATCCTTTTGCAGAAAATTAAATTTTGGTATTGGTATATTAAATGACTCACACAGAATAGATCTAAAATATAGAATACAATCTAAGTAAATAGTTTTAACAAGATATATGCATAAAGAATTACTGAAAATGAAAGCAGAAAATTACACTGAATATACTACAATTCACAAATGATGTAAGTATCTAATTTTCAGAGTTTTTTCCCTGGCAGAAATTATTTTAGAAAGGGACCAATAAGAGGATGGAATACTGATTAAATTAACGAATAGCTGAAAATAAACAGAACTGTAATATTTCAGAAAGCCTAAGTTAAGTACAGTCAACATACCCCAGTTTTAGCTTATTGCTACTAGCTTTGATAATAACATGCATCATTTTAAGAAACTACCTTTCCCCCTCTTGTTACATACACATAGTAATTTTCTATACCTGCACCCATGTAACATATAGCCATGAAGCAGTACCTGGAAGCTTCAAAATGTTTACCCAAATAAGCCATAAACAGGGTTACATTAATATTAAATATTCATTAAAATAATTAATGTGATTCATATTCTTAGTTAACTACAATATTAAGTGCACCTTTTTTTCTACAAGTTCAGGCAGTGACTTTGCAAATGTGTGCACTGAACACCAGCTGTTATGCTGAAATGCTGTGTCACAAACACAAGACACATGGCCACCAGGTAAAATAGTTTGCCTCTTGAATCACAGTGTAAAACAGCGATTAGCATGGGATCACATTCATGATTCTTACTAACTGTAGCTGCAAATAGCAAATGTTACTTTACTGACTATACCACAGAAAATGGAAAGGAACTCTTACTTGAATAGTCTTAGAAATGGGAAACTCATTCCACAAATACACAGTTTGGTTGACAACAGCGTTTTTGGCATTAATAACTTTGTTTCAGTTATTAATAGAGGTAAATTGCCCATTTTTGCTTATACAAATGCACTGTGAAGAACTGAATTACAGGCACTTTTTATGCAGGCAAGAAAAGAAGTTCTGTTTTTTAGTGAGCTTGAATTTGCAAGTGGAAGCCATGAACTCCTGTGCTATAATCTCAGTTTCATTGGTATGATGTCAAGCAGATAAGCGAAATTATGTTTTCAGATTTCCAGTTAGAAAAAAATCAATCAATCTAGGTTGTCTAAATAAGGACAGTCCTTATTAAGGAATGGATTAGAACAGCAGAGATTTCTGGTATAAAGTTTAATTAGAAGTGTTATCTTTGTAATAAATTAAGAGAACTGGGTAAGATATTTACTATTCATATAAAATAATGTCCTTAAAAGAGCAATGACTATAAAATAAAATTATTAAAAGTCAGAAAATGACAAAATTATGGTAATACCCTTAACTCTGTCCCTTTTCTCATATAAATTAGGATACAGTGTCCAGTGATGGAACCACATGCTATTTTTTCGCTGAATCATTACTTTTATAAGTGTGTAAATTGGATAACACAAAATATCTGCCATTCATCATGTGTGGCTCCGTAACCAATTTACTGCTTGCTACCCGAAGACATCCTTAAATAAGTATGTTAATTTCTTTCTTGATTAATATTTTTTTCTCCTTTTTCTATTGCTAAAAGCAAAAATAATAAGAAAAGAACTGCATCTTTAGGTGCCTTGAGAGAATTAAAATATATCCATGTATGGTCATGTTAATTATTCCCATTTTCCTAGATGAAATATAGGATTGTAGTTGGTTTTAATGTACTCCTAAATGCCATGTGCTTAAATGTTAAAGCAGCTATTCTCTTCCTCTGTAAAGATGGGAAAATGCATTTTTGTAAATCATTTGCAATTTAGTTAGATTAAACTCTCCTTTATTCATGTAGTTAACCAGCATTTCAAGTATTTATTCTGGACAAAGAGAGGCATACTGAGAAGAAAAGAAAAAAAAAAAAAAAAAAAAAAAAAAGGAGACAGTACAGGAAAGAAAGTGAACAAGAAATAGAAAAATTCTGTTTGGTGGATTATGGTCTCAGATTCTTTTCCCTGTTTCTCTTCTTCAAAGCAGGCAGCTCTTACAGTTTTAGTTATGCAGCATACTATCTATTGCCTCTAAACAGTATTACACTTAGTTTTAGTCAGTGTTGGCACTATGTATCTGGTCTTAGAATAAGCACCATGAAGGTGAATAAGTAACGGGTATAATTTAAACCAAGTAAGCATCAGTCTTTCTGCATTCAAATGTCAAAGTGTGCTTTGAATTGGCAGTTATTGTCAGTTCCTTCTAGATGTACGTATGCTCTAGAAAGTCCAGCAGAATCAGAACTATTTGGCTTAGTGCTGAGTCATTTGGTGAAACTCTATTTTATATACAGGCAAAGTCTACATAGTAACATGGAAATAACATGGGTACCTTTAAACTCCAGAAGCAGAGTAAAATTTCAGTATTCTGTTTGTGGTGCTGTTGCTTCTAGTCTTGATAATTATTTAAATTAATATATTGAAATCTAGTTCAAATCAGCTTGTAGTGCTGTTCCATTTAGAATATTACCAGTATTTGAGAAGGGTAATTTAAATTTATTTTAGTATCTTTATACCTCACAGAAGTCAGAAAAATGACATAGTTTGAGGCATGTATTATAGACGGGAGAGCAATAAACACTGGAGCACTAGGTCTGGCAATGGAAAAATAGAATGAGAATCATTTTAGCATGACCGATGAATAATTAGGAAGACTGCATGAATGTCAATCCACATGTTTTCTCTAAAGAGATACGAAATCTTTCTCTTAGTTACAGGTTATTTATTGTTCTTTCCACCCTTTCAAACACAACACTTAAAAAGCCCAAACACACACCCTTCCCCACATTTAAACCCAGGATGTTATTTTGATACAAAATATTGTTTAGTTTTGAAATACCTCATCTTTTCTAATGCTTCAAGTTTTCAAACATAATTATTCAATTTATTCATTAGTTTTTTTGGAAAGAAACAATTGATTGAACTAAAACCAAAATCTAAAAACTGAAACTGCATTTTTTGTAAATTATGTTAAAAGTTAATAAAATTAAAAGATTGGTTTAGTGTGTTATGGTCCTACCTACTGACTTGTAAATAACTGTACTTATATTTAGGGTTCAATCAGAACAAAAATGTGGCTATTTGGTAATTTCTGTTACAGAAAAGTGGAAAGTAAGATTTTTATTAAAGCATGAAGTCTGTGGATTAATAGTACATAAGGAAGCTCTCACAAGCATATTAGATCAAACACAGATATTTGAACACATAAGCAAATATAACACATTTTCTATATTGGCTATTTTGGAATCTATTTAGTCACGAATTCTACAGCAGGCTTAAAACAATCTAGTGACTTCAAAAGGATTCATGAGGAGTTTTAATCCTAATGATTAGGATACTTTGGATACTTCAGACACTTAGGATAAGAAACTTTCCAGTAAAAAAGATGTTTTGTTGGGAAATTCTGAACATTCTCATCTGCTCATCCATATATTATTGTAATAATATTTTATTTGTTAATGCGCCTGTAGCTTCTTACCAAGAGTTTCAAAAGACTCACGTAAGTAAAGCTTTCAAATATGTGACTACAAGAGATTGCTCTGCCACTTTTAGGCAGAGTTTCTTTTTAGCCTGGTTTCTTTTTTCATGGGAGATTTTAGAAGAACAAAGTAAAACAGGAAAAAAAAAAAAAAAAAAAAAAAGACCGATGAGTGCTTGCTCCTCTGTTTTAAAAAGTAATGGTAACATTATAGAAATTGTTTACATTAACTGTAGCAGATTATATTCTTAATTTCCTGCCTTGCAGAGCCACTTGTCAAATAAGAATACATTTACCAGAATGTTCACGTTCTTTCTTAGCATGTATTGAATCTGCAACCGGGTTGCTGTCTTTATAAGGCCATTCAGCTAAAAAAAAGCTGATTGGAAAATTGTGTCTTCTGCAGTAAGTTTTGCATGTTTATTGATTCACAAATGTAGTGTGAAATACAACTGATTTTGCTGACGTTTTATATACTCTTTATTTCTATGTAAAGAAGGGATAAAAGTAAAAGGACAAACTGTGAGATGCTTCAAGACATTACTCAGTTAAAGCAGGTCACTACCAAAGAATGTAGGTAAAAAACCTGAGGGCAAAGAAGAAAGTTAAGTGCAGAAAGTGTGCCTCTGCAGTGAGACAAAGCAGGCTTGATGATGCCCACAGTTCTCTTCCCCATTTGTGTCATTCTGAACCCCTCCCTCCCTCCCTTCCCCCCTTCCTCCCTTCCTCCCTTCCTCCCTCCCTTCCTCCCTTCCTTCCTCTCCCTCCCCTGTCAGAAAAGATGGACTAAGAGCCTACTTCCTATTTTTACCTCCTTCCTTGACTTGGAAGCTGTCAGAAGAAAATACATAACAATATGAACTGGTTTTGCACACACAAACTCTGGTAGGTATAATCCAATTAAGTAATTTTTGAGTAGTTTTGGATTTATTTTTTCTCTTCACATGACTCTGAGAAGTGTTAAAAAAGGGTAGGCAAACCAAGTGTAAGGAGTATGTAGTGCAGAATAATTTGATTTTATGAGCCATCCTCATATATAATAAGGATTTTGTACATTTCTATTCAGATCAGATGTACAGACTATGTGTATTACATGAATCTAGCCCATCAAACTAGCATGGTACTCCCCTGACTGCTGCAGGGAGGACCTTGACGCTTGATGCAAAATGGCATCAGAAACAGAATTTAACTTTGTATCAGCCACAGCTCCTATTGAACTTGGTCAATTGTTCTCTTCTTCTTGCTTGTGTTCCTATTTCCAGTCCTACAACTCATGAATGGAACAACACAAAGGATGTTTAGGCATATGTAACCATTTTTTAAACTTACATAATTCCATGTTCCAGTGATTTACATGTGTTGTTCAAGCTACCCGTTTCCTGCTGGTATAACATGCTAATGTCTGTAATGAAAAATGAATGTTGTGATTAATTTTTCAAGAACACAAATGAAGGTAGCAAAATCTGTCTCCAAGAAAGGCAGCAAGGTATCTGTACGTTCTGCCCAACTTAGCTATTTGTGTCTGTATCAGCACGTTTCGATTTTATAGCCACCCTGTTATTACCATCACTTCTGAAATGTATTCTGGACTCGTTTCTGTCATATGGATCTAAATCTAGTGAATGGAGTTCTCTGTAAACAAGGACATTATTTTGGCTAGAAGTGCTTAGTGTTGAAATGTAACCCTTGTTAGAGTGCTGCTTTTTTTATTCCTGCTGGAGCTAGCAGAGTTGATCTGCCTGGTACAAAACCAAATACTGTAAGGAAAGGGGAAATGACACAAATTGAACTCTTAAGAAGAGATAAGCTTAGGTAGATATTGTAGCAAACACTTCTCACCTGCCCCACCAAAGAAAGAAATAAAGAAACCTAATATAAATCAGGTGTGAGTTTTCACAAATTGTTTGAAGTAGACATCTTACTCCATACCAATTTGAAACACCAGAAAACCCAGCTCCACTTGCTATTTTCAATTTGTTGCATCCACACAGAAACTCTGAACTGCTTGCTAAAAGCCAGTTTTGATACGCAAGGCTTCACCTTTTTTAAGGTAAGAGAAACTTTTTTACTAAAGCTAGCTCCCTTGGCCCTTGATTTCAGGCAATGCTTCAAGCTAGCCTCTTAGGCTAACTTTGCAAAATGTGAAAGTCCAAGGTGAAGAAAGTCTTTATAATTGGTCAGGAAAATACAGTTCAGCTACAGTTTTAGGCAAGCCAAAAGTTCTGCATATACAGGTCTAATCCTGGTCTTCTCAAATGACTCCAGATTTTTCTTTGGCTTCACTGGGATACACAGCACAAACTCAGTTTCATAAAGAATTTGGAGAAAGTCTAAACACTTTTTTTAAACCAAAGGATTTCCTAAACAGAACGTTTATCCTAGGCTGGCTGTTTCAATAGGACTTAGATATATAAAGACTTTCAGTGCTGAAGATAGAACATGAATGTATAATCCCTGCTGAGCAAGCTGGTTAGGGGAGGCTGCCACCCTGTCTGCAGTTCTCAGCAGGCATGCAATTTAAACACTGGGGAGTTTAGGTACTCTTTGTAACACTGAGCATTCTGCTCCGAACAGCTTAGAAGTGCAAAGCCAGTGAATGTAACCCTTCTTCTGTTAATACTGCGCTTTGGTGTGCTTGAATTGCATTTTACTTTTCCTTTCTTGTTTTCCCTTCAAAAAATGGAGAAGTAAATCCCTGTGAATATAAGAAAGCCTATTTTTCATAGACAAATAGACCCATGAATAATATATGGTTTGAAATAAGTTTCTGAAAATGTACCCTGACAGTGTTTGCCAGAATGCTTCAAAGTGAGGCAAAATGACTCTTTACATGCTGTTTGGAGCCAGCTGCTAAAAAAGCACATCTCTCAGAACTCATGTGTCTCTCTAGACCTAATTGGAAATGATGAAATTGTGTTACCTAATGAAGAAGAAATTAACCAAAATTATCGTGGGATATTTACCATATAATCATTAGATAATACAGTAGAGTTGTTGCTACTAAATGTGTTATTGCTACTGTTTTCAGTAAACATGTATTTATTACACAGGTATTGCAAAATCCCATGTGTTACTTCTTTGGCTGGAAATCATTCTTATAACAAGGTTTTTGGTATTTGTTTCCTCTTCTATTAGGAGGGGAAATACCCTGAAGTGAAGTCTTCTAAACTGGAATTACATGTATTTGATTCACCTCTTTAATTTGTAATATAATTACAGTAAACCTATTTAACCACCTTTTCAATGGCTAAATATATTTCTTGTCCCACTACAGTTTCCTAGCTAGAGTTTAATCATAACTACTATATTTCATTTTTTTCACACTGTGCACTCAGGGTGTCCGTTGATTTCAGACTGAGCCAGGTCTCTGAACAATCTGAAGGGTAAAAAAAAAAAAGGGTGTGTATTTAAGAATAGCTTTAGGTTTTCTTGGATTAGATCAGCAGCAAAGGAATCAGTGAGAGCTGCTTGAGGCTGGAGTTTGCAAGCGAGATCTGCCATTATTTCTTATTAACTATTACTGAAACACTTGCATATCTTCTATATTACATAAACAGCTACAAGGATTCAAAGTTAAGTTCCAGGATGCACAAACTTCTGTGGTAGTCACTTTGGGACTCTGTGCAGTCAATGAAGAGTGTGTGTTGTGAATGAGATGGCAGGCATACTGGTCAAGGAGATATTGTTGACATTGAACTGATGAATGCTGTATGTCTTAATTCCTTATCCCTCTTCAGGAATTTTCCATGTGAAACCAGGATTAACTTCTGCTCAGTTTCCCAGGTTTCCCCCTTGGAGATAGGTGTTAATATTCTTTTCTTCAAAGAATTGAGGTGGACCTGCTTTTCCCCACCCGCTCTCCGGCTACGACCAAACTAGGAAAAAGCGTATTTTCTCTTTTATGCATTATATTAACAGATAGAATATTAACCAAGCAAACAGACAATCGGGCTTCTGCTTTGAAAGGTTAAAACACAATATACTACATTTGATGCCACAAGTCTGTAAGCAGCAAATGCCTAGTAGTTAGGCTGTGCTGTTGCATATCAAGACATTTCAGATAATTCTTTTGGGACTCTGGTTTTCTTTGTTATTCACTGCAAATAGAGACTATAAAAGCAAGTATACCTTTGTAGCCTATCTGAAGCAGAAGAAGCAGGTGTTTAGCTAACATCATCATAGCTGAGAAGCTTCAGAGTATGAGCATAAATTTAGATTGTGGCTAAACTGATAGACAATAACTTTTTTAAACCACATTAATTGATCATTCTTGATCACCTGGCAAAACCTTTAGCATCAGAAAAATCAAGATTCAACTTTTCTTCAGAAACTTGAGGCTGTTTACCTTTGTGCTTTACCTCTTCCAAACACTTCCAGATTTGAGCTCAGATTTTCAGCAGCCCATTGCCTGCTACTGAGAGTGGTTCAAATTGTTATTTACGTTGACACTAGCAAATATTACTTTTCATTTCTTTTCTGAAGCAGATATATTTGTGCTGCTTACCACTGTGCTAGATTTCAGAGCAGGCATGTTCAAATATCCCAAAACATTGATGGGTTGATAGTTATGCTAGTGGCACAATATACCATGCCATAGAAAGGAGGAAAATTGCTCACCCTTACTAAGGCAGAAGGAGGATTCTAACAAAGACTACCACAAACCAAATCAGTAATGTTTTTTCACAACTAAAGAGAAGATCAGTTCTTCTTGTATATTGCAGATCCCAGTATTGGAGGAATACTTGCTGAAGGCCTGCTTAGTTTAAAAAAATCCATTATCACTGTTATCAAACAGTACAAGGTACCATGATCGTACCTGAACTTTTGGGTATTTTTTGACTAAAAAAGAATAATATTACAATTTGATTTCAGAAAAAATGGTTAAGAAAGCATGGATGGATATCCAGTACAAATTTCAAACAGCAGCAACTGCAGAGAAAGTGGTCTGATAACAAATGGTGATATACTGGAATCCTCAGAAGGTGCTGAGGTAGGGATGTTGATGAGTAACTGAGGCCTTTACTTCTGTTTTCTCCCAAAACTGATTAAAAATACAAGGGTTTAATAGCTTTTATTCCAGGATTTTCAAATGCTATTTTGGAAGTGAGAAATGCTTTCATTTTCCTCCTAAAAGTTAAACATGAAGTCACATTATTAGGTATCAATAGTAGTGATGTGTCATGAAATAAGGGGTAAAGAAATCAACCTAAGGAAAGACAAAATGTTTTTAAGTATATTCTATGTACAGGAGTTGGACAAATCAGATGACATTAACTCAATAATAATATTAATAGCAATGTATAAGAAGTAATTGGTGGCAGTCTTATAAAGGAAAAGGTTAAGAGACAGATTTATGAAGGTTGATGGCAAAATCACTACTAAATTGGATAAATAGTTCCTTTCACTTGGGTTTCTAGAAAGAAAATAAGTGGATCAATGGTAGACTTTGAAATCAAAGAGAACGTCAGTGCTTGATAAATGCAGGATGTATTCAAGCTACTGCTAAGTGTGTAAAATCCTGGGAAATGAAGTGAGATTGCTTGGCAGTTGAAATAAAATATGATGTAGCTATTCTTGAAGAATGACAAGAAACAAATATTTGCATAGGAAGAAAACTGCTGAAGTGTTGTCAAGGGTTGCTAAGCCACCTTTTCAGTGGAAATAAAGTTTGGGATTTCAATGTACATAAAATATATACACACTTTGACCCAGACAGACTTTTGTCAGGATAGTTAAACATTTACATACCACCACATTTTAAATAATGTCAAAGCAAAAGAAGCCCTTTTGTTGTTTAGTTAAAATAACTGTGGCAGTAAGTAAAAAGATGTCTATTTTTTTAGCTTCATTTTCTGCCCCCCTATTTGAACACCTTGAAAACATTCACTTCCATTTTTATTAATATTTGCATGCTATATTAAAGGATATATTAAACTTGGTTTATGCATAATTTGAAATAATTTCTAACACCACAAAATTATAACTGTAGAATTCATACTTGTACAATTTATTTTACAAAATCCTGTAATCAGTGGGAAACAACTTATCAGTATAGGCAGATACCACTGGAACTCAGGGAAAACCTCAACTAGTTTGTAGGAAGGTAATTTTATCCTTTAAAATAGCCACTAAAGAACCTTTGAGCACATATACATCTAGCCGATATATAGGGTTGAGCAGAAAAAATAATCAACTGTGCAGAATGGGAAGAATCAACTTTCTAAGCCATTTTCAGTACTAAGATGTGAAGTTTTCCTAATAATGTCAATAAACAGCAATCCAGGATTTAAAGGTAATCTTTAAAGACTATCATATTGCTACCAAAACAATCCTATTTCATAATAGCACAGCATGGAATCTCATGGAGACATGTAAATATGTTCACACTTTCTTGGCAATTTTTCACATTTTATTTTTAAATATAGGGTTCAGATTAATAGCAAATCTAAATTTAAGCTTTAAATTGCAACTTGGATTTCAGGCCTGGATACACTGCTTAGATTGGGGAAATCCCTTCTTCCCTATATTTTTCATTACATTCTGCCCCCACCTCCACCCATCGTGGTGTGCAAAGCCTGTGCTGTATCCCTTGTAAGGATCTTGGCAGACTGACCAGTTCTTCATTTTGGAGCCAAGTGACATACCAGAGGAGTCTGAGCATATTATGAAAGAGGTTGCAAGTGTAAGAACTGGCAGTCAGGGAAAGGGATTATTCACAGCAAATTTTCCATCATACTGTCACAGAGGGATATTGAGTTGGATACGAAAGTATGATCATAATACCATAATAATCTTTGCCAAATGAAAGAGAATAGGAATTTGAAAAAAAGACATAATGAGAAGCACATACTTATAGCATTGAGTCGTATGATGTTAGTTACCAAATTCAGACACTCAGCATTCCAGCAGAAACATGGTGTACTAAAAGCAGGCTATAGAAATAACAATGGGGAATATCTGATTTTGTTTTCTCTCCCTTTAAAACACCCTGGACAAGAAGGTGACGTTAATGTCATTCATAAACCAAAAATTGCTTTTGGTTTTCTGTCCCTTTCTAAAAAGACTGAAGGAAGTTTCAAAAATCTTAATTGGCAGATTCACTTTAATTTTATTAGATATATTTTTTGGTATGAATTGAAAACTCTAAGAAATATTTAGAAAATTCTATAAAATGTTCTTTCTTTAGAGGCTCAGAAAATATTATTGCCTAAACATTATTTTCTTCCCCCATATTCTATTAGGATATTGTAACATATCAGTAATGCATAAAATAGCCTACAGAAACCTCGTAATATAAGTAATGAGTAAATACTTAATCAAATACAAACATGTGAGTAATGGAGTCTTGACCGTAAATGAGTTTAAGCTATCCAGAAACATACTTAGGTGGGTATTTTGGGGAGCATAAATATTGTGAATATGACCTGGTGTTAACAGATTTTACACAGAATGTAGAACACAGCCTGAAAGTGAAACTTGAGCAAATGTCACAGGAATACTCTTTTCAGTGTGCTGTGCAAGTCCTCTGTCAGTTTTGCCTTTTGGAGCTGTCTCACTGTTTTTAAATTGCTACACCAATGAGGCCACTGGGAGAGGTGAAACATCTACTTGACTGTCTGGGAAACATTAGCATTTCGGTTTAGATTAGGAGTGTACTTTTGAAGGAAATCTCTAACTTTTGAAGGAAATCTCTATCATTTGTATTTAGTGCACTTAGGCTGATGTCACACAGTGGCCCTGGAGCATGAAAAGAGGATTCCTGTTTTAAAAAAATAAAACAAGATGGTACCTACAGGATCAAACTAGACTTTGTGCCAAACCCCCCTGAAATTAGAATGTTGTAGTTGTCAGATTTCTAGCACAGTCTTTGTCTGCATACAAATTTACTCCTTCTGAGCCATATAGCTTGCTAATAAAGATGAAGCCTAGCTTTGGTGTGATTCAGAAGATCTTAAACTTTTTACATAGCTAAGCAGATAGGTGGTACAAGAGGTTCGTTCAAAACACTTTTATAAAATAAAGACTTAAAAGAACATAGTCAAATAGTCTGACTACTTCTAAATTTCCAGTTTTGTTGCAAAATGAATGAAAAATATTTTGATGTTACTATTGTCTGAAAGTTCTAGTACCATAGTATTAGCTTCCTTCAACAGTATTAAAACAATTCAAATATTGGATAACATTTTGGATAATATTTTTTCCCCCAGTCCAAAATAAATTAAAAAAAAAAAAAAATCTGTAATTTTGTATCTTTGCAGCTATGAAGAAGCGTGCCATTAACTGGCATTTTATGGTTTTTTTTCTTTTGCATTTAATAGTTAGTGGTTACAAAGATTTAGGTCTGTAATAATCACTACATCCCTAGGCTTTTGCTTCAGAAATATACATTAGAGTGCAATAAAAACATCACTTTAAAGTGTTCAGTTACAAATTGCTTAAAACTTGAGGTTCAAACAAGTCTCTGCAAAAGTGGCATTTCTCATCTAAATTATGGTGAAATTGACAACATATAAATAAACAAAGAAAATCCTTGTCATAACATTTAATCAAAATAAATGTCAATTTCTTCAGATAATAAGGAGTGGTCCTCTTCTAAAGGGAGCCTTCTTACCTGAATTGAGCAATTTCAACTTCTGATCACAAGGTGGTAGCACCCCTACTTGTTCTGCACCATCACGCCCTGCAGTCAACAGGCAAAGGTGGAAAATTGCAGCTTGATGTCCAGATTCTGCTCTTGCTGACATGAATATGCCTTAAAGTCATGTGTAGAAAGGCAATTTTAATATATGATGGTCACATAATGTCTCTAGCATATGCTGTGCCAGCAGCAAATTGATTGTAGTGCAGCCTCTTCCATTTTTCTTTCATCCTGACATTACAGCTGACAATTTTTAGATGTTGAGCACTGGGGCAGTTCTAGATAAATCATGCACACAGACGCAGAAAGCAACTATGACACATCAAACTCATCACGTCTGCAATAGCGAGCCATTCTATTCATGTACAGATGAACTTCTGAGGAACAGCATTAGCTCTACTTCACATATACAATTTATCTGCATACAAACAGTGGAAGTTTTGCTGCAGGCCAGCAGTCTGGGTTGCCAAGCACTGGAAAAAGCAACCTGTTCTCATAGAAACACATGAGAAGCTTCATCCTTTTTTATATAGGATTTTGGTAACTGCATCTACATGATAATCAGCTTTTCTTAAACTGAAGGGATTCTTTATGAGGTTTCTCCCAGAAGTTGTCTGCATTCAGGTATATCACTGGACTAAAGATACAATATTATACTTCAGTTTTCATGTTCGTATCCAAATGGTTAGAACTGCAGGTTGGTCTCACTGTTGCTGAATATTGCTTGTAAAGTATCTATCTTTTCCTTTTACCTGTTAAAAATATGCCAGACAAAAAAAAAAAAAAAAAAAAAAAAGCCTCAGAAAGCTGGAACATCTGTCCAGATTCTGGACTTTACCAGCATTGCTGCTATGTCTTCTGCAGCTACACACCAGAGCTTGAAATTTTGTGGTGTTATTATGTTGTTGTTTTTTACTTCAGCTCCAAAAATTATAACATTTTAATCATTATTACTCTCATTCAGGTTGAGTATTCCTTACTCTGTGGTGGTTTTGCTTCTCTGCCTCTGATCTGGCTTGAGCTGGGGCCCAGAGCATAGTATCTGAGAGTATGGCCACCTGAGGGAGGGGAGAGCTTCTCCCACTTAGCCTTAACATGGGGGTAAGGGAACACAGAGAATCCCAAGAAATGCAAGGGGAAGAGGGAAGCAAATACAAGTCCCTACTCTGGAAATAAATACATAAACAAATCCAATGGTGGATTAAGTTGATGAGCTGCACTGCTCCCATTCCCTGTGGAGCACTTGCAGCCCATTCCTCAGATGTCTCCCAACAACCTGGACATTTTTACATTAGGCTGGCAAATGTACATCCTCTTTTTAGCCAGCTGGCAGCCCATTTTATCTCTGTAGCACATTTGAGCTGGAGTTATTCCATCCACCTGCATACAAAAAGGGAAGGGGGGAAAAGAAGGTTCTCATTCAATCTTTCAAGGGCCACCACATCCAGCTTTCTTAATAGAGAAACAGATCGGAGATGCAGGAGCATTTGTTGCTTTTGAAGTTCTCTGATCTACCAGCGTGGCTGCTCAGCATTTTTCTATGGCTGAAAGCAGTGAGGAGGCCATGGCTGGACTTTTTTGTTACAGCTTTGAAATAAATCTTGCTCCCCTCCCTCAACCTCTTAATATCTTTGTGTTTTATTGAAACAGTTGTCCAAACCCCAGAAATTCTTGACAGTCATCAGTCTGTGTCCTTAATTGCTTCATTTCCTCCCTGATGTTGTCTTAATATCAGTATGGTCTTCTGACATTAAATTTTGCCATTACTTCCCTTTCTCCTCATGGAAATAATAAATATTTATCATCTATTCTGAATACAATTATAATTTACTTCTCTAAAATGATGCAATTCCACCTGTCTTACTGAAGTGTGTAACAAAAGATATTTTCCCACAGCTGATTCAACCCTCCAGGCCAAAGGTTTTCTCTCATAGATACCAGTGAAATCTCATTAACAGGTAAAACTGGACCTGCCACATCTTCTAAATCCCTGTTTCTCTCCATCAAGGGAGTTTTGGTGACTTTTATTTTTCAAGAAAGCTTCTCATATGACCTCTAGGAAAATAAGGGATTAATCGACATCTGAAAATTCAGTCTGTTGAACTGTATTAATTTTGTTGAAGGCCAATCTATTGATCAGGATTCATTCACTTGGAGAAGAAAATAAATCATGGAGATTCTGTAAAAGCAAACTTTCTCATAACAAATAAAAACCCTCCTTCTTCAACCTTTTTTTTATGTCCTTACCCAAAACACCATGGAAATAAAATTGTGTTGAAAAAAGAAGGCTCAAGAAAAGAATCTCAGTCATGAAATTTTTGGAAATAAAATTAAGGTTATTTGGAAATCAAATTTCTTAGCTCCAGTTAATAGGAAGTAACTGTAGGTTCTTGAGTCTGTTTGGTATCTGACAGGAAGAATATAGAAATGGCCTGGAGATAACAATGGAGTCAGAGGGTAATTTGGCTCCCATCACTTCTGGAAGATGCCTGTTGGAGAAATGCCGAGTAATCCCTAAATCAAATAAAAAATCAGGAAACCACAGGGAAACATTCACTGAGAAATCAGTTTGCATATTGCTACAAAGGAAATGTTGCACATAGTACCACAAAGCCCAGGGGTTTTTTAAATTTATTTTTTTAAATTAAGTTCTTCAATACTATTAAAGTGTAAGCATTTAAAAAGTCAAAGTGTAAACCAACCTTTCATTTAATGATTTGCATTACAAGTGGCTTAATCAATATCTTTATAATTTATACTGTCAAATCAGTTCATTTCATGGTGATTTCATCAGAAAGGGGTATTTGTATAATCACATTTGGCCTGAAATCTTGAAACTGATTCACAGCCACTGAATTCCAGAGAAGATTGATTTAAGCAAGTTATTTTGTGAATGAAACAGTGCTTGTTGATACGCCCTGGATGGACAGAGAACTCCTTATCTCGGGGAAAGCCACAGTCAACCTCCTTTAACCTGTTTGAGAAATATGTTGTGGAACGACAACTTACAAGCTTTCAAGGCATTTCATCAGTAGCGTGAGCAGAAAGAAAAGTTCAGAGAGATCACTTTTTCTTTCCTTCTCCTTTCTGCCATCCTCACTTCACACTCACAAAAAACTGAATAATTATTCATGGCACGAGAGGTTGCATTTAATGTATGTAATACCATATTTTCTTTAATAAAAATATCTACTTTCAGACATACCAACAGCCATAACAAATTTTATTGAGAGAATTCAAATACAGTAGTAAAAATCTTTCCAGTAAATAAATTTTACAGATGTTCTTTTGGATGTTTCCATGGGACTTTTTATTAATGAGAATATTACAGTACTTCAAGCACTAAAAACAAATGAGTTCACCTACAGCTGTTAAAAACCCAGCTACAGTTATGGGCAGCTATAGAAGTGTCATCTCAAAAATGAGTTTTGTTACCCAGTGTACAAAATCAAAGTCTAAGAATACAAGATACTGCCTTTAAAGCAAAGTTGCACAAGTTTAGGTGCTAGGTGTGCTAGTTTCTACTGTGGCTGAGATATTTGCTACTGATTTTTCTAATTCACTCTCAGTTAAGGGGTTTGTTTGTTTTTGTCTTCGCGTATATGAGCAAATCCATCTGTTAGATTGTGGTTGATTTATTATAGTAATGTTAAGAATTAAAGCTCCCATAGTACAGGTACCAGCCCAATTTGAAGGCAAGATCTTTCCAGCTTGGTTTCCACATACCCAATACCATCTATTCCTATAGGGGGCTTTCCATTCATCTGCTGCTACAAATTGCATCTCCTGCTTCCACTATATTTGTGCAATATGGGTTATTTCCAGTTTTGACTGTGTATTTACAGATTAGATCATATCCAAAAGGATTGGGTCAATTAATACACCTTTGAATGCATCTCCCATATTTTGTTATATTTGGGTTACTAATTTCTACATCCCAAATTTGTCTTTCATCTGCCTTTGGGTAGATATATGCACTATTATTTGAGAATATAGGAGTCCAACTTGCATTTCCAGGCAAGGGTACTGCTAGTAGAGACAACCTTTGTTGTGGATGTTCAGAGAATTTTTACAAATCCAGCAATTTCATCTATCAACAATTTGATCTGTTCTCTGGATTAGTTTTAGATACAGATTGTGATTTCAAAGTTCCTGATTTGAATTTATCATATAGTAAAGAATGATCAACTATTATACCACCCATTTTTACACAAGAATCTTATAAAAAAAAAAAAACGTTAATGCAATTACCAAAATTAAATACATCACCACTCCTGGGATAAAACTGATCTCTATCTATGATTCAAATTCAGACCATGTGCAATTCATGAAGCCTTTTTCAGTTTTTATTTTAAAGAGTCAGTTTCTTCAATGGAGCAATAGATGTTTGGACTTCTTTTCACTCGGGTGTATGTACCCATGAATCAATCCCTGAAACCTTAACTGCAGTGTTAGGTACCAATAACACCATGTAAAGTTCTTTCTAGTTCTACTTCCAGGATTCTTCCCTCCATGCCCAGATGTGTACTTGATCTCCAGGCTGAAATGGATGAACTGAAGTGTCTAAGGGGATAGGTGCTCTCCGGTGAATGTATCTATATAGGGAAGAAACTGTTCTAGACAGAGACAAAAGACATTCCTGAATAATTTTATTTCCACTAATATGCATTCATTCACTTCTTCCTATAAGGTTTATAGCATATGGTCTTCCATATAATATCTCAAAGGGGCTTACCCCTTCCTTAGTCCTGGGTGTTATGGTAATACACAGAGCTATGAGGAGTATGTCTACCCATTTTTCTCAGGTTTCTTGACATAATTTATCAATATTTTCTTTTCAATAAAACTTTTCAATATTTGATTCATTCTTTCTACTTTTCCAGTAGACTGTGGTCTCCATAGAGTGTGGAGTTCCCATTGCTTTTTTTAAGAAAGGCAGAGACACAATGAACAGTTTCAGCTACAAAATGAGGGCCTCTATCTGATGATATTCTATCCAGAACGCTGAATCTAGGAATTACTTCTTTTAAGAGTATTCTCACTACCTCCTTAGATTTGTCGGTGCAGCATGGGAAAGCTTCACACCAACCTGAAAAGTTATCTACCATCACCAAATAATACCTATACCCTTAGCCTCGGGTAATTCAGAAAACTTTATTCACGTGTTCCCCAGGAATATAACCCCTCTTTACCTCTCTGTGTGGAGACCTTTTCTCAATTTTTGGATTATTTTTAAGACAAACTGAACATTGTTTGACAAGTCCTTCAGAAAACTGTTGCATCCTTGGTCCTATGGCATATCTTTGGATGTTCAGAACTAATGCATCTGCTCCTGTATGAATGTCTCGAAGAGTTCTTTGTAATAATTCTGTCATAACTGCAGTGTTCACTATACATTGTCCATTAGGTGTAATCCACCAACCATCTTCATTCTTCTTGCACTACAATATTTTGGCTAATTTATCTTCCTTTGCTGAATACTTGGGAGCAGGCAATGTTAATTCTGAAGCAAAAATTAGTGCCTCTGTCATCTTAAATGATACCCGTTTAGCTGATTCATCTGCCCTTTGTTTTTCTCAGGCAATATTTATTTGACCAGGTTGATAAGCTTTACAATGCATCACTGCCACCTCCTTTGATTCATTAATCACTGTTATAAATATCAGAATTTCCTTTATCATATTTAATTGGGGTTCCCTGTGGTGATAAAAATTGTCTCTCTTTCCAGATAGCTCCATAAGCATGGAGTACACCAAATACATACTTAAAGTCAATATATACGCTGACCCGTTTGTCCTTAAACAATTCTAGAACCTTATAAAAGCTATCAATTCAGCCTTCTGTGCTGAAGTGTTAGGAGGTAGGACCTTTGTTTTGATCTCTTCTTCCTATATCGTGACCTGGCTTTTCCTTCTCTGTTGGCAAAGAAACTGCTTCCATCAGTAAATAAAGTCCAGTCAGGGTCCACTAGTGTCATGTCCTTCAAGTCTGGTCTGCTAGAGTATACTCAGTTGAGGGTTTGAATGCAATCATAATAAATCACCCTCATCAGTCTTAGGTAGAAGGATTTAAGGTGGAAATAGTTTTTAACAAGACATCATCTTGTTCGGCTAACACTACCTGGTACTGTATCATTCTACTTGGTGACAACCAATGACATCCCTTTTGTTCTAAAACTACTAGAACAGCATGAGGGACATATACAGTGATAACTGGCCCCAAAGTAAATTTTCAAGCCTCCTCAATCAGCAGCACTGTTGCTGCCACCGCCCAAAGGCATGCAGGCTATCTCTTCCTTACTTCATCCAATTGTTTGTGAATGTATGCAACTGGTCTTTTCCAGTATCCTAACATTTGGGTTAGTGTTCCCAATGCTGTGTTGCTCTTCATGGACATAATTCAGGAAAGGTTTAGTAAGGTCCAGCAATCCCAGTGCTGGGGCCTTCATTAAAGACTCTTTAGTAGAATCAAAGCCTTTATGACATTCTGGTGTCCAACCCAAGTCCTCCCCAGGTCCTTTTATATCTTCATATAGAGGTTTGTCCATTAGTCCATAATTTGGAATCCACATTCGGCACTATCTGGACATTTCCAGGAAACCTCAAACTTCCCTTTTTGTCTAAGGGGAGCTATATGGCAAATCACTTCTTTTCATACAGTTCCCAGCCTCCTTTGTCCCTTTGAAATTTCAAATCCAAAGTAAATCACTGTTTGCTTTACTAACTGTGCCTTTGTTTGAGACACTCTGTAGCCTGAAAGTCCTAGGAAATTCCACAAACATGTTTCTTTACACTATTATTTAGTTTCAGCTCCTAAAAGTAGACCATCCACATATTGTAACAAAGTAATTTACGGATTCTTATTTTGTCAGTCTTCCAATTCTTTGGCTAAGGCATTACTAAATAAGGTTGGATTGTTCTTGAATCCTTGAGACAACACAGCTCAGCATAACTATATCTTCCTTCCAGTAGTCAGACTTTCCATTCAAAAGCAAGTTATCTCCTGGCTTTTAGTTTCCAATGGGATACAGAAGGAAGCATCTTCCAAATCCAAAACTGTAAAATAAACATCCTTTTCAGAGACATTAGACAACAACTAATATGGATTAGGAAACAATGGGTGTACATCCACAACAATTTGGTTGATCACTCATAAATCTTAAACTAATACGTAGTCCTGCAAATGAAGCTTCCTCACTGGGAGAACAGGGAAGTATATTCAGAACTACATCATGTAACAGTCTATAGTGTAAGAAGTTATTATCAGTGGTTCAAGACCAATTCTCACTACCAGTTTTTTAGCATAGTGGTTTTTCTTACAGGTTTTGAATTAGACTTCAGCTGTACCTTAACTGGAATTATGTTCATACCTCTTCAGGGCTGCTGGGTGGCCCATATTGTGGGAGCTACTGCATTCAGGATTTCCTCAGCTATTTCTTCGTTCATCTTGCCACCAGCATCCTGCAGTAAACATAACTGTGCTTTCCAAGCATTATCTTATAGAATGTGAATTTGAATCTTATTTTTAACAAAGGTTATTTGAAGTTTATATCCCAGTTTACTGAATAAGTCTCACCTAGATGTGGCATGGGAGGTTCTGGCATATATAAAAATGTATGTGTTAATATTCTATTTCCAACTTTACATTTCATAGGAAGTAAGAAATGTTTTACATCTCAGTTTCCCATGGCCCCAGTCACTGACATGGAATTTATTTAATGGTCCTTTACAACTTGTTACTACCGAATATGTTGCACCTGTATCTACCAAAAAAAGTACTGTCTTCTTCCCCAGCTGAATCCCCCATGGGATCTGCTGGGGATATATCTATTCTATACCCTGGTCCTCTTGATTCTGAATAGTAAGCTCCCATCACCAACAAATCACATTTGGTGTTTGAATGGTCCTCTGCTCTAATTTTGGACATTCACTTTTCCAGTGACCTTTCTCCGTGCAATAAGCACATTGATTTGGATCTAATGGATCAAAAGTTATTACTCGAGGATTAGAAACTCACATGCCTCCTCTTTCTTACCCCTGAGCCCTTCTTCTGAGGAACGTCCTCTCTGTGGGCTGGAACATCTGGTGTAGGGGGTGTGATTTTTAGTATTATAATGAAGGTAGTTCACTTAAGGACATCTCTTTGTCTATCTGTGCAACAAGGATCAGATATATCTTGTTTGTGTTGCCAACTTTCCAAGATGTAATTGTTCTTTAAAGCCTCCTTGTCCTAAGCAGCAATTACCTCAGTTAATCATACTTGATAGTTCCTTCTGTGGGACATCCTGAATCAAAATAATGTACGCATTCTGTTTCTTTGAGAACATGTGCAGACTGTTAAACAGAACCATATATCCATATAGTATTGATTACAAAATTTAACAACAGAAGTAGCCACTCTTTCTCCATCATTCATTTTGGTGGGCTGCTTTGGAGTTCTTTTCCTGTTCAAAGGTGTTGTAGTGATGATACTAAAAAATACCTATAAAGCAAAAAGCAGTTTCTGAACACAGTTTTAGTTCTCAAAGTATTTATATAAATGATCCTCTGAAATGGTCTCCTATAGGACCCCTCCAACTACTGAGTTAATTTATACTCTGAATTGATTCATTGTGTGTATCTACACAAATTGTTTTATAAAGAAAAGAATATTAGTTATGTTTATGAGAAATTAGGCAATATTAGGGGAGTGCATTGAGATGGCTTTTAAAAAGAAGACACAAGTGTATCAGTTGAGTCAGGAGAGTGTTTGCCCATGACTGTTGTGGAATTCTGTTTCTAAGTTTGATAACCTTCCCCACTTCCAGCACTGGGGCTGCAAATCAGAAAATGCAATGGTGGGAACTGAATAGTTGTTACATTCTAGTTTAATCTTTTGGTACTCTGAATATGAATATGCTTGTATATTAACCTTCATTGCATATTGGACTTTTTTCCACCCATTTTTTATGCATATATTTAACTCTGAATTTCCTGAATTAACAACTGTTAGCCTGGAGAGAACTGCAAGATCTCTAAGCGTTGCAAGGTTACTGAAATTATATGCTCCATTCATCTTAACATATTTGCTTCTCCCTATGCTTCCCTTGAAAGCCTGCTTCACAGTTTGTGCAAAATATGCATTTTCCTGGCAACACAAATATAACTCATCTCTACTGCCCAGTATTTTCACTTGCAGTCACATTTTTAAAATGAAGCAGAAATGTGTCACTGCATTTCACAGGGAGTCAAAAGAGCATGACAGGCTTGCTCTAAACCTACAAACTGTCTCCAGACATCAAGATTTTTCTTGTTCCACTTTAGCCTACATGGGCATTAGCTGCTGAGCTGCTCCTGCACATGAGAACTGTTGCATCTGTGTTTATTTCAGAAATTCACACTTCTGATTAGCTGGTGGCTAAGCTTAATGATCACACAACGGAGCCGGAGTTATAATTCCATTGTCATAGGGCACTTATCTTTGATTTGAAAGATTAAAATTCCTTTTGATATGGACATAAACATGAGATTTGGCAGGTAGTTCCGCTGAGTCACAATTTGAAAATATACCGGACAACTAGCACTCTCTCAAATTGCACCCCCATGTATTAAAATTCTCCCTGAAATCAGCTGATCTAATTAATTCAGGTAAAACTAACTCACATGCAGAAAACACAACTGCAGCATCAGATCAGGGAATCTGAATTTAAGTTATTTCTCAGTTCTCTTCTTATTTTAAGTCTGAGGATAATAGCTCTGTTTTACCCGTCCTGTGCCATAAAGTATTTCAACACTGCTCTTGAACAGGTCTCAATTACTGGAAAAGTTGCAGCATCAGGGTATCAGGAGCTCTTGTGAGAAAATAACTGCTTAAAAGTGTTTATGATGATGAGTCATGGGGCAGAAAGATCATTTTCATCCTCTTCTGCATAGCCTTGAGGACACTGCAATTACTTACAGAACAATAACATTACCCCAGGCTCTTCTGGCAAGCCTGGTGGTATCATAATGGACAGCAGCAGACAAACAGTAACAAATAAGCAAACAAAAAACTGTGTGATACAGTCTTTATTAAAAAGATAAAAGGAAGGGGTGGAAAGGACCAGGCATTAGAGGGAGTGCTACTGTTTACCAAATGGGAAGTGTATTGTTTTCTTCTGAATCCATTCATGGGAAACAAAAGACTAAGTAAACAAGAAAAGTAAACTGAACTTGGCAGTGCTCAGCACAAGACTTATGGTTCTTTCTGGACTTTGGGAAAACTGGTAATTTTATTTTATGAATACTAACAAATGACGCAAAAGCAGATTTTTTTCTACAGATTTTTCTTTCTTGAACTGTGTAGGAGAGTATGCTGATACCCAGAGAGAAATCTGAAAGGTTAGGCACTGTTGTATTACAGTCATTAGATGGTACATGTTTTACTTGTTGGCACGCTGTGAAGCAACAAAAGAAATTATATATTATGGATTTGAATAATATATATCTCTGAAATAGTACAAGGCTAACTGACAAGGCAAGATGCATCAGTGCCACTGCTTCAATTTTCAGTTTACTTTATTCAGTACACCTTTCCTCTGGAATATTAAATACATCAAGTATTTTGTCTAATTCAGTCCTTGAATTCCTCCTATGCCAATAATAAGCTGGAAATGTATTACAGGAGTTAAATCATTTCTGATCTCCCCTATCTTCACCATTGCCTAAGCATTTTTTTACATGTCACCTACCTGAGTGATTGACTCTTGAGTTTCTGGCACGTTAGATAGGTAGCATGAGTGATTTAATAGCATGACCTGAAAATGAAAACTTGGGGAGCTTTGTTCATCCAGCTATTAGCTGAGGACAGGTTTTATTCACTTTGTCTCTCCTGTATATATTAGTCTCATTAGAGATGCAGAGCAAAACTCCTGCTATGGGAAGATACCATTAGCAGTCCCTAGAACACAGAATCTTAAATTGCATTTTAGAAAAACTTCTGACAACTGCAGCAGCACCATACAGTTCCTAGCTGTCTGAGAGGGCTGAAGGCAGCTGTGGTCAAGACCTACAGGGGCTGGAGCCAGGGCCCAGCAGCACCACCAGGGGATGCTGTGCAGAGCCATCGGCACCCATGGGGCCCGGACACTCACTGCTTGTAAAGCTTCAGCTTTTGGTATTCAGGAACCTCTAGAAATGTGCCTTACGTTACAGCTGTATCATATAATGGGTTTGGAGGTCAGACAGCAACTGTTCTCCTAACAGCAGGACTCAGTACGTGTTTATTAGCTGTGCAAGGCTAGTTACCATCCCAATCTAATTGTTGTCAACAAGTTGCTTATTATGTTTAAAAAGAAGACTCTTATATAATGTGTGTTTTTCTGTATCTGTAGCCCAATTGACTCAAAGATAAGAGCTTCCTTCTGAATTACTAAATACTGGGTAAGCTGTCTTATCTCTTCTTTTTTAATATATTTTAATAGAGAAACATTTTTGATCTGTTGAATAACAAGCTAGAGTGAGTTGATAGTTTTGTCATGTTACATCAGACTCTTAAATGACAATACTTAGTTCTAGTCTCTCCTTTAGGTATCTCTTATTAAACAACTCATAACGTAACATTTCTGCAATTTCACTTCTCTTTCTTAGTGTTAGGCAATTTTCCCCTTTTTTTTCAGCTTGTGACTGTGGGAAGTGCAAAAGTTGCATTTGGGTTTTCTTGACTGCTGCTTTTCTGTTTGTTTTCAAAACTGGAGGGGGGTTTTGTTTGTTGTTTGCTTGTTTGTTTTTTGACTGGGAGGTGCTAAACAATTTTATCTGTGTTCCATGCTGCATTTTGTTTGTTAATGTGCTGACAGTGAGGAGCTTCTTCTCTCCACTGTGACTCCTTTTTCATATGAATGGAATTCCTTGTCAGTAAACCAAAACGGTGTCTAAATTGCTGGGGTTTTCTTGTAATCTGCTGCCAACTAAATGCACAGGGTTTGGTCAGTTCTAATACATTTTCCATAACCAACACAAAGTGGTTTTCAGCTGACATTTGCCATCCAAAAACTGCTTGTACAAAACAAGCTTCCTAGCTGCCCTTGTACAGACTTTCTACACAGTTGAGATTGCCTTTGTTCTCTTCATATGTCCTAGAAATTCAGAGGGTTTGCAATAGCGTAGCCTAATCTGAACATATCATCCAGGGTTTTATTTCTCTGATAAAGGAGCCTGAACCAGAATCTGGGGTTTTTGGACAATAAAATATGACTTTTATGCTGAAAATACTCAATGGCAACTTTGAGCCATGCAAAGTTAAACATAAAATTAATTTCTACTTACCTTGAAAAGAAATTCCCAGTTTCCTGATTGTAATGAAGTTGCTGGGAATTTTTCCACAAGTTCAGTAGGGCCAGGATCTGATTTTTAATGGCAGATGTCAGTGTTTTAACCTTCAATCTTCTCTATCTTCTGTATTTAGCATGTTATATTTTCAAAATGCGTCAAAGTTCCACAAAAGTCTTATCAAAAAATACAGACACATTAGAAAATCTCAGGTTACAAACAATGTCAATAATGTATCTGCAAAACTCAGTTTCTGCACTGAACCTGTTTGCTCACATTTTAATGTGCTTCAAACTCAGTTCTGTTATGTTAACCCTATTACCCTTTTATACAGAGCTGGTTTCATCTGGCAACATAAACACCAATCCTCAGCTCTTTCAGCCATCCAACTTGTAACCATCCAACAAAAAAACACAAATAAAACAAACAAACAAACAAAAAAAAAGATGTAAAGATACAAAGGGAGAAATAGGAAAAAGAAAAAAAGGGTTTGATTATGCAATACAATCAAAAGCACCTGTGCTGGAATTAATTAACTCCATTGAGCAGGCAGCTGAAAATTTGCAACATCCTGATGAGGCAGGGGAAAAAAAGTAGAGCAGATGACTGACTGTACAGATTGGAAAACATAACAAAACATTCAAAGTGCCTCTTTTTCTTACTCAAGCATTAGATTATCCTGTTTGCCTTTTAGAACTGCTGATTTCCTTATATTTCTGTGTATACAATATGTTTGTATAGTTCATTTTACAGGTATCTTCATTATAAATACAAAAGATTATTTTTTTTTTAAAGTACAGCTTGCACTACTAGTTCTGCAAAGTTAAATACTTGAAGTAGTGCTAGGCACTTCTTTTGTCTAAGTTTATCACTTAGGAGAGGCTATTCTAATTAGCAATTATCCTGGCCATATTAGACAACTGATTTTTTTTTCTTTTTCTTGTTTCTATTCCTATTTTCTCTATTCCAAACTTCTGTGGTTTATGCTAGACAGGTAAATTTGTAATCCATAAAAATTTTACTTGATCCTCTGTGATGGCCTGCAGCTGTGGAAGAAGTCCATCCTCCTGATTCATATACCAAGTTTAATTAAGGGTCATCACACCAATCCTGACCTCACTATCTCCTCCTCACCTCTGCTAACAGTGATTCTATAAGTGCTTGGAAATAACTTACTCAATTCTTCAAGAGGAAATTGTGAAAACAGCTGATCACAGATGTAACTTTGCTGCTGAGGGAAGACTGCAAGTATTAATGTTTCCTCAGATTATATTCAATTCTACTGACATTGCCTAAGGGATCAGACATATGTGAGGAATATGGAGTTGAACAATGGCTTCTGAAAGCTGAAGCATCACAAAGTTCCTGTGAACCAATTTGCTCAGGTATAGCAAGAGAAAAGAGATACATGTTATTAGTCACCTAAACTTCAGTGGGATTTTCCAGTAACATCTTTAAAAATGAAAGGCTTTAGCAAGCTTCCATGGTGGACTGAATTACTGAGTTTTGTCTGTTACTGAGATACTGTGTTACAGGACATGAGCAGGAATTACTAGCAGTATTTGGTCTGCATGTCTGTCTACCTGTATGTAGCATCACGTTTTGTATTACGATTTGTGGTCTCTTGTTTATAACTTTTTTGAGAACTAGTTCATCTATATAGAGTACTCTGTATGTTCCATTTGGAGTGGAAAATGAGTGTATACACATATCTACAATTCCAGATACCACATTCACATCTCTCATATGTCAGAGCATGCCAGAAATAAATCTTGAGATCAATCGACACTGAATTTGTATAACAGAACAAAAGTAGGAATTGACCTCTTTTCTGGAGTCTCACTGGTAAGATCATGTTTATTAATATAACATGCTACCCAAACAAGAGCTGTAAAACAAAGAGTAGAGCAAGGTTAAGAAATAGAATGGCTGAAAACAATCCTCAAGCATTGAAATATGACTGAATAATACATTTCCTTAAAATTTAGTCTAAATAATCTGTCGTCTCAAAATCTCTTAATGTTATTTCCATATTCATTATCTCCTTTATTACTACTTGGTTGAAATAGTACTTTTCTGTCCTTTAACAAGATTCCTATTTCTCCTATATTTATTTTAAAGACAATCATGTTACTAATGTGGCTTTATTAGCATGTTTGAGTTCAAACACCTCATTACACAGGCCCTTTCACTGAAAATCATTTACTACCCTAATTGTCCTATGAAGGCAAATACAACATTGAACAACTGAAGCAGCACAATTAGCAGCAGATTTGAAAGATGAACACAGCAGCATCCATGAAGTATTTGCTACCTGACTATGGCTAAACCAAAATAACTGATAAAGTTTCACATCTCAAGCAATTTTTTTCATACAAATCATTATATAGACATACAGCTAAAATGTGTTTTCATGTGTGGTGGGCCACAAAGGGAGTTTAGGTGGGAATGCCTAGGGCATGTTAAGAAAGCATGTTCTGGGACCCTTGAAGGGCTATCACAGAGCTGCTACATTTGCTTAATATCGTGTGTCCAAATGAAGATACTTGGGATCCAAAAGCAACAAACTTATGTTAGTTTGACACTGTACCTAAGGTGGCAGGCCCCAGTCCTGTGATGTTAATTAGCATGTTCATGATTTCCAGTTTCAGACCTAGCTCGGCCAGCTTGAAGATAGATATCTCATTGTACGTAATGATATGTACCTTGTTGTGTGTTGCATATTTTTGCTCCAGATTTCATTTGTTAGCCCTCTTCTAGTGCTGATATATGACCAAAGTCCATCCTTTCCCAAGGAAACAGACACATTCCTCTTTGTCATCAAAGTAGACAGAACGCTTACATGGATCCTCAGCCTGTCTGATTCAATCCTAGGTATTCTCTTTCTTAGGTGAATTTGATAGTCCTATATAAAAGCTCTAATTAATAGGGTGTAGATGCAGACATACAGAGATTCTGAGTCTCTTGTTTTCTTGCCTGCTTGTGGATCTTCATGTCTGGGTATGTATGACTGTCATCAGAAATATAAGAAACTACTGGTCCAAAACTTGGAAGTGATTTTTACCAAATTCTATCTTGTTTTGCTTATTTCCATATTTGACTTAAATAATGATTGTTTATTAATAATCTATTAGAAAGCCACCTTTGCAAGAATATATTGGGTCTGGCTGAGCCCCACAGCAGCCCTCCCAGGGCTGTGCTTGTACTGGTAGCCAGAAGGGTGCTGCTAACACACCAGTGTTTTGGCTACTGCTGAACAGTGCTTGCACAGCACCAAGGCTGGCTCTCCAACATTTCCCCATGGCATTGGTAGGCTGGGGGTGGGCAAGATCTTGGAAGGCAACATAGCCAGGACAGTTGACCCACATTTCCCAAAGGGATATTCCATACCATATGAAGTCTGTTCAGATAAAAAAAGCTAAGAGAAAGAGGAGAAGGAGGGGGGCATTTGTTATTTATGATGTTTGTTTTCCAGAGCATCTGCTATGTGCACTGAAGCCCTGCTTCCCAGGAAGTGGCCAAACATCGCCTGTTGATGGGAAGTAGAGAGTAACAGCTTTTGTTTTCCTTTGCTTCTGAACATGTGATCTTTAAAACTGCTTTATTAAACTGCCTTTATCTTGACCACAAGTTTTTTCATCTTATTTTCTCCGCTCCTGTTCTGCTGAGAAGGGGAGTGATAGAGCAGCTCGGTGGCACCTGGTGTCCATTAAAGGTCAATCAACCACAAATGGTTTGCCAAAAAGCTATTGGATGCTCTGTGTTTCTGATTTTGGTAGGTGACAACAGAAGCTTTGATAGGTAATTTTTGCCTTGTTAGCATTCCTGCTGGGTGACACTGTGTTCCATAACTTATCAAAATTTTTGCAAAAGAAAGTTGGTGCATTATATATGACTTCCAAGGAGTTAATTTTTAAAATTCAAGAGCAAACAGGCTATGTTGCCATGATGTAAGAGAGCTGGTTTTCCTCAGCAATTAATAACCAATGAAAAACTAAAAAAAACCAGCACAGAAACAAATTGGGGAAAGCTGTTAGATTGTCCACAAAAATCTGCATTGGGACTTCTGCTTTTAAAGTTTAAAACAGTCAAAATCCTGAATGACTTAGTGATAAAATGGCAGATAAAATCCAGTGTGAACTGAATGTATGTGGAGACTATAACTCTAATGAATTACATACAGTGATGGCTCTGAATAATATATTGATACTCGGGAAAGTGATTTTTGAAGTCATGGATATGTCTCTGAAAATGTCAATCAATATTATTTGTAGTCAAAGGAGAAAATTGTATGTTGAGAGTTACTAGGAATGAAGTTGATAGCAAAAAAGGAAATGTCACTATATAAATCCTTTATATACTGTCAATTATAAACCTGATGCAAGTTTAGTACCTTCTAAAGTTCATTTTAAAAGGACTAATTAGAGTTGGAAAACTGCAGGGAAAAGCAACACTGATACTGACAACTGATACTGATTTGGGGCAAATCACATATATCATAATTTTTCACTTTGGAAAACACATGAGGAAAGGTATGAATGATATTGAGATGAATAGAGAATAACTATTCAGTTTCTCTTAACGCAAGAACCGGTAAGCACCTCATTAAGTTACCAGGTATCTCATTTAAAACAACCAAAGGATATTTTTTTTTTTTTTTTTTTTTGGTCATCCACAACATAGCTATACAGTAGAACTGTGTGTTATAACATGTCATATTGTGTAAAACAATACATGATTTTTTTTTTTTAAAAACCCACAAAACTAGCCGAATTCTTGAACTACACATCCATCAGCTATTCCTTTGTTGCTTTCCAGGTTATGTTCTTCCACAGTCTCATCCTCAGAAGCATTCAACCTAGTTTTAGCCCAAAGATCATAGTCTCCACTAAATTGTTAATTGTGCACAAATCTGTCAAAGACTGTATTCATTGCTTTGAAGAATCAATTTAATGCATAAACATTTAAAACTTTCTCCTGCAGAAAACAAATGTATAATAGCAGTCTTTTTAGGCTAACTTTAAATCCTACCCTCTAACAGGTCCTAAAACCCTTAAAAAAGACTCATCTGCTGTTCCTTCTCTCCAAAATGTCATGAATATTAATTGACTTGTCAGTAGATATCAACCTGGGACCATTAGTTTTATATGTAACTTTTATTCTTTTTATACCAAATTATGCATACAAACAATTGCATTACATTAAAAAGACTAAGGTTGCAATGTCAATGATTCAGAAATTGCCAGAATGAATGCTCATTGCAAAACTTTCACTGGTCCCACTCCAAATCCACATTATAATGAAGTCTTGGTTATGTGGCTGCATATTATTTTTTCCACAGAACTCTGTTGTTAGGACTGTGATATGATATGCAGTTCTTTAGGCTTGAAAAACATTAAAAAAAAAAACCCTAAAGAAAATGTATTGACAACAAATCCCCTAATGTGGTGTTTTCAGGATAAGTCACTAGTATTGCAGTCTTTAGATTCTTGCTTTTCTTGGCCAAACATCTGGGAGTTGAACTAAGTTGGTGCATTGGTGCCTGTTCTTACTGTCAGTACTGTCTCCTCAGAGACATTTACTATAAAATTATAGCTGCAGGTCAATCATCTATGAAGGTGGCTATGTTCAGTGAGAATGGAATTTTTACCAGTTTCACTCCTAAATACTAAGAAGCATCTGCTGAAGGCTGGCTTTCAAAATGAAAACATTTGAGTAAACCATCATAAAATACCAGAAGACATATCCCTGACGCAAAGGTGACTCCAAGCTAAACTTCATCTAACAGGTGAAAAGCCAATGTGGTCACTTATATTTTGAAATTTTAGACTGGAAAATAAAGCCCTGGTTTTCCAACAGAAAGATATCCTTGTCATAGAAAATTTCAGCCCTAGCATATAAACCTTGGCAGTGTTCCATGCAGAAAAATTTTGGATGACTGTACTAATTTTATGTAATAATATATGTAAATGTATACAGCCCGTAATGACTAAAAAGCAGGAAGGTAAACTGTTTATTTATTGACTTGACAGATTCCAACATATGGCAGTTATAGAACAGCATAATATTTTGAAATAGTTACTATTCTTTGTATGGAAGCTGGTAGGAAATCCATGTAACAAAAGCAAAGACAAGACATTTTATTACACACTATGATTATTATAAAATTTATTTCATGCAAACACAAATATTCTTATGGTGGTTATCTTATACTGATTATTTGTTTGAGCAGAGGAGGAAGTATATTTTTAAAATGGTGAATACAGATGCTGATCCCACATCCTTCCTGTTGTACCTGAAGAAGCTCTTGAGGCAACACAGATGTTAAAAATCACTGTTAGGAAAAGGAATACAAGTGAAGAGAATGGGCCAAAATGTTTACTTGTGACTGTTTGCAATGTTCTGTAGTGTGTATATATGTTTACACACACTTTTTTATAATATGTGACAGAACATGTTTTACCTGAACTTTTACCTGCCCTACCATATGAATAAGTAAAATAGTATGCAACATTTGTTTGTGTTTTCATGCCAATGTATGAGAAATCCCAAGGAATTTGTGTGTCTTGAGAAAGCAATATATACACCATACATAGTAAGAAATTCTTCAGTTTCTTGGAAGATGCCCTTGAGTGAAGGAATGGTTGCTTTATAAACATGAATGATAGTTTTTCCCCCACATAGATCTTGTGATATAATTTTGTTGCAAATGCTAACAAAGTTCTCCATGCTGATACCAGTACTCACCTCACGCAGTCTGTGAAAGTTGTTTACAGCATCATAACTAAAATTAAAATGAAGGATCAGATACCTGGAAGATAAGCAAGAATAAGAACAGATATGACTGACTGTTTCTACCTTGAGCTCTCTAACTCAGATCCAATAATATTTATTCTTTTAAATGGATTTAATTGCTTTTGCTTTTCTGGCAAACACTAAACTCAAACAGGAAAAAAAAGGCGTTTGTAGTTACAAGTTTAATGCTGAACTTAACTACACATTCATGGTGGGCAACTATTAAAGGAGGTAAAGGGAAAACAGGGAGAAATGGTGGAACAGACAAGGAAGTAAACTCAAGTAGAGAAGAGGGTACGGACTTACATGCTCTTTCCTACTTCTGGTGCATGTTTTAACACACTAATTACGTATTTACCAACCAGTGAACAAGAGATACATCAACTGTCTCACAACAGGAATTCTTTTTTTCAATTGCAAGTTATAATGAATAATACAACCTGTAACCAAATTTATATAGGGAACTTTCATGAGTGTTTGTCCTGGTTTCAACTGGGATAGTTAATTTTCTTCCTAGTAGCTGCTATAGTACTGTGTTTTGGATTTAGGATGAGAACAATTTGACAACACACTGACATTTTAGTTGTTGCTGAGCAGCACTTCTACTAAGTCAAGGTCTTTTCAGCTTCTCATGCTGCCCTATCAGTAAGGAGGCTGGGGGTGCACAAGAACATGCAAGGGGACACAGCCGGGACAGCTGACCCACACTGACTAAAGGGATATTCCGTACCATATGGTGTCATGCTCAGCACATAAACCAAGGGGAAAGCTGGCCTCAGGGGCACTGCTTGGGAACAGGCTGAGCATCAGTCAGTTGGTGGTGAGCCATCATTTTTCATTTGCATTACTTGTTTTTCTTGGGTTTTATTTCTCTTTTTGTGATTTTCCTTTTCATTACAATTTATTATTATTTTATTTCAATTATTAAACTGTTCTTATCTCAACCCATGAGTTTTCCTAATTTTACCCTTCCAGTTCTCTCCCCTGTCCCACCAGGGAAGGGAATGAGCAAGTGGCTCTGTGGTGCTTGGTTGCCAGCTGGGGTTAAACCACAATAGTGTTAAACAGGGTTAGCTGCACTCTAATAATTGGCTTACACCCTTGTTAGAAATAACCATCAGTCTCCAAATATCTTTAGTGACAATACGCTCACTTTTCTCATCCTGTGGGATGAGGGGAGGAAAAAAAAAATAAAAAAATGAAGGTTTTCCCACAATTATTTTTCACATCTAATCCTTTTTAAATGAGTCCTCCATTTCTTTACAGGGGGGGTGTGGGCTGTACTGCAAAGCTTTCCCACTACATACATCACATGCATCTTCATTTGAAAAAGCTTTATTAATCAGATTTTATTATTCATTAAATGTCTGTAAACACAAATACTAAGATCAGAACAAGTCTGTATGAGGGGGGTGAGACAAAGTGGGCATTTGTCTGAATTAAAGAGTTTTAACAAGTCTAGCATTCTGATGAAGAGACACAAAGTGCCATCTAGTGAAAGCAATAACCATTAACATAAAGAAAAGGTTAAGATCTTACTGAAGATTAAATTCCCAGATGTGTGTGAATATAGTGGCGTTTTATTAATATGTCTCAATTAACACAACAAGCTAATTATTACAAGTATCCAAATCTATGATTTTTTGCAGTTGTTTTAGAAAAAAACCCCATATATTAATCAATTTTATTTTTACAAAATGCAGCATGGTTAATTGTGCGGGAAGTGCTGTGGTTCTTTTATAAGAGACACTTTCCCTCCTGAGAAACCAACATCCCAGTGTGATGCAGAGCAGAACCTGTGAACCACTACACAGAACTGAACTTGAACTGCTTGAGATCAATAAGCAGTCCACATGCTTTTCAGAAAAAAAACAAGCAAAATTACATTGGGAACTTCCACTGTCTTTGTCCTGCCCTCTTTCGATTTGATCTGGTTTCAACAGATTCTTCAACACAAATTACACATGGCATCAATCTCTGAGAACACTAGTGCCCACAACCATTGCTTTTAGGGTATTGTCCAGTGGTAAATAAAAGTATTTTTAAGAAACCAAACAGAAGCTCCACTGAGTCTTTACAAAGAAATCTGAGGTAATTAAACCTGAGGTTAAAGGCAATCTGAGACATTAAACCACTAGGCAAATCAGTGGTAACGTTTTGATTTTCAAACAGCAAACAATGACAAAAATTTGTCTTAGATTTCTCAGACACAGTACACAAAGTATTTTTAATCTAAGGATTTAAGTAAGTGTAAATATGCACACTTTTATAGAAAAACTGTTTTCAGAGGGAACCTGAAGCAAAATGTTAAACTCGAGTCCTTCTCTTGTTCATCCCGAGTTCCTGATTGTTTCACAATACTTAACTACTTCACATCACTTTGCTTATTAATTGTAGTGCTTCTCTCTAGCCCTTTGACTATGAAAAAAAAAAGGCAAAACACTGCAGTGTCACAGTCTGAATCTTGTGAACATTACTTCACTGTAATTTATAACAGTGAAAATATATAATAACCAGGGAAATATGATCATGGTTTAGTTACTGAACTGCTAAAAATTTGCTTAACATTGAATAGGATACAAAGCTGAGCCTTCCCCAAACTGCTTTTAACCAGGACAGTTGATGCACATATGTTCATGAATACACATTCCTAAAACACATATGAAATTCCCAACGGCAGAGTTGATGTGGCAAAAATCACCTGCATGCAAACTCCTTTGCAAATCTTCCTATCAGTCACCTTTCTTGACATTTGAGAATTGAACCTCACCCTCTAAGTCAACATTACTGGTATTTCTCAACTCTAAAGACACATTTGTTAACTTGATATCCTAAGAGAAAGAATCTAATAAAAAGCTCCTTTTCCCCTGTGCATGTGAAAGATTAAAGAAGAAGATTTTAAAGTGACCTGAATTAACACAATGCTGGCACCTTCTGATTAATTTCCCTGGACTTTTCTTATTTGCTGTGTATCAAACACATTGCAGTATTTAGATTATTATGTTAGGTTTTTCACTAGTTTGTTGTTTACTGGTGCTACCTATGGTTTTTATGATAAACTTACTTTATCTAATTAAAAGTTACATTATTGCTAATTTGGTCTCCCTTAATCTGCAACTTTCCTGCTCAAACTGGAAGAGTTTATAGCCACCACATAAATCTATAGCATAACAAAAACTACTGTTACAGTTTGTTTCTTGACAAAGACATTTGCCTTTACTTGACAAAAAGGAAAAAGAGGTCCCTTTGTAGGAATTTAAGATTCATTCACTGGGATTTGGAAGAACTTGAACAGTGTAGGCACTGTAAGCAAATAGTTTTAAAAACACATCAGGAAGGATTCGGAATTGTTCTCTGCGTGGGAACATGTAATAGGAAAATTAAAGGCTGAGCACTATGAAGGATGGTGCAGAGCACAAACGTGTGAAAGAACCCCATTGACGTGCGGAATTAGACTCTATAACTCGAAAGTTATAAAGTAGGTATGTTTATTGCGCGCAGATGCACGGGGGATCGCTCCTCCACAAGCGTGCATACCCGAAGTGACGAACCATCTCACATTTATACAATGAACAAATGAATATTCAATTAACGCCTATACATATTCGTTACCTAAACCCCGCTTCGTATGTTAATTAGCTTATCAGTCCGTTTCCTGGAATGTGGTGGTCTTGCAGGTTTGTAGGTGATTCATGTTCTTGTGACCATCCGATCTTCTCCAGCAAGGAGACTTAGCACTCCCTCCCTCTAGATAGCATTGGAATGTCTCTCATCTTTTTCTCATTCTCTTTTAAATAGCCCCTTTGTTAGAGAAAGAAGGGCAGGCGTCTCCCCTTTGTTAGAGGAAGAGGGGCAGGCGTCTCCTCAGAACTGTAGTTGTCTCCTCAGAGCTGTGTGCCTATGTGACCAGACACCGCACCCATGACTAGTCACCATACCCACATTCCTTGAGCAGACACATACAATCACAATCGATGTCCATTGTCCCCATTTCACTGATATGGAGAAATAATGTGAAATGGGGATAATGGACATGGATTGTGATTGTATGTGTCTGCTTAAGGAATGTGGGTATGGTGACTAGTCATGGGTGCGGTGACAACTACAGTTCTGAGGAGACGCCTGCCCCTCTTCCTCTAACAAAGGGGAGACGCCTGCCCTTCTTCCTCTAACAAAGGGGCTATTTAAAAGAGAATAAGAAAAGATGAGAGACATTCAAATGCTATCTAGAGGGAGGGAGTGCTAAGTCTCCTTGCTGGAGAAGATTGGATGGTCACAAGGACATGAATCACCTGAAGAAGATCGGATGGTCACAAGAACATGAATCACCTACAAACCTGCAAGACCACCACATTCCAGGAAACGGACTGATAAGCTAATTAACATACGAAGCGGGGTTTAGGTAACGAATATGTATAGGCGTTAATTGAATATTCATTTGTTTTATTGTATAAATGTGAGATGGTTCGTCACTTCGGGTATGCACGCTTGTGGAGGAGCGATCCCCCGTGCATCTGCGCGCAATAAACATACCTACTTTATAACTTTCGAGTTATAGAGTCTAATTCCGCACGTCATCACACTATTTCTCCATATCACCATTACCACTGTTCCTGAGAGATATCCTGTTGATACATCCCAGGACACATGTGTCCCATGGCATATTGGAGAGTGCCAAGCCTGTTAGTTCATGTATTCGTTTTTTTCTACCTGTTGACTCACAAGCAGACCTCGCTACCCTGTGTGCAAGAGCCAGTCTTACACACACAGCTGAGATACCATTTATTGCATGTCTGCCAGAGATGGGCACTAGGTGGTAAATCCACAAAGCTAGCACACCTCTTAATGCATAATGAAACATTTTATGCACTTTGAACAATTGTTTACAATCACGTTTAGTTACAGTTAATTCTCATTTGTTCTTAGAAACCTCATCTCCATTTAAAGGTACAGTGCTCTTTTTTCACCAGACATGTTCTGTGAGGAGAGGGTTTGTTAGTAGGGGGCTCTCTTTGCTCAAGGATGGTTCTTTTAGTATGCTAATTAGAATAGTTCACACGTAGTTCCAGTAAGTTTCTGTTTAGTCTCATTAACCATTTGGTTCTTCTTGAGCTTAGCTTGTTGTGCCCCAGTTTGACATATTTATGGTGTCCATCCCTTCTCCCAAGGCAGGCCATGTTTTGTTAACTGTTTGTAATATCTTCTGCTTTTCAAATTCTTTCTTGTTTTTCATTACAGATATTTAAATACTTTGTCTAAATTTCAAGTTTTGATCTAATACTAAGCCAGTCAACTACACACCTGCCATCAAAGCACAAAAAGAAATAGAACCTGACACTTTGGGGGTTCATCGATGTATTTAAATTCTTCTTTACTTCTGTCTTTTGGGTTTGGGTTTTTTTTGTTTCCTCTCAGCATTACCTTTGAATAGGAGTTCCAAGTATGCTTTATCAGTTAAAATTTCCTAGCACTTTCTATAAAAGCAGTAATGTTTGCTTTTATTGTAGCTTACATTGTAAGAAGAGTAGTTAGAAGTAATGAATACTGAAGCACAAGGAAAAGATAGAGGATTAATTTCTTCAAATGATTTTTACATATACTAGAGAGTTTCAGTACATAACACTGATCTCTCAGTGATTAATACAATACAGCTAGTAGTAAATCATCTTATCTGCTGTAGCATATATTGCCAATTAAATAGTTCTGTCCTGCCCAAATATCCTTTTAGGTGTTTGCCCATGTTTCCTTATTTTCTGCTTACGCGTTAAAACAGTGATTTGTCCCCTATTCCCCCTTTTTGATGTAAGCAAATGCAAGCTGATCTAGAAAGAAGCAATCAGTTGCTGTGGGGAAATGATGGGGAAAGAAAGGCATACCAGAAACAGAAGCTATCATCTTCTTGTCTGCAGACACAGAGCATATACGACCCCAGACTGACCAGAGCTCTGCTACAACATATTGTATACCTTTACATCTGGAAAGTCACAGAGTCCTTAGACAATGGTAAGTATAGCATCTATGCTTGCCCACTGGGATCAGGATCTAACATCAAGTTATTTGGAATTATACTCACATTTTTCATACAGAAGCTTAAAACCGTAAGCTATTTAACTGGTATAACACCGAGAAGTTAGTGGGTGTAATGTACTACTCAAACAATCTCCAGTTCTGTGACTGTACTTTAGGATGTCAATAAAGTTGGCTTGGTTTAAAACCTTGTCAGATGTGAATGTAGGGAAACCTTAACTATCATAGTCTAAAACTCCTGAATTCTTGATCTCTGATTTACTGTTTACATCTGCACAGAGTTTAGGTCAAGCTGACCCTCTAGAGTTGTCAAGAATGATGAATGAAAGGACTTCTAATCAAGGGAGTCAGCCTTGGGAGAAAAAAAACCCAAAGAACATCCTTACACTTAGACTATTTTGTTTATGCCACACTGATTAGTTAGCTCTTCTGGTCTTTAGCCTTGCCCTAGAAGTGAACTATCCTCATTATAATACTAAAAATCACTTAAAAATACTAAAAAATCCCTAAGGGAAAGACCCAGTTCCACTAAAAGACCCTTCCTCAAGGGTATGTGTAATAGTAAAATAAGTTAGGTAATGGATATGCAAATGCGTACCAAATCATCTATATGGAACTGCCCTCTGGGAAGTGATACGATTCTGTATATAATGTACTTTATAATTTGTAACTTTGTACTGCGATATGCTAGCTCTGTTTGCTAGCATCCAGACTTGCACAACTTTGTAATAAATATCTCACCTCAGCATACGACTGGCTTATTGGACACCAGGAATGGACTTGCACTTTAGAGGCAACATTATTGTATATAATTTCACTGCAAAGTTATTGGGGGGGGAACCACCAGGAAAAAAATCAAACGGGTAAAAATCTAAAACAGCACATTGAAAGGGTTTTTATAATTCTTTACGGAAGTATGTATGCATAACCTATATTCAGTAAAAGATGTGCTTTCTACATGTATTTTCTTGGTAATGAAAAAGGTCAATGCATTCTCATTATTTATACACTTGGTTTGCAAATTTATGCCTTTTAGAAGCAGGAAAATGGTCAAAATACCAGCTTTTGTTTTGAAAAAACAAGTCTCTCTGGTTTTTTTTTCCTTCACTACTGTTTTAGAAACAAGTTCCTCTAGGTTTGTTTCATAATGTTTTCTCAAAATTGTTGAAAACAAATTTATTAATTTAAAAAATTGTACTTCTTTTCATCTTTACCTTCTCCGCTGAGAAATCACTTGCTAAATTATGTCAGGTCATATCAGCAGCTTTGGGCTGCCCATGTAATTCAACATGACTGATGCAGGCTGGCAAGACACGCAACCCAGTGATATGTTGATTGGGTAGGGAGTGGGGTGAGGCGGGAAGAAAGATAAAAATGAATTTGTCTCAGAAAACAAGATGCGAATGCACATAGGCAGAATCACAACTGGCTACAGTGATTGTCTTCTGGTACTTTCAGCAGGGAGCTGAGTCTTGCCTGTCCTTTCATGTATGAAGTTAGACCTTTCATTGTAGACTGGACTATGATTAAATAAGTCTCCCTGATAAGTCTCATTGTAGGGAGCCCCAGCCAAAGGTTATCATGTCCTGATTCAAAATTCATTTTGGAAGTGCTTCGAACAGACTTCAGTTAGTGGTTCACTGCAGAGAGGAAACTTGCATATTGCACAATCATGGTTTTACATTTTTCAGTATCACAGTTTGAAACACTTTTTTTTAACCAACAAATATACTTTAACATTAGTACTCAGAGTAATTAACATATGAATCACTTTACCCAAGTTCAAAAAAGGGCACTCAACCTTCAAAGACATTTTAACATCTACAGAGAGCTAGTTTCACACAATTACTTACGGTCTAGTGAGTGTAGGTGACTCAGAAACACAGGGTTGTGCTCAGTACGGAGGCTATATGCAATGAGCAACCATAATTGCAATTTCTTTGCAAACAAGCATTAAGCCTGTTTAGTGCTATTTCAGTAATACAAGATGAATTGGAGGCAAGGGAACACACAACTAGTGAGGAGTGTTGGTGTATCAGGATAACAATTCTCACGTCAGTTATTCTGGTCACTATTGTAAGAAAAGTTCAAATGGTATTTAATATGCTGTCATAATGCATGAAATAATAGTCATACTACTTACAAGACCAAGTTGGAAAAGAAAACTACATCTGAGAGTTTTATATAAACCAAAACAATGCAAGGAATTTCTTCATCAGAGCTGCATTTGCTCAGTTTATTGTGCCACTCAAAGCTTTTAACAAAATTTGCTTTTAAGGAATAAATGTTCCTTTGGTGAGGAATATTGGGGTACTTTACACAACTTAGCAAAGCTCTTCAGCCTTCTGATTCCTGAGAGATAGGTGGCCTTTCTTTGTTTTTATGTGTCCACAGTACCTTAGCATTTGAGTGTCTCATAATAATTACTGAATACTTTGTCTAACACCTATACAATAGTATCTGTAATTATCCCTATTTACATAAAGTAAAAACCAAACCCCCAAAAAAACCTATGGCAGGACTGGGACTTCAAGCACAGAACAAGTGGAAAAACAGGGCTTTTAACATTTGGAGGGAAAATTCTCTTCTGCAGCACACCCAGTAATAACATTAAGCTAACACCCCTGCTTCAAATTGCCTGCTTTAACTGTTAAACATTCTCCCTGTCACATAAATTTTGATGTGTGCATCCTATACAGTATGTGTTGCAATACCTGTTAAAACATTGTAAGGATAACTAAAAACACCACAGAAGCCACAGCTTGAGTTTCTCTTGGCATTTGTTAAAAAGGGTTAAAGGTTCTTAAGTAGCTCCAAAAACGTTTGGCAAGGTGATGGTTTGGTTTATAATTTATACATTGATAGCAGCTTCCTTTCCCCCTTATTCCTAACTGATTAAAAGCATGTTTAGAAAACATTCACAGTAGCTTAGAACTCACAAGAGTAGTGAAATTACTTCAAATAAGAATGTACAAATAAAGAAACCCTCACAGTCTTAGCCCGAGATATTCTGCAGATCTGTAATAAAGACTATAGCTACCAAAAGGATCATAAACTCTCACATGATAATATGTACTTAATGTCTGCTTGCTAACAGTCCAACAAACAGTTTATAATGCATATATTCAATGGTGCTTTTCTGGTTTACACGTTGGTTTTGAATGGATTTTTAGGGTTTTGCCTGCTTGCTGTTTTTTCCCCAACAGATACCTGGATATGTGCCATAGACATGACACTTGGGTATCAATATGTGATGACTAACCACACATTAGTTTTCCTCTACCATCCTGTTCCCCTGCCTAGAAGTATCTTTTTCAACAATTTTGCTATCAGCAAAATATTTTGCTAGAATTTATTATATACTATTATGACAGGCAGGGCAATATAAAGGTAAATATAAACAGTTTTAATATAAAGGAAAGATATCAACACAGTAAAAATAATTCATTTAAGTGTGAACGAATACATGTCAAAATGTCTTTGAAACATTGCCAGTCACTTTTCCTAGAACAATGGGAGAGTGAATTTATAATGATAGAAAAGAGATTCTCTGACTTGCCTCCCACATTTTATGACAAAACTGGTTTCTAAACTTGTGAGAACATCAGTTTACAGCTGATGTTTATCAAATACCAAAAACATTGCTTCAATTTCTCATTATGAATGTGAGTTTTCCCAGAGTATTTTATCTAAACTTTATCAAGCATGGTAACGGGGGGGGGGGGGGGGGGGGGGGAACCCAAAACAAAACCAACACAAAACCCAAAAAAACCCCCAAACATCCCAAACCCCCAAATGCATCTGTCTTAGTCTTCTGTTACAAATTTTGAGTGATTGAATCCAGATTTTTAAATGCTGCTTAAACTGTATTTGCTCATGGCATGCATAGCTAATGCTTTAACAGGAAAAATACATGCCCTTTCTACAAGGTAAAGGATCATAGCTACAGTAGCATTAGCAGGCATCATTAGGACACTGCTAGGTACAGCTGAATAAGCTTTGCCTCTCATGTCATCTATCTTCTAGCTGTTAAAAGTAACATTGTAAACTGTTATGTAGTTGTCGTATCAGGAGGAAGTCTTCTTCTGATTTAATTAAATCTTTCTGTCAACAGCTAAAGACAGGGAATAGAAATAATTAAGCCCATGCAGGTTATTCTCTTCTGCTCTTCAATCATTATTCATGGAGAAAAACTCCAAAGTTTTATCCTTCATTGGGCCTTCTTAGGAGACTATTTTCTCAGGTTCCTACCATTTATTACTGCGTTGATTCATTTTAGCAAGATTGATATCTCTAGAGGGTCATAATTCATTTCTGTTGAACGCCCAAAATGTAGAAGCTGTTTCAGGGAATCCTTACCAGATAGTTATAGATGAACTATCATCTGAAATCAGTGTGATGTATTTAAAGTGGAAGGCAGCTACAACGCACAGGTTTCGGTTAAACAGTTTGGCCGCTGCCCAGCCAGCTGTTCCTCTGGGAGATTTTCACTCGCCCGTGGTACAAACAGGCTGCCCAAGAGCACTCAAGGCCAAATCAAGAACTTGGAAACCCAGTACCCCATTTTAAGGCAGATGCAGCAAAAATGGAGATCAAAAGGCTCTGTCAAGCCTCTGTACACTGCATAAAGGGTTGGGCAACCTCACATGGCATCCAAAGCAGTACAAGGTGCAGTGAGATGCTTTAAAGCTGCCCTGTACATATTAGCTTCCCACTGCCAGCTCACTGGGAAATACCAAGTCTAAAATCCTGGCTTTACTCAGCTCTAGAAGAAATTGCATTTTCCCCCTGGGGATTCACTTCCTCCACCCATTGAAATTAAAAAGAAAATTCACTCCCCAGGCTTGAAGTAGTGGCTTGGCCATCCTCTTTTTATTTAAAAGTTTGTTGCTAGACCACAGTAATGAAATAGGAAAGCAAGTTTAATTTTTTTCTCCACACACTGAAACTGACACTCTTTTTTTCCTCACTTCCATGCCCAAGTACCTGAAAACCAGCCTGTTCTTTGTTTATGGTTGCATGGGAAACAGTATTGCTACACTGTAACAACCTTGTAGCAAAGCTGCAAGGAGACAACTGCAAAGGGAAAGCCAATTCCACTCACATGCTTGCTATGGTACCTGCACTCACAAGATACACATTTTGTGTATTTCAGATCATGCATGGCATGCTGCCAAGAGACATGCCTCCAGGAGTTTTGGCCACTGTCTCACGCGGTGCTCTGGGTGACAGAGGCACAGACTGCCGCCTTCCAAATCCAGGATGGAATAATGGACCTGTTACTTGCATCTACTCGACACTGTACGTGCACAAAATGGATATGATGGATATTCGTTAGCTGTTTTGGATACAGCCTGGAGTGAAAACAGGTGATATCATGTGAATTGCCATTACAAAACACCTGTTCCACAGCCAGATGAAATGGGCTCAGCATTATGTAGCTTGACAAGGACCTGAATTATTTTGTATGCTAGCCGCACAGTTTGCACAGTCAGATTTCATTTCACCTTTGATTTCAGGTCACCTTCCAGCTTAATAATATAATAGACAGGAATAGATTCAGGCTCCTGGGATACACATCACTACTATATCATCCTGGGGCATCTGCTTCTATTTCATTTGTCTCCTCCCTTGGACACACAGATCATAAACACATGTTTCTGCTAATTATATGAAAAGGAACACATTTTCACATCATAACTTGTGTAGCTGAAAATGAGCATTCCTGATTCCTCTGCCAAGCAAGATATTGTTCAGCTGTATCTTTCTTAATGTGCCAAGAAAATACTTGGCTATTTTATAGCACTAAACTATGTGGTTCAGCGAATACACAGAACCCTGCAGTCATAGTTGCTTCCTCTCTGCCTGCACAGTTTCTGAATTGGAAGTTTTAAGGCAATACTCAATGGCCCTAGTTAGGAGTAAATTGTTTAAAAATCATAGCCTGCAAGATATTTGTGAGCATGAAGCCAAAAACGTGAACTTACGGTACTAAGTGATATTTTGTAGTTTTGTGCAGGTTTTCACCCTGAATTTTATTGAAGTGCTTCAAAAATTGATACTTAAAAGAATTAGGCTTTCTCTTCTAAGAGAGGGAGTGTAAATAAGGGAATAGTATAATGCTAGGAAGCATACATTTAGGAAGAAGTATTGCCCTTCTGAAAAAGTTCAGTTGAGTCCTTTAATTTACCTAGCTCAGAGGCAGCCGAGTAATACTTTTAAGTTGTTTGTAAACAGGAAAAAAAAAAATCAATAAAGGTTTATTTTATGAATGTCTTCCCAAATATTTACAAAATATTCTTTGTCACTGCATTTTATCTGATAGAATATTTCACATGAACAGTGCCAATGTATTCTCTTGCAAAAATTAATCTTACTGTGGACCTGCATAATTATTAACTAGTGTTGCTCATTTTGAATAAATTATTTAAACCCCTTAAATTGTAGAATTGTGAATAAGGGTTAATATCTTTCATGACAGACACCTGTTCCAAAATTCTGAGTAAATATCTTTATTTCATCAACATAGGAATATTTAAAATTTCAAAAGAAGCCTATTTTAGAAAGGTGTTATTGTTTTGTCTTTGTTTGGAAGCAGTTTTAAAGGTATACTGGCATGAAATAGAAATAGCTGACTGAATTTCTCACCTAAATTTTCTGCTAGAAATAAACTTTTATTTAGGGAATTATTGTCAACATCACATGGGTGCAATAAACAAGCCAAACTTCATTTACATTGGTCGTTTTGCACACAGAGAACTGTTATGGAACATGTTTAGAATAATAGTCTACACTTATGCATTCCTTCACTTCTCCAAGAAACTAGAGGAAGTCAGAAATCAGATATTGAGTTTCCCCCACATTTTCTCTTAAAAAAATAACACACTTTGAGCCTATTTTCTCATCAGTTTGATGTCTCACTTGGATCAAGAGTCCAAGCTTTACCCTCTGTCTAGGCATCGTGGCTAGCAGCCTACATCACGATTGCACATCTGACTCTGGGATGTCCCCCTGTTTCCCTTTGTCAGCCATAGAGCAAAGGGATAATCTCAACTTGAACAAACGACTGCACTGAAGTGTATTCACCTCCAAAGTGATGAAATAAAGGTACCTCAAGCAGTACATGCAGACTGTTAAAATCATTCATTAGAATTCTTCTCAGCTGTGCTAATTCAGAGTTTCAGCTACTAATCCAGGTTAGCAGCCCTACATATTTTGGAGGGAGGCAAAAAACAAGATGGCAGCACTCACTAGGCATTTGAGAAACATCACTAGAGGAAGGTATTAGGCAAAGCATAACTTAAATTAATTTTTTGTCGTACACAAACTTGCTTTAATAAACTTTCAACTTGTCAAGATCACAACTGAAACACTTTTAAGATCCAGCACTTCAGTGCAACTAATATTCTTCTTGACGCTTGATATATTATATGAGGAGCTTCAGATGTAAAATGCATTGTAGACAAAAGACTTTCTTCCCTCTTGAAAAAAAAAAACCCTCATAAAATGGTTGAATTTTCACAAAAGTGACAGCCAGAAAGGGACAGGAATGCAAATGGGTTTAGAGGTGTGGGAGCTCCTGAAGGACACAAATATCGAGTTAAGTGGCAGTCTGAAAACATCCTGGACTTACATCCTCCTCTCCAATAAATTCTCATACTTGATTGCACCCTACAGATCACAAGGCCAGCAGAAAGCACAAGGCTTGAGCCAAGTTAAAAACTAAACCAGAGGAAAATACAAGCTATGGACCTGTATCTGAGCTGGATTGCTAAAGGGGTCAGTTCAGGGAAACTTGGTTGAGGTGCATTCCTTTATACCACATTTGAGCTTTGTGGAGAGAAAATAAGCATGGCAAGGTATTCAATTAGCATTTACACTGGTATATATAATAAAAAACAGTAATGCACTGGGTAGCCATAAATGCTAGGAAATAATATTTCCCAGTAAAATAAAACACTCCCTGACACCTAATCCCAAATACATGAATACGGCATTTGGTGGTTGTTTGGTTGTTGCTTTGGTGTTTTTTTTAATTCCTGCCACCAAAGATGAAAGAGCTACCTAGAATCCTCTGTAGTACAGCATAGGCATTCATTGATTCAACCCTTTCTAATCTTCAGTCCCCTGATAATATATTCAGAATTATTTTCCCCGGACTATTTCTAAAAGCCTTGGCTATTCTCAAACTATGCTAATAAATACAGCTGCCTTGCCTCACATCTCCCACCACCTCATTTTGTGCATAATTAACCATGTTGAAGGATCCTCACAGTCCACACATCCCATCCTAGGTCTCATTATCTGTCAACAGATCCAAAGGTGGATCTCTTTAGGAGGTGATTTTTCCCCTTGCCTCTGGTACTAGCACTTGTTGCCACAGCTCTCATGAGAAAATCAGGTAAGCCCCTGGTTCCAAATTGATCTAATTGAGTATCATACATGGCTACCTAATGCACCACTAGCCTTTCTACTTTATATACCAATATAAACATCAGTTTAATAGTCTAACATGCTTATTTACTTTAATCTGATTTACCCAGGCTGACAGGTTTGTGTATGGGGGTGGGTGTGGGGGTTGGCAGTGCAGCTGGCACAGCAGCAGTGGCTGCCAGCAGGTCCCCTAGCTAGGAATATTTAATATCACAAGCTTCAGGATTAATTTTTCTAAAAAGCTAGTAACAATTATAAGAGAACAGAATGCACCCACTTTCCAAAAGAGTAAGTGAAATACAAACCACACTATGCAACTACCTCTTAAAATCACAGTGCAGTTATAACCTTGATATCCAAAACATGTGCTGCAAGTTCTGTTATGTCTCTTTAACCCCTTTCCACATAATGAATGCCATTCTCTGCTGAATTAGCAGTGTCCCTGCTCTTGTCAGGGACACCAAAATCCATTCTGCCCCACTTTAACTGGCCTTTTCTGATCATAAGATCATGCTGACCATAAGGTCATGCAGCCACATGAACTTGGCAATTTTCCCAAGCTACCAGCCCAAGTCCAAAGGCAAGCCAACGTGGGCCTAGCTGTAAGTTACTGGTACAGCATGTTAGTGCTCATGCAAACCCAGCTCGCACTCAGAGTACTTCTGTGACAGGACACTAAATATACTCTGTTGTTGACTACACACCATTTCTGACTTTTCTTGAAACCTTATCCTGCTCCCCATACTTCAAAGAAAGGGACAAATTAGTCCAACCTTTAACTAAGTTCAAAGGCAAAAGAGGAAAAACACCAGCTTCCCTTAATATATTCTAGTTCTAAACATAACTTTTTCCAAGAAGGTATCTAAAGCTGGGGCTCTTGGATGTGACATTGGTCTAGCAGAGTACAGGCATACTTGTTGCATCAGTGTCAGCTTACAGTTGCAATAGTGGAGGGCTGTGACCAAGGGGTGCCGGAGAATAATTAGGCTTTGAAGATCACACAGGTACCTATGGAGAGATCTAACAAAAACCTGTTCATTTCCTTCTCAGATAAAAGGCAAGAAGACTAGGCTCCAAAATCATATTATTAGAGTCAAGCAATGAAAAATACCTATCCTGACTCAAGCATATAACAGTAAATTCAAATAAACTGAGCTTTACAGACAGAGAGCGACAGCCTATTTTCCTCTATTTTGTGGTAACATACTCCCTCCCCTCCCAAGTAATTTTAAAAGTTTTAGTTAAATCAAGCTTTCCTAGATTTAGAGATTTCCTAATAAATAAATAAATACATAAAACTAATCTGTTACCTTGAAAACAAGGCCACACCAAGAGCTACCATCCCATGAAGTAGGATATCATAGCACAGGAACAGACACAAAAGCAGATTCAAAACAACCCCAAACAACAGACCAGGATGAGCCTAAATAGCACCTCAGGGCCATGGGCAGAGAAGGGGGAAATCAGGTGGGGCTGTTCAGGGCCATTAGGACAATCAGCACCCTCGGGGCCCTGACAAACCTGGTTGGCATGATGTGTCAGGTGGGAATTGTCACCAGAACTATAAAAGCTGGAGGAAGTTAAAGCAAGCCCCCCTCTCCCAAGAATAAAGTTAAAGGGCTGTTGTAAAAAAAAAAAAAAATGGTTTTTGAATCTTTGTGTTTGGTCAACTGTACTTTGTGGAGTTGAAGGTATGAAGACTGTTCTTGGTTTCTTTGGGTTCCCCCCTCCCCTGCCAAGTGTCACAGGTACATTTTATGCTGGGATTGTTATAGGCTAGAGTATTCAAAATACATTTGTCTTCTAAGTTTAAAGTTCTTAAAGCCTTTTGCTGAGAGTGTTGCTTCTGCCTATTACTCTTCTTCTGACTTCATTGCTTTGTAGGAAAGGGATGGTTTCCTTTCTACTTGGAACTCACTCTCAATTATCTGTATATAAATGTGTATGTGATAGTATGTAACTGTCAGACAAGATAGGAAATGTTTTACAGTTTCACCAACAAAGACAAATGTTAGTTAAAAAACTTAGTAAAAATAAGGACTCCTTCAAACAAGGGGTTGTTTTAAGTTGTCTCTGCCACTTAGGCTACTTTTCTGTTCTTTACTAATTTAAAAGTTCCTAAAGCAACAAGATTATTAGTGGTACAATATGTACATATATATGCTTGTGTGTTATACATACAAATGTGCCAATACATATGTGAGCAACGTACACTTGAGTAATGCTTTGTGTCATAAAATCATTTTGTTCATTTAGTACATTGTTATTTTAAAGTAATTGTAGTATACGCAGGGGTTAGGAAAAAAAAATTAAAGTGAAGTTCAGGCCTCTGAATTTGTAATAAAACATCAAAATCATAATTACCTGCTCTTAGCTGTTGACACCCATAAAGATATAAAAGTCAATATAAGGAACAGGTGTTCAGGTACTACTCTTAAGCACTGTCAATATGCTTCCAAGTACATTTTTCCACTCAAAACAGTGGAATGTTAGTTATGTCAGCTGCACGGGCTGCTGGCTAGTTCTGCTGCTGTTGAGAGAAGAAATGTGATTTAGCAAAGCATGATGAGCTTCTGTCAGCCTAAATGGAGCTGCCTGTCCATTATGTTGCTGCTTAGAACTTCAGACTAATTTATTTAAAAAAAACTGCAACTTTTTTTTTTTGCAAAAGTAAATTGTTGGCTCTTTGGCTACTTACTCAAGTCGGATGGAGTCCCACTTTGTACCCACAACTAGGAAGGACATAACTGATTATCTAGTGATTTTCCTTTCTTTCTCTCTTTCCCTTTCCCTCATTTTACTGAGATTCAGCAAATAACATATGTTCTTGTATGATAAGAAAATTTTGGGTGATAATCTGCATTACAACCCTTTATGCCTGTGCAACTTTGTTAGACTGAAGAAACACATTTCACAGAGCAAACTAGGAAAATATTGATGTAAAATAGCCTTCTTCTGGTACTATTCCTTAATCTGTCGCTTCCTCTGTCTTAAACGATCCATGCAATATCCTTTTCTTCCCCTCACTTGCTTTAGTTTCCAGCAAGCCTTGAGACTATTATATGTGTGAAAATATTAATATGAACATTTTGCATTGCAATTCAGTAAGCATACTTCCAGTTTTGTGTGCTGTGTCAATGGAAAAAGCCTATAGTTGTCTGGATTTTTTATAAAATCTAAATTTCTTAAGTTGCTTGGATGTGGTTTATGGCTAATGTCATGCTGTAGTGGTAGGCAGGAACTCAGTTCTTACTGTTTGGCTGCAAAATGGCTTTAGAAGGGCACTGACATGTATTTCTGTAATTTCTTGAGAAGGTCACGGCTTAAAAAACAAGCGATGCCACAAAAGCATACCAGCGTTCCCCTTTGGCCTCTGACAGTATTGAAGCTTAGTAAGTTTTAATGTGCCTGGAAAGAATTTTTAACAGTTTGCATTAGAAATAAACACAAGTATGAGGACTGCAGCATATTAAACACTAGGGTATATTTTTATGTTAATAAGTCCTGAGCAGATACTGTTAGCTCTTTCTGTTTCAGTCTAATAAACCTCATTCCATAGAGTGATAGGACGTTCTGAAATTGTGTTTTTTTCCCCGAGTAATCTGAAGAAATGTAAGCAGGTTTCTGCAAATCCTCTGGAGTTCTGTTTCCATGTAGACTATTGCAGGTGTTGTTTCTTTCAGTCCATGGCTTTTAGTACTGCCCCATGACATTCAATAAAGTTATCCAGTAAAAAGGTAATAAAACTGGTATTAACCTCAGAGACCACTGAAGAATAGAGTTAATCAAACAGGGGTCAATGACACTGATTATTTCTCAACGGTTTAACTCGGGATCAAAAGTAATGAAACAAATAGTGATCTGAGTAGGATAGAAAGAACCTGTCTGTGTAATATACTGCAATAGCAAAGGGTTTATGCTGTTTTTTAAAGGTTGAGCTGCCAGTCCCTCAGTGAGCTAGCCAATGCATCTAAAGCATAACTGCTTCTCCTTAGTCCAATATCTAAGGGTTATTTGATGTGATGGTTGGTTACCAGTTATCTGAAATTCAGTGATGAATGTGACAAAGGTCATTTAGATTCTGTTTTAATCTTGCTTGTTTGCATATAAAACGGTTTTGTCCCAGCCAAGTTGCCAGCAAGTTCTGCTGACACTGGAGATAATATTTGTAAATATTTATTGATGTATTTTTGGGTTAACAATGCATCTAATTCACCTTGTTTGATTTTGTTGTTGTTGCATGTCGTTTTCAGAAAACATTAGTGTTTACCACAGTTCTGACTATATATATAAATTCTGATTTGATTAATATATGAAAACCCTCCAAAATCTACATGGATTACATTTTATGTATCCACAACTTTTCCAGTACAAATGGTTAGGAATACTCTCTTTGGAAACATTGAATGTTTCACATGGTATTGAAGAGGAAACTAGTTTAAGACAAATGGAAAAGAACCTACAGAGAATATTACTACCTAAAAAGACATAATAATAAAATCATTGTAGCCTTTTTCCCTTGAGGATTGTTTATTGTAAAATAAAAGGGGAACAACCTGACATAAACAGAATGCCAGCTTGTTCCTTGCTTGGAACTCTGCTTTAATTTGCTGTTATCCCAGTGAACTTTGCAGAATACTTGAGCAGACATGAGGCACAGACAGGCACCAGCTGACTCTGCTCCATGCAGAACTGCTCTTAAGGCACAACATTGGGTGATTGCATTACATATCTCCCAGAACTCATGCAGTGACAGAAATGTGCTTTTGTCTGTCTATGACTTTTTCTGTGGAGCCCTGCTACCTGTAAGAGGTCTTTGAAATACGTGTTATGTTCCCTTCTCCATGCATTCAGTATACGTACACTTCCCAGGTGCTTATATGTACTGTCCAAGAGCTTTCTGATGCACAGCAATACCTTTACCTCCCCACATCCGTGCCAGGAGAGCTTCCTGTTCAGAAGCATTTCTCCAGATATGGTGAGTTTTCTGTGAGGAGTTGGTAGGACCTGAGGCTGTTCTTCAGTCATGATCCAGGCTGTACTGCTAACTACTCTCAGTATAAAGCTGTGCTCCTTCCCCAAGCCCATGAAGAAATTTTTATGGTATTACATGAAGTCTTGGAGGTATTTTTGGTCTACAGAGCCTCTCTGATTGCAGTGGTTTCTCATAAGGATACTGAATTCACCACTCCAGACTAATTCAACTTTGCACGGCCTTGAAAATAAGAAATCATTCTGTTGTACACAAGTGTGGCCAGAAGAATCTCTTTCCTTCCAAACACTCTAAGTAAAGAACATTAATCTACCATCTGCCTTTGGGTACCGATTCTTGTTTATGATCCAGATATAGCAGCAGATTCATTTTTCCCTCAGCTGTAGTATTTTTCTTCTGTGTCCTAGAGCTTCATTGCCATCAGTTGCTTTCTCATGTTTGCACCAACAGTGTGCTTCACTAAAAGAAGTTCCTGTATCCTCCACTGTGCTTTACAGAAATCTATCATGCTGAAGCAGTATAGTCTGAATAATTTCCATTGCAGAGCTTATGCTCTACAGCCACAGTTCTGTTTTCCAGGAAAATGTTAGTCTTTCAGCTTCGTAGAATAGGTCTCTCTTACCAATTGGGTCATTTCTGTAGCTTCATGGTTACTCTGAATTTCCAGAGTGTATAGCTCCCAGGTTGGCCATCAACTCCTGCTTGATTCCTATTGCCCTCTAACACAATTCCTAGAGCTGTCAGTCATTTCTTGTTCTTTTTTTAGAGGGAAGGGGGGTATACTACACTCAGAGGCATCAACAGATGAATCTTTCTGCTGCATATGACTACATGGTTGCAAAAGATGTCCTCACTGTGTAAGTCTGATGCACCACACACCACCTGAGCTCCAAGCTTGATCTAAACTGTCTCGATATCTCAATGTCATCTAAATAGCCTTTAGAACTGGCTTTTTTGGTAATTCCACCTGAGATGGATCTACAGGATGTATTTTTTAGACTATGACAATTATAACCTTATAACTTGCCCCAGACAAGAGGTGGGTCAGTGTACTGTCTAAAACTAGCACTGCATGTGTTACCAGCATATGGTGCAGCTATAGTGACTGATGTGTTGTGTGCAGATAAAGCAGGACTGACTTTACATCTTCCTGTTCACTGCTGTCATCTGACACATGGAAGACAATGGAAGATTCTATAGCAGTTCCATACAGTCTGTTGTCCTCAGCATAAATAATGTAGCGGATTCAGATACACAAACAAAAGTCTTGTAGGGCTTTACTCCTATTTTTTTGTGCAAGCATAAACTGCTCAAATCATGACTGATATTTTATTGCCACACCAATTACAGTGAAATAGCAGTTACTCCTTTGAAATGATTCAGCTGGGTGTTGGATTGCAGATTTCAAATCAGGCTGCACTGAATAAGAAAGTCCTTCTAAGAGGGATAGTAGGCTTCCCCACAAAGAAGTTTGCCTCCCACTACTTTCCCAGATGCTAAAAAGCAGCTTAGCAGAAAGCTGCTAGCTACTCCAACATTCATTGAAGAGAAGGTTTCAGAGAAAAAAATTGATTTTGTGAGGTCCAAATAAGAATACTATAAGGAGGTAATAAGCTTTCATGCTTTTTTTAGAATAACAGTGATAAAATAATCAAGTTGCACTTTATGGTCCCTTTGCTTCGCTTTACCTCTTCACAAAATCATTAAAATGAGAAGCTGATGCAAGCAGGCACTACATATGATATCCAGACTGTGCCTAGTGGATAACCCCATCATAGAATCATAGAATGTTTGGCGTTAGAAGGGACATCAAAGACCACCTACTTCCAACCCCCTGGCCATGGACACCTTCCAGGAGACCAGGTTGATCAAAGCCTCATACAGCCTGGCCTTGAACACTTCCAGGGATGGAGCATCTACCACCTCTCCAGGATTTTTGCAGCATCTTGCCACCCTTGCAGTAAAGAATTACTTCCTAATATCTAATCTAGATCTATCCTCTTTCAGTTTAAAACAATTACCCCTTCCTCTATTGATACAGGCCCTAGTAAAAAGTCTGTCCCCGTCTTTCTTATAAGCCCCCTCTATGTATGGAAATGCCATTGTAAGGTCTCCCCAGAGCCTTCTCTTCTTCAAGCTGAACTACCCCAACTCTCTCAGCCTGTCTTCTTAAGAGAGGTGCTCTGATCATCTTCATGGGTCTCCTCTGGACTCACTCCAACAGGTCCATGTTCTTCTTCTGTTGGCAGCCCCAGAGCTGAATGCAGTACGCTAGGTGGGGTCTCATGACAGTGGAGCAGAGGGGAAGAATCACCTCCCTTGACATTCTTACTATGCAGCCCAAGATATGGTTGGCTTTCTGGGCTGCAAGCATACATTGTTGGGTTGTGTTGAGCTTCTCATCCACAAACACCCCCAAATCCTTCTCTTCAGGGCTGCTTTCAATCTGTTCTCTGCCCAGCCTATATTTGTGTTTGAGATTGCCCCAACCCAGGTGCAAGATCTTGCACTTGGCCTTGTTGAACTTCACAATGTTTGCACAGGCCTACCTCTCAAGCCTCTCAAGATCCCTCTAAATGGCATCCCTTCCCTCTGGTGTGTTGACCACGCTTCACAGCTTGGTTTCATTGGCACATTTGCTGAGGGTGTACTCAGTCTCAAGGTACATGTTGCCAACAGATACGCTGAAAAGTGCCAGCCCCAGTACAGACCCCTGAGGAAGGAACACCACTCATCATCAGTCTTTACTTGGACATACAGCCATTGATCACAACTCTGAGTGTGACCATCCAGCCAATTCCTTATTCGCCAAGTAGTCCATCCATTAAATCCATGTCTCCCCAGTTTTAAGACAAGGACGTCTTGTAGGATGGTAGATGACATCAGTTGCTCTTCCCTCATACACTAGCACTGTAACCCTATTGTAGAAGGCCACCAAATTTGTCAGACGTGATTTGCCCTTAGTGAAGTCATGTTGGCTGTCACCAGTCACCTCCTTATTTTCCATGTGGCTCAGCCTAGTTTCCAGGAGGATCTGCTCCATGATCTTGTCAGGCATAGAGTTGAGACTGACTGGCCTACAGTTTCACGGGTAGTTTGATGCTCTAAGTCACTGCTAAGTAGTAATAGATCCAGTGATCTGGAAGGTAAAACATATTTCAGCTTTTCTTTTATCTAGAAAATTAAACAGGAGGTTAAATGCAAACTGCTGGTCTCTCTTACTGTAAGCATTGATGAGCTGTGTGTCTTGGAAAGATTTTGTATAATGAATCAAGATAACTTCTACCTACCACAGAAAGGACATTTGTGCAAGAAATGCACCTGTGAAATGCCCCAGAATTATCTTTTAGAGAACAAGAAGCTTTTCAAACTGGTGAGGAAATATCCCTTGACACCTCTTCCTAGATATTAAAGACATTGCATTGTTTCTGAAGGCTTGTTTCAAGAGTAATATATGTTGGTTTTGTAGCTTTACTATTATCTATGTTAATTCACTGAGCAGGGCAGTAATAGTTTGTTTTCTGGTGCTCAAAGAGACGGCAAGAAATAGACTACTTTTAACTCTGCTTGGAATAGTAGCAAGGAACAGTGCTTAGGAAGATTACATAGCTACTATTCTTCTAGGATTATTTTGCTATTTTATTTTTTTCAGGTTTATTGTTATGTGCCTTACTTAACATGGCATCACTGAAATGAGAAGCAAATCTGATGAACATTGTGGTAAATTACACAATTAAAACAATACCAGATGCCTAAAGAATGATTTAACAACAAAGTGACTTCACAGTAGTAAAGCAGTAAAACAACTATTTGATCACTGGATAAAAATCCCATCAGTCTATAATTCACTTGGATTTAGCGAGGGGAAAAGTGATCTTTATCCTGAAGTCTTTACTACTGAAAAATGACTTTTTTTCACAGCACACAAGTGACTTGAAATTACAGCTAAGGTTAATCAGAATTATCTTGTCTGGGTCTTTCAGCCCTACTTGAATTACCTACTGACATTTGTTATAACTTGTTTAATGCAGCTTTTGCTTTTATCTATCAATAACTTTTGCTTACATTTGATTGCTGTGGTGCCATTATTTAGTCATATATATTTGGAACAAATAAATATTTAGATGTATTAAATGGAATACACTACATATTTATGTCCTAGTTTAATTATAGCCTATAATGGGCAAGAATACCTCCTTTCTGTTTTCTTCATTCTTCCAGATAGTCTGTTAGCTCAACATGTAATGTGTAGAGAAAAGCCACCTCAGCATTTGAGATATTAGTCATTTGACCTTAAGTTCAGCCTCCTGAACAGAAGACTGAGAGATAACTAGATTGTTTTTGCAAAGGGCCCTGCTCATGGGAACAATACTTGATAGCACTTTTTTCAACCTTGCTGAAAAGAATAGTTAGAACTGCTACTGAAAAGATCAAGTTAGGTAAATTCAACCCAGAGTTAAAATGTGGTTTTCTAGAGCAAAGGTAAGGAAATACTGGCCCAACTTATAAGGCAGATGGCAAGCCTAATCAATACTTAGCATTTCTTCAGAAACATATTTTAAGAGATATCTATGGCCTATTTAGAAGCAAAATGGAGAAGACAAAGGTGGAGAAATAAACTAAATAGGTGCAGGGTTGTGCCTGTCTTTGAAGACAGAGCTGTGAATCCTGTCATGGACTGTTGTTCCTATCCTGGGCCATAAGGAGGAAGGGAAGGTACCTAATAAACATACTGCAACAGACAGTTTGTGCAACAGTTGGGAAAATCTATTTATTTTGACTGCAGCTGCTGGCAAATTATGGAAAGTTAGTATTTTGAAGAGAAGTAGGGGTTGTTCTTTGGTTCCAAGAGATTGAATGTTACTCAAAGCTTCAGTCTCAAACTGTCAAAATTATTATTATTATTATTATTATTTTAGTAGTTTAGTTGTGGCTAAATAGTTTTTTGCCCTTTCCTGCAACATTGTTGTCACAGGGATGCTTAATCAGTCCTTGTCACTTCAGGGCATTGGTGCCTTCATCTGTTTGTTTGCTGGCTGTTGCATTCAGAGATATGCTGTCCACAGGACTAAAGTACCCTATCTCGGGCAACTGGATTCAGATTGGAGTAACTGACTGATTTTGATGTCTCATTAAATATACAAGAAGTCAGACTAGATTATTTGATTGCCTCTGTTAGCTCCAAACATTGTGGAAAATCATGTGTCTTCCCTGTTTGTGTAGTTGTTTGCATGTAGAGGTTTCCCAGGAGAGAGGGGCAAGAATTTTATACTGGACTATAGAATTTGCAAACTAAATCAAAATTATTCTTTTCTGTGGTTTATTTCTCAGTGGAGTTTGCTGAAAGCTTGTTTCACCATCTTATTTTGATTTTTTTTCCTGTGGTTTTAATTATTTACAGACAGTAATTTGTCTGACAAATGTCATAGCATAGACTTGAGATTTTTTTTACTAGTAAGCACGGTATCTGTGGTGTAATGTAGGAATAAAAAAGACAATTTTCCCTTGATCAAATAACCCGCAATGAATAAAATGTCTAACAAATACAGCAGTTAGAAAACAATTAGAAAAGTACCACTGCTTTTACCAGTTGTTTAATTGTTATTAATCTATGAAAGTAACTTTAAGAATGCAGTTTCTTCCAGAAAACCAGTTCTGAAGAACAGCTGAGGGTGACACCCTTAATAGTGGATCAGCAATTAAATGGAAAATATAGCATTCAAACTATAGAACCACTGTTCTACAGTTAACTTCACTGTTACTCTGAAGTCATATGTTAATGTGGCTATCTCATGACTTGCCTGCAGAATTTCAATATTGTTGAATTACAGCTGTTCTGGATTAGACTAAAAATCCATCTACCATAAAAAAACATCTTTCACACTTGTCATGTTAAGAAGGGGTGTTTCCTTGAAACCTTTATATTTGATCAACCTGTCAGTTTCACAAGAAAGATGAGACCTTTGTGTCCAACCAGCCTATCTGCTACCTGTGTTCTGACAGCCCACTGTTTCGGCGGGTGATTCAACTAACCTATTCAGGGACCCCTGCTGACAGAGTCACTGAGTCAAATCCCTTATAACAGCTACTCAAATTTCTGGAGCTTTATACAAAATGAACTTCAGCTGAAGATTTTTATTATACAAAATGCAAGCTTGTAACAGAATAAATTTCAAAGATTGCTGGTGATAAAGCAAAACAAGCTTAAAAAATACACCTAATAAAGCTAGCATGAGTCAGTCACAGAATAAAGTTCTTACCCAGTAGGCATCCCTATGGGAGAGAAGACAGGTTCAGCCAGTCAACTGATCCCAGAAGTTACAATGGAGTCTTCCCTAACGTCTTCCCTCCTTTGCTTACTTTTTATACTTTATAGTATATTGCATATTCATTATCATACACAGGATTGGTTACAAGTTTCTCGCTTCTAAAGCAAATTAGTACGTGTTCTCAGATAGCACTGCTGAAGTTCTTTATTAACTACACATGCTCCTGAAGTGGGGTTTTGCCCTCTTTCGGGGGGGGGGTATATGAGTTGGAGGTCATGATCTCCCACTACCACTATTATCTTTGTCCTATTTTCAACTAATTTGCTGTTGATATCAGTGGATTGCAACACCTTATCAACTTGTCTTCTCTTGTGGCCAGAACTTTCCTCACTTGAAGGTTTCTTTTTGCGTAACTTACATAATGGTATTCTTTTCACTATCTATTCTTTGTTTCCCCTCCTTCCCAAGGCTGAATCCCTTGATTAGAAGTCCCTTTATTCGTAACAATTTTGAAAAGTGGGTCAGTTTGACCTAAAATTTGTGCACAGATTAGTTTAAAATACAGTTAAAAATTAAATCTGATTTTGGCAATTTGGGAATTTAAACAAGAATTCCCAGCTCTTGGACTTATTTCAGTCAATTTTCTTTAAATTTAGGTGGAGCTTGAGTGACTCTAGTCATACATATTTTTGTTAATGATTGGGTATCATTGCCAGTGAGGTGTGGCAGTACCTTGGAAGTTGGTAACTTTAGGATGGAGATGTGCATTGGTATTACAATGAGATTATTTCATCTGAGGAGAGTAACTTTGCCACAATTGTCGGCTCAGCAGTGGACATCTTCTCGTATATTCTTCATTTGACAGCTGCTATGTGGCTTATCAGCTGTGTGGTACCATCAAGTTCCCATTCCTGCAGGGCATACAATGTAGCCTGGCTGCAGGTCTCCACTCCGCTCTGCCTGCCTTCCGTTACTCGTATGAGCATGTGCTGAGATGGCAGGGTGTGCTGCTTAGGGAGCCAGCCACGGTAAAGTAGATTCTGTGCATGCCAACTGAAAGCAATAGCTGTATTTTACCCTAAAAAGCTTTCTATAATACTACTATTAGGTTCCAGTTTTCTCTAATTCACATCCCTCCCCACCACCCCCGCCAAGTAATTTTCCCACAACACTGACATCAAATCAGAAAAGTGTCAGAAAAGTTTGTAGCAACCTTTTCTACAATACCTTTCCAGATTTAGTAATTTGAATATCGTATCAATGTTTTGGCAATTATTAGTCATGAAGACCATTTCGGGTACCAATCTTTAAATATGTGGTTTACTTAATTTTCAGGACTCAGTAAAAATTTCAGAGAAAGTGACAAGTATCTAACCACTTCAAGAATGACTAACAGGGCTTTTCCTTGTTATTTATAAGACTTTTTTCCATAGCATGTCTAAGGTTGGGAAAAAATTAAGAATAGATATTTTAAAAAGATCTATCTTCTACTGCATAACATTGTTTTAGGTTTTCAGTGAAGATGTGAAGGTACATGGAAATGCATTTAAAAATCTTAAATGTGTTATGCTTGTATTAGTGGTAACACCATAGAGGACTTACAGTAATGACTTTCATTAGCTCTTCCAAACATTTTCAACACAAGGCTGATTAGGCCAGCTCTTCAAAATTGACCGCATAAAGATTTTGTTGTGTTGAAGTACTGTTTTTTCTGACAGAATATGCAATTTTTAAAAAGCTGAAAGTCTGTAATTTAGTTGTTTAAATTGAACTTTCACCAGAAGGGTCAGTTTCAGGTCAGAGACATCTCTCACATCACAGCCAGTACTGAGTGGATTAAGGCTGAATTCTATTGAGTAGGTACATTAGCCTCTGAAGGCAGCATATCTCAAGTATTGCCTTAAGTTTGTTCTAGGGAGTAAATATCTATGTGGTTATGGATGTAAGGATGCAGGTAAAGCAGGACCTGCATGCAGAGGCACTAGAATAGCTAGTACATTTTGAAAACTTAGGTGGCTGTTTTGGGCACACACGAGATTTTTAGGAGCAAGCCTATTATGTCTTTTATATCATTGCCAAACATAAGCAAATTTTCCACACTGTAATTTCTAAAGGCCATTAAGGGAAATAAGTTCTTTACCTACTTCAGAATATGTGCTTGACTGCCAAAAGTAGGAGCTGTGTATATGCCAGTTTAATTACAAGGAGCTTTTCCTCTTATCAGTACAGTAAACTGTAATATAAATTAGAACTATATATTTAAAAGCACAGTCAACCAAATAAGCAGTTATAGTTTAGTTCAAATGGATACATAGATGTTCAGATGCTTTTGCTCTATTTTATCACAGTTCTTGATGTTAAAACTTTGCAAACTCATTTTATTTCAAAGAATTCATAGCCAGTGAACATCAAGATGGAGTGCACCCTCAACAAGTTTGCAGACGACACCAAACTGAATGGTGTGGTTGACATCCTTGAGGAATGGAATGGCATCCAGAGGGACCTGGACAAGATTGAGAAGGAGGTCCACATGAAACTTATGAAGTTCAACAAGGCCAAGTGCAAGGTCTTGACCCTGGGTTGGGGAAACCTCTGGTATCAATACAGGCTGAGGGATGAAGGGATTGAGAGAAGCCCTGCAGGGAAGCACTTGCGGGGATGAAAAGCTAGATATGAGCTTGTAGCCCAGAAAGTCAACTGTATCCTGGGCTGCATCAAAATAGCATGGCTGGCAGATTGAGGAAGGTCATTCTGCCTCTGTTCTAGTAAAATCCACCTGGAGTACTGTGTCCAGCTGTGGAGTCCTCAGGACAGGACAAACATGGACCTGTTGGAGCAGGTCCAGAGAGGGGACCACAAAAATGATCAGAGGGATGGAACACCTTTCCTATGAAGAAAGGCTGAGGGAGCTGGGATTCTTCAGCCTGGAGAAAAGGCAGCTCCAGGGAGACCTTATTAAGACCTTTCAATACTTAAAGAGGGCTTATAAGAAAGATGGGGACAGACTTTTTAGTAGGGCCTGTAGCAATAGGGCAAGGTGTATAAAATTACAAATGCCCTAAAAGAGGGTAGATTTAGACTAGATATAAGGAGGAAATTCCTTACTGTGAGGGCGGTGAAACACTGGAACAAGTTGCCTAGAGAGGTGGTACATGCCCCATCCCTGAAAACATAAAAGGTCAGGTTGGATGCGGCTCTGCACAACCTGACCTAGCTGAAGATGTTCCTGCTCGCTGCAAGGGCATTGGACTAGATGACCCTTACAGGTCGTCTCAAACCCAAACAATTCTATGATCCTATGAATTCCATTTGAGTCCCTTGCACCTTTCAGATGAAGCTGTATATAGTTCATGTGGTGATTTCAATTCAAATTCCAACACTTGATAGCAAAAAGACAGGAAAAGGTTTTTTATAGTCTGTACTAGTCAAATGCTTCTCAAAGCCAATTCAAATATTTCCATGCTTCATTTCAGCAAGTAATTCAAACTACTCCACTCCTGTCTTTGTACAGTTGATATTTAGTGGCAGATACGATTGCCTGTGAAAACTACCTCCTTTGCCATATTCAGATAGCAATATAAAGGTTTCCAAAACACATCTAAGAGGTGATGCCTCTTGGATACTACTTAAAATGCAATCATCATGAAATAGGCACTTAGCATCTGGAATGTTCTTTTCCATTTTGAATATTTTAAGAAATATTAGCAAAGAAGAAATTCAGGAAAGAGCAGTTAGAGATGTTTACAGAACAGGCAGGATCAAATTATAATGTACAAAAATGTTTTTAACTTGTTCAAATGAAGAAGCTGTCAGGAAATGTATTTGAAAACTGCAGTGGCGCTATTTGTCCCTTCTAAGCCTGTTCCAATAAATTACTCCTCTTACTGCTGGGAATTTAGGAATGATTCTCAGAACCCTAGTTACTGGCTCTGATAAATCCTGAAAGGAAAGACTTTTCCCAGCTACTGAACTTTGGGACTGTATTAGGAAGGAAAATGAAGCTCTGGAAAAGATACTGATGGAAAGGCTTTCCAGAAAGGACAGGGTGGCACACGGGAACAGGCCTCAGGGCAGGGAAAAGGTAAGTTTGCTTTGAACTTCAGGAGTAAGTGATGTAGTGGATTCCTGTGGCTGCACAGGGCTCCTGGCCAGGAGGTGAGGGTGCCATATTAAGGCCTTATCCTGACACCTACTTGACCCTCTCTATTTCGGAGAGAAGAGGTTCCTGACATAACCAGAAGGATGACCTGACCTGTTCCACCCTCATCTCTATTCAGGTGGAAGTGGAGGGCTCTGGAAAAGCTTCTTTAAGGCCTGGAGTTCCCCTGGGGATAAAGACATATCTGAAGGACAAACAGTTCTTAGAGCAACAGGGCTTGAGTTGATGATGGTGGCAGAGAATTTCATTGCTGTGTACTTCTGCTACCTCAGAAGTGGTATTTTTGTATCTGGATGGCTGATGAGTCACCTGAAATCAAACTGTTGCAGCAGCTGCAAGAATAAAACATGGCTTGTGAGAGGCTGAAGGAGGAAGGAAGAAGCAGGTACCTTGATCTGTCAGGATGAAAAGTGCTTTTAAACAAGAATCTACAAATTGTGAAAGATCTATATACAAAAAAAAAAAAAGCACAACCAAGAAAAAAAAAACCAACCACAAAACTGCTTAGGTTCTACTGACATTAAAATTAGGATAATGGTAAGGAAGAATTATGTGCAATGCAAGGAAAAGATGTCTTAATGTTGATAGCTGGGGAATATAAGATATCACCAAGATAATTGATGTATATTGCATCAAATGATTCACTAAAATAACACTGCACAAAGTATTGAAAATATGCCTGCATTAATGGGAAGATTAAATTAATGATCCAACATCAAGACTTTCTCTACCAAGCTCTTACTGGCATAAACTACTGATATGTCTGTATGCATCGCTGCAAATCATCCAGAGTATCCTTTGCCTAACTAAAATAAGGGGCTCAATGCATCTTATCTGCAATATCTAAAGCGGATTTAGTGGGGCTTCTGAGAATATCTTCTGTTCTGAAAAGCTTGCTTTCTCATTACAAGAAATGTGAACACTTGCCACTAGCCTTCACTACTTGATCCAAATTTTTAAGCTGATTCTTAAACATTTTGATCAAAATAAAGCATGGTTCATACTGTATTGTTACTATGATATTTTAACAAGTACCAGCTTAGTGTTTATTTTTTATTCTGTGTTTCTAAGACTTTTCTTTAGTATCCTGAAATCAGCGTTGAATATGGCTGTTATGAATATATTCTGTGTTTCTAAGACTTTTCTTTAGTATCCTGAAATCAGGGTTGAATATGGCTGTTATGAATATAGGGTTTCTACAGCTGTCCAAGTGAAGTAAAGGACCAATATACTTCCTAGAACTGTGTGGTATTGGGGTGCCACCTGTGCCACAGCCAAAATGGAGATCATAATACATAAATTTTCTTTTAAGTATGAGAAATGTCTGCATCATGCTTCAAGAAGGATTAATCAAAAAGAATTAAGTTAAACAATTTTAACATATGTCAGTCAGTAAAATAACACAAAATAAAATTTCAAGGAAAAAAAAAGCTAGGCATACTTCACTGACACCCACAAACAGAAGGAAAGAGGATAATCAGAATATATAATTAGTAGCAAGAGGAGAGATGCACTCATTACCTTCATGAAATGTAAAAAAAGTCCTGATTAAGATTTATAATCAGTATTTTTCAAACAGAGACCTGAATCCTACTTATTTTATGCAAAAATATTCTGCTTGGTCTTAATTATTCAGTTTGTTCTTGATTCATTTCCATCTTTCTATCAGGAAAACAACTAATGGTTTAAGATGTATTAACATTTTATTGGATTTCTTTTCTATGTCAGTAGTCTCTAGATTTTTCCACAGGGATGTTAGGAAATTGGAAAAGGAAGACTTGACAAGATAATCTTTAAGTAGCATTTAGCAGATAAAGTATTTCTAAACTTTTTAAAAGATCTATTTTATGCTTTAGGGTTTTTTTTTAAATTTCTTCAAAACTACATCTTCGGTGACCTAATGCCAAATGTAATTATATAGAGAGACTTGATTCTAGAGGAGCTAATTTAAGACAGAGCATTTTAATTTTTGAAAGAAAATTCAGGTAAACTATATTTATTTGTCTTTATTTTCATATTTTTTCTACACTCTACTGGAAAACAAGTTATAAATTGGATTTATTTAATTTAGATATGTTTATTGAGTTCATGTTTCCTTCAGGCAGAATAGTGATTCCAGACTGCAGTGTTCTTTGTGTTAGTGCCATGGCAGTGATGCAAAAGGAGCCATTCAGCTAGGTCTTACCTGCAGATGCACCATTCTTGCTCTTAGGTCAGTCCTATGGCGTCAGTTAAAGGCACCACTTTTGACACCATTCTGCAGTAGCACATGGAAGGACAGACCCCTTGTCCCATAACTGCATTTATTTTCTAGCTTAGCAGAAACTGAACTGTTATTTCAGCATAACAAGGAGCTTAGTTCAAGGCTGGAAAAAATTAAAATAACCAGCAGACTTTCATGGAAGATAGTTTAATCTCTGAAGTTGAAAAATACAATCAAACTATTATTGCTTCAAACAATCATAAAAATCTTGGGATAACCTCATCTTTGGAACTTTTGGAAAACTAGATGATGCCAAGAGGTTTTTATGCAATCACAGAATGATGATTTGCTACAATCAGAATTTAAATGAGGAGTCCCTAAGCTCCGAGTTTAGAACACACTTCAGTCTTATGACCCAAGTAACTACTCTAATTCTATTTCCTATATTCATGGGTAAATATACAAGCTAACTTAATGATAAAATATGTTCAGATGTCAGTATGTTTTGTTCCTTTTTTCTTTCCCACCTAAACTGTTTGTCTTGATTTCAGCTGAGATGATTTTCTTCTTAGTAGCTGGGACAGAGCTGGTTTTTGGATTTAGGATGAAAATAATGTTGACAACACACTGGTGTTTCAGTTAATACTAAGTAGCGCTTACCCTAAGTAAAGGACTTTCCAGTTTTTCATACTTTGCCAGTGAGCAGGTGCACAAGAAGCTGGGAGGGAGCAGGTGCAGGACGGCTGACCCAAACTAGCCAAGGGGGCATTCCATACCATAGATTGTCTTGCTGAATATATAAACTGGGGAGAGCTGGCTGGAAGGGCCCGATCACTGGTCAGGGACTGGTTGGATATCGGTCATGTGGGTGGTGAGCAATTGTATTGTGCATCACTTGTTTTTCTTGGGTTTTATTTCTCTCTCTCTTTTTGTTGTTTCCCTCTTCATTGCAATTATGACAATATTATTATTTTATTATATTTTATTTCAATTATTAACTTGTTCTTATCTCTACCCACAGGTTTTGGCTTTTTCCAGTTCTCCTCCCCATCCCACTTGGGTAGGCATGGGAGTGAGTGAGCAGCTGTGTGGTGCTTAGTTGCCAGCTGGATTTTTAAACCATGATAGTTGGATGAAGTGGCTCACCAGCTCTGGCAACATGAAGAAAATCTCTCTTCCTCCCTATGGATTTGCACCTTGGCTGTGGAAAAACTATCCAATGAGTGGAAAAACCTGTCCCAGGAGCTCCAGCAATTCAAAGAGGTTATGTCCTGCTCCCCAACTATATGGGCAGGTATCTTGGGTATTAACAGCAAGTGCTCTTTTGCCCAAGAGAGAGGATAGAGAAAGTACACACCACGAGATGCACTGTGGTTTTACCAGCAGGACCATACAGAGGACATGAGGAAGTGGGATGGAAAATCTACCTTGACCCTAGAGGCACAGGTACATGAATTACAAGGAAAACCAATCAAAAAATGGGGGTTCTTTGAGGAAAGTTGCTGCTCCATTCTCCAGTGGGCTTTCCACAGACAGAGCAAAAGATCTGATCTTACCCTTGATCTTAATGAAGGAACTTCTGATTCATATTTACAAGAAGTGAGAAGTGAATACTATAACCAGTACTAGAGGGGCCCTCCAGCCATTTGCAGGAAAGGGACAGCCGGATTTACTGGACTATGTGGATTCAATGGCCTGGCACATCAGATCTACAGGAGCATAAGTCTCTAACAGACACCAGTACACAGTGGATGCTGTGTTGGAGGCTGAACTAAGCCTAACTGGGAATAAGTGGCAAAACCATCCCATTGTGGTTAACCCAGAAGCTCCGTGCATACTTGGTATAGACTATGTCAGAAGAGGGTATTTCAAGGATCCAAAAAGGGTACCAGTGGGCTTTGGGTATAGCTGCCTTGGAGAATGAGGAAATTAAACAGCTGTCTACCTTGCCTGGTCTCTTGAAGGACCATTCTCTTGCAGGGTTGCTGAAGGTTGATGAACAGCAGGTACCAATTGCTACCACAACAGTACGCTGGCAGCAATATCACACCAACTGAGACTCCCTGGTTCCCACCCATAAGATGATTCATTGACTGGAGGGCCAAGGAGTGATCAACAGGGATGCACTCACCTTTTAATAATCCCATATGGCCAGTGCAAAATTCTGATGGAAAATGGAGACTAGCATGCCTGAATGAAGCCATGCTGCTGCTGAGCAATGCCATACCAGACATGCCAGAACTTCAGTAAGAACTGGAGCCAAACGCAGCCATGTGGTATGATGCTGTTGATATCACAAATGCATTTTTCTCAACGCCTTTGCCAGCAAAATGCAGGCCACAGTTTGTTTTCACTCGGAGTGGCATCCAGTACACCTGGAACTGACTGCCCCAGGGGTGTAAACACAACCCTACCATTTGCCATGGACTGATCCAAATTACAGTCTGATTGTAAGCCCCCTCTATCAAGTGACCTGGAAGAGGAATTTTTTCAAATAGGGCCCTGAGCAGTGACAACCCTTTGAACAAATTAATCATGAGATAGTTCATGCAGTAGCCCTTGGGCCAGTCTGCAGGATAAGATGTAAAAATGTACTCTACACCACAGCCAGGGAGAAGGCCCCACCTGGAGCCTCTGGCAGAAAGCACCAGGGGAGACTCAGGGTCGACCCCTAGGGTTTTGGCGTCAGAGATACAGAGAATCTGAGGCTTGCTATACTCCAATTGAAAATGTTACTGGGAGCTTATGAAGTGGTTCCAGCTGCTTTGGAAGTGATTGGTATGGAAGCACAGCTCCTCCTGGTGCCCCAGTTGCTAGTGCTGGGCTAGATGGAAAAAACTGGCTTCTGGTAACATAAAATTCAGTCTGTCAGGTTCTGAAGGCATTATGTAATTTTATCTGTTATTTGTTTCCATTCATATTATGATGACTGTTAATTATTCCTTTTATAAATTATTTGTTTAACAAATAAAATTGTGATTTTTACTTGTTAAATAAATATGTGCCAGAGTCATTGGTGCAGAATCCACTAAACTCCTGAAGGCACATCTCAGTAGTCCATGCAAAACTGATTTGTTATCCTGTATTTTACATGGAAAATTTACACTATAACTGACCTGTAAATATCTTGCTTTTGATAAATGCTTTAACATACAGTAGAAATTATTTGTAAATTTCAGATTACCTTTGGGTTCAAACTGGACTTTTCCTGGAAGGTAAAAATAAAATAAAAATATCACTTGAAAACTTGTTCCAAACCTGCAGTTCTGGCATAGGGAACCTGGAACTGGAACGTCCAGCAATGTGTCAGCACCAAATCTCCCTTCCTTGGGATCTGTTGTTGTCTAGTTTGCAGATCCAGCTGTAGAGAATTGCAAGACACCTTCCCATTCACCACTCAGTAACCTTTTTCCAGTATCACTGAAAGCAGTTGTCTGAATCAGTTTTACTTAGCCGAACACTGAGATTTCCTCAAGATGGGTGAATATGGTCACCATTTGTCATGGCAGACAGTCAGTGGCTGATGTTTAGAATATTCATTATATACTAATAAAATACAGTGCTGGTTCTGAAAGTTATGTTGTCTTGCCTATTGTAAAGACAACCAGCTTTCCATACAGGAAATTTGGCTTGTATTAATTTCTTTTTCTTCCTTTAAAATGGCCAAAAGAATAGTATGAATAAATGCAGCCAGTCACATGATAAAGTAATTGAAGGTCAGGTGTGATATGTCTGTTGTATCCAGGATGAAGTTTTCCTTATTTTACTGTTGGTGTCATGCCCGTAACAATAAGCAGCTTTACAAATTGACAGATTTATCATCTTGACATGCAATTTTCTGTATGTTTTCCAAAGCTGTGGTTAAGCTGTGAGGACATTTCTATTTGCAAAAATAAACTGATTATGATGACATACATATCATCATTGTATATATACAAATTCTCTGGAATTCTAATCTTGGTCTGTGCTACTGAGGAGACTAGATTTCCTGTGGTTGATAATGCTCAATTGGACAAAAGGCATGGTGACGTATTGATGGTGTTAAAAATACTGTGGTTTAGTTGATCTTTGAACAGAAATGTTGAAGCTTTGATGCATGGAATGTGTTCTCTAGACCATAGTTACAAATTTAAAAGTTGGTAAAAAATTGCACGTGGAAACAACAGAAGCATTCTAAAACTAAGGTCTATGGTAAATGAGAGAAGAGAGGTGAAACAGGGAACTAACTATAACTATGAAAACACAAAGTCAGGTTTGAAAACCAGTGGGTAAACGTAACATAAATTTGCCTTATAGATGCTTGAAGTTGAGTAATTACTTTGAAACAGTGTTATGGGAAACTAAACATTTCACTTTTCAGAAAGGCTGCGATTTCAGGGCAGATTACACTGCATATAGCAAAGTATTAGTCAACACAGAGGAATTGTGACAAGTTTACAACTCCTCAGGTCAGTCTACTCTGAACTAAATTCAGTGAACTAAAGAAGCATTTCATTATAAAGGGGAAACTGGCTTTATGAAAACTATGGACTAGTAAAATAAGTTAATTTGCCTCAGCCAACATCCACAATGGCTGTTTCAGATTATGCTGACTACTTTTCAGTGACACTTGAGGAAATGTCTTTTGTTCTGTATCCCTTTTTTCTTGGGGACTGGGGGGGCGACAAAGAAGTCATGTAGACTGAGCCAAGGTCCTGATGAAATTGCAACGGGAAAACTGGGTTGACTTCTCACAATGACAAGAATTCAAGGAAGAAAGCTAAAACATGACAGGGTGTTGTAGGTGCATGAACCCACGAAGAAGGACAGACTCCAAGTGGAGCCATCCATTTCCCCTCATCATCCCTTTTTGAAAAACAGAAGATAAGGAAAGGTGATTCTTTTATCATTAGAAGTTATTTCAATTAGAAGTGGATTTTAAAAAAATGCTATTACGGGTGACTTCTTTGGAAGACATGCAAATACAGTGGCATTCTTATGGAAGGAAGTCCCAACTTTCAAAGAAATTCTGGGCAAGAGTTAACACTGCCTTTTCAACCCCTCAAGTTCTGCTTCTAACTGTGGCTTGAAATAAACGGCTCTGTGGATAACAGAGGCCTCAGTTCTCCTGGGCTGTCAGTCTAGCACCCTTCCCAAGGATAAAATTCACTTGAATAGAAAACAAAAGAAATACAATAGCAGTAAGACCTGATAAAGTGCTAGCTAGCTAAAAGGGAGACCCAGAGGAGTGCAAGTATGATATACCGAGAAAAATATCATTCTCACATGAGTAGAGCATCATGTCAACTCTGTAACTGCCAAGGCAGCAACAAGTTAACAAGTAAGAGCACTTCTAAAGGAATAAAACAAATATCCTAATCTAAGAGACAGTTTCCTTTTTGTTCTTGTTGGTGTAGAAACTTTGATATAAAATTAAGATTCAGAATAGGCTGATGTAGGGTCAGAAGTATTTACTAGCCTAGGTGACTTCTTGTATCTGTACCTGTGGGATGTAGATACAGCTGTAAAACAAAGCTAGAGAAAATTCCAGCTAACTAAAAAAACACTGAGTTGGCTTTATGCATATTATCAGTGGTGGTACAGGAAGGATAAAATCCTTCCAGAAAAGAAATGCATAGTTCAATTAGAAAGTATAGTCAACCTTTTCCTTTGTGTTAAAGTAAATAACATAGGTTACTAACTTGAAGCTAGTTCTCTAATCCAATTGCACTTGTTTTTGTCCAGGCTGCAAAGAGGACTACTTTGCTGAGTTCTGGAGTGTGGCAGGCAGCGGGCCTTCACCTTCTGTTTGCAATTTCTGATGCATCTGCACACTGGTAGGGTTGTAGTTTACTGGCTTGAATACATAGACTGTCATTAATCTGTTAACCTTCAGAGACAAAGCAGAAGTGATCTAATGCTAATGTGTCTGTGAAAGGGTATAAAGGAGCTTAAATTTAGAATCCAAGGTTAATGTCCAGCAAACTGATGAAATACTGACTATCCTTGAAAAGTAATTCACTTAAAGGTTTTTAAGCCCTCAATCCCATCAACATCTGCCTTATTCAAAACTGATAAAAATGTTGGAAGTGTTCAGTTCATTTAGTATAATAGATACTAGACTTGCACTGATTAAAGAGAGAATAATTTGAAATAAAAGACTTTTTGGTATTGCAGCATTCTAGTCAAAAGAAATTTACACCATTAGTGGATTCACTCCTAAATGGTTGAAAAGCATTGTAAAGATCAAAAAGATGAAATGCCTTACCTGAATGCCATTTAGATTATCTTTCCATTTTCATTTTTCTCTAAACCATGCTGAAATTTACTTTGTTTGGATAGCTATAGCAAATCTTTCATTGCCTTTGTTACTTTTTGTCTTTAGTCAGCACTACTTATCCTTTCTGTTAGTATGACCAGTTTCTTCAAGCCTGATAACAAAAGAAAAAGTTCAACTCTATGAATATAAAAATCTGAATTTAAGTTAATCTATTTAGGGTACCTATTTTAGGCCGCTAAGTTTAAAAAGTGATTTAATCTTTTTCCTTTAGGGCCTAATTTAGATATCAGTTGTTTGCTGGAATTATACTGGCTTCATATCTTTCAAATTAGATCAGAATCAGATTAATCAGCTTTTTAAAAGAGAAGTTGTATTTCCTTGCACAGAGGATTCAAATACACTGCTGTACCAGCACAAATGAAAAATAACTGAATTTTAAAAAGTAGGATTGGAATGACTTAATATTGATATAATGCCTAACATCAAAATTTTTCAGTGACTGGAAATATCTTGAGCAGCAGTTTGGCCTTGTGTTAGCTTATGCCTGCATAGCTTTGTAAGTGTGCTAACACATGACTATACTAGCATTTAAAGGACTACAGCAACACTTACCTTGTTAAGATAAATTTTGCAATGAGGCAAAGGAACAGTAAAGAGGTAGCCTACATATTTCAAGAATTCTTTTCTATTGCTCTTTTTTCTCAGACCAAAAGTAGGGTAAGGTCCTTATTTCTCAAGATCAGCTAAGAGTCTCTCTGTTGAAGGGAGACAGGGTCTTGCATTAAGTCCTGAAAGAGCAAAATTATATGGAAGACCTTCTCAGAACCGCAGGTGGCATTGTACAGTTTGTGCTGATGAGTAAAATACGTTGCAGAAGAGATTGGTTTTTTTAATTACATTGAATTTTTATGGGGTTAGAGACACTGGCAACCAGCAGTTTTAAGTTACAGAAAACACACCTTTTGTGTATAAACTGAAAAATTCTTTAAACATTTTTACCCATTTTTAAGAATAATAAATTCTTTATGCCTGGTAGTGAGGCTGAAGAAGTTTTAGTAGGCTACTGATGTAAAATATTAAGTTTTGATTGTACATTTTGGATGGGACTTTCATATAAGTGTGAGTAACTTGAAAGCCCTCATGACTTCAGTGAAAAAAACCTTCGTCTGCATTTATTAAAAAATGGGATTTTGGTGCTAATTATTAAACATTCATAAGCATTTATTTTTGAAATTGGATGATTTAAGTTATTTAATAGTGTGATTCTAGAAACAGGAAAAAATACATATGGAGAGGAATTTGTAAAATGAGTGGTGTTATGAATTATAAATTAATCCAATCTAATTCCTTCCTAATTTATTTGTCAGAACAGCTGTTTCTATTCTAGAAAGTCATAGTGTTGCATTCCATTTAGGTACACACTCAACACTGACCTTGCAGGTACAGTAGAATTATTGCAGATAGATTGGATTATGCTGTTAGGTTAAGGACTGATTTAAAATGCTGCATTTAAAACTTTGAAGTTTAATTCTCATCAAAGTCAAATGTGTCCATAAAGTCATTCACTTCTATGACCATTTTTTCCACTTTAAACTCTCCTTTTTTTCACCATGATAACCAAAAGTTAATTCACTTAAGTGTCGTTTAGATTTGCCAGCTGAGTGTGTTATAGAAAGGGGGATTCCTATACTTTTGTGAAATAAATAAGCTTTGGATAACAAAAAGACCAGTTTCCATATCTATGAGACATGAGGCACCAAAACAAGCTAAACTGTAGGAAAATCCTGACTATTTATACACAACGTGTATACACGTATATATCTCTCCTATGTGACTCCTTCCTTGCAGCCTCAGTGTTTGGCAAGATAAATTTGATGGTATATTTTTGGAATACATGATTTCCCTCACAGCTCTGACCAATAAAGCTTCCAGAGATATGATGGTTTGAGATTTGAGCTAAAATGTCCTGTCTTTTAGTAAGGGTTAGTGGGGTGCTACGTAGTTCATAAATACAGATATATTATTATTTTTGGTTCATGTGTCCTTGTACACTTCACTGTGCATCAGTAAGCACACAATGACTCTTCCCTTTGCATAAAGTTATTTCAGCTTGAGAGCATGGGACTTCTGAAAATTATCACTCTTTAAGATAGAGAGGTTAACCAGACACTTGATAGATGAGAGGGAAAAGAATGAAAGGGGCACTTTTTTTTTTTTTAATTTAGAAGAAAACTGGTCTGAGCCAAAGCTTCATACAGTCAGTAGTCACAGTTCCACTAAATAAGAACTTAAATTTGGGCATGCATGGTTTCTAGAGAATCAAGAATTTGTTGTTCCTTTAAGTTGTCAGTGTTTCTGTAGTGGCATATGCATTTTTGGTCTCCATGTGCACTGCTTTGTCAGAGACAATGCTCAGCTGACAGTTGTCCTAGAAAGTTATCAAGTGTTTACATGTACAACTGGAACATAAAGGTCTTCATCTTTCTTGAAGACAAGCTGGTTGAATTAATGGTAGTGCTCCAGTTTTCTCTGTTCTACTGCCAGATTCAGTACCCAAAATGATCTGAAGATAGCTTGAAACACTTGATTACAATTTTCATTATTATGTGCTGTTTCCCTGTGGCTTATTCTATGTGGCAAATAGAGAAGTTACTGTTGGGTGTATAAACATCGTTAGTTATTTGTAACAAAAAAACCCCAAACAATGTCGATGGAGAAAAAATTGTTACATAGTTTGATATATTCATAGTAATGTCTCTAATAGCAATTCTGATAGTGGTGAATGACAGTTATTAGGCCTTAGTGAATATCCAGAAATAGCTGATATCTAATGGATGAAGACTAATTAATTTGATTATGGTGCCAGGCTGTATAAAGAAAAAATTTTTGAGATGTTTAGACTGATTAAGAAAAATTAACATGATAATTCAAGTCAATGTGCTACACATATATCAATATTTCTTTGGCATTTAATCATAAAATTCCACTTAAAAAAGCAGTAAGTGTATATCATGCTACTGTTACAGTCAAGGCCCATTTAAAAAAGTGTAAGTGAAACAGGTGTTGTCTACTGTAGACACAAAAATGGTGAGGTTTTCATCAACTGGTTCTTCCACTATAGGCATTATTTTTATTCTGCAGCTATTTAGCAATTCCTTGAACAGCCTGAAATGGTATGACATCTAGTTTTTAAGTCCCTTTATTTGCCTGTGTTCTGGGTGACCTTTGCATTCAAGCAGTTGAAATTCAAATTAGGTCGACACTAGCAATTTTGGAAGGGGAAAAGCCACCCAGCATGAACTTACTTTTAACAGTTCTGCTTTTTCTTAATCTAGTATTAGTCAAGCTTTCCAGACTAAAAATGTAGTTAATGCTTGCTTTTGTGAAGCTTATAACATTAATATTGATACTAATATTAAAGTTACTGAGATGCTTTTCATAGGTAAGTCTAACCAATGCAATCATCCTTATTAAGGTTCAAGTACTGTAAGAATGTGCTTTAAAACCAAAGGGCACAGATGACAGAAGTTGTACACTCTATTTGATTCATCCTTAAAAGGGGCAGAACCACTAGAAAGGAAAGAAAACACTTCAAGAAATACAACTTTTTTGGTGTTCACATTGCAGGAACACATCCCCCAAAATTTATACCTCCACACTTGTCTGTTTTTCACTGTGGCACCAGAGTTTCTCTCTACATAGCACTACCTGACTGCTCACAATCACAAATCAAACTATTTCATAATACTTGCCACTAAAAGCCTGTGAGAAACATTTTCTCAAAGACTAGTATTTTAAAAAGCTGTGATGTTGCTATGCAAGTTTCTATCTTTTAATTGCAGTATGAAAAATACACCCCACAGCTAAAGTATCTAATTATTACACTGCTGTGCTTTAGTCAGGTCTTATTTATTTCTTCAGCTGATCTTGCAGCAATTAGCACATCAGACAAAATGAAGTGATTTTTGTGGTCCATGGAAAATAGTCATGTCACATGGTCTCAATCAGTAAAGGGCTGTTAAGATGGAGATGGCAGTCCACTGAGGTAGGCCTGTAGTGAAAGCAGGAAAATATTCAAGTCATTTTCTTACTTTGTAAGATTGACTTGATTATTCTCTTTTGTTCAAAAAACTGGTGCAGGCAATGACATTTTCTTTAAGATATCAGATATGCAGTGTATTTAATGCATTTTTCATTTCTCTATTTGTAATAGAAAAATATTCCCTTCCATTTTTTCAGACTCTTAGCCTTAATATATTCTATTGAATATATTCTTCCGTTTGAAGACTGTATATAGTTCTCTTATCTCAATATTCAGGTCTCTATCTGTCTACAGTAATCTTCGTCAACTTTAACTTAAAATTTAACATTGTCCACATCAAGTACTTCACAATATACTATTATGACAAATTGCAGTTTCCTCAGAACTGATAATATACAACAGCAGTTCACTTCCTAAGCTTACTTTGGAATAGTTATCTTTTCATTATGGAACTTGATTATATGCAGACACTCAAGTTAATGTTCCTTTCCTCTATCAGATTTTTTTGGAAAAAAACACAGGTTCTGGTATTGCTTATATTTAGAGCCTAGCCTAAGGCTGAACACCATTGTGACAGTCAGTGCATTAGCACTAGGGTAAAAAATACATGTTTCAAGGAAAATAAGATTAAATGGATTAAAAAAAAAGAAACCACAGGTGTTATATCTACATGATCAAGATATAATTCCCTCTTAATGCATATTTTGATGTCCCTTGCATGAAATAACTAACTACACAACATGTGCTGTCATGCTAGAATAGTCTGTAATGTTTTTCCAAGTGAGGTTCATCTAATCTAATTTTACTTTTAGTGACTCCATTTCTGCTTTCTCATTCCCTTAGAACAGAAAGGATTAGGCACATCTGGGGCATGGTTCTTCTCATTTGAAAACAGACTTCTAAAATGTTATTGGAATTATTCCCTAAATGTAATTTTTCTTATGTTTCTAAAAAAAACCCCAACAATCAAAACCAAACCCCTTCACGCTGCCTGACTTGCAAGGGGGACATCTACACCATGGATATTTCATTATTCATCTTTATCATCTCAGGTTAAATACCAGAACTAACCTAAACTGTTTCTATTCTGTGAAGAGATGACAACTGGAGCATGTCAGGCAATGGATATAGTTTGGTCCAAGTAAACCCCCTCTACTGAGCACAGCAGAACCTTCTTTGAGGCTGAACAGAATGATGTCTGAGAGAAAGCCTAGTAGCAGTTTTAATGTAGAATTTACTATGTACCAAGAAAGAAATTAGTGGGGTAGGAAGACAGTTTTGAAACCCAGCTTTCTCCATGGAGGTACTAAGAGATACAGGAAAAAGATGTCTTTGTGTTTAGAGTCTGGAGAACAGGACAATGTCTCCCCCTTTTCCAGAGCTTCATGGCTTTTAATACACCTAGAATTTAGAACAATCGTCAGTCCTTCCTTGCTTTTTTGCACACTGGCTAATGTAATAATTACACCTAAAGATAGAAATCTACTAATGTGGAAAAAAATGCTCAAGTTAAATGCCAGAACTAACCTTAATTTGGCTACCTTGTAGGTGTTCATTGTTATATAATCTCAGATTATATGCTTATAATCCAGTTTTCTGAAGGAACCTGTAATTTATATAAGGGAGACTGTACTCATTGAATAAGCAAATATTAAATGTAGTCCTCTAATCTCAACATCTGAATCCTTCACTCATTCTAATTCTCAATCCTAGTTACCATCTAATGGAACATTTCAATTATTGCTTATTCCAATTCTAGAGGTTTATACAGAATAACAAACTTGCAACATTTCCAGCTACTCTATATTAAATTTCTTTGGATGTTCCTGTGAGTACTACAGTAGTAACTCAAATATGACCTATCCTTCAAAAGTAATAGGCAACAACAAAATCTGCAGGGAAAAAAACCTTGTGAAACACACGCTTATCAGACTTAATAAATGTCATAAATTTTGGAAAACCTGCATGAAGCATGCTCCTTGCAAATTTAGAACAGGGATCTTGTCAAACAACAGGAGAATATATGTGCTGCTCATCTATTTTTCCTTTGAAAGAACCCGTAAAAATGTGTGAACAAAATTTAGTTTGAACAAGCAAAAACTTCACACATTGTTTCTTGACAGTTTTGTTTTACAGAATAAATACCTTCATTGCCTTCTTTTTCACTCCTTTGAGGCCAGTCAAACATAATTTCTGCGAAGTTCTTCCTTCAAATGCATTGTTAATCTGACTAATAAGCATTTACATTCCCAGTTAATTGAAGTTACAATCTTTGTTACAGATAAGCGTTCTCCTTTCACTTAAAGTGATGCACAATAGGGCTAAGACCTCAGCTTCAGTGTACTTCAATGCATCTGTATTCTCTATCCTCCTTTGACTGGTTTCCTGGGACTATCAGTTCTCTCAAAGAGAAAGGGTTCTCCCAGATTAAGTCTTAACCAAGCTTCCCTGTCAACCCAGTGTCCACTGCCAAATTTTGTACAACCATGAGGAAAAGTTTGTTAGCTTCTGTAGAAAAAAGAATGAGAATTACTGCCCAGAGTTATAAAGCTTCCTTTTAATTTCATTGGTTTTCTTCTTTGTGAAGAAAAGTGTCCTGTGAACAGAGATATTTCTGTTAGGAATACATGTGACTGAATATACAATTCCATTTTCACAGGTGATACTTGAGTCTGCTCATTATAACCAGTTTTGTCAGTAAAATTTAAGCGGTTTGCTTAATCTACAGAAAAGGAGAACAAAACCATTAGTAATTTAAAATTGGTTTTAAATACATTTACTCTCTCCTTACTTATCTATATGTTATCTCCTTACTTATCTATATATTTTTCTCTATATTACTTGGATATACTTTGGCAAAAAAGTAAAAGTAAAATATTGATTGTGAGACTGAAAGAGGATAACTAAAAATACTAAGTAGATGCAAGGAAATTTGAAATTTAAAGGAGAGGGAATTCTCATCAAATGGAACAAAAATGTTTGAATTTGGATTTGGCAGGCTATTTTTCTACATACATTAAGGTTTTTATGCCACCCTCACGCCCTCTCCATGCACTTACACAAAGATATGGTTTCTGGAATAACGTCATGAGTGACTTCAGACTAAAGCACCAAATTTTTTTTTTGTTGTCACTTTTGATTCATTTCAGGCAAACTTCTTTACCCTTCCCAACACTGGAAAAGATACCTTCCTTACCTTTTCTGACATGTTCTTCCTACATGCAGGAAGAGTCTCCATGAAAGCTGGCTGAGTCCTGTGAATTTGGATTTTAAAGTTTTCTTACCAAAAAAAAAAAATTAAATTAATCTTATTGGTAATAGAATGAAGTTTTGGTTTTGAAATTTGAAAAATTTAAAAAGGGTAAAGCTTTGAATGTTTTCACTTAATCTAAGGTATTCTTACCTTATTTATTCTTTTAAAGATTTTTCCTGTGTGAAGAATTTTGAAAAGTTGAAGAATCTTAGAAAACTAGAGATTAAAAATAAAAAAACAACAGAGAAGAAATTCAATTTAGTCAAACTGAATCAATTTAATCAAATAGGACATAGGCAAGAAGAGGAAAACCAAACATGAACACTTTTTAAAACCTGAAATAAGAAACAATTTCTGGTTTGGAAGTGTTTAATGTAAAGTTTATTTTGAAAAAAAATTATAGGTATCTAATTGCATTTATATATGACTTCACTAAGTGGTTTTCACAAAGCTAAGGACATATGAAGAGGTACAACTTTCTCATATAAAATATTTAATCCAACTCTCACCAGCTGTAGAGTATTTGTGGCTTAAGGTGGCTACCAGTTCTGTCATAATGTCAGGCTACTTCAACAATATTTACATGCTGCTTATTAAAAATTGAGAGTTCATTCAGTTTATAAATCTTTGAAAAAAAGTCAGTTTGAGTTACAAGTCTCACTGAAATTCTACTTTCATTTTCAACGTGTAGCTTCTGTATTTTCTTTGAACTAAGAGCTACGCATTCAGAAACCAGTAGAATGGCATCATAGAGCAATATATTGATATCGAGTAGCTCACAAAATATGTTCGCTGGTTGGGCTTTTGTGACAAAACCTAGTCACAGTTTAAAAGACATTTGCACTAGGAGGGTGTAACAAATGTTGCCTACTCCAGCCTAAAATGAAGAATGTCACATGGGAAAGGTATAATCCTGATGGCAGCAATGTGTTGCCATTGGGTCAGCAATATCCTTTGCAGAGTCAGAAGCTGCTTTAGCAAGCTGTGCATCTAGAAAGCTCCTTTTGCTGCAATGGGTGGGAGCAGAGTATGTCTAATTAACTAAGAATTTACTTATCAAAAGATATGGTAAATAAAGTACTACATGATTATATGATAACACATTTGCTTCTCTGTCTGATCACCACCTGCTTAGAGCAGGATGGTGCAGATAAATTATTTTTGTTCATGAATGTTCTTAGGAAAGAGAGATATTGCTCACTGAACCATTTTTCATTTTATACCTGTAACCAAGTTGCTATTACTTCTAATGGCAAATATCAAACTCTTTTGGATGCACTGAATGCTAAAAAAAGTTACCAAAGCTGGAAAACTCATAGAATCATTGAATCATTTAGGCTGGAAAAGACCTTTAAGATCATAAACTCCAACCTTTAGCTCGTAACATTAACTCTTAATGTTATTTTGTACAATCATATTTTCTCATGGTTTTAGGCTCCTTCGCAATAGAAACACAGAAAATCAGTAACAATTCAAATTCCAAAGTCTTCCTATTACTCCTTATATATGTATAAAAGGTTCATGTAATATGTCCTAATGTGTCTGCTGTGGGTGAAAGCTTTTCTATTATTCTGATGTAATTTCTCCAGAGAAAAATACTCAGTTTGGTTCTTTTCCTATTTGTTGTGTCACACAACCCTGGAATCACACACAGTCCTTGATTCTGTACTTTAAGTGATGCAACATTGCTAGAAGTGATTTCTGCATTTAATTTACTTAAGATCTTGCTATTATAATCCCTATAATTATTCCTGAACATCAGATGATAAAAGCTAGGTTGCATTAGTCAGTCCTGGTGTATGGAGTAATGTGACATCTAGCTTGGCAGTATCAGTGCATCTGAGAGCTCAGGGCAATGAGCAAATAAGCTGAGACTGTATCTGATGTCTGGGTATGGTTCTGCTCCCCTTGTACTACTGAAATACAATGATGGAGCTTTATAACTGCTCTTTCCATCAGGACATGGTTTTTCACAGTGCTTAATGAGATACGGACACTAAAGTATTTTGCTTGTTCTATTTAGTTTTGTATGATGTAGAGCAAGTATTTATATTTGATATGTTTTTGACAAGTTTTGCCTTAAACTTGTTCAGTATTGTTTAATACTAAGTGTGGTTGAGGTAGGTGCAGTTTTAGACCGTGGCATAATGTACTACCTGGGTTAGAATAGTTACATAGTTGCAAGTGGTGTTTGATACAAAATAGGGATGATAGTTGCTTATGCCCCTCTATCTTCTATCAGAAGATAATTGCTTCATCACACTTTAAATGCCTGGACAGGTCAATGGTTGTTATATATAATGCGAATTTATTAAATATTAACATATGGTTAGTAATGCAATTGAATTCCCTGCTGTAAGCCAGAAAGGGAGGAGGAAGGGGGAAGTAAAGAAAGACGGTGAAAAGATCAACAGTGAATATAGAATATGGTGAGAGAATTAACTTTTTTCCTTTAATAGCTGAGCACGCATTTTTTGTTGAGTATTGAAGATTTGACAGAAAGCTTGTTTTTGCAGATTGGAAGTGCTGCTTCTCAAATGTTGGGAGAATGCCTGGATTGACCTCAGTCTTTGGGTATCATTACATTTTCATATGACTCAAAATGCTTAGACAGTTCTTCAGAATGGAATGTATAGGTAATATTCTCTTTGCCTTACTTACTATAACAAAATATGTCAAAACAATGATGTGGTGGTTAGACTGTGCAGAGGAGAGAGCCAATCGTACACACACTTTTATTCTGACTTAGAAGAAATCATTTAACGTTTTTGAGCTTCTGAGTCTACCTCTAGAAGACTGCAGATGTCCATGGTCCTATAGGACACTTCAAAGCACACTTTCTGTATTGACATTTGATAAGAGTTTTGTAAATGTTAGCAAATGCTTTTGATAAATGTGACACAGCATTTTGTGCCCATACTACATTTTAATTTTCTGTGAGCTGCCACATCAGTGGTAGAGCCTAAGTAAAACTGATGCATGTTTGAAAGCCACCATCTTGGCTGGTACCAGACATTGAATTACGGACTTTTTTCAGGAGTACAAGTATCATTTCCAACAACTTTAACTAAAAAGCTAGGCTTTTGTGCTGAAAGTTTGATAGGATTGCATTATAATGTTTTGACCGGACATACATGATAACACATAATTAGAGCTAAGCAATTTAATTTTGTTTCATCTCTGGTATAGTATGTTCCATTGAAAAGTGTAGTTAAATTTGTTTTGAAGCAACTAGCAAATTTGGACTGAGATGCTGACTAATTATATCTAAATAAAATCTGTGGAGAACAGGCTCCTGAAGATTAAACTAGGTAACTTCACAAGGTCCTTCCAGCTTCAGTGATCCTGTGATTCTGTGAATTGGACAATTATTTTATTTAATGACTTGTTTAAATTGGACATCTACAATACTGATAAGTGCAACACTAGGAAGGAAGGATCAGGGCTTGATTTGTTGCAGTCCATTGTGGTTCTAAGATCACATATTCACAATGGTGTCTTTCTAAGGTGAAGCTTGTGCCAGCTTCTTGGCCCAGGTGTGCACACACATTGTGAATGCCTGAAGCAGTAATGGCTGGAGGACACTGCATCTGCATTACAATAGGTTCAGTCTAGATGATGCTCTAGCACACAACTTTCACCTGAGTTTTACTAAGAGGGAAATTTGATGAGACTTAGTGTTGCACTCAAGTGCATACTGTCAGACTCCAGCTATCGTTCACAGAGAAATCTGCACCAAAAAGAATGGCCTTGCACACCAAGTTGCCAATGCAGGCAAGTGTGGGCCCAAGATCAGTGTGCCACTGTATCAAATACAGGTTTGAATCTGCATGTAGGCCCATGTCTTTGATCACAAGTTACAGAATTCTGAGTAAGCTTTGCACTGTTTATTGATCTTTCTTTTTTGTACAATGTTCTTAAATAGTCACTCAAAAAAGCACAAGAATACAAATAGTTATGGTCTGAAGCTAGAACCTGGTTGTCAGTTCATGGGAGAATTTCTGGGTCCAATTAAATTTTATTTTACACCAAATGGGTCAATGTTAATATGTGGCATTTTTTTCCCCAGTAGATTGCCCGTCCTCCCCCTCTCTTACTCCCTTTCTCTCTATTATTCTCAAGTGCCCAGTATTCCTTTATGTTCAAAATTTCCTATGAAGGTAAGACATGGGCATGCAAATATCCTGAGATGGATGAGGAATAGGATCCATGGTGTCTCACTTTGGGTTTAACCCCTGCTAGATAATTCACTGTTTCCCCCTTAACATCTTTTGTGAAAATAGCCCTGCATTCTTATGCTTTAATTACAACCCACACCAAAACATGTAGCTGCTGTGCAAATAGGAGATGTCACCAGGTTTATTTTGGATTTTTTACTTTCTATAGTTAAGTTGTCAAACAAAAACTGCTCAATAAATGTCTGCTGGAACTAACCAGCACCAGTACCAGTGTGTACGATGTAGTCTAACAATGAATCTTATTACAGGACATATAATACAGTAGTTGCTCTCAGCTCTTCCACAGTTGGAGGAATGTGAGAAAAATTTGTGTGTTACTGGCTAAGGTCTCCTTGCTACAGACTGGATTGTACTGCTATGCTCAAATCGTTGCTTCTAGCCTGCCTTCTCTAACCCAGGATTGCTACCGCTCATTGTTACTTTGTTCTGTTCCCCTTTTTCCTTGGGCAACAGATTCCTCTTACAGCCAGCTGTAGTCATGGCAAGACTAAGTTTTTAAGGTCTGTTGGTATTATTTATATTAATTTTGGGAGAATGTGGAAAAATATCTGGTTGCCTATGGTTTGAGCTGACAAGTTTGGTTGAGCGCACCCCACTTGCAGTGCACTTCCACCTCTCTATATGAGGCCAGTGATTGGGAACCACTGGCATTGGCAATATATTTGCATATATATTGTCCAGTCTTCTGTACTAATTTATAGTATGTGCCATATAATGTATATTTAGGCCCTGCAGAGCCTCAACAATCAAACTGGTAATCCAACTATCACAACAGAGATGTGAGGCTACTTTAGATTGCAGTTGGCTGCCTTCTGCAGAGAACAATCTGTCTCAATGGGTCTAATCTGAGTAAAACATTGTTAGCAGAGTTCCTATGATTTTAATTTCATTTTGTAAGTCAGTCCAGCTGTAATTTTACATAGGGTTTTTTTTTAAGCCATAGTTTGAGCACTAGTTGCTCAAATCGCAGATTCCTTATTCTGTCTGTAAACATGGAATGACACTTACAATATACCAGTTAATGTATACAATTTGTTTTTAAATGTTTAGCTACCATTAGCTATGTACTTAAAATATATTGTTCAATGCATAGAGGTAACTGTTGTAGAACTAATTTTGTGCTCATCATATGTGTCTCCAATAATGGAGTACAGGTAGGAGCAATGTTTACCATTGGGCAACTTACAGAATCATTAAAGGCATCATTCAGGATATGACTTATGAAGGGGACAAGTTCATCAGGCAGATTTTTCATTTTCTCCTGCTTCAGGTCTTATTGTTTTGCAATGTATTATAAAGGCTAAAAGAATTTATTCGCATACTGTGCTTTACACATGAGATCTGTAATTATTTAGGTGTGATTGTGTCAACTTGATTTGTACTGATAGTACATTATGCTAACAGTAGTTCTGTTAGAACAGAATGGGTGAAGATGACAGAATGAAATCCTTGCTGTGTGCCTGAATTCTGCAATCATGGCAATAAGCATGTGAAAATTAATACAAACATTGAGTTGCTTGCTTATGGAAACTACTCCTGGAGTAGCTTCACAGGTGTTTTTTCCTGCTAAAGCTTCACAGAGGGTAGGGTTAACCTTCTGCACAGCTGAGGGCTTGCTTCACTTAGAAGAAGCGGTATGGAGGCAGGGCAGCCCCCCGTGTGTCCGAACATTTCGTACTGTCTTGCACAAGACTGAAATTATGGGCAGAAGTATTTGTGTTCTCAGTGCTATCAAGCCTCATGTCATTCTCTCATCTCCCTTTCTATTGCACCAAAATGAAATCCTTTATGTATTGCTGTGCTCTTTCAGTGTATCCAAATTAGTCTCAAAACAACTATCATGAAAACAGGGAGAATGACATATAGCACGTGCAACTGCTAGTCAGGAAACAAAAATGTTCTGCATTTTCAGATCTCTGAAGAGTAATAACTGTCACTTGGAACACAGATAATATTTATAGTGACATAATACCAGGTCAAACTGTCCTAATTTTTTTTGTTTTGTTTTTAAATTGACACGTACTGTATCCTTTTCAGCAAGCAAATGCACATCTTTGTTTTCCTCCCCTCCATTGTATTTTTGTGTGACAGTCTTGTTGCAGTTCTGATTCAAGACACAAAAGCTCTTTTCCTGAGTCAAAAAATATTGCAACAATCATCTGGTTAGAAATAGGAGGGGCTGAAAGGCACACTGTTAATGCTTACTTCTACTCTAACTTCTGTTTGTTCCTGGTACCTCATATGTCAAAATTTCCCTGATTCCATTTCAAAGGTTTTACATCATGAAACAACCTCACAATCAATTTATAGAGCAGATATGGACCTCAGACTTGGATAATGCATCTCTGCTATTTTAGACTCTTTGAATCTTCATTAGTGACCTGGAAACCTCAGAAAAATAGGCCACTTGATCAATGAGAGCTGAGATAACCATTATCAAGATGGAAAATTTCCATCAAGAGCTCTTCAAGTAGCTTTTTGTTAATTGCTTTCTCGCCAAAATCAGGAAAAGGAAGTTAATTTACACAGAAATGGCAAATAAATGGAAATAAGGAAGTTTGCACGAAACTTGTGAAAGTTATGTACCCTTTTGTTGAAAAGATTTGAAAAGAGAATATTGTACTATTGTCTCAATTAATTCATTAATCCCTAGTCACCATCTAATACAAATATGCAGGTCCGCTATGAAAAAAATCTCATTGCTTTTTGGGGCAAATGTAGGAGTAGCTACTGTTAGAGAAGTCAAGTTGTTCTTTATTCCATTTATTCATGTTGATTTTAGGGGTTAAGAACCTGCTCATTTGAAGCTATTATGCTGAACGAGTTCACATTAGCTTCTCAGATACAATATTTTTTTTCAAAGAAACTGATTAGATGACCTTGATATTCTACCTTGTGCTAAACTGCACGTGTTATAATTGTGAGGATAATTGGCTGTATATGCTCACTTTACAGTAGACATACAATAGCAGATGGTGTCTTGATATCTTATTTTTCAAAAATACAGTAGACTACATTCACTAGTATGCTATAGAGTATCATCACAAATAATTGCCACTAAAGGAGCTGACAAATTAAGAACATATATTATGAAATGCAATTCCATAGAATTTGAAATGGTTCCTACCTATTCAGAGAGAACTTGTAAAGTGCTGCAAAGTGCTTTGAAATACAAGATGTTGCATATTAATAATTGTTCTTACAATATGTTTCTGTGCCTATTACTAGACCATATTTTTCCTGTAACTTGCCTGTGTGATATTCATCTCACAATGCACCTTTATTTCTAGGGCTCTCAGTTGGAGGGTTTAAATCATTCTTTAGGTTTGTTTATTTGGCTTTGCCTTTTAATTGTATGCTCTTATATTTAATTAAACTTTTTGTGACATCTGCTCCAGAAGTGCTATGTTATGATTCATACATTTATGAATTATAAATATTTTGTTCCAGCAAAAACCAACACACATAACTGCCAACATATACACATAACTAAGAGAATCACAAAATGCCTCAAGTTGAAAGTGTATACAATTTGGTTTTAAATGTAATTCTTTTCCAGACTTTGTGAAAGAAAGTGGTGGAAAATGGCGGACCTATTTCTTATTAATTAATTCTCATTATATCACTCAAGTTATGTTAACATTAATATATTAACTACTTTAAGACCTGGTTCATTGTTCCACTCTGGATCATGTAGAAATATAATTTCCTCCCTCAAGTGGGCTAGAGATAAACTTTTTGCAAATGATAGTGGTTGAATTGTTTGATTTCCAGATGTCTGAGTATCGTTTATCCGCTCCAGTGACTGAAATGAGGGCTATAGCACTGCTTTCCGGGACTTGAAAGCTTACAGGTAGCTTCATATCTTGCACTTATGTGGCAGCTTGTGATACTTGCCTTCTTTCCCTGATTTTCCTGTGAAGTTCCAGACAGGCATGAACAACCATGAAGACAGACAATGCTTGCACTGTCCTATGTAATCTGGATTTAACATTTATAACACTTCACATGTCAACATCAGCTGGTATGCCCATAGGTAAGAAAATCAGGTAACAGAATCTGAACACTTAAAAGACTATTGTGCTTGACGTGGGTCTTCAGCTCACTTTTGGCTGTTCACCTGCTTAAGAAGACTTTCAATGCTATCATAAATGGAGGATCACACCTGTATTCTCTGGCAGCAGCTTCTCCTGACTGCTAAAGCACATCTCGCAGACATAGAGCTGAAGTTTTTATGTGTACCAATCACTTGCTACAATGACAACTGGTTTTGAATAGTTTTAGAGTCTTCAGTGTCATATCTGACCAAAGCTTATAAAGACAGGTACAAGAATAGTTTAATTCTCCTCTAACAAAAAAGTTTGTACTTAATTTTCCTGTTTTATATAAGACATATTTGAATGTTCTAATCACTGCTCAGCTCATCAGCAGATAGAGTTTTATCTTCAGGATTCCCTAGTTTTAAACTCATGCTATCATACTTAACATTACAAATGTTCTAATTTTGATGGTTGACATTCAACATTTATTTGCAAAAACTTTTTTCTAGACCAAGAAGTAGAATACTTCATAAAGCACACAGACACAGATCAAAAAGGATTCTATTTGTGAAACCCTCAAACGCCTCTGGCAAACAAAGGCAGGCCTAGTGAAAAATGCAAGAACTAGGCAAACATAGTAGCTGGATGTCCAATGTGTCTATTCAGTTGTATTTGGTTTGCATTGCAAGGTTTTGGGGGGGGGGGGGCTACAGGGGAGGCTTCTGGGAGAAGCTGCTGGAAGCTTCCCCCATGTCTGACAGAGCCAATGTCAGCTGATTCCAAGATGAACCCACCACTGGCCAAGGTCGAGTTAATCAATGACAGTGGTAGGACCTCTGGGGTAACATATTTAAGAAGGGAAAAAAACCTGCTGTATAACAGTAGTCGGGAGAGAGGAGTGAGGCTATGTGAGAGCAACAACTCTGCAGACACCAAGGTCAGTGAAGAAGGAGGGGCAGGAGGTGCTCCAGGTGCTGAAGCAGAGATTTCCCTGCAGCTCATGGTGAAGACCATGGTGAGGCAGGTTGTCCCTCTGCAGCCCATGGAGGATAACGGTGGAGCAGAACTCCACCTGGGGCCCATGGAGGACCCCACACCAGAGCAGGTGGATGCACCTGAAGGAGGCTGTGACCGCATGGGCAGCCTATGCTAGAGCAGGCTCCTGGCAGAACCTGTGGACCTACAGAGAGAGGAACCCATGCTGGGGCAGGTTTGCTGGAAGGGCTTGTGACCCTGCAGGGGACCCTCACTGGAACAGTCTGTTCCTGAAGGACTGCACCCCGTGGAAGGGACCCACACTGGAGAAGCTTGTGAAAAACTGTAACCCGTAGGTAGGATTTACATTGGAGAAGTTCATGGATGACTGTCTCCCATCGGAGGGACCCCATGCTGGAGCAGAGGAAGAGTGTGAGTTTTCCCCATGAGCAGGACGGAGCAGCAGAGACAACATGTGATAAAATGACCATAACTCCCATTCCCCGTCCCACTGTGCTGCTGAGGGTGAGAAGGTAGAGAAATCAGGAATGAAGTTGAGCTGGGAAGAATGAAGGGTTTTTTAAGTGTTGGTTTTGTTTCTCATTACCTTACTCTGATTTAAATGGTAATAAATTAAAACTAATTTACCAAAGTTGAGACTGTTTTGCCTGTAATGGTAATGGTTGAGTGACGTCCCTGTCCTTACCTTGATCAATGAGCTTTTTTGTTATATTTTCTTTCCCTTGTATAAAGTGGCTCTGGTGGGCACCTGGCGCCCAGCCAAGGTCAACCCCTTACATCAGTAAACACCTGCATTTGTTCCTTGAAATTGTCCAGTATCCCCCTGAATCCATGTAAATGCTTAGCAACTTCGGCATGCTTTGGTATAGGATTCTGAACTTTTCAATCCTGTGGTAAGTCACCTCCTGTTGTGTGTTTTGGAATTGTCTCCCACTAGCCTCAACTGATACATTTTAGTTCCTGCACTGCAAAATGTGATTCCCCTCTCATTCTTATCTCATCTTCCCCTGCCCTTTATGCTATATAGATCTTTAGTATATCTCAGCCTTGGTCATCTCTTTTCCAAACTGCATAATGCTAGCTAGTTCAGCCAATCATTCTATAGAAGTCGTACCACATTCACAATAATCAATATAACTAAATTTACTCTGTAAATTTATAGACAAAGTAAATTCTTGGGGTTTATTCTTATAAAAGGAGGAGAATGTGTTCAAAGAGAAATGGGATTGAAATACAATCAAGAAATTATTTCCAGGAAAGGAAACAAAATCCAGGGTTAAAATCCACCCATGTGCCTCATCTAATAATAATGGAGTCATAAATCTTAATCTAACTTTTAATTACGTATTTAATGATTCAGTGTAATTATTTTAATATATTCATATTCATTATATCATAGAATGTACTAATTCAAGTCAGATCCATTGACTAGCCAAATACTTAGGTTCATAGAATCACTCAGGTTGGAAAGAACATCAGGGTGCCCCTAGTCCAACCTAGGGCTCAAAGTAAGACCAGCTCTGAGATCAGACCAAGTTGCTCACACCTTTGTTCAGTTTGGTCTACAAAACTTCCAGGGATGTAGACTGCACAACTTCCCTGGGCAATCTGTGCTTGACTGTCCTTATGGGGAAAGTTTTTTTCTGTCTGAACCCGAAATGAAACTCTTTTAGATAGACAAAAAATTACTATTTTTTTTTTTTTCTGAACTTACTGAACAAGAACCTATCCAAGACCAGAGCACACACTAACAAGTGGGCAGATCTATCGCTGAACTCACATGTCATTTTGAGATAGAAACCAAAAGCAAACCACATGTGCCAAACGAGCTGGCTTACATACAATGTATTTTTTAGTACCCTGGAAGTAGATGAAGTCTGCATGCATGCCTTACCAACTTTCCAAAAAATAAGTTTAACAATAATGGAGTGTAATATGTGAATTACTATATATATTAAATGAATCTCCAATGATTCCTGGGACTGATAAAGCAAAATCTTTATGGTCACTAAAAAAGTAAAAAGTTGACATTCAGAAAGCTCAACAAATTTTCTCATGGTTAAAGTTCCATGCTATTTTACACCTCTGCAAAATTCAAAAGTTTGCTTATTCATGTTCCAGGGAGATATAACTTGAACCACTCTTAGGAGGGGCAACTAAGGTGACTGAGAAGGTAAAGCTTATTTCAGAAAAGACAACTAGTAGAGCTTGGCTTGTTTACTCTAGAAAAATTATAACTGAGAAGGAACTGATTGCTGTCCACCAATTCATCAGGAGAACAAACATAGAGAAGAAAAGAGCTACTGAATTTAAAGAAGAAATTTTACATTGGCATAAGAACAAACTGTGTGTGAATAAATTTAGAATTGAAATCAGAAGTTTTTAAATCATCATAAGCATAGCTTTCTTGAACGGATTTCCATCTAGAAATAGTAGAGGCAAAGACCAAGTAATTTTGAAAAAGATTATAATAGTTTATGAAGGATTGGCTTGTGACTGCAGATGAGTAGATCTGGTAAAAGGTTTCCTGTTTGATATTCTTAGTCAAGAGACCTTTTTCCAAGGGCCTTAAAGCCTAAATCTCAGGAACACTAAAAAAAGTTCAAATTAATTTACTTTTGTTCTTCTGAGAGCAGTTCCTTCATCTGTAAAATAGATGTGCTATTTAAGTTGAACAAACAATTGCAACCCTTAGGATCATTTAAAAATACCATTTAAAATTAAGAACACATCCTGAGATTTTTTTGAAGTAACAAAGATATGTCAGATATCCAAGGTTAATTAACCTGTAATAGAAATAGGCAGCTAAATTGATGAGAATTTTTTAACATCTTATAATGCAGAGGTAATCTGAATTATGGCATAACCTTCTCTCCACAGGGGCTTTTCAGGTACTTTCTACTGTGCATAAATAAATTTTGCCAGCATAGTACACCATTTGGGAGCACACAGTAGCTATTTATTAATTAATACTCACAGGGAGTAGTCAGTGATACCATACTACCGGGTTAAACATTTGTAAGTTCCTAACTCAGGTATGTCATAAGTATCTGCTGGTAAGGCAGTCATCAGACATGAGGTCAAAGGGTGTTCTCAGTCGCTCAAAATGTTGCTGCACTACTGTTTCCAAATGAATGATTTTTCCCTAGGCTTTTATATTATTTCATATTGATACTTTTCTCTCAAGTCTTTGAGTTACTAACTATTGCCATGTCTGCTTCTGTCTTTGTTCTTTCTTACCTTGCATAGAATTAAATTTTGTTCCCTCTTACATCTTTACGAGCCAAGGTAAGAAAGCTGTGTTTTAAAAAGGCAGGCTTTGGATCACAAACAGCTGAATCCCCAGGCTGAGTTATGGCAGTATTATCTCTGATCAACACTTTGCGGTCTGTAGATCCAGCACTAAGTGTAAGGAACTGCCCTCCTCCATAATCTGTAGTACTACGCAGGTCTGAGAATGCTCAGGGTAAAATCTAATTCTTTTACTCTGCCTCCTTCACTGCAATTGTAATTCACACACTAAAGAAATTGAAGCTTTTCATTACTTCATTGTAGTTTTGCTGTATAAGTAGATTCTATTATGAGCATATGTTACGAGTAGAAATGTATCTAACAGGAGTTATGCTTAATTCCCAATATACAAATATGGCACATATACGGCACGTATGTGATTGAATAATAAGCTGCCAGGGAAAAGTAGAAGATGCATTTGCATCATTAAAAAAACCCCAAAACCAACTGGAGTTAAAAGCTTACTTTAATCTGAAAAGAGCCATCTAGCCAAAAACATTTTTCTAAAATGGACCATTTCATTATTTAGCAGACATTTTTCAGTTTGACAATAGCAATCAGTGTTTGCAGAGCAATGATGTCTGTACACTTAGCTTCAAAGTTTTTTTGTGATGATTGCTCCTTCCAATCTGTGGACATTTGGAAAGAAATTTAAGTGCTAGAAGATCTGACAGCAGACTATTTGGCCTTGGACTTGGGCTTGTGTTTTCTAGAAACAGGCAGCTTGGAGTTTAGGCAGAAATAATATTATTTTAGCTTTTGTTCTGCCTTGGTTTTGGTAAAGTTGCCATTTGACTTAACATCCCTCCTTCTTCTTTGTAAATGACCCAAATGGGGGGGTTGTTATTCCAACTGGGAGTGTAAAACCTCTTCGTTGAGGTTAGACTTTTGAAGTTTGCATACTCATCAATAAAAAATGTACTACATTTTGGGTTGACATAATTCTGTTTGCTGTGCATTAAAAATAGAACAATAACGGTTAGGCAAAAATTCTGAGCTTTTAAATATAAAGTACAGTTTTATTAGTAAAGTATCAACTGATCCACAGGCTCACATAATAAGCAGTGCTTGCCTACTCTTGCTTGCCAGTATGAAGTGTTGTAGTAATATATATTCTAAATGTTATATGTCCTTACGCAAATAGGAAATCCCTAAAAATATTGTAAGGACAGTTATTGTAAATGACAGATTCTTTGGATGAACCATTCTCAAATGTTCTAAGTAGAAAAGTCTGGTCAAATTAATTTACCTTTTACATGTGGCTTATAACCACTAAAAGAGACCATCACATATTAACTTGTATGCTCTTCTATTGCAAATTATCATAAGCAATGATTTCCCTCCTTGGTCTTCCCTCTGATTATCTGGTAGATTTATGCTGAACTCATTGCTATGTTTCAGGTTAATGTCAGGTTACTCAATGAATCAAAGAGCTTTGCAAGAGTTTTCTCCAGTCATGACATCAACAGTTCTTTCCTTCATTTATATCACAGTAATTTATTTCACTGTTTTCAAATTTCCTAAAACTTTGCACAAATAAGGTAACTAGAACTATTTGAATAGCGACAAATTGGCATAAACCAATTTATTTAAAGGGAAACTATTATTCTGATCTACGTAATTATGTATCCTTACATACTTGTAAATACAAATTCAATATATGTAAAATACTTATGTTGCCATATTATCCATTTTTCTAGTTTGCCTCTTATTCTGAAAAAGCAGTTAATACATTTTTGACAGTAATAATGCTTGCCAGATATTTCTAAGTTCAGAAGAATTTCTTCCTCAAAAAAAGAAAAAAAGACTTGAGATCTTCATAGTAATTTCTTTTAATTCTTGCTCTAGCAGAATCCACAAAATAGAATCCACCCAAGTTTCTTGTAACTCTGTAGGAAATCCACTTCCAAAGAACATGCTTTTGTGATGTGAACGCTAGGATATAATGTACCTCTTCAACTCTATAAAATGTTGTCCTTCATAAGGACTCCTTATTTCAATCTGATAAAAATCTATGATCATTCTACATTTCAATGCAAGAAACTAGTTTCCAGAGATTTCATTAAAAAGATTAAATGTTTCAGTCTGCCTTAAGTAGATACTTTTGCATAAGCACTGTTTTTCTCCTCCTTGGAAAATACTTATTTATTGAAGGTGTTTATTTTTCCAAAATTTACAGCAGTCTCTACTGGCACTAAGTAGTCTTGCAGCATTTGCTGTTCAAAACTGACATTCTCTTTTGTCCTCAGGACAAGTGCCATTTTCTCAACAGGTGTATTAATGCTTGAAGAATGTCAAAAGACACTTAATGAGAAACTGCATGTCTGAGAAAGGATGCTGTATTTCCAAACATGATTGAAAGCTCCCCCCAAAGTTTGTCCCTGATATCTCATTTCCCTGCCATTCTCACAACTTCACATTAGTCACACACTGCTAGACACAAACATATTCATCAAACAGAATATTTAAAGCTATTATACAGCAGTTTACATTGGCCAAACTTGTCATAAACTTCAGATATTTTTCCAGCTTCTCATTAAAACGAAACAAATAGTAGCAAGGCTTACTGGAACTATAGCCGTAGAAAGCAATCTTGCATACTCAATGCAAAAGCTGAGAGGATTACAGCTAACTGCTGTAGCAGCAGAGCTGGAATAGTTAAAATTACAGACAGGTTGTACTCCGTTCTGACCAATGCTATCTTGCTACACTTTCCCTGTCCATCCCCTGTCTGTCCTCTGACCCCCTTACATCTTCAGTCCCAGTATGAAAATCCCAGTATGAACAGCAATGCCCTCCAGAGGCAGAGGTGAGCAGGCAAGACTTGATCCAACCTTTGCTGTTTCTGACACACAGCCTCCATCACTACTACCTCTTCTTTTCCCTTTCTTTTAAAGCCATCACTTACTCTGATACTGTGGCTAGCATCTGGCAGGTGCTACCCTTGTCATGGAACATTTTCCACACAGTAGCAGAACCTGGAGTCCCTCACCTTCTGGGTTGAATGGTGTGCTGGTGATAGGAGTAAAGGTGAAAGCAGTAAAAAATTAACTTGTCCTGTTCTGTTTTTTTATACAGAGACCAAGGTACTTGTACATTCTGACAATTGCTGCTAAAGCAAGTTCTCTATCCTAAAGCAAGTCTACTCCACAAAAGACAATGCTGAGCCAGCATGTCTAGGATCAGAAATAATGGATTTATTATATCGGCAACTATACACTTTATCTTTCTCCACTGCTGGTCAGCAATTGTAGTAGGCATTTTGTTGAAAAATTCCATTGTTTTAAATACAAAAGTTGAAGGAATTTTGGAGAGGAACTACATCACCTTAAACATACATGCAAAGAGCAACTTGGCACATATAGCAGTTATTGCTGCCAATGCAATTTATAGCCAAAATTTCTTAAAAACAAGTAGCTATTTCATTTAGTGATGACAGTCCAAAATATACCCACTGGTTACCTTTAAAGTTCAATTCCAATTATAACCCCTTTACTTTGCAATGAAAGCAGGAACAAGCAGCTGGCTCACTGAACACTCATATAGGACATCAAAGGACCAAGGCATCTGCAGCTGCTTCAGAACTTTTTTGGTGTCGCATAACTAGACTATAATAAAGCACCTTCTGCTTATACACTTGTCTTTTAGTATGTGATATACCTTGTCTCAAGTTAACAACTACTTTCCACAGAATGTTTCAAGTTGACGTGGGAAGTATGTGATGATATCCCATAATGTACTTTTACTTTGAGGGACAGGGGCCCAATCTGCATAAGTGGGAAGAGTGATTATGAATCATTTCAATGCCAGCTGATGATAAAGTGCTTGTAAGTAGATTACTTTATTCAGAAGACAGTAGGAAAAGGTCTATCCCCAGACTACTAAATTTGCTTCTAATACACCAAATTCTAATGGGCTTGCCATTAATCTACCTTAATTTTTTGATCAACTTGTTACTAGCTATTAAAATTGAGATTATTTTGTTTCTACTTTTTGTGAGCCTGCAGTGAGCATGCAGAAGATGGCATGACCATTTGGTGTTCACTTCCATGTTATGCTCTGTATTTCCTTTAATATTACCAGTACAGAATCTCAGCTTTTACTCTTGGGTGTAATGGTAGAAGCAAAAGTGAGTAAACTTCCATGGTCTCACATATATATGTGATTGAGACTCCCTTTTTGCTGAAAAAATGGGTGAACTCTATTATCTGTCTGTTACCTTTTCCTATACTATTGATTCTTGCATTTATTTTCCACTTGCATAGGCATGAGATACTGAGACTGGCTGGTTCACCTAGTCATTCAGTAAATCTGTGGCAGAGTGGAAAACAGAGTCCAACAGCACTCTTCTCTAACTCCTACGTAAAGTTAATTGACCTAATGTAGAGCTTATGACTGAACTGAGTAGAATCCCCCTCTCTTTTTTCTAAGGGAATTATAGTGGCAAATGAAACAAAAGAATGTCCCAAAGAATTGGAGCCCATTCTTGCTGTTTGTTTTCTAACTACCTATTAATGTTCATAAAATAAAAATGGGCATGAACAATGTAATTAAAAATAATGGTATGTTAATCTTCTATCCCTAAGCTCCCATTTAATTGCTTTAAGGGTGATGTGTTTGGTTCTGATACTTATTTACTAAGGATGATTACTTAGCCACTTACCGTATTAATATTGACAGATGTCCCAGAGAGATAATACGTGAAAGCATATCAGTAGTTTGCAGTCATTTAATGTTAGCATATAATGCTACTTAATACATGTTGACTTCCACATTTAGTTTCTCTGGTGAACCAAAGAACAGCATGAATGACTTTTACAGAGGTTTTTTCATCACATAAATGTAAAGGGACATGGAAATAAACTTGCTCTCCAAAATGACAAAATTAATGTTTTATTCCACTAATGGAGGGAAAAAATATAACATTAAAGGCTAGTTTATCAGGTGCGTTTATAAAATTGATGACTACAGGTGGTTTTGGAAAAGCTTTTGAACACTATGATAGGAATTATCCTCTTAAAAGCTGGATAATATTCAGAGAATTAGGGGGATACAAGTTTTTCAAGAAAAATTCCCTCCTAAAACTTTATGAGGAAAAGAAAGAAACAAAGACTGATGAACTAATTCGTTTCACCCCTACAGAGAGTGTTGCATTCTTCCATGATATAGTCTGAAGCATTTCCTGGTACAGATATGAAAATACTGAGTGATTAAACTCTACAATAGCCCTTGACTGGTTCTCTCACTTTCAAATGTGTGAAGAATTTTCAATACTTATTTTGACTTTTAAGGAAATGTAAATATTAATAGTAGTAGTTAAAAAAAAAAAAAGAAAGGAAGGACTGTTTAATGATTTTTGAGGACTGTGGAACAGTATTAAAACATATATTGTACAGGTGCATGTTTCTGCCACACAGTTCATCTGACATGCAGTAACTAATCAGTATGAATATATGAATATAATACCTGTCTTAACACTACTCTTAGCAGCATTTTTCATATAGTAATAGCTAAATTAAAAGGAAGTATCCTGAAAACTATACAGGAGCTTGATATTTATATGTCTTCTTTAATTCATATCCAATTTGAAAAATGTAGCCAATAATGTTTAAAGAAATCAGCTTACTGTCTGATTGGTGGTGTCTCTGATATACTTTTATTTCAGTGCCTGTCAAATTTTAGTCAGGGAATGCAGAAAAATATTAAATATATACATGTATCACTAAAAACACAGACAAAATACTCTGTCCATTGGTAGTGATAGTAGTTGACATTATTATTCAGGATTAGAGAATGAATTTGCTTTTTCTTTCTTAACACATATGCCTGTTGTGTTTCATGTCATCTCCAGTTTGGTCAACATACTCCCATTGCCTTTTAGAAGAGCATAGACTGTCTCAGCAGGTAGAGGCTACTCTGTTTTACTGTATGTTCCTTATAAGTTAAAGAATTGCCATACCTGGATAGTAAATAATAGTCTGGCTTTATTCACTACAGTTCTTCATCTGTTGCTACAAAATCAACAGTGACTCAGGAGCAGCCATGAGTCACTGCAATTCTCTTAAGAAATCTTTATCAAATGAAATAATACATTGAACCACATATCAAACTGTGAATGAACAGTGTGGGGTAAATGCACTAAAGAAGTTAAGGAAATACACTGAAGAAGTAGAGAAAACGGCAAGAAGGCGTGCTTTGGAACAAGTCGGTATGTGAACAAGTTGTTCAGCAAATGGAGCCTTTTGTTTTATTTGCACATCAAGTACCAGAGAGGATTGGACCCCTAACCCAGTAAGCATAGACAGGAGTACTGACTGGGAGAATTCAGTTACAGTGAGGAATAGTTTGATGGTTTATTATTGCACAAGAGGAAAATCTATGAAATAATTACAGATTTTATTCACTAATTCAAAATATAATCTGATTTAAACCAATCCCAGAAGAAAAACTGTGACTGTTCATTATGATGATAACTGGGAAATAGGTACATGCTTCAAGCTAAGTGTTCCTTTCCCATATAAACTCCCTGTGTCTGTCAGCACTTTTGAGCACCTTTGTTTATCAGAAGCAAGAGAAAGAAATGACAATTCTAGAGACAAGGTACAAACACAGATATCCTCATAACACCCTGTTATCCTTCAGATGAGAAGTTCTTAAAACAAAAAACCCAAAAGAACAAACAAGACCCCAGAGGGAGGACTCCTTTAGCTGCACTTTTCCAGCTGAGAAAAGTCAAGGCAGCTGACTTTCTCATGAAGAGGTTGCCCAGGGATTAGGGTGCTTTTCAGTGAGAAACTTAAGTGAGCTTATAGCAGTACTGATCACTAGGGTTGCTCTTAGCTGGGTGGCAGTTTTAAAATCACAAAAAACTTAATTTCTCTGTAGAAACTGGTATTTTTAACAAGGTGACCTTCTGTTTTATGCTGTGATAAAGGAACATACATGTACAAATTGTGTACAGAGCTAAAGAAAAAAAACATGGAAGCTAAGATCTATAGTTAGAATTCTCATGATTGACTTCTCTATTTCTCTATCCAGGAATAGGCCAATAGACTGTGAACACGGTGATTAAAAAAGGAAGACAATTTATAATTATGGGTATCAGCATGCACATTCAATTTTGCCTGTTCCACTTCTGTTAAGATGTTCAGCCTGGGGATTCTGTATTCACCATCACCACACACGGATAACTGCACATTTCGGAAAATATCCAAATACCATTTTTGTTATGGTGTGATGGTTACATCACTTAGTGACCTGTAGAAAGACTTACAATTTTAACATGATTGACAGAGAGCCCCAGAAGTCTTGGCCTAAACCAGGAGTCCTCAAACTACAGCCCGCGGGCTGGATATGTCCCCCCAGGGTCCTCAGTCCACCGGGGGTTGGGAGGCGGAACCAAGCAGCCACAGATGGCTGCCTGCCACTTCATCTGTGTTGCCGGCCGCTTGCTTAAAAAGTTTGAGTACCCCTGGAATAAACAAACTGTCTGGGTAAGGCTGAGTTCAAATAGTAATGGTGGGATTTACTTCCTGTGTAAAGAGGAGAAAGAAAAAAAAAAACCGGAAGTGTGGGATAAAGTTGGTTTTACACTTATTCCTGATATTTGGAGACCAAATATGTCTGGTTTAAGGTTTTATGTTGGATAGCTTTCTGAAAATAAAAAGAAATATAGGGAATGCTTGAAAGTGTTTCTCATGTAACTAATAAACTTAACAGAAATGATTCTAAGTTTGGGAGCAAAGTAACCATAGGCTCTGGGAAGATGGCTACCAACTGACAATAAAATTATTAACTTAAGCTGCCCTTTGTGTCAATTGCTGTTTGAAAATGAAAACTAATCTCAGTCAACAACAGTCAGATACTTCTCTGAAAGAGGTGGCTTTAAGTGTATTTTTCATGCAAGGTATGGAAGTGACTGGAGCTTGCAGGTGTATTGCATTAAATTAGATCAATATCAATGCAAACAATTCTGTAAGATTAGTGTTTGTTAAAAAATTGAGTTTTAGCTCCTTTTTCACTTTTCTTCCCCACTTTGAACAGGAAAAGGCAACATTAAGAAAGAAATGTTTCAATTTCCTCAGGTGTTACATATGACTGTGACAATCCTGAAGATTAACTTCTCTTTCAATGTTCCTCAGTGCCAGCCATGAAGAAACACTCAATCAGAAGTGCCACAGTATTTTTTATAAAGAAGCTGGAAGGTTCTGATCATGTTAAAGCTAGTCAGGCTGGCAAGAACAGACTTGGTGTGAAGATACCTCCTCTGCTCATTTGTGTTTTTTTCAGAATTAAATATTGACTTTTAAAAGGTTTAATTTCCACAGTTATTTTACCCTTTTTACCAAAGCATAATTATCCATACAACAGGAAGAAATGAGGAGAAGGTAAGAAAAATAGTACATAGGCAACCAATACCTCCCTTCATATTACTTGATTCTTTCCCTTTTCCTTTTTTCTTTTCCTCTTCTTTCAAGAAAGAAGACACTGACAGGTTCCAGATTCTCAACATTTCAGATGGATAAGAAAAAAATCCTCACCATCAAAAAAACAGTAGGAGAAAATTAGTTCAGTGTAGTTCTATACAATTTTTTAAAGACCAGTACTGCAGAAATATAATGATTTTTTTTTTTTTAATTATACAATTTACAAATACTACATGGACAGGATGAACATCGCCCCCCCCCCCGACAACTAAAGGTTTCAGTCAGGCCTAAAGCACCTGTTTAAAGCTCTGTATGCAGTTCAGTAAAGCATCTGAATATGTACTTAATTATTTATTTTCAATATTTGTTCTGCCTTCATAGAGGCATATTTAGTTTGATTTGTGAAATGTGTTGCTTGCTGGATGACTGAACTCAATAAGGAAAAAAAAAGCATGAATATTACACATTGCACCTAGGGTAAAAAAAGGCTGAAACCCCTTTTATAGAAAATTGACTTTTAATATATCTCTCTATATATACCATGCAGTGATAAATCTTCTAATTTTGCTAATGACTATTAGAAATACTAATTAGTAACATTATCCCGAGGACTTAGTTATCACTCTTGACCATATTAGTTTGATTATTAGATATAGCAAAGAGGCCGTGCTTGTAGAAAATCTCCTCATTACCTTAGAAAAAAACTCAACATAAGTGTGTGTTTGTGGCCCTGACAAAACATCTGAGGCTACACTACAGGAGTAAATAGTTATTATGAACACCATTTTTCTTCAGACGAGAAAATTACTCTTCAGTAAATCAATAGCTAGTTCAGGAGGAGAATTTTGGGGTTGTCAGCCCTATTTTAGAAATGCAAAATTATCTTTAGTCAGCTGAATCTTTATCTTTGATAATTTTTGTCTGTGACCACTGACTTTTCCAAGCACACATATTCTCTTTAATATCCTGCTGTTGAAGTAGCTTCACATACATTTGTGTCCCTGCTGTGGCCATTTGCTACAGAGAATCAAGAAAATGTTTGGAGGTTAGTTGAGTTCTGCTTTACCAATACTATACTTGTATGTCTCTGCTTAAAAATTCTACTGTATGTGTGATATTTCATTTAATTTGATTAGCCTCTGGATGGGGAGTTAACCTCATACTTGGTAATCATTTTGATAATTCTAATGCTGCCGTTTGTTCTCATTTTATGCCAGAGTAATATTGATGAAAGTGTGTCTTCAGTTTGTTCATGTTTAAACACCTACCTGCCTGTCTGTTGTCCAGCTAGTAAGCCTTAGAAGTTAGGGGTTTAGCCAAGTAATTTACAATCACAGTGTATTTTTAATTTGAATCTTCTATTTTTGTAGCTGGCTCCACATTCACCCACTATCTTCCACAGACCCTAACATTCAAAATCCACCAGAGGTTCCCTTGGCGGATGAATTTTACTTTCCTGGAAATATAGTTCTTTGGTACCAATGAAACTTTTTGAGATGTAACTCAAGAACTAAACAGATCTCTCTCTCCCCCTAAAAAGATACAAGTTGTACCCCAAGAATTGAACCAGTACTTCTTCAGGGGCACTGTTTCCATCAAAAGAACTTTCACTTTAGCTCAATAATTTGATCTTGGTCTTTCCTGAAGTTCTCTTTCACCTCTGTGGTAGGATAGACATCCCAGCAGCCGATTTCACTTAAGTGCTTATGTGAGGCAGCTGGGCCATTATTTTGGTCTCTTACTAAGGGCAAAACCAAAAATGAAAAAGTTTTTTTAGCAGTAGAGCAGTCAATAACTGCTAGCCATGTCCTTTGCTTGCCTTTTTTTGATCAATCTCTCTCACACAACCATCTTGGGCTATATCAACTTGATCCTACTGTGCAGCTCTAAAAGAGCAGAATATACTCCGTATAGTTTTTTCCCCTAGGGAAAACATACAGCCTTCTAGTATTACTTCTGCCTCTCCTTACTTAAGGTTATTAGGTTTTGATTGGGTTTCTTTGTTTGGTTTGTTTTTAAAGTGAATAGTTTGACAATTTCAAGTCAAGAAAATAATTTCAAAGTAGATCTGGATAATGGTACTAACTGAAGAGAAGTAAGCACAATTCCATCAAAATATTTCCTTTTGATGCTGACAAACAAGGTTCTGAGAAAAAATTTCCCATGGAAGTTTACTAACATGTTTTGACTTGTAAAAAGTATTTTGGGAAATATGAAATACATTATTTTCATCGACACGAGATGCCATTGTTTCATTAAACTCAGCAGTTCCTTTGTTTTCAAAAAAATAAAGCCTACCTTTACTGCTAGATGCCTTCTTGCTCCTTCACTTCTGCTTTCCCAGTTGTTTTCCAAGTTATATTATAATTGGTAGAAACTAATATTGCAGCTGATACTACTAACAGCAATAATGGATTAGAAAGCTAATTGGCTATCATAGGAAAAAAAACAGTAGCTGTTCATTGTATGGGTATATTAAGTGAATGTCATTTCTTAATCTGAAATGCTTAAATATGTAGCCCAAAGCTCATATCAGTCAATGCTACACTTTTCAATATTTTCCTATTAAGATACTTGAAACTTTTATGAGTAATTTTTCCAAAGGGAAGGAGTTAAATTATGCCTAAGAAAGACTGAGAAAGTAAGTAGAAAACTTCCTGGTGTTACAGATATGTGAAGTGTGGTGTGGTAAGAAACTGAGCATGTTAAATGATCAGAAATGACACTTCTGTTGTAAAGATGTACTGTATTTGATACAGGCAATTTCATTCAAACAGCTTCATTCCATTGCCTAGGCTTAACTCTGCAGTGAATTAAGTAGAAACATTCAAGGTTCTCAAGTCTCAGTTGTTTTACATGTAATGTTCTCATGGAAAACAAATAACAGGAGTCTCATACCAGGAGAAATAAGATTTTGTAAGCTGTAGCTTTCATGCTGCATGACTACATTTCTTTCTGAAGCCTGTATTGCATTTGGGAGCAAGAGTTACAATCCTATTACTTTCAGGATACTTGTTTGAGCTTACAACTTCACTTGAATTTGGACTTTTCATATAGCTGTTCAGGAAAATTCAAACAAATCTGTAAAAAGAATATGACTTTGTCCCTGAAAAAAAATGTCCAGAAAAATCCTGGGAATTTTTTCCCAATGTACCATATATGATTTTGCTAGCTAATGATGGATAACTGTTCAAGTTTAAAAAAGTAGATTAAAAAAACCTGTAATGTTTATGCATTTTTGTATTAAAAGACCAGCGACATAGATGTTGTGCTACAGAGCATGAAGTGGTAAGGAAAAATATTTTGATGACTTTTTAAAAAAGGTAAAAAAGGAACAGCCTCTTTGCTTTGTAATGCATTGATGGAGCACTGCTCTTTGTCATGCTATTCACAGAGCTTCCATTAACAGTTTTACCATCTTGCAGCAAAAAATAGTCTGAGTATCTGTTGGATAATATGGAAAGTAGGATATGTGGCATATACTCCCAAGGAATTTATGTTTTATAGCATAAAAAACTTTCTCCCACTAAGTGCAGTACCACTGCCAATAGGCTTGTGACTTGACTGTTAATTCTAAGCACTATAAAATCGATTTTGATAGCATGTGATAGATAGCAATCAGATCTCATTTTCATATTGCTTTAACAAAAAAATTAAGGGTTTACTCTGTCTACAGTAACATGTGTTAACAGACAATAATTCCTGTATGTTCATTAACTGAAAACATTATTTCAAGTACATAACTAGACTTACTCTGAGAAAGCAAAACTATTTAAAATGCAACTAAGCATATCTGTAAAATGATTTTTTCAAAAAAATAACAGGACAAGAAAAGAATCACCATCCACTTTAAATTATTTTAAACTTTTTTCTACGATTTCAAACACCTTGAAAATGATTCATAAAAGCCAATTCAAAGCTAGCCTATTGGCTCAGCAGGATTCATATATTCCTTCAGCACAATCCTCACTAAGGTATGATGAAATGGTGTGAAGGTAAAGAAATAGTGAGTCTCTAGACTTACAAGTGACAAAGTATGTAGTTACTACTCACATCAACTGAAGGGGAAAAATCAATTATAATGTCTCTTCATCTAAAAATATGGCTTATACCTCTGCATGGTGCATGATCATCAGAGCTGAGCAGATGAGAGAGCAAAGAGGGAATGGAAGGCTGAGGAAGTGATCACCAGAGGATGCATTAGACATTCAGCAAGCTGAAAGCTATTTCAGTTAGAAAGGAAGAAAGAAAAATGTTTTGATGTTAATCCATTCATGCTTCACCATTTGACTTTCAGTCAGGGCCACCTGCTTTGTAGCTTACTTACTAAGAGCAGGTAAAAAATTTTATGCCTGATTCTGATATCTCATTATGCTGAAGCAAACCAGAAATTAATCCAATAAAATCAGCCCAGAAGTGTTTATATAAGATTAGTGTAAAAATAGGATGTCTTATACTAAGTGGTATTTCTGTGACATAAATCTGTAGGCTTTATGGCTATTTCTTTCAGACACCCATCAATTCTTTGGACAGAATTCATAACTGTCATTCAAAGCAGCTCCTTAAGTAACTGCAATCAGTTTTATTCTTGGTTTACTTCCTCTTGTAAAAGGGGAGTCAGGACTTTACCTTCCCTTCCTGAGGCAGTTGCATTCATCTTAGGCAAACTCTTTCATAAGTATTTGGTTTAAATTATGCATGAAAGGATCTTGGTTCTTACTGTTTTCCAACCGGGTCAGTCTGTCCAATTAGAGTAGAAAGCAAAAGGCCTGCCCCAGTAATGATACCCACTCTTTGCCTATGATCGCTGCAAGCATTGACTGAAAGGGAATGACAGTGCTTCTGCTCTCCCTGTACTGCAGTCAATTACACTTTGCTACAGCAGTGTTAAGACATCTAATACTCTTTAACTCACTCTTCAGAAAGCGTAGGTACTTCATATAGAAAATTGAAGGGATGCCATTCTGTGATGGCCAGACAAGGCACAAGCAGTTATTTTACAGACCTTTCCAGTTTAAAGTATGCTTAATTTTAAGCACACTGCTGAATTAGTAGAAGGTATGTGTACCACATTTGGCTACCAGGTCTTGTTCATGTGATTTTGGTAATGTTTCTTTAAGAATATGACCTATCCTATGTGCTTGTGCAACATAGTTCATCTCCCCTTTTCACACTTCATTCACCCACCACTTGCAAAAAAGAAAAGCTTGTTACCTTCAAAAATATAACGCAGAGAAACCCATTTTCTCTGTGAAGAAAGACAGCTAAGGCAAGGCCATTAAAAGGTTGAGTACAAGTCAGCAAAATTACAGCTCTGAAGAACCAGCAGCTGCCTTGAAATACTGTGGTTGTGGTGGAATTGCCACAATTTTTTCCACTGACTTAATTGGTACTTCACCCAACCAGGGCAGGATTCATTCTTTCATATTTTTCTGTTGAGTCACCAGGAAAAGACTCTATTAGCTGCTATGATATACATGAAACTTGTAGTAAGGTCACTGGATCTAGCAATTTGTTCAATCCATCTAGTTGAGGCAAAATCAGACAAAAATTGTAGTCCCCTTTGGTGCATTAACAGAGCTGCAGAGCTGTCAATAGAAAAGAACTGAATCAGTGTATTTGAATTAATATTTTGGACTTCATTACTAGGGCCAGAACTCAAGACACAGAAGGATGCCCTCTCCACAGCTACTCTTGTGGTGAGAGGTATATTCCAATAACATGCTTACAAGACTTTCAGTTCTACAACCATTTATTCCTCAAAGTGTGTGATTTTTGTTATAGAAAGACTGAAGTTCATATATCATTATATATTATATTGCATTGTTCAGACATAAGATTTTGACCCATTTGTAGCAATGTTAGAATGTCTTTTTAGAATGCTAAGAGGATGTAAAAACTGCAAGCTTCAACAAGAAGTATGATACAAGGGAGTCTTTTCTGAATTATTCCACTTTAAAAAGTAGGGCTTAGTACTTCGACTAGTAATTACTCACAAGAAACAATATTGAAAAAGGTGTATCTAAAATAAGTCCATCAGGATTAGTCTTGGCATTACTTCATTCTATCTGATAAAATAATTAAATTACAGAACAGAAAACGCTAGAAATCTTATGTGAAGATGTATTTAAGCAAGATTTCTGGCTTTAAAAGGTCCAGAGAAGCAAGGTCTTCATTTGAGGTCAATTACTGCAGCTGAAAGTGCTACTGGTCTATGTAGCTTAGCATTTAGTGTAAAAAGACCAGACAGAGATCCTCTAAAATAAGACACATACTTGGCCATGGCTTCTAAATCATTTGAGTTTTTCCTGTGACAATTTCCTAGCTTATAGTTGTCACGGGAAAAAACAACTTAAGCTGTAAACATTAACAGCTGTGTGTAGGGGTGAATGAAATTAAATCATTGAACTCTCAAGCAAAGCCTGCTGCATGCTAGCTGCAACTGGTAGGGGCTGCTTGTAAATTTTGAGAGCACCAGGTCTAAACAAAAGCGGCATGTCCCAAGTCCTCCAATTAACAGAGACATGAAGCAGTGGAGGCTACTCACACATTGTGCTTCTACATACAGATTATTCAGGTTGGGAAAATGAAGGGCTTGGGGTTCTGAAAAGAAAAGCAGGTGGTAGAAGAGTTCCCTAAATGAAGTAGTTTTCATAAGGTGGTAGCAACCTGGAAAGAAGAATGTGAAGATCCTGGCTGGGGTAAAGATCCTGAAAGTGGGGGAAGATCCTGAAGATCAGACAGCTGCAATGGAGACCAAATGCTGGCAGCCACCCAGGGACCTTGGCTGGTGATGCCTGAGACAGGTGACTGCAAGCAGCAGCACAGCAGGAGCTGACATGACTTTCTGCCTGGCCATTCTGCACCAGCAGTGACGTCCCTTTTGGGAATTCCAGACACAGCGAGCTGGGGAAGAGCAAGCAAGCGAGCGAGTGAGTACATGAGATCATCAAGCAGAATAAAACCTCCAATCATGTTGATTCTTAAATACACCCCAGTATCCAGTTCCCCTATGGGTTGTGGTTTACTCCATCCCACCCATAACATAAGTTGTCAGAAGTGGGATGCTATCACTGAACCTTGGTATAATAGCACTTGGGGATTACTCCAGCAGTAGCATGTGTGTATATCTGTGTCTAGGTCTCTGTGTGTGTGTGCAGGTGGCAGGTGCAAAGCTTTCCAGCTTGTTGGGGTCTGTTGAGCTTGGTGGGGGACCTTTCTGGGGATTTAGCATGCTGGTAACCACAATGCTTCTGGGACAGCACGTGCAGTTGCTGGGCATTAAAATCAGTGTATTTTTCTGCATAGAAGGTAATGGAAAATGGATGCTGGTCTCCAAGATCATCAAAGAAAGCAAAGCAGAAGGAAACTAATGCCCTGATGCCATCCATATTAGTAAGCACATAAATGTTTTAGTCTTCAGTTTCATTTATTTTATTTGGATCTGTGTCCATCATTATTGATTTCTCAGGAGGCAAGAGGGCGCTTCTTTTAGGTGACCACCTTAATTCTCAAAATAGGACAAAATGTGAGGTGGTCTTATTCTGAATTTATCCAAAGGACTAAATTTTGCCAATTGCACACACATTTAAAAATGGAAAGCAGTAATAGAAAATTTGGAATGGTAGATGAAATTCCACAATATCCACATGTGGACTGAGTGAAATGACCTGGATTAATTCAAGTATTAAAAAAAATTAAATTAAAAGAAGAAGGAGAAAGGAAGGAAGGTCATAAAGAAAGGAAGGAAGGAAGGAGGGAAGAAGAAAAGCAAGACAGAAAAGAAGAAAGGAGGAACAGAAGAAAGATAAAGAATAGGTGACATGGAGGAACACACTAGGAAGTTAGTCCAAGATAGGTGTTTTTTCTTAAATTAGACAACAAATACATCCAGAAGGCTTTCATAAGCCACAAGTCTTCTTAAGACCTATAAGAATGAGAAGTGCAACTACACATTGGCTTTGCGGCTTAACGCATTTTCTCTATATGCAGGAAAGCTTAAGCCTTAATCACTTGATGCCCCTTAATGTTTTAGTGATTTCTTCATTTCTTTCTGATATTTGGCTCTCTTTGTTGTACATATCCAGTTGCTTTTTACTATAGGGCTAACATAAAAGTCATGATTGTGCTGTTTTAAAAGTAGCTAGCAGTTAAAAAAAACACCTTGCTGACATTTTTGGGGGTTACAATTTTTCATTAACAAGCTAAAAAAATAATAATTGTTTGTTTTGAAAAATGTGCTTGGAATTGCATTGGATTTTGTAAAACATAAAAGCAGATGTGTTAAAACAGGGATTAGTCAAACATGACCATCTCCCTTTAGGACTCTGCCAGGTTTTCTGTCCACGAACATAGCTTTACAGCATGATCTCAAGACTATTCACTTGACATCCTCCACAGATTGCTGCAGGGAAAGTAAATATTAAACCCTTTATGTTACAATCAAGGTGATTTAATGGTGAGTTTGGCAATGGCTTCTTGAAATATTTTTCTGTGCCTCAGAGTCTAGGGATTTGGGAGCATTGCCTTCAGGGAGGTTTATTTGATTTTTTGAATGCTAGCATGCACCACAACTCCCTTTTTTCCCCCTGTTGAGTTATAGGAAGATCAGTGTCCCCATTCTTAGAAAGGAGGGTAATCTGTTTAAATAATAAGCAGTGGGAAATTAGTTTACGATTCAAAATCGTTTGGAATCTGTCCTAGGGAGCCAAAAGCTGATTAGATATATCCTGAACGGAAAAAACTGAGGGAATCCTGCTAGCTGTTAGAAGCACAGATAGGACTTACTTTAATTTTTGTGGGCTTTTTATTGTTATAAAATGCTTGCAGTTTCAGCAGGACCAGTATCTATAACCCCCTGACATTTATTACTTTAAATGTCATCCTTCATGATGTACTAACCTCTATAAACTTCCCTGGCCTGCAGAAACATTCTAACTTCTATTCACTACTTTATCATAATAAAATTTATTTCAAGGTACATTAGGCTTCTCCAGCCAGAACACCGATACATTTGTTTCAAACAAACAAACAAATGAAAAAAAAAAAAAAAAAAAAAAAAAAGTTGTGATAGGAAAGAAATAGGAGGGACCTCTCTTTCATTCAACACTCATTGAGCTGAGACTCAAAATTTCTAGTTGGCCTCAGAGTTATTAACTGTGTTGTGCTCTGCCCTCTGCTTTAAATGAATTGGGAGTGCAGGAAAAAAGTGATTTATGTAGTTTTAAGGGCAAACCTAATGTCAGAAAAATATCTCAAGAAAAAATTCCAAAGATAAAGAAGGTAAAAGGGCAATTCCACCTGGCAGTTTCTAGTTACTCTCCTGGTAATTGCAGGAACACGTGGCAAAGCCTTCAAAAGAATATAGTATTTATATGCACATACATAACAATGGAGATATATATCTCACTTCTGTCTTTTCTCTAGATATAGTTTTTCCAAAACCAAATTTGTTCAGATGTTCAGTCAACTCTTTATTGTAAACGTATAGTGTATTGTTAACTTGTGGACATAGAAATACAGATCTCAAAGGCCAAATTTTTATCATCTTTATTATGTCAGACCTTTTTTAAAAAGAAAAAAAAAAAGAAAAAAAGAATGGTACCAAATTCTAGTCATAGTTGTTTACAATATAAAAGAGATATCTTCTGAATTACATTCTAGATTTTTGTTAAACATTATGTTAATATAGAAGTTATGTTTATCCTGAAATACTAAGAAATACAATCTATAGTTTGAAAGAAATTGAGGAAAATTAGGTTTTCAGAAGTTTATTTGTAAATTTTTACCTGAAAATGTTCATATATTATAATTGTACATTTGCAGATTATCTGTGCTGATGCAAATTGGAATTTTCATAAAGAAGAACTGGAATGTCCAGTTTTCAATCCATCATTTATCTGATCAACAGATATATGTGCTGCAAATTCTGAGATGTCTTAAGGTGCCTTGCTATGTGCATATTAAATTAACAGATATTCATGTAAGATCAACTGTAAAATTTATTTCCCAATATGTGCAAAAGATACATATCTTATTTCACCTACATAACTAAAAGAACAGAGTTTAAGTGGCTCTAAAATATAATCTTAGAACTATGGGGGTTTTGTTTGTCAGTTACTCCTCGGTCTTGCATGGCCATTTTGAAAGCATGTTCTGTAAACATTATCCAAGAGCCAAAAATCAAAATAAATTTCTGGCTCAAATGTAAGATTTCTGAATTATGAGATCTGCATTCAGAATTTGACTCTGAACCTACTGGTGTACACTGGCTTTGCCGAACATTGAGTATAAGACTGATTTACATCAGTTGATCAAGGATAACTTCAAATACAAAGAAAACTATGTTGGATGCCACTTTGACACACTTACTTTTTTGATCCAGAATACAAGAGTATTATATAATATATAATATAAGAGTGCATTAAGTAGAAAATGAAATGGGGACATTCAGCCCATGAAAACAAAAAAGTGGAAGTAATTTGTTCACTAAATGCTATACTGCATCACTTTCTGAATGGACTAAAAAAAATAAAAGTCACAGATTAAAGGACCCTTTGTAAATGTGAAGGACTAGTTCCTTTAGTTAGGAAATCTATCCCCCTCTTTCAGTGCTAAGAGGTCTAAACTTAATGGTGATGCCAAAATGGCACAGAGTAACTGCTCAGAGACGAATTTTGTCTTTAAGCAGCAAATGTATTTATTTTGTGCAATGTTGGGAGCTAGTTGATTTGCACTGGACAAACTAGCTTCAAAGTTTTCAGTGAAAAGTTAGGTATTTTATAGTTTTCCGTGAGAGGTTACACAACATCTTAACATACATACTCATTTGATTTTGACACCTAATCATTTCATTAACAATAGGTGGGATCTAGGTGGAGTAGACCTTTCAATTTTCCTTGTTCAACAATTTCCTGACTTCATGGTCTCCTTATCTCCTCCAGGTGCCCACCTTACCTTTCCTAAATTCAGAGTACATTCCTTTCTCAACACAAACAGAGCGTCACCCAGAGCATTGTACCAAACTCATCCTGACTAATCTTTTTATTTTAAGACCTTGTTCTGTTTCAATGGTCCTATCTATATATCCACGTGTCTATTGTAATAGAAAGTTGTGGACTTTCTGAAGAAACATGAATAAATTTCACTGTCCTGGACAGCTGGTGAAAAATAAAAAGCCAAGAATATGGATGAATTAGCAAATGTATTAATGTAATTTATCAGAGAACTGCCATACATTTTTTTATACACTGCAAATATGGTCCACATGTCAGAAAGACAATGTCAGCCATTTTTGGACACTTCTTCCCTCTCATCACATGTAGTTATAAGAGATAGATGGGGAAAGTGTTTTTACATTCTTGCTGTGTCAGACATAAGTAATTTCAGCTTGTTTGTTAAAATCTTCCTCTTTGAGTTCATTTTCAGTTTTGGCTTATGAGAAGAGTTCCTCGTGAAAATAAATACATAATTTCACAAGAAAGTTCAATCTATTAAATCACAGCAACTCAAACCAAACCCTTGATCAACTGCCTTAGATCACTGACTTGTCAAGAAAGAAATTAAAAAACCCATACACAACCTAAACAAAATCACGTCCTTTCTATGTTGGCAGTAAGTAAATAATCCCTTCACAATCCATACCCCACTTCTCCTCTTTGTTTTTTACCCTTATAAAAGATGAGGACCAGGATACCCAAGAACTAAAGCATAGTTTCTTGTCAGTCCATTATTTTCAGTTCTTAATTTTAAGAGCATGGCACTCCAGAAACCCTTAAAGGAGATACTACTCTCTTTTTTTATATGCTTGGCAGAGTTTTTTAAGAGTTAAATGTCAATTAAAAAGGGGAAAAACTTCAGGGAAAGAAAGCTTATTTTGCATTCCTATGTGACTTATGATTTCATGAGACACCAGGATCTAGAAAAAAAATCATTTTCATATGTGTGACACTGGCAAACTGCATCAAGTAAAATATTAGTGAAAAAATTTATTTCTCAGAACAACAGCTGTCATATTATGGCTTACTTGATATCTCATAGTAATAGAGGAAAAGGAGGTCAAATGTGCCATAACTACCTTCCTAAACAGTGGCAATCTGTTTAGGAAGGTGGTTATGGAACATTTGACCTCCTTCACAGTTGCCACCACAGTTGCCACCAAACTGCCCCTGTGAATTCTGTAGAAGACTGATCAATATATGCATTGCCTTCCTTATCTGTGAAATGCAATCTCATTTTTGATTTACAAGCAAACCAGAAACATACATGTACACAAATTCTCTGGCCATTCACCTCCATTCGCTTTAATTGAATACTTATGCACATTGGTCTCCTAGTGCTCAGTACTGATAACAAAACTCCTTTCAGCTCTCTAAGCATTGAACTGTTTCCAAAGACATTGCATCTTCACTAGGATTCTTCTTCAAAAACTATTGTGGTTTAATTCCCACCCCCCCTCCCTTTTCTTGTCTAGACCTGTGCAATGCTCCAGATTCTTCTTTCAGCTTCCTAAGGAGGCAGAAAGAGGTTTCTCTATTTCTCTCTTTTCTCCCTTGTGTTGAGATAAACTTGAGTGGCAGCCAGTTGAGGGGATTAAAATGGGAAGAAAATAACTTCAGATCAAATATTTAGCTGATATCTTTTCTCCTAGATTATCAGCAGGAGATGTGAATACATGTTTTTGGGTAAGTCACTGTTCAGTAAACTATCTGCTTTTGATTGCAAAGTGACTGCAAAAATGTTAATGTGTAATAGCTAGCAACTGCACCTCAAAAAAATCTAGGAATGACTGACTGCTAGAACTACAGATAAAAAGTTGCTATTTTTAATTTAAATTAAAGCTATGTTAAAACACAGATAGGTGTACTTTGCTGTTGCTAGCACGATTATACAAGCTGCATAGAGTACAGAGAAGCCCTGGTACAGCTTAGGTCAAGCCACACACCAGGACAGCAGCAGGCTCTCAGATATGCCTAGGCCATTAGGTTTTTGTCCTGAGCTAAGCGGCAGCAGCATGGGGAGTGGGACCCAGGGAGAGGTGTCTCTGGGTGCAGCCCTGGCCATTGCTTCCCCTGAGGATGTGGCTCCATTTGCATTCTGTGCCGGGCACCGGTGGCAGGGTTTGGGCAGTGGGGCTGCTGGTTGCCCTGCACTGGGGAGGCCGGTTCCAGCTACCCCTGGGGGGATGAGAGCAACCACCATCGCCAAAAACTTCAGCCAATGCGAGGAGCCCATGGAGCTTCACGCACTTATTTAAGAAAGGGTCATAATGGCTGACTGAGAGCTTTCGGTGGAGGCACACGCCAGGGGAAGTTGCCAGGGTGGTGGGGAGCTCCACATCTGGGAGAGGTGCTGCCACGAGGGACCCATGCCAGGGCAGGTACAACAGCAGCAGGTGGAGAATGCAAGCAATGGTCATACTAGGCATGGCCTGAGGTGGGAGTAGCCAGGGTGGCCCAGAGACTCCAGGAGGAGCTGTCATCCTGACACTGGGAAGCCACATGGCTGTGGCGGTGCGCTGACTCTGCGTGGGGGAAGGTGTGTGCAACACAGGCAGGTGGAAAGCTGGGAGCTGGCGGGGACCCATGGAGGTGCTGGCCAGGCAGGGAGGTGGTTAGAAAGTGCTGGGACTGCTTTTGCTCCAAGCACCTACCCCATACAGAGTAGCCACCAGGGACTCCAAGGGCCCTGTGACAGCATGGGGCACTGCTGTGGGCTTGCTGTGCCCAGGAGCAGGTTGCTGGAGCGAGAGGGGCAGCCTGGCAGAGCAGGGGCTGAGCTGACGACCTTTGTCAGGGCAATGCACTGTTAATGTGAGTGTTGGCCATTGCCCGGCTGGGGGAGCTGGGAGTCGCAGTGAGGAGCTGGGCTGGGCCTCCCCATCCCAGCAGATGGAAAACAGAGCTCTCGTAGGCTGCCCCAGTCCGGTGGCCCAGTGGACCTATGGAAAGGGAGGCACCGCTCCCTAGATCATGAGTATTCAGCAGTCATTTACTCCTACACCGTCAAGAACAAGGCCTGAACTCTGCAATAATTTAGACTTTAGAGGTAGGCATTGGAGCCTGTAATGGGTGTTTCCACTATTGTAACCTTTTTGGGTTTGTTACAATCTTAACCCTTACAGCCTGGCCTGCAAGCTCACAGAATGGAGTTTCTGAGGAGCAAATACTGTAAAATAAACCACAACAACCTGTTTACTGGGGCAAGAAGCGGAATTTTGCTGCATATATGTACACATAGTACTGATGTCCATTATTGTCTTCCAAGAAGGGAAGATTTTCTAATGCATATATGTTAAGTTTATGATGATAAAAGAATTTACAATAGATAGATACTCAAAGTGTTCTTGAATAATCTTTTTCACAGAGGTGTGAAGGGTGGAATGTATTTGGTATAAATAGTAGGGTTTCAGTAGCAGTGTCTGCAGGGTGCCCTGTGTGTGGGAAAAGGCTATGAACTGCCCTGAGCCAAGCACAGCTGATTCCAGCCTGAAATAAATGAAAACAACTCATTACATGCCAAAGCTTCCTCCAGTCTGAGGATCACATGGAGCTACTCAAATATGTTTAAGAAAAGGCAATAGCTACTAGAGACAGAAGACCAAGACCTGAGGTCATAGAAAAGGAAAGGTGAAAAGAAATCGGGAATCAAACCTCTAAACACCAATGTAGTATTAAGAAGCAGGCACTCCTTTATTGCAGCGCTGGGTGCTCAGTGGCATCTCCGCAAATCAAGCACACCTCTATACCCAGAGGCATGTAAATGTCTTTCCCTACGAAGCAATGCAGCAGCAATAACTTCTGCTCTGCTTCATCCTTTCCCTCTCCATTTGCTCTGCTTCAGCTTCCTGAGCTGTGGCTCCCTTCTTCCCACTGTGCTCCCATCCTTCAGCCCCTATTCTGTACAGACGCTTTCAGATAACTAAAGAAAGCGGAAGGTACAAATGAGGGAAGTGAAGTTCACAAAACCGGTGATTTCCTGCAATTGCATTATTAACATTGGTAGTATCTTCCATGTTAAAGAAAAATTGATCACACACAGTAGAGATGACTAACAGACCAAATGAAGCATGTTCCAGGAGCAGAGTGCGGACTAATGGCAAGCTGCAGGCTTGTGTGTCAATGTCAATTTACCTCGTACAATTTTAGGCCACACAGTAAAGTGGATTAAGGAACTCCGCCATCAACAAACACTCTGGCAAATCCACCACCTGTCAGCACTTTCTCTGCCTCAGCTGAGCTGAAAAGAAAATAATTGATGGTAAATCAATAGTGCTCAATTGTCATATGCAATACTGCATAATGGCAGCACTTAACAACCAAGCTATTTATGATAGTGATCTGTTTTGAGGAAAGCATAAAGTAGATGTACCTTTCTGGAAACAGATTCCAGTTGTCCGTATGTTTGGCAATTAAATTGTTCCTTTCCTGCTGATTTCCCAGTATGCATGAGAAGGGGATCACTCTGCAATACTATATTGAAATCATAAATGTAGATGTGATTATCTACAGCATTCCAAGTCCATTTTGAGGTACTAAGGCACTACTAATATTCGTCTTATAAGAAAATGTAAACAGATTTAGAATTCATGCATCTATGGAAATCATTGTGGGAGGATGTTCTCTTATCTGAAGCTTAGATAATTTTTGAGACTTTATTTTGGTTTGATATTTGTTCTTCCTTTTGATCATATTTATCTTCCTGAAATGGTGTATAATTTTCTTTATAAATTTAGAAATTTTACAAGATAATGTCCTTTAGCCTTAAAAAGATAACACATCATTCACCCGACCATATGTCTGCAATGTGATCCTTGAGTTAGAAAGCAGAGCTGGAGTTCCACTTTGCATTCTATCCTTAACTGCCAAATATTAAATATTTTGTTTACTGTGAAGTTTAAACTACATTGAGGCTGAGGATCTAAAGAGAAGATTTTCTTTTTTTATACACTATGAAGCATTGAGCTCTTTAAAAAAATGCCTTGGGCTTAGAAATTCTTTTCTGAAGATGTCAGTGAGATTTCTGTGTTCCTTTCTTACTAGACTTTTGTTCAGTTGCATTAGCACCTACAGAGTAAGCTTTTTGATACTTTTCTATTCATCAACTAACCTTTCATTCAGCTTTTGACAGCAGTCTTGCAGGTTTACATGGAAGGTATATTAACTGCAGCTATAGTTTCAATGCCACTTTATAGGGATAAGCTTATCTCTTAGTGTTTCAACAGAACTTGAAAACTTGGTCCTATGTTATCAGACAAAGGAAAACAGGTGTCTATGATTATATGTATGGATATACACATGAACATATATATGCACATGTAACCATAACGTTTTTGCTTGTTTCAGGTCTTCTTTTGTGTTATCAAAATACTTAAGGGTTAGTCATCCTGGGCAAGAGTTAAGTCATTCCAGACTCTTGGAAACCGTCTGCCAATGATACATTGGAAGAGTCTCTAAAGTGAGTGTAGGCTGTGATCTTGCAACAGGACTTCACTAGAGGCATAGCTGATATACACAGTAGGAAGTATGCCCACCTGGCATGACATGACAGGGAGGTCTGTCTTCAATCCTTTCTGAAAAATAACTTGTATGTTTATCTTATTATTAGATGCATTACACTAACAGCTAAGGAACCTCATTGCATTAGGCATAGTGTTACAGAGAATGATCTTTGTCTTTACAAAGTTTTTATCTTGGTGGAATACTGCAGAGGACATAATTTTATAGAATAAACAAATGGGTATTCATGTGTATTTTTTTCCCCAGTTCTAAAAGTGATTTAATTTCTTATTTGCTAGCTGAGGAAAGAAGGGGAGCAAATCCAAGCAGGTTAACTTCAATTATTCTTAGGGTGGTAGGGACTGTAAAAAATCATGTTTTTTTTACAAAACATTGTGCTTGCTTGCTTTGTTTGATGAATGCTATTAAAAACAATATACTATCCTACATATAAGAAAATTTTATTGGAAGATAATGTTTTGAATATTCAAAATACTGAATACTTCACTTTGAAAATTATAACTTAAAACATACCTCATTTACATGACAAGAGACTTAACAGCCTCACTTTTTTGACCAAATTATTCACTCAATTCAATATAAATTCAGATTTTGTTTTTGTGAGATCAGAGCTACAGACTTAGTGAATAAAATGTGGTCTAGCTCCATTCCCACATAAATTTTCCTGCTGTGGTATTTGCATTCTAATCTACATGAATTCAGAACAAAATTTGTCTATATTTGCTTTCACACCAGAGCATTAGTGGCCTTATGCCACTTAATTGCTTTGGAGGCAGCCTGCTAGTTTTGGTGATAACACTGTGCAAAAGAAAGCTTCTCCCTATTTTTCTTCTCTTACAACTTTTTAATCAGAATGCTGTTTTCTTATAGAAACACATTTTATTTAATCTGGGTTACTGTGATCACCTGAGTTAAGATATTCCTCTTTTTCCATCTCTTTGGGGTTTTTTTTTTGGAGTGGCAGAAAATATAGTAAAGACAAAATGGCCTTCCCTGGAATAGCAAGCATATAATGAAAATGTGTCTGAAAGATGTTTCTGTATCTCTTGGCTGAAATGTATATGGATACCAAGATTTTATTTACCTAGTTTGTTGTGTTATCTGAAGCAATTTATTGTGGGTTCCCTGTGAGATATAAATTCACTGAATTCATACTTGTGTACCAATACTTTCAATGAAAGTTCTAATATATACATCAGATAAGAATTGTTGATGTATAGCTTCAAATTCCTCACATCTCTTCTCTGTTATGCCCTAAGTTTTTTTCCTCCATTTTTCTCACCACTGTATATTTGATTTGCTGTCTTGCTTCCTGTCTTGAAAAGGAATTTATATTGATGGGCCATATATCCAAATGGGCTTTTGCATAAGATCATTTATTTTCAGCTGCAAATTTCATGTATTTTTTACACAAGATTTTTGCTACATTTTTAGTTAAAGTAGTGCCTTTGTCCAATTCATCCTTGGACTCTGATAAGCACTGAAGAGAAAAACCTAATGAATTATGGTGTTCTGAGTCATCTGTCGTATACCAAGCACAGAAATAAAAACCAAAACAATTTTAATAATCCTACCATTGCCATATTTTTCTAGAATGCTATAATCTCAATTTTCCACCAGCTTTTGAGAAAGGATACTGAATCTAGAGGTCCATTTCCTTTATTTTCCTTTAATTGTAAAGTTATGTCATGTGATAAACAGCATAACATCATAACTTTATACTGTGCAACATCTTTTTTTTGCTTGGAACCACTTTGTACCAATTAACTAGACAAAGAGGAAGTCCCTAAAATTTCTTTTCTCTGAATTAGTTCTGTCTCAAACCAGTTATCCATGGTGCTGGGTTGTTCACATTAGAATTTCAGTGCTAATAAAAATATCAATTCATAAGATCATTAACCTTACGATTCATAAGACTTCCTCTGCTTGAGGAAACTGCCATATGCCCATGTCTGAAAGTTGAATAATTTCCCATTTTTAAACTTTCTGCTTCCCTAATAAAATGCTTATAGCCTAACTTTTAGCTGTTCACACATGCAGTGCAACTCTTAAATCAGTGATACTATTCCTTAAAAACTGGAATTTCTTGACCTCTTATTCATAAATTCAAAGTAGCTTTTTTTTTAATTGCTTGGTCTTATGAATTTTTCTAAAATTAAAAAAAATATATACACAGACATTACATATCAATTTATGTTTTAGTAAAACTCAGGAAGATATTTGCCCATCCTCATCAGTCTCCATTTATTTTTATATTCAAATTAATATATGTGATTGCATTTCCTTAGGCAGTGATGTCCTTTATTTTGTTTTGAATTTACCTTCTAATAGTAGAAAATTAATAGATAAAATTAGCAATACCTTCGTATGTCCCTCTCTACTTATGACTGTACCACATTGTGAGGTGCAGTCCAGTATGATGTACTATTGAAGTGAACTGGCAGTATGAGTTTCACTCTTGTTTAGCTATTCCATATGTACAATTTGCAAGGGATTTTGCTGGAATTCTGAACAGAATTATCTTTAAGAAGAAAATCACAGCGACATCTTTGTAGGCAAGATGGAGATACAGAGATGATTGTGTGTTTATTAATAAATCCACAATATTAGAATAAGTATACTTAATCTATGAATAAACCAAGAAGAATAATATGAACATTCAAATATAATCTTTATACTTTTACTTTAAATACCTAAATGAGCTAAATCTAGTATGTATCTTATGTATTATATAATTTTATGCATTATGTTTTAAGTCCTTCCTCAATTCTTCTTTATACTCAGGCTTTCTTGTGGGATACTTAATTACCTATAACCATAAAAATGTTTCTTAAACAAAAAAAGAAACCTAGCCAATATGTTGTGCTTTGCATCTGTTTGGATGGCATCCAAAAGCAACTTTCTCCCTAAATAATACTGAGTTATCTTCATTTTAGATGTATATAAAATTTAAAATTTTCACTGTTGGGCAGAGGTACTGTTTTTAAAATTCTTAATTCTAAAACTTTGAAGAGGCTAGCACTGCAGGTAAAGTTTAAGGTGCATTTCAGTGTGAAAAATCCAGGTGCAGCCTGCCTTATTGTGATAACATAAAGGAAATTGTGTGAAACATGCTGTACAGTAGCTACAGAGAGTAACATTAGGAATGTTTCTGTGCTGATCTTTTAGATGTTTAGGACTTTTTTCTTTACCTAATGATATAGTTCTTTATTCTCAAATATCCTTTTGTAGTAATGTATTTTCTCAGTTTTTCTTAACTGTGGTAGATTGACCACTGGTGTCTTGAGCTTTATTCACCAGTTTTCTTTCATTCCACATACCTCTAAGAAATGCATTTCTGTCATTTTGTGGTAAGGACATTGCTGAGGCAGCATGGCAATAAATTGCAAAGAACGTTTCTGCAAATGGTTTATTCTAGCACATCTCACTGGTACTTACATGCTTGAGTGACTACAGCCAAACACTCTTCCTTAGTTATTACGAAATCCCCCTTCCCACTTCTTATGTAATTATAGCGCAAGCTATTTCTGATTCTTAAGTTTGAGTAATTTCCCTGAAGCAATGACATAAGAACAGCAATAATTCACACTCTGATATGCCTATACAATGGCGGAAGCTTACCAAGTTAGAGAATGAAATGCCCAAGGTCAGTGACAGTGCAGTGCAAAATTTTCTTTGTGAAACAGATATAAACACCTAATTCTAAAAAAGTTCAGCAATCGATTAAAGTGGAGATACTGATTTCTCATAGAATATATTTCTTTGTCATCTGAGTTCTTTATTTTAGAAGTTCTTTAAGGTGCAACGGTTTTCCAGTCTTTCATTCAGAGATGCAGTAAGAAGTACCCAAGTCCCAAGAAAGATTAAACTTGTCATATTTGGAATTCAATCCTACCCTTTGTTTACTTCCAGACTTTTTTTAAGCTCTACAATGCCACAAAAGAAATGTCCCTTCACAGGTCAGTGCCTTAACTATAAAAGTATAATGTTTTTTGCCTGCTTTTTCTGTCCCTGTGGTTTGAGGTCTCTTATATCATGGCACAGCTTCAATTGGAAGGGCACGTGATACCGTTGTCTAGACTGTTCTGCAACTTAGAATTTTCTGGGGGAAATGGTGCATGGGGCTTTGAAGTACTCTGAGGAAAAAATCAAGTCAAGATCTCCCACTTCTCTCGTGGAGACTCAAATTATCTGGATGTGCCATGATTCTTATCTCCTTAGATTTTCTCTTAAAGAGAAAAGAGTTAAGAGGAGCTTGTGATCTGAGTCATGAGTTTAGAAATACTAATGTGTAGACAAGAAGAGAAACTGGAATAGACCTCTTCTGTTTAACATTTCCTCCCACCTATGCTTCCCCCGTTGTTTCCTATTGGTCAGTTCGTCCCAAATGTTTTATGTTTTCTCAGTTGCTTTTGTATAGTACTTACCACTTTCTGTTAATTGTATAAAACATTTGGGCATGTCAGTTGAGGGAACAAAACTATTCTCCTTATGTCAGGTACCAATGTTTTGGTAACTTTATTTAATACATAATACATATGTGCTGAAAGTACATATTAAAAATAGGTATTAATAGGTTCTGTCCCTCCTAAGTAATGATGGCAACAGTAACTAGCCAAAGAGGTCTAAAATACTGTTAGGAATTAAGTGTAAACTCTGAAATTACTAGAAGTATTACTAACTCAAGCTGTAAGTGGAACTGTTGTGTATTAAATGACTCATATTTGTGAGTAACAGGACTAAGATTGCAAAGTAACCACATAAAGAGCAAAACTTGGGTTTGGGACATCCATTCTGTAAAAAAAAAAAGGGGGGGGTGGGGAAGCAGAGGTTCTGGGCTTTATTTTCAGTGTGCTAATAGAATGTCAACTTTTAAAAACTTGCTTTTTGAGCAATCTGTTGATTTGATTTGTAACCAGGTACTAAGTTGCAATAATTTATAAGATATGAAGGATAAATATTGTGTATTATTGCAATTCTTGCAATTTAGATATTTGTTAAAGAAATACTAGTCACAAATAAAACCTATCCTGAGACATTCACTGCAGTGCCCAGGAATCTGCTGTATTTCTGGAAATAAGCAGGTCTTTACAATGTGGTGTTTACTGCCTGGAGTGATAGGCTTTCTCTTAAATTCCATGCAGCAGGAGAACAAATGGTCATTGGCTGTTCTTAGATGCTTTAAATGTAATTAAAAATCATTACTCAGTTTGGACTAATGCCAGACATGTAAAGTTTTATGAAAATAGTGATAGACAAAATGACTATTGATACAAATGCTATTATTGTCTGTTGTTAACAACCATGTAATTGTCTCTAATTCTTACAAGAAAAAAATGGAAGAGAGTCCTAAATAGCTCTGGATAGTAAATAATGACCATAATGACATTGTACTTAAGTAGCATTTAAAATTATGGATATTAAGATAAAGTTCTATCTGTGGGGATCACAACCTGGAAATATTGCACAATGCAACTCCCCTGTTAACTTCATTTTATTTGGGCTCATTATAAAAGAATATGAGTAAATGGGAAACAAACTGAAACCCAAAGGCTTACAGATACCAGGACTTGAAGCAGAACTCTTTTGAACTGTATTACAATTCCACAAAATGTGAAAAATACTCAAGAGAGATGATTTACATATCAGTGACAACCAACACAGCTTTTATGTGAAACACCAAAGTAAAGTAAAACTTAAATATGAAAACTTGCAAAAGCAAGAACAATTTACCATGCACTGGTTTTAGAGGTACACGGAGAAGACATCAACATATTTCATCAGGTTGATAAATTGAAGACATAATTATATGAATAAATCCAAGGTTTTGATATGACTCATGATAAGTTATACATTATTGTGCTGAGTGGGTAAGATCTGTTGTAGCTCTTGAATAACCCAATGTCACATCACCAAGACTAAGATTTCCCTTTGTAACAAAGTCTGCACATAACTAGTGCATGTACAAAAAGTAGTTCCAGTAAAGTTGGTGGTATGTTTAAGTCCCTGCAGATCAGTACCCAAAATAACTTCAGCACAGGAAAAGTGAAGCAAACATGAAAATGCATCTGATATAATATTGAACATAGCTCCAAAACCCGACTACTTTCTGTAGCTTCAAACAGAATGAAACAGGTGGGGTTTTTACATTGGTGTTTCTTTGATCAAGGTGCTATGATGGTGCTGGTAAATCTTAACTCTGAAAGAGTAAGGTTGAAGGCTACAGCTCCATAATATCAATTAAGCACTAGTAGGTATCATCATGATATAAAGAATTACATCTAGGCCATGTTCACAAGTTTTATAAATCACTAAATTTACTAGGAGTTAGAAATCCTTACATAGAGACATTTATATACACTTTTTTGGGCAGCTATTATTATCAGATCTCCATCATGTAGGATGAAAGAATCCGTTAAAACACAATTGAGCACAATTTGAATGGGATTTGTTTACCTTGCTTAAGGAAGACTTCCAGTTACAGAGGGAGGGATTTCCTGAGCAATGAATACTTGCATAGCCAATCTCCAATGGGGTACTTCATTTTTCAACTGTTTTTATTGTCTCAGTAGGCTATCAGGAACTGGAAGAGGAGGGTGGAAGCAAAATTTTCACTAACTTAACAGAAACTAAATGCTTCATAAGTTCCTAGGTCTCTTCTCAGAAAATGCCAATAGTTTTCTAAAGTTACTGCATAAATGTGCTTTGAAAGTCAATGTCTTTTCCATTTCTTTTACACATCTTTTGACAATGAATTATTTTAGCTATCAAAAGTCAGATTTTTTTGTATGAATCAGACCCATTAAAATATGACAGTACGAACTGAGTGAAATCTTCCAGGTTATAAAGTGAGATATGTTAAAAATCAAAGTGAATGGTGTGAAGTGTGGAAATGTACACATCTTTTAGTTGAGATATGACATGTAGAGATTTTAATGGATTGAAGCTGGAAGGAGAAAAGCATGAACAGTACTACACACTTCTGCTCGATAGCGTGGAAGACCATTCAGTGCATTCATCTCTGATAACGTCAGTAAGGCTTATAAAAAATTTCCTCAGTTGTAAGATGGAGTAATTTTAATTCAGAAGAACTGCATGATAGGGAGATGCTGAATACAGCACTGGTTATTAAGAATCTATATTTCTTCTCAAAATACAATTTCTTTGCCTTGCCTTGAAAAAATTATTCATCCCTTTAGTGAGCTTCTATAGGTGACTACTTCAAACCAGCAAGTGACTTGTATTCCTTTATGCTTTAAGCATGTTCCTTTTGGCTACATCTATCTCAGGGCATCCATTCCTCAAACAAAAGTTTCTTTTCCAGATAAAATTCCTGGTTTAATTACAAATAATACAATGTTTTATATCAAATAATATAATAATTAGTTATGTAATACAATGCATAGTTTACTTTAAAGAAATGCCTAATTTGACCCATAAAGACATTATGCCTAACACATGGTGGTTTCAATAATTCTACTGTACACATTCTTTAGTATGCTTTGTTAGTATTCCTGTTACAGTAATTATTATGGCCTTCTAAATATATTTTAATGATGTAGATCTCTGTGCAGGGGTTTTGTGTGCATTTGGTGGGCAAGTGAAAGGTAGCTTAATGGATAATAAGTGAACAGGGAATCTTGTGTTACAGTTCATTAGCTGTTGTACTGTTTAACTGTGGAAGGAGATTGTTTAAATACTGATGTGAGAAAAAAAGGCTTCAGGAAGAGGAGGAGATTTCTGGCATTGATTTCAGTGAGAGGTAGTTTTGAAGTTTTTTGGTAGGAGAAGGCAGAACATTATGGGGAGTACTGCAGTAGCAGAGTACATGTAGCCACCTAATGTTAAGAATTTACTAGTTTAGGAATGATCTGTTTTGTGACAGCTGGTCTGGCAACAATTCTGGGCTTAATTTACTAGTGTGGATGTAGCCTCTGAGAATCAGAGATACAATAAAAAGAATTTTATATAGGGAATTTCCCTGATCCACAGATCCTTCAGAGCTAATTGAAGGGTGCTAGACAGTCTATTGTTAAAGGACTATTTCCCTGGTTTCTGTGGTGTGTTAGTACAACTGGAGAACTTTCTATCCAGAAAAAAATCCTGTGTTTGAGCCTACTGAATAATTACAATATTATTTTTCCTTCCATACCTGCTTTAAAAAAGTGACACTGCTGATGGCAAACCCCAAAAACCTGACACAGCACACTTTTATATTACATACTTGCACTGAAGAGGTATGAGGAGTAGTAATATGCAGGAAGTGCTGACAAGGGTGCAGCAGGCTAAATGCCAATTTATTTAACTAAGGAACTAAGCCTGAAATCAATTAAAACTCAATTGTATATAGCAATTTGGAAACAAATAAGATTTCATTCCTTGCTACACTCCTGCTTCTTTTACACATTAAATTCTTTACTGATTTACAGTCACCTCTAAACTTACCTTTCTTGAACAAGGTGATACAAATATAGTCTTAGTAAAAGAACAGACTATAGAAAGGGAAAAAATAGGAAGGGTGGCAGATGTTCCTTATGATTATTCTTTTTTTCAGAGATAGTCAGGTCACAGGCTTTTGCTGGAGTTCCTAACACAACCCAATACACATACTTAGGCTTTAAATATCTCCACCAGCTGTCATACCAAGCATCATAAGGAAAGGAGAGCTGTGTGTGTAGTGTGGGTTTTGTGTGTATGATTGTACTTCTGCACACATATTCATGTTTTCTGAGAGAATAGAAATACATTAGACAAGTCCTATTAGGATGAGATAATTATTAAAAACAAAATGGAGATAACCAGTCAGGAACGTAGCACAAAGGATAGGTAATTTTCTTTTATCTTTTTTTTTTTTAAAAAAGGGAATCCATTTTATTCACATTAGAAAACAAAATCCTAGACTGTAAGTGTTACTCTGCAGCATTTTTAATAGACATTTGTACTGGGTTTGCATGACAAGGCTGGGTAGGGGGTGGGGGGGCGCTACTGGGGTGGCTTCTGGGAGAAGCTGCTAGAAGTTTCCCCTATGTCCAACAGAGCCAGTGTCAGCTGGCTCCAAGATGGACCCACTGTGGGCCAAAGCTGAGCCCATCAGCAACAGTGGTAGCGCCTCTGGGGTAACATTTTTAAGAAGGGAAAAAACCTGCTGTATAACAGTAGCCAGCAGAGAGGAGCGAGGCTATGTGAGAGCAACAACTCTGCAGACACCAAGGTCAGTGAAGAAGGAGGGGCAGGAGGTGCTCCAGGCCCTGAAGCAGAGATTCACCTGCAGCCCATGGTGAAGACCATGGTGAGGCAGGTTGTCCTTCTGCAGCCCATGGAGGGTAACAGTGGAGCAGACCTCCACCTGGGGCCCATGGAGGACCCCACACCAGAGCAGGTGGATGCACCTGAAGGAGGCTGTAACACCATGAGAAGCCCATACTGGAGCAGGCTCCTGGCAGGACCTGTGAAACCATGGGGAGAGGAGCCCACTCTGGAGTAGGTTTGCTCACTCATAGAACTAGTGACTCCATGGGGGACCCACACTGGAGCAGTCCATTCCTGAAGGACACATTCTGAATGTAGCCCCAACCCAGGACGTTGGGAACCTCTGTGGGACCAAGGATGTTGAGGCCAGGCTGGGATGCCAACCTGTGAATGGGGGTCAGGATCAGGCCTGGTGAGGAGAACAGGGGTTAGACACAGCCCCAGGATGGCTGGACAGGGCCATGAGGATGTGACCAAGCTGGGTTTCTGTTGATCTGCAAGTTCCAGTTCATTTCTGGTACCATTTAGAGCAGTCAGAGGATTGCTCTAAACTATCCTAAGCTGCAGTTACACCCAAATTAGTTTACCTAGTGCTCTGCCAGAGTGCTTCCCCCCCCAATACTTTAGACCTGTGGTAATGTGGAAAAAGAGGAGCTGGTATACGGACAGTTCAGCTGGCTCTGTCTATGTATCTTATGTAATTGGAAGTTACAAGCTAGAAGATAGCGGCACGAGAGGGATATTAAAAATGAGTGTATTTTACTCATGTTTTGTTTGCTGTTGTGACTTTAAAGTTCATTTTTTTTTAAATCCTAAACAATTCCTTTTTATTTGGATAAGAATGGCTAATTTCTAAATATTTTTTTTTAAATAGTAATTGTTTTCTGAGCTTAAGCAGAGTGATCATGGTCAGAAACTGCAGGTACATTCAGATAAGCAATGACTTGAATATACTTTGGTTTGCTTTGCTTGTGACTGGTAACATTTATAGAAAGAATCCTGCCTGGACAAAGAGATAGACAGGATGACCTAATAGGTCTTCTCCATCTTAGTCCTGTGGTTCTGCTATTTCATAAAATACATTACAAATAGATTTGCATAACAGACTGGAACAGCTCCAAGCAAGCCATTTCAGTCTCTCAGGAACATAACAAATAGGTAATTTAAATGCTGCCTAAAATCATATTTACTGCTCTCTCTGCATTTATTCTTCCATTGGAGATTACAAAATACTTCTTTACCAAAGAACTCTGTCTAAATAATTTTAAAATATGTCTTTATTGACTGAAGTCAGAGGACTCAGAGGAAACACTGAGGTTTTGTCCTTAAAGCATGTTGCTCATGTGCCTTATTTTTAAGACCAAGACCTGTAAGAGCAAGTTCTAAAAGTATCAGTAGTCTCAATTTGTTGATGAATTTCATCAGAAATCTCTTTAGCAGTAGTACCATGCTAAATGTGTACTTTCATTACTTACGTAATGAAAAAGCTAGTGTCAGATGCAAGTAGTCTATTGAACAAAAATAAACCACAAAAAGTGTGTTACCATTTGAAAAACAAGCTGGTTGAATCTCCCCTTGAAGCCTTTCATTGATGAACTGGAAGATTAATCATGTACCCTGGCTACATCCCTTAGAAATGGGACTAGCCTGTCACAAAAACACAATGAAGGAAACAGGCACACTTCTACAAAGCTTGTCAATGACCTCACCCTGGTGGGTATATGCCTGCTTATTGCTATCTTTGCCTCAGGCTTTCTACCTGAGACATGGCTTCCATATGATATGCTGAAGAACAGTGTTCACGTTGCCCTCTTTACTTCCCTTCATTTTAGAGCTGCTTAATTATCCTTTCTCCAATACATATTGTGCTGAGGGTTTATTTAAAAAACCAGGTTCACTGGAATCTGAATATCTTAGAAGCCAAATAATGCAGTGAAGACAGACGTGATGGGAGGTGCCTTATTATAAGATACTTTTTCAACCTAACTTCATATGATACAATAGGATTTATTGATGCAGGCTCAGCATTGATTGGCTTTTCTGACTTTGAACTGACTTTGAAAACACTACCTATACATTCCTATACTGAATTTTCCAGCCCTAGTTACCAGGTAGTTGCATTGGTTTAGTTCAGCTGCATTGTCTCCGTATGTTCCTATGGAGCTGTTTGGTTCTCTTTGAACCCGCAATACCAAATTTCATGTACAAAAAAAGATATCAGAAGGACCTTAATAGCGATTTCAACCCTTCCTCTTTGTGTTACTTTTGGGCATGTACAAAAACATGTACAAGATGTACATAATTTAAAAATACTAAACAGTTACTGGCTTATATGACACATCATGTAGCTACAGCTAGCAAGCTGATAGGCATTAAATGTTCACCACCTCTGTAGGACACCTAATGAATCTTTGACCAGGTGGACATTGGTCAGGTGGGAAAGAGTGAGCCTGCTTTGCTTCTTGGATCAGGTTGAGCCTTGACATTGCTGAGCTACTCGCTGCCTAATCTCAATTTTTTTCCTCTAAGATTTTGATAACTATCTGATAGCATTTTTACTGATGAATGCTTGGGCTGCTTATGATTGTCCACTCATCAAGCTTATCTGTCTTTCATTTTACCTTCCTTACCTTGCATGGATCTAATATGTAATTTCCCGTAGTTCATTCTTAAAATTTAGCAATTTTCCTGGAAGTTTGAGTCAAGAATTTGCAGCTGTGCTATATCACAACTAGAGCTTTGATCCACATAGCTGAACTACTGAGTTGACAGTTACTGAAGTTCAGACAGTGGCATGTCCCTGCATCAACTTTGCAGAAGTCATAGGAACATGACGCATAGATACCCAAACTGGTGCAGCCAGAAGCCAGCACAGGTATAATAGGATTCACTAACTCATATTGTTCTTCACACTTTAGGAGAACCATAATTGTTCTGCCGTAAACTACAACTGAGGTATTAAACCTTGTCAGATCCAATCTGACTCGACTATGCAGCCAACTCAGTTTTTTCAGAGTCTCTAGCACTTTTAACCTACAGCCTGGATAACCTGTCCATGGATAATTGAAAGGTGCATATTTGATAATATTATGATTATGCTAGCCTTGGTATTTTATTTGGTAATTCTTGAAGAAAGGGCATTAGTCTTTCCTATTTAATATGTGAAAAGGGCAGAGTTCAACAACTGGGGGCCAAACTACAGGCTATCTTTTAGAAATATATCATGCTTATGATAAATGACTTTGAGTCATGATGAAATAACCTTTCTTTATTAAGGTCTAATACTTTCTGATTCTTCACAATGTTAAGAAGGTTTTGTTTCCAGTTGAAATATTTTTTTATTTCTAACTTTACCTTCCAAACACTGGACCTTGTTATGGTTTTATATATCAGATTAAAGGTGCTTTCCACTGGACTTGTTTTTTACCAATTTTAAGAAGGAGACAAGGACAACTTCTAATAACCGTAAGGTTAATTAACCAATTGTTATTGGAAATATTGTGAGCAGAGATAAAAATGTAATGTAAAAATTGTAAATGATGCATTTTCTGAGTCTAGTAGAGGAAAGGTATGAACAGGAAATATTAAATAATGAAGCAGACTCAGAATTTGTATTGAAGTGCATTTGCAATAGCAAGCAGGTCTGTCTGGTAAAGTAGGACATTGCCATGTTTGTGTAACAGGAAACAGTACCACAGGCTGCTTCTGGTGCAGCAGTATGAGAGCAGTGTATGTCAGTCTTCCTTGCTTTGCTCCTTTCCGGGGTGAAACAGACCAATATATCCTGTAGATATGTTAGCCTCATGTTGCTTTTAAGCATTTATGTTTTAAGAATTCCCTGTATTTACAACATCCCACACACACTTCAAAATCCCATTGAGGAAAACTTACTTAGCTGAAGAGTTTACCCTGCCTCTTACCATGTTTATTTCTGTTCATCTGGTTGTACACAAGCAAAAGTACAGTTATGGTGGCCAAGGAACACATAGCAGAAGTAAACTCAGTACATTGTGCTTTTTAATTATTTTTAAACAGTTTTCACTTCTAAGTGTGGTACTTTTAAAGGTCCAAATAATTATATTGAATAATGTGTTTTTTTCACAACATTTTAAATGAAGATGTGTTCTCGTATTTCACACTAGATAAAATATGGATGAAAAATTAAAGGAACTTTCAAGAAGATTACAATAGCATTATACTTTAACCAGGTACCAACTCTGCCCCAACAAAAACATGTATTGCTCATCTTTCTGTCAGCCTGCCTTGTTCTCTTATGATGGAGAAAGATACTGTAGTCACTCTTTAAGGATAGAAGAACTTAGTAAAGCAAGTAGTTCTTTTTATTAAAAAGACCAACTCTAACTTTGTCTTTATATTCTTTAGAATATGTGGTAGCTGGAAGAAAGAATTAGAAATAGAAAAAGAATGAAGGCTAATCCTCAATTTAGCGGCATGAATTAAAAAGATCACTTTCAAGGCCTGCTACTTTTCATTGCAAAGATCTGAATGGCAGTGTCTCTTTCCCAGTGTGACCCTTCTTATTGTTGAATAAAGGAATGTATTTTTTCTAAGAAAGAGAGACATATGGGAGCTTCAGTAAAGTCATCAAAGACCATACTGTTCTCATAGAAATTAGAAGAAAAAGGTATCTTCATACAAATCTGTCTGTGAAGAAATCAGAATTTTAACAGCGGCCATGGAATATTGTTTATATTAGGCTTAAATAATGTAGAGAAATGGTCTACTTGAGGTTGTTTTTAAATTATATATTTATACACAAATATTGCTTCCTGTGTTCCGTTATCCTTTCTTCCTTATTATATTTCATAAAATATCAGGCAGCCTACAGATGTAGGCTGTAACAGTAACAGCTGACAGTCATGCAGCTCTGCTGCCAGCAGGTCCTTCCTCCTTCCCTCTGTGTCAATGAACTCCAGCATCCAAAAAGCAGTGGTAGCAATGCACTCAAAATAGTTTTGGAATGGTTTTAATTGTTCAGTTGTGCTGAGGTGTTAGAAATGATCCAGATGTCCTACTAACTAATCTTGTATTTCCATGTTACTTGAGGGCACTGTCAATTTCCTTCAGTTCCCTAAGATTTAATTTTCACATTACATTTTTATCACCAAACAAATGCCATTGGAAACTGTTTCTTTAGCAAATCTTAGTTTAGTGAAAAGTGGAAGAACCATGGAAAGAGATTTCCCCAGATAGCGCAGGCAATAAAAATAAATGTATCTCTTTAAAAAGAGTTTTATTCTGGATTCCAATAAAACGGAGAAATTCTTCTTTCTTTTTCCCTTTTTTTAAAGTTTAATAAGGGTTACAGTAGTGTGGTTTTAAATAATATCAGAGGTTCTAATTATTTTTGTTAAGAATCATGAAATACTTCTAAGCTGTACTTATTACATTCAATTTCAAATCACATTTAATTATTATCTCCTAAATAAAAGGAAGGAATGAAAAATTATGAAGTCTGCACAGACTGAGCATATCTATTTGAATTCACTCTCTAAACCTTGAGCTGCTAATTTGATTATGAATTGAAACATTTGTGGGGACTACTAATTCCATTGCAATCTTTATTTCAAATACCCTGACTGATGGCTCTGCTTCTCTGATAACCTTTTGCAGAGTGTATCAGATTCCTTTGGGATTTTTTGCTACTTTTCTAACAAAGAGAAGAGTACTTTCTGACCTCAAGTCTGCAGTTTAACAAGACAACAGATGAGAATGCTGAAATCACAACTGTGGCTTCCTTTCCTTCCATTGGGTGAATTTCTTCATTTTAGTTGGGTGCAAGGTCAGGGAAGTACTGTTACAGGCAGAGAGGGAACCATATTATTAGCTGGATCATTTGTATGTGCCTCTGACTACCTGAAATTAAATTAATTCTGCTTCTTTCTATAAATGGTTTGGCACTTTCCAGCTTGGTTTGATAACTGAATTTGAAGGAATTATTTCTGTCTTTTTTTTTTTCCTTCTGCTGGTGGATCAATATTCTATTTTCCACTTATTTTTTGAACCTCTTCGCCCCCACTCTGCTTTAAACTGACTACCAAGCGGGTAAAATATTGGGATGGAAATATTCAAGAGTTACACACTAAGAGAGGATATGCTTTTGTTGTGGCTACTTGAAGCCTGGGGAATAACTAAAGAATTTGAATTAGAGGCAGATAAAGATACTGAGAGTTGCTTGTAATTGAAAGATGTTGCTCAGTTCTCCAATTTAGGTTCACTGGTTTACTAAGCTTTGTATTACTAAGACACCCCTGCAAAAGTTAGAATACTTTACTATGAGATCTGCTTGATATATATGGTGCCTGTAATGAGGTTTTAAAAGGACATACAAATAGCACAACATGGCAAGTAAACTTTTATTCTTTTAGTGCAGCAGACTGCCTACAGTAGCGCAGTTCTTTTTCCTGTATAATTATTCTATTGCTGAATATGGATTACATTCTGTGGATACCTGGAAAAGTTACTGGACTTTTCTGTGGGGTTGTAGAGCTGACAGGCATTACTGTGTCCTTGAGAATTCTTTATATGCTAGCTATTTTGAATCATAATATAAAAAAACCATGTCACTTAAAAAATTTCCAAGAAACAGAACTGGTAATGTCATAAACAAGAGGAGCTCTTTGGGGCATGTTGACCTACTGTAAATAATTTCCAAATGAAAACAGTAGATTTTGAACATTTATTTGAAGAAAAATAGAATAGGTAGTGATGTTTTGGACCTCTAATTTGTGTTCGTTCTATGATAGGTTTGTCTCTTTTCTCTGTGACTGTTTTTTAATATGAAGGACATTGCACAAATCCAGCCAATTTCTGCTTTCTTAGGATATTGTCAGAAGAAATAACACAGTCAGGTGTGGTTTTCTGTTGGTTATTGAGAGCCTGAGTCTGTAGCAGAATAGACTTTCACAACGAAAGGTACTACGGACATGTCTTGGATCGAGCTGTAAGGAGATCTGTGGTGAAAAGACTACATTACTCAGCTCCAGCTTTCTCAGACTGTATTTCTGTGGCACTGCACTGTTGGTCATAAGCCCTGCTGATTAACAGAAAGATGACTCTTCATAGTTCAGGGAAAGTTCTTCACAAGTTCCAATAAACTGCTTTCAGGGATCCAGATCTGTTCAGGTTCCCTTTTCTGGTCTGCACTTGTGACAATCACTACTGCACAAAAAACACAAGTCAACAATCAAAACTAAGGATGCCACACCAGTGCCCTAAACCCACATTCTGCTTGGCTCTATGAATCTTGGCAGTATGCTTAGCCCCCAGGCAGTCCATTGCTTAATTCAGAGGTCCTCAAACTACAGCCCGCGGGCTGGATACGGCCCCACAGGGTGCTCAATCCGGCCCCCGGTATTTACAGAACACCCCCACCGGGGGTTGGGGGCGGGAAACAAAGCAGCCACAGATGGCTGCCTGCCACTTCATCCGTGCGCCGGCCCCCTGCTTAAAAAGTTTGAGGACCCCTGGCTTAATGTGTCCTCCATTTGGAATCATCATTTTAAGATACAACTCTCCCAAATCTCTAGAGAAAGCCTTTATCTTTAGACTTGGTACTGGGAGCCAAAAAGCTAAACGTGTGGTATGGCATTTCACTCCTGGGCACATAACTCACTGCTCAACCTGTACTTACATATCTGTCTTGAACTGGTTGTTGTTAAGAACTCTGACTAAGATTTGGGCGTGACAAAGTTTCAAAGTATGTTTTTTTGAGGATGAAGCAGACTCAGATTCCGTGCATTTTCAATAGCAGGTCTGTCTGCAAGGTCTATTAGCTTGTTTTTCTTTCCTAAATGGTTTTTACTTCTGTTTGCACTGTAGAGCCAGAGGAGTTAATGAGCTGGATTCTGTTCTGTCTCAATACCTACAGAATTCACAGCTAAATTTTAATTTTCAAGATAATTTTGAGGGAATTATATTAAAGGCATTAATAAACAATTTGGTTAGATTTTGATGTCCCTATGTGAATTCTAAGTATTAGATCTTGAAAATTCTTAAGACAATGTATTTCAGTCTCAGATCCTAGAAATTCTTATTGTACTCAAAACCCACTTATGTGGAAAAGTCAAGCAACTTCAAAGCAAAGACAGTAAAGACCTTTAATGGCAGCATACTTGTTGTCTAAAACTGTTTCCAAATTACTTTTCCTGAACTAGGAAAATGGATTCCATGTTCCAAAAATTACAGTTGAGGGGAAAAACAAAGAAACAAAAAGTTACTGCTTTGCATAAGTAGCCCCAATAATGGCAAAGAAAGTGGCTGAAAAGTTGTGTGATTGTCAGGAACCATTTTCTTAATAATTGCTAAATCGGTACAGAGGAAAGCTGGTAGAAACGTTCTTCGAACACAACGTGAACATCACAGTGACAATTCATCAGTCCAGGTGAGACAGTTTTGAACCCACGAGATATACTACCAATCATAGTTACTTTTTAATTTGCTCTCTCCAAGCCTTCCTGGCTGCTGACAATATCTTTACTTACATACCCACGGCCATACCTGTCTTCTACTTCATTGCCAGTTTTAACTTATGCAGTAGCATCAGTACTCAACGTACTCTTTCCTTCTGTAGAATTTGTTACAGTTCTTTTTTGGACCAGAAGTTGGTGTGACTCTGAAGTCCATTCTACCTAAATGCATGGGCTTTTGATTTAGATACCAATCTGTTCCTAGAGAGGGTGGTTGCCGTTTCACAAGCGTGCACATACCCTGTTACTCACCTCCACTCAGGTATTGTCTTTCACTGGTTATTACTAGAGCATCCAACCTGTGCTATTTGGGAAGGCAGGAATTACTGCCCCTTTAAACTGAGGCTTGATGGGACCTCCTGTAAGGAATTCTATGGGACCTGCTTTCTGAAGTTCTCAGTTCCTTTCGGGCTGTGGTAGGAGGTCTGCTAGGAAATGAAGGTAAAGGCAGAACCAGCTTCACTTCTGTCTGATTCTGATTAATTCTCATATGTTTGTTTTAATCCTATTAGGAGATGGTAGTCGTCTTTAACATTCACAGAATGGAGTTTTTTTATCTTGAGCTGCGATCAAGGGGTAAAAGGAGAGTTTTCTGTAGGTTGCTAAGCCTAAGAAGATTAAATTATTTCCTATATGTATGACACTGAGCTAGTACCACACTCCAGTTTATTAAGAGTTAAACGGCTTTTCTGAGATACTTCTTTCATTCGATTGACAGAGATTAAATTAAAATTTCTGGGGTATTTTCCATTGCTTTTTCCTTATAACTGGATCCATTTGAGAAGCCATTGCTAAGGTATTATCTAATGCCCTGCTTCTATTTCCCAGTATCATTTTTGGTTTTAGGGTGAATTCTTCAGAATAATTTTAAGGAAAATACGGATTTTGTTTATGATGGCAAGCTTCTGTTTTCACCCCAAGTAGAAACTACATTTTTTCTTCCTTCAGCTACTGGTTTATTGTGTCTGTTCTTTAAGAAATACTGATTTTATTTTTTAATACCAAGTTATTCTGTACTTTCAAGACAGTAATAGTGAAATAACAGAAGTATAGACAGCCACATCACTTCCGAAGTCTTGCTGTTACTATAGGACTGTTCACTATAATGTCTCTTCACTGAAAATGCTTATTTCCAAGAAGCTCATAGAACTTCATGAAAGAAGGAAACAATAAAAATTAAATTAAGCAAAATGAATGTTGTCTGACCTTTTCTGTGTTGCTATTGTTTGGTGAAATATTGTTATTATTGCAAGATTAAACATCTAACTTTAGTTCACAGTGCTCCTTTTAGATCAGTAGCTGCTTTTTCTGCTGGGATTTATTTAGAATGCCTTAGTAGCATTAGTGTCCCTGTGGCTTGGTCTAGTTTCCATACCTGAATTCCTCTTATCTGTTAGAAAAAAAAACCCTAAAAAAAGTAAAAAACCCCACCCACATCCTTGATTATTGCCTCTATGGATTAAGTAAGAAGAGAACAGATAATTTAGGTGGCTTCCACTGCTGAGTAAATGATGTTCAGAGATATACAGCTGAGAAAATACCTGATCATGTGATGATACAATATGCTTTCAAGTTCTTTCAAGGGCTTACTGAAGTACAAAAGTACATTTTACAAAGATTACAGTAGTATCTTTCCATTGTTTTCTTCTTTCTTGTAGAAGTAATGATGATTGCTTTTTCTTTCCTCCTTTTGAAACAGTTTACTTTTACGAGTTAGTCTGTGTGTGGCATAAGCAGGTCAAGTGTCTCAAGCTGGAGTACCAGAACTGTCTTTTACTGGTGGTATTGGCACCACCAAGTGCTTTGAACAGAAAATAACATTGACCGATACAGCAATAGATGTTGGCCTGAAATACTTGAGCTTACATTGTCAATCTGAAAAGGTACTACAGCTACAAATTGCACTAGATGAAGAAAGTTTTTGAGTAGCTGGGAGTCTTGAATAAGGGAGGTAAATAGCCACGGTTCAAAGTGGGGAGAGGCCTCTACATATGAGTTCACGTCAAATATGCCTGCTATTTCAGCCTGCAAGTTCACTACTTGTTTTCAGCAGTAATATTTTGATAATGGGTTAATGGAGATTGTTATGATGGGAAGGTAATTAATGAACTTGATAAGGTAAGGAAGGGGGTGCCTACTCTGCCCTGTTCATTGTAAAGCAAATAGTCTCTTGTGAATGCTATCTTCATTTACCTCCAACAGTTCAATTAATCTTAATTAGACTTGTCTATTAGGAGATTTGAGTATCTGTATTTAGTGCTGAAGCTTTTTGGGTGCTCCTGTCCACCAAACAGACTGAAAAAGAAGTGCAATTAATTGAATGATGGAGGGTAGTAGGAAATGAAGACTGTTTCCACAGGATGTAGGCAATTGTCCTGGTTTCAGCTGGGATGGAGATAACTACCTTAGGAGCTAGTAAGAGCTGTGTTTTGGCTTTCATGTGAGACTTTTCAGTTCCCCAGGCCTTGTTAGCAAAAAGGCTGGAGGGGCACAAGGAAATGGGAGGGAATACAGCCAGGACAGCTGACCTAAACTGGCCAAAGAGACATTCAATACCACGGGACGCCATGCCTGGTATACCTGGGGGGTTGGTTGGGGCAAGTAGATCGTTGCTCGGGGACTGGCTGGACATCAGTTGGTGGGTGGTGAGCAGCTGCATTGTGTACCACGTGTTTCTTTTTCCCTTTCCCTCTGGATTTTAGTCTTTCCTTTCCCCTTTACATTATAACTGTTATTGTCATAATTGTTTTTGTTGTTCTTTCATTTTATTCTATTTCAATTATTAAATTGTTCTCTCAACCCTCGAGTTTTACATTCCTTTCCAACTCTCCTCCCCATCCCTCTGTTTGAGGGGGAAGTGGGCAAGCGGCTGCGTGGCACTTGATTACCAGCTAGAGTTAAACCATGACAGCAATGTGTGATCCTAGAGAGGGACTGCACTTTTAAATCTTTACCATTTCTTACAAACCAGATGAAATGCCTCCTTGAAGGCACTCTGCAAACAGAGGCAATGCAGAGAATATATTAAACACAGTATCTCCATGACAGTGCCTGTATTAAAAATGGATGGACAGCTTCCGAATACCCATTGTTTACTGTCACCACAGATAGGATTCAGCTAATGAAACAGCTAATTAGATTTTTGTAATCCTGTTGTCATTGTTTGAGAGGTGACACTTTGCTTGAACTTCTCATGTGGATCTCTTCAGTCTAGGAAGGAATACTTTCCTCTGGCCAATTTGGCTCTTGTCACTTTGCTGGAATGGCAGTTCCCTCTGTTGGTGTAATGAAATTACTGCCTTCCCAAACAGAACTATGTCACTCAGAATTTAAATAGAAAAGAATAGGGAAATGAGGATCCGATTAGTCAAACAGGCTTGTGTTCAAAATCCATTTCTGAAATCAAATAGTAGAATTGGATTGAGTTCATAATAAAAGAATTACTTAGGTATTATTGCAAACTGTATTGCATATTCATCGACTTGCTGAATGTGCGTGGATTTGCCAGGCATTCTCCACTTTTCACTCCTCATTTCTATCCAGTGCAGATGCAGGGAAGGGATAACAAGCAAGTTAAAAGCTGTCTAAATTAAGGAGTGATTAAGTCAAGTTTGGTTGGTGCTGAATGTTAATCTCACAGGCCACATTCTTCTGCAATGTAAGAAGGAGCAACTTTCAATGTAAGCTCTCTGACTTCAGCAGTGCGTTGTGATGAGACTAGTTTATGAGAAAATATAGTCTTTGAAGCTTAACTGAGTTGTGTGTTGATTTTTATTTTAAAGCCTCCTTGCTAATAGTATTTCTGTTGTTATTGATTTCTAACGGGAGTTGTGAGCATTATTCCCTTAGAGATTCTTATAAAATCCCTGCAGGTAGAGAAACAAAAACATACTGACCAGGAAATCTGTATTAATTGGTAACTCAATATAATTTGACTCAGAACATCTGGATTTCTGCCTGGGTGGTTCCCTGCCATCTGTAGGGCTCTGAGTTCTGTCCACAAGAAGCTCACTGAGCAGGTGAAATTATACTTAGGACAGTCTTGGTCTTAAGAATCTTTATGTTTAGTACGTTAAAATAACAAAATTGGGTGAATCAGCATACAAATTACCAGCCTTCAGGGCAGGTACAGTATGCTGAACAGCCTTGTTATTTTGAACATGTTCTCCAGACTTATATGATATAGTAAATACTGTAATGTAACTCAAAGTATCTATATGTATCTATATGGCAAGTGACCTGTACAACTGACCAAATTATAGGATTACTTGATAAAAGTATCTTGTCCACTGCTAAACTATTAACAGCAGAGGCCTATTTGGTCTAATTACATAAATGGTATATATGAATGCCCTGTATTTCTTAGCACTTCTAAATACAGGATCTCTGTCTGCCTTGCGACATCTCTGTTGTAGTAGATGTCATCTCCACAGTGTTAGGCAAATTTCAGCAAAGAAAGTCTTGGGTCAAGTGAGAGGCCAAAGAGGATTAGAAACTGCATCTCCTAACTGAGCTATTAAGTGAGTCTGTTTTATCAGCAACTTTTCATGTTATGCGTATCAGACTATTTTGATTCTGTGTTTTTTTTCTTGCACCATAAGAGCTGTGGTTTTCAGGAACTTGTGCCTAATGTTGAAGCAGGGACACTGTTGCCTTCAGTTCTTATTTAAGTGAGAGGACAACAGCTTTCTGCAATCAGATACGAACCACAGAATTAGTACCATTAAAAAAGGGAAGAAAAGAAAAGGTTAATTGCAAAGGACATTTTGAAAATTATTCCAAATTTTTACAGTGGATTCTATTTCTGTAGAATTTCATCAAAGTTTAGCTCTACTTTTCATAAATTACCTTTTTCATTGCCATTCTTTATCTGCCTTAGTATATTTAGAACTCAGCTGAATAACTGCTTTGCATTCTTCAGATGCTGTCATCCACATTTTGCGTAACTGAGATGTTCCATATTCAGAATACTTCTGAAATGGACTAAATTACATGGGACATAACTGCTTTCACAGCATTGTTGGAAGCCTTCTGCTCTTTTTCTTGGATATTTAAATGTTTAAACATTGTACTTAGAGTGTATGTCTAAGACATTGTCTCATACCTTTGAGTTTATTTTGTTTTTATAAATTGTCAAGAAGGTTTTTTTAAAAAAAAACTTTTAAAAATAAAGTAATATTTACTTTTACAGGAGGAATTGGCAACTTTTAATCATAATCTTTTACTGCTTATTTTGAAAAACAATTCTTTTTATGTACTGATTTTTTTTTTCACTCAACATTGAAATACTTTCTGAAAATGAGAATGGCTCAAGTACAGCAAGATGATTACAGTAGTACAGTACTACAGTACCTGTCCTTACCTAAAGGGGCTTTTTTTAGCATGTATAGGTCATGTCAAGGTTTCAAGGGTGCTGAAAAGAACAACTAATATATTTATGTTGGGGGTGTTGGTTCAGTTTTTAAATATGGACATCTGTCTACTAAAAAGTAAAAGAAAAAAATAATTTCACATTCTTCTTGATTTCTGAGGTATTAATGAGTTTGGTCACTACAGAAACAAAGTCAGTCCTTTTAGTAACATAACTGTAATTTAAAATCCTCTGAGTCATCTAGCTTTTCTGTGTAGCTATTCATTATTAGTGATAATTGCATGAAAAGAAAGTTGTTCATCTGCTCCTGCTGATTATTCTCCACCAGAAAACATAATCCTTTGTCTGTGGGCAGCACAATTAGTGGCTTTTGAGATTCTAATTTTCAATACCTGATCTAGTTATAATATACAAAGCAAAACACAGCAATAACAAAAAAAGCAAAATAATGGCACGAGGTGACATCAGTCTGGGAAAGAAAACTGAATTCTTCACCAGGTGGACCAAGTAATAGTAGCTTTTTCCCCCCTCTGGTAACTATTGTCCTTTGTAATTGGTGTTGATTTGGTGTTCTTGGCCTTATAAAAGTTATTACGTCATTCTAGAAGTGCGGTAAACTCCTACTTCCCCAGCTTTCATTTTATAAAATATACAAACATGAAAGTTGAACATATTAAAATCCTGCACTGCAGTTTTAGAGAATGTTTGCTCTTGTCTGATGATACAAATGGTGCTAAAATGTTAATTATGATGATTATTATTATAGTTTCTAGGTCCCATTATTTCAATGTGTATATTCTTTCAAATTTCTGGTGAGGGAAGTAGGTACTGTTACTACTGTTTTACAGATAGTCTTAGAAAGAAATGTACTTGCCCATGCCTTTGAAGGGAAAAGAAGCTGAGGTTAATCCTCTTGAGCCTCAGGAACTAATTATTAGTCCATTTCTATAAAACTCTTGCAAAAAAAAAAATTTCTATATTGATATATCTAGGGAATGTGCTCCTGTGTTTATTAACAATAGAAGTATGCCTATACTGAAAGAAAATTTATATTTACCCTTATGGAAAGTTAGTGAGGAAAGTCAGAATAGCCTTTGTGTCTATTCAAGTCTTTGTCAAGGCTACCAAGAGACTGCTGGTTAATACTACTGGATTTTTATGATGGAACCTTTGACAACCAGGAAGTTGAAAAGCATGGTCAGCTTATTTCTTGTAAGTTGCATATTTCTTATAAAAGACCTCAAAATGGCTTTCATTTCACTCAGTAATTTTGGACAATAATAACTTGAAAGACGCACCGACTTACGACCCTCAAAATACATACTGGTGGGAGACTGGATTTAACTTTTGAAATAGAAGCTCTTAAATATCTGATTGCTTCAGAAATGTTCTATTTGGGAAAGGGCAAACTGGAAAGATGGATTCCAGTCCATCTCTCAATTAAATTTTACAATTAGAAAGTTACAACTAGAATGCCTGTCTTTTTGATTCCTGGATAGATACAAAGCCTTTAAAACAAGATGAGATTTCTCATACTTCTGCAGCTGGACAGACATTGATCTGCCAGAATAATTGACTCCTGCCCTTTGCTTATTTAATCAGACAGTAGAAAACTTTGTAGTATCATTCTTAAATGGGGTGGGGGTTGGGGGGAAGCTTTCAATTAATTAAAACCTAAATGATATAAAACCTTGGTATTAATTGGAAGAAGTCGCTTCATCTTTCCAGAAATGTCACCCACAAAGTATGTCTCACAATGAATTCTAATGAGAAAAACTATCTGAGAAAGCTCTGGGGGTAGCTAAGTCACAAGAATTGTAGATCAGACCTGTCCCATTTCAAAGTCTATGAACACTTCACCTGTAGATCTGGTAGCCTTTATGCAAATAGCTCATGGTACCCAAAAAGAAAATCCTTTTAAAGAATGGTTAAATTGATTGTTAAATATCAAATTTCTACCTGTAGGATGGACTCCTAAGCACCACAAGGCTTTGAGAGAATTAAAGCTGGTTCTTTCTGAATGCTCATGTTTCTTACTGGGATTTTAGACAGCTTTTCATCTACTCTGCCAATGCCTTGATGGGATGGCCTTAGGGTATGACAAAGCCAGTTAGTGTTAAGATGCAATGAAATTCCACCAGTTATTTGTGAAAATCACTAAGCTCTTGCAGTAGCTGGCATATTGTTTGACGTTTTTAGACATTTAAGTAAAGTATAACACAGTTAATCACAAATACATAATACATCTCTCTTTCATTACAAGACCACATTTAATCTCACTTTCTATCACACATATTTAGGAATTCTTTGGACTACCTAGGATGGATTACATTAAAATAATTAACAGAATATAGAACTATTCCTGCTGAGTGAAATCATATTTTATGCTTCAGAAATAAAACATTAAGAAAATCAAATATGAAGTGCCTATCACCACAACACAGAGAGATTTTCTACAAAGTGATCATGTTTCAGTGACTCTTCTATAGGATTCTGGTATGGAGAACAGTCTTTTTCTCTCCTGGGTTACTTCTGGCCAAACAGTACAGCAACAAAAAAAGTGTGGGCTGTGCAGCCCATAAGTAGATTCATTACAAGTGAGAGAATGTTGCTTTGCCCTTCTACCTCTTCCTACTATCTGCCCTAATAAATGTAAAAGAAAAAAAACCTGGGGATTTTAAACATCACTATTCATCCACAGAGACAGATTCTTTGAAGAAAAGTGAGAAGCAGTTACAGTAGTAAAAAGGCATTAGAAAAGGATCATTAGACCTCTATGTGACTTATGCATGAAGATAATAGTTCTTTTGCATACTTCTGTGGAAAAAACATATATGTAGTTGCATGTTTTTCTCTAAAGTGACTTTGCTAATAGAAGTTCAGAATTACTACGGCAAAGTTATGCTATTTCATAAGTAAACTACAAAAGTGATGAGAGGTATGAAGAAATGTAATTAAAGGTGAAGTTATAGACAGGCCAGCAGTAGAGGGTGGTGAGTTGATAGCTACATGCAAATTTTATGGTGTAGACTTGAAAAAGGATATTTTTAATGTAACAAATGAGAAAATACATAGGAAAAGTAGAATGAAATTAGAAAAGAAATTTTCATTTAACTGGAGGATCAGTTTATATAGAATGTTTTTGGAAATTGTGAAATTGGCATGTAGTACATTTTAGCTAGATTGGTAAATAAAAAATGTAGAACAGCAGAAAGTCTGGCACTAAAAGGAAGTGTTTTGCATAAGCTAGACTGCCTTTTCTGTCTTTTGAGTATTTAGCCCTATTTCTTACTTGAACTGGTTGATTTGGACAGGCTGTGATTATTTCTAATTTTGCTCATCTGATTTTAACTTTGACCATCTCTAAGCTGTGTCAGCGGAAGCCACACCGACAAAGAAATACTCTCTCTTTTGAGTTGTATTTTTAGATCCTGAACGATCAAATGAGAACTGAGCTTTTCTACAGCTTTTTGATACAGCAGCTGGGCCTGCTTCCATATTGCCTTTTAATCTGCTCACTGTAGATAGAAGAGGGTGAAAGGTCTGAGTATGGGGATTAGCCATGCAAGGCAAGCTGGTATCTGATTGCTGGGGCACTCATCCATCACTAGTTAGATGCAGAACACTCCCATGGTATCTTCTCAGCAAGCAGCATTCTACTTACGGTCAGGAGGCATGACATGTTTAAAGTGTATTTCCCAGAAAATATATGATGGATTGGAAAACTATTATACTCCGAGTACTGCCTAGAGACATGTATTTTACTAGGAGTAAATACCTGTGTAGCAATTATCTGCCGTCACTGCTACAATCTTGTCAGCTCTCAGACATTAAGCGGAGTTGAAATAAACAATTATAGTAGTAGTATCAAGGTTATTCCTCGAAGTTTCCTATGAAAAATAGTACCAATGCAGAATGAATATTTTTACTTTATTACAATTTTTTCTTGGCTTGTGCTGTATGGAGCAGAAAACATTCAGGTTCTGTATGCATATACCTTTCTGTACCTAGAAGCCTGCAGGAATATTTGGAGTAAGGCTACTTGTGAAGGGAGGTGGAATATTTTATACGTGAAAGTTTCCTAAATGAGCATTGTATGCATACTTGATACTGTCTGGTCACACAAAAGGAAACTTGGTTATCCACTATAGAGGTCCCACAGGACTTTTCACAAAGTACAGAGATGCTACCTCTAGCATATTACCTAACTGTTCTAAATTCAGTGGAATTTTATTTTTATAAAATCTCTTCCCTTTGTAGTTCTAGTTGCATACAAAACTCTGATAACCATGTATGAGATAGCTGGTTGTTCTTATATTGTGTTCCATTTATTGTTTACATTTAGGAAGGATATTTTTTGTTGTTTATTTTAAATCCATGTCTTCACACTCACTTGTCTCCAAACACATGTGCCTGAAGTGTTCTTTCCTTTTCCAAAATGTTCTTGGACTCTGGCAGACCCATAGGTGAGCAGGCAGAAAAATCAGGCAGGTTGTTGTTAGCAGCCTTTCTGCATTTGATCAGCAATTCATCAAAAACAATCTGCTTTGCAAAATGCTTCCCTTTGGCAGATGAGTGTTTTGTGACAAAAGCTCAGTTTCATCAGAAAATTCCTTTTTAGTTCTATATTCATTATATGGTGGGAGAGAGATGAAAAGGCGCATTTCATTCTACTAATCACAGGGCATGACTGATTCACTTTCCATTTTATCTCTATCCTCTTTCTCTTAATTGCTATTATCAATACAAAGATGGGAACTACAAAACCTGCAGACTGCACTGAAACTTTTTACATTGGTAACTGTTGAAAATGTATTTTCAAAATTAGCACTGAATACCTAGGTACTTAACATCTCATACGTGGAATACTGTCCTCTGAGCTAATGTTGCTAGAGTGTGCTTTGCAGACAGAATTTGCAGATTGCTTAAAATTCAGGTGAATCCTCAGGATACTTACATGGGTTGATAACATCTAAAGTACATATGAAAAATGATACATTTGTAAAGGGAATTAAGACTCTGGTCAAGATAGTATTGAAATATGATCTTAACTTAGCAGTCAAAATGAACTAAGGTATAGGACTGCAGATGGATTAATGTATGCAAATCTTTTCTTGAAGTAATGACTGAACACTGAATAGTTAAAGAAAAGTAGCCAGCAAAGACTACATCTAAGTTGTGCAAGAATCTAATATATAGAACTGTTGTGACCAAATATGTAGCTTCCCAGTTAGAATAACAATAGAATAAACATAATTATTTCTTTAATATTTAATATTTTTGGGAACACAACTTGTAATAAAATTGTTGGCGTTCCCAACAGTGACAAGCCCTCAATATTAGCTGTTCTGATTAGTGTTTTGGTTTCCCGTGTCATTGCTGTTGTTTTATTTAATTAGGATGAATTTTTGTGAGAAAATACTTGTCATCAAAATGAAAACATTTCAAGAAGGAAGACTGCCACCACCACCACCTTTTTCTTTGTTTTTTTAAAGAGGGATGTCTGGAATAGCCAGTAACCTTATGGTTAGGACACTCCTGAGGGACACAAGAAACTGAAGTTCAAGTCACTGACTTACCCTGGAAACATCACCACTGTCGGCAAATGTTCTGGCCACCTTCAGGCACAACAATGTTATGCTGTTTCTCAAGTATACAATAAAACGTAGTAAATGTGTTGGTATCACCACTTTTAGAGCTTTCACTACAAAGAAAATGTATGAAAAAATATGACCTTTTTTAGGATAGACACTTGTCCAGCCAGTGTAGAGACACTTGATATAGCCCAAGGGCAGCTTTGCACAATCACAGCTCTAAATAACTTTCAGCCAGCAGTGCAAAAGAAACAATAAATGAAGATTCCCTACTGTTATTATATTTAAAGGAACTGAGAAAAGCAGTATATAGAGGAATAACTCTGTGAAACTTGATAAATCGCTTTAAGTCAGGAGGTCTGACTAACATATTTTTCTTCAATCTAAAGCCTACTATTTGGTTTTATGGACTAAGAAACAATAAAAAGAGCTTTTCCTTCTGGTCTCTGTTGTTGATTTGTTGATGTTTCCAATAAAAAGCTTCATTCATGAGGTCATTTTCTTCTTTAGTCTTGAAAGTGGGTGAAACACAAAGAAAAACAAAAACAAAGGGAAAGGGGGAGAGAAAGACAAGTACGGCTTTATATTAAGGCTTATTTTGTTTCTTTGCTTAGGTCTGCAACCTATATTTACTTCTAGCGCTTGGCTGAAGCATGAAGAATGGAGAAACAGAAAAGGTTGTTAACCAAACTGTTCTCACCCCTTCTACTGAACTTTATGGTATGGGCTTCCATCTTTATTTTCTTCTTTATCATAAAAGCAAAGAAAGGCTGTGACGGTAGGAATTAAAAGGTATTTCCATTTCCCCACTTTGGTTTTATTCCTGGAAGTTCACTTGTATTCTTTTCCTGCTTCAAATTTTGTAACTAGTAAAGTCAAAAGAAAGTAAGTTATAGGACTTGATCATACTAAAGAAGGGTAGGTTAGTTACCTAATACACCTATATATGATACATAAGATGATAGATGACAGTTGAAGGATATATAATAAACACAGTGTTTAGCCAATAAATTATCAAACTAATTAATATTATTCTCGAGTTTCTCCTTTGAAACTTGTGTAAACTTTAATTTGTCAATGTTCCTCAGTAAGAGGAACAAAAATGCTTGAGTATCTGTAAAGAAAAAAGGTGGTATAGTGAATTACAGACCTCTTAAGCTAAAACTGTAGTTCTCTGCCTGATCTAGGAATCCAAAAGGAAAAAGTAATTTATTTTATATCCATGAATGAGAAAGTTCATTAACTTTAGGCTGCTTGAGAAAGGTTTTAGTATTGATTGTGGTTAAGACCAGAGGGCTAAGAACTAGAAGGCTTGGATTCCATATTAAATTCTCACACAAATTGGCTCTGTGACCCAGGACAAATGAACTACCTTACATTCAACAGCTTAAATCTAGTCACTTTTTTCTGTCAGTCACTTAAACCAAAAGAAACAGAATTTAATTTCTTGACCTTTTGAGTGTAAGTACATCTGGTTAATGTGGATAAGAGTTGCTACTGCTGGCTTGTCTCTGTAAAAATAAATTTTATTTATCAAGAGTCTAAATATGGCTACAGATATAACATCTCAGACTTCAAACCCTAGAAGTGTGCCATTGCTGGTTAAATGCTTTTTATTTAAGACAAATACTCTGCATTTTTTTTAAATCTTTGCATTAATAGGTTTCCTAAGAATGTTGATAAAGGTTTTCTGACCTTTTAAAAAGTGACTGCAGCTGGCTTAACTAAATTCTACTGAAGCTAGCTGAAATCTTTCTAAAATTTCACAACCATTTTTAGCTGTGGCAAAAGCTTTTTTAAGCAGGTTTTGGGTTGGGTTTTTGGGTTTTGGCATTTTTTTGACTCCTACTGTAAAACAACTGCTCCATTTCACTAGTGATATAGTTATTATTTAATGATAAGTGTGTTCCTGTGGGATTTCTTTATGTGAGAGCTGATGTATTCATGGATATTATTAATACAGCTAGGGCTACTTTGAGCCCTGGTTTATAGCGCTGTATAAGGCTCTGCAGTTTATAGGTAACGAAAGCTTTTGAGAAAGCTCTTTTGCTCTCTTTTTTTTGCCCTTTTCATTATTTCATCCAGTTTTGTGGATTGTGGATAGGTATTGTCTCTGCAAATCAAACAAGACCTTCACCGTGTTTTGTTTTAAAATCTCCTCTAACAGTAAGCATGTAAAATCTTAGATATTGCAACACAGAAAATTTGTTATATTGAAGTACTTTAAAATGTCAGAAAAAGGAATGAGAATCAGATCTTACACAGTGGTGGAAAGCAGAACATTTGTCTCACAATGACAGCCAATGTCTTCACAATTTTTATTACACAGGAAATATAAGGAACATCAGTTACACGAAAATTTTGCCCTATTTCCTAAGAAACATATCAGCTAAACTATTCCAGATAAAACCTGAAATAGATAACCCATGCAACGCACATTCAGGCATACAGTTGTGATTGCTGTATAGGATTTGCTTATTATCCACTACTGACCAACACAGTTCTTCATATATAAGTGTATAAAGAGCTATTTTGAAATATATAGCAATAAAATATCTTCTGTTTTTAAACAGCTGATAGATGAATCATACAAATATCCATACATAATATCTTTCATCCTTAGTCACAGTCTTCTGGAAATCAAGCTGGTATTTATGAGATAAGGATTTCAGGGAGTGAAAGAGCAAAACTGTTAACCCTTTTTTTAATATGTTTTTAAGTATGGAAGCATGAAAACAGGTACCTCTGCTAATTACTGGACAATACCAATAAAGAAACATTTAAAACAACAAATTACCTAGTCCCACTGAAGCTATTGCAAACTTTTCTATTGACTTTAATTGAGCTGAGATTTCATGTGAAATTATAAACTTTCAAGTCCTAATATATTTTCATGCCAAATCAGTCTTCAACAAAGACTTTGTCGGTGGTTCTTTTATTGCACGTGTCAAGATGAATCCCAAGGTGAATGCAAGCAAATATTCTTCATCCTTCGTATCCCTGTGGCAAGTACTATTACACTATCAATATAAAAGTTCTCCTACCATTGTAATTCATCTAACCCTGTGCATTACAGAGTATATTTGGAAATGATATCATGATAACATTTACTTGATATTCATAAACACTAGTTAATACCCAAGACAACTATCCAGAAGATTTGCATAAATTCGAATATCCATCCAAATTTTTCAGCTGAGAAATTTCTTATATGAATTTGGAGTAATGACAGTGAGTTTTAACATATTTAGAGTTGAGTGGTGGTAAACTCAGGTTATTCTCATGTTCAGTCTTCAATAAAGCTTATTTTGGCTTTAGTTATATGGAATTGGAGTTTTGTTTAACTTTTGTCCATTGCTAGAGCTTCAAGTAACCCCTATCTTATAATGAGAAAAATGCCAACTGCTACTCCAGGCTATGTTTCATTAATTTACTTTTCTGTGGATTTAAACCACGTATTTCATTTGTTTCAGACATCTTAGCTGGTTTTCTTGTTTTAATTCTCCAGACTATATATTCAGTGCAATATTGTATGCAATGTTCAGCAGCATCATAAGGTGGTTGTTAAACCATCTTACATGTACCCTTCTATAAAGTTTTTCTACATATTGCTGCACATCTCACTTTAAGAGTTTGTTGCATAGCTGCTTTAATTCATTTTAACAGAGGCATTGTTTCATATTGTGTTTAACTACAGCTCAAGCATTATGTGTTAATTTCCCATCATCTTTAACTGAAGTAGTATAACTCATGTATGTATCTATCATAGCAAATTCAGCTAGCATATTTTAATTTATTTCCTTTACCCTTGGATTCACTAGTCTTATTCTCTGAAGTCTCATCCATATGCCTTGGGTCTGCATCAATTTCAACAGCTCTGAATTGAAGTGACATGGCTTGAGATTACAGGTCGCTTTCTTTCAACGTTACCTTTCTATGCTTGTCCATTGATTTTGCATTATACAGTAGTCACAATATACAGTCTCAATGTAAGTCCCTATGGGTTTGGGTTATTTTATGTCCTTTGAAACTGAGCATTGTTTGCTACTGTATCACTGAGACTGCATTTTATGGAATTGTTCTATGGCAGTCCCGGTTTAACTCCCCTTTTACAGGCTTATGTCCCATCACCTTAGATACAATTAAACCTTTTTTATCGATTTGGTTTGATTGAAGCCAACCAAATTCATTTAATTCAGCTATATCTTTAAAGTTAATTGTTCCATATTAATTTTCTATACTAGCACTTTTACCCAAGTTTTAGACCAATTAATCTTTGAATAATAATTTTACAGTTTAAATCCAGTAGTATAATTTAATATGGTTTCAGAGCTGACTAGCTGTTAATGTAGGTTCAATATCTATCTTTCACTGTAAAGATGTATGATCAGTTGCTGCTCATCTCTTCAGTTTACCGTTCATAGCTGTAGTACACTCTACAAATACTTTGAAGTTCTTTTGTCCTAGGTAGCTTTATAGGAAGTATGAGTTTTATTCTTAAAAATGTTCATTGCAACATTGGAAATTGCTTATAGCTTAGATTTAACCTCTGCTTGCTCTGTCAACCAAGTCTGCTCCTAGTTAAGGGAGTGTATTTCCATGAATTTATAGTACTCAGTCAAAAAAATACATAAATTCCACAGTATATTATGACCTGATATTAAGATTCTTTTAATTTTTTTTAAATAACAAAATCATTTAGGCTATTTATCTAAATTCATGTTTTACAATGTAGATGCCTTAGGGCGGAGATTATTTCTTGCTTGAAGTGTGAGTATTTGAATATTAGTTTTATGACTGCAATGAGAGTTTTGGGGTTCTGCTGAAATGAATCTTCGAATAATATTTTGTAAGATTTTATAATTTTTATGGTTTTAAACTATATTTTAATTATTTTGTATTACTGAGTTCAACAGCATAGCATCATTAGTTCAAATTAAGATAATTCTCACTAACGGAGCATGAAATATCCGCCAGCCAGATTGTAGTTAACAGCTTAGCTGTTTGTATTTTGTTCCAAATATAAATCAGTCTGCTTGCTATGTTTTACTCTTTTTTTCATTAATTCTATTTTACCAAAATGCAGCCAATTCTCTAGCTAAGGTAAATTCATTCTGAATTGAAGGTAGTGTTCAAAGTATTGAAAGTTCAGATTATTCCAGTGAATCTTCAAATGCTTATATTACACATCACTCAGAGACAAAACCTATTCCTTTACATTCTCCACATTTGTGAAAAGATGTTTTAAACTTTGCAGAAAAAGAATTCTAACTTTAGTGACTTGATTATCATATTATATATTTGATATTAATTAACTTAAGCAATTCTGCTTAAGGCACTACGTTGTACCTTTGCAGGTAAGAAAACATATGACAAAGAGGCAAAGGATTACACACCAAAGTGATTATGCCAGTCCTTAATTTATGATACAAGATTATTTTGTGCAAAGTTGCAAGCACAAGTAGAATGTGTCCTTCAGTGTTTTAGAGAAAGGCGTGGAGGGGGCAAACTGTATTTCAAAGTAGTCAACACTGACAGAAGAGAACTCTTAGTCACATTGACTGAAGAACAGAGTTAGTGAAGCCAACTCATGGTTCATGCCCAAATGCAATTCAGGTGGTCATTGATTAACATGGGAGAAAGTAGCACAAAATCCAGAAACTTCTTTCCTTGTACCCAGACCTCCATAGCTTAATAGCATCGCTTTTTTATACAGATAGTTGAATCAATTCAGAATTTTTGTTAAAAAAATCGCTCCCAAAAAAGCAAAATGACAGCATCACATATTAAAGTAGCCCATATCACATAAAAAAAAAAAAAAGTAAAGTATTTATATACCTGGAATAGGTAGAATTGTTGTGTTGCTGCTTGGTTGTTTGGAAATAATTTTTTTGCCACACTTAGACAGCTATATAAGCAAGAACTCAGAAATAATTTCATTACCAAGACACTTGCACTTACGCTTTATAAAACTTTTCTATTTTACCTGCCTGCTGAATTTATGAGATACCAAATGTGGTTAGGGAAGTAATTTGAAGTAATGCTATGGCCTTAAAGCAAAGGAAGTAGTAAAATTTTTACTAGTATCAAAGTTAGTAGATCAATGTGACCTATAACGAGCTAAAAAGTTGTGAATCACTAAAGTGAATTTACGCTGAAATATTTTAATTTGGATAATTTTGAGCAGTGATATACCTCTAGCTGATGTTTAGCAACTTCTTTTTAGCTACATCTAGCCCTCTCACAGGTTAAGGTATATGCCTTCAAAGGTAGTTACACAATGCTCGATATCGTGTAAATTGACTATGTAGGTACAAGGACACTTAACAACATGGTAATATCTGTTTGATTGCTGTAGTAGAACACTTCCATCTTTACTGTGATACCACGAGATCAGTACTGTACGATCCTATCATCTGGGCTACATGAAGAATATCAGAAGGCCAGATCCCACTCCCTGAGTTATTAAAGAAGTGATATGTCTTATCAGAAAAGGCAGAGCATTCTTCATGTTCTTCAAGGGCAATAAATCCTTATTAGTCTGATCTGTAATCTAATGAAAATCTAAGTATGTTGAATTACTTCCCCGTCCCCCCCCCCCCCAGCAGACTCTTCCATTTTGGATTTTGTACCTCATAAATTTTACAGTTACCCTGAACATATTCCCACAATGAAAACAGCAGTCAATAATGGTGCTCAGGTTTTAGTAATACCCAAAGTTATAGACATGAACCTGGATTTCTTCCTATTTTATTTGCTGTAAAGAAAAGGCTGTCCTTATTCAAATGGTACCTGATTCCTGGCTGAAACTAATTAATATAGCTTTGGACAGGCTTCTACTCCACAATTTAAATAAAAATGGAATAATAAAACATCTGCAGAAGTTGGCATCTGAGATCTAACCTTATGCATCAAGAAGATTCTCATAGAAGTGTTGTTGTAAATATTTTCTCAAGTGATGACTCTAACCTTATCTCATATATATTATTACAAAACTTTGGTGTGAATCTGACTAATTTTTTTAAAATTATAATTTGATGAGGAAAATAGCAACAACATTGAGTCAAATTAGGGTACTTTCCTCAGGGGGAACAGATACATATAATGTAGTTTTATTACTGTTTTCTATAGCAAGAAGGTGAATCTTTCTCTTCTGGGAAATCTTACAATTTTTTGTTAGCCAAATAACTCCTCTGTGGCATTTAGTTGCAATGATATTCAGGAATATTCAAAATTTGTTCAAAGATGACGTATAATTAGTACCCTACCCTCCTATACATAGCACCTATTCCTAATCAGCTGTTATGCTAATTAGAAGTACTAGCAGAAATTTAGTAGAAAGAAAAAGACTGCATTAATTCCCATTGCTTCCGCTGATCAGCCTGCCATCTTTTTGTTCCCAGCGGTGATATTTATAAAAGAAAATACAACAGCGTTAATGTTTCTAAAAGTACTTTAACTGTCAGCGCATCTGAAGGCAGTTGCTCCATCTGCTCCTATTAATTCAATTTGTATTTAACTTCATATTGCTCCTATATTATTGTCATTTAAAATAATGTGTACAGAAATACACAGGGACATGGGTTAGAGAATAGGTGTTATATTTTCTGTTGTTATTTAAAAGACAAAAGCAAAATTCTTCCTCAGTCCACCCTACTTTGTTTTAGTACCACTGTCATTTTTAACAATGCTCTAGACTAAAGCCACATAAAATATCTTTACTGAATCTTAAATGTTATATAAAGGATATGAGATTTGTTGATATATTTGAAAACACAGCAATATTCACAACATTTCACAGACGCTGAAGGAGGTTTATAGACATCAACTTTTGCTCCTGCTATTTAACCCACAGACCTGACTTTCAGAATGCCTAAATGTTACTATTTTCCTACGTGCTATCATAAAACAGAGATGCAAAGCACTTGCCTAGTATCTATTCCTTGTAAGTGCTGGTAAGCAGCTTCTCACAGTCTCCATACTCTTCCTACAGCTCCCCAACACATTTCTTATAGATTGCTCAGTGTACTACTATTTACTGTCTCATTTTCTAAAGTATCTGCATGGTTAAAGCATTGTTTTCCTTTATATAGTGACATATGATGGGAAAAAATAGTTTTTATGATTTTAAGAATAATTTTTTGACCTTGACCCATAATCTTAAGGAGCAGCAGAGCTGCAAAACTACCTATGCAGCTCAAATGAGTGTTCAAATTATGCTGTTGCTGAAGATGTCTATCACAACTGAGATACAGACATCTCAAATGCTCTCCAAGTCTTATATTAGGATACCTTTCATAAGAACTTTGTAAACTGAAAAGTCTTGTAATACTGAGCAAATCACATGTAATATCATTTTAGCGTTAGGAAGTAACATATTTTCATCCCTAAAGAAACATTTGCTTAAAATCATAAATCATCAGCTCAAGGTCCTAATACTGAAAGAACCCTGGAGTGAAAAAAAAAAAATGTAATAAAAGTGGAAAGTCAGTAATCGGTGATCCAACAGAAGACACTGAGACATGAAATTAATTCCCATTTTTGGTTCACTTCTGCAAATGAATTGCAGGATTCATTTAATGAGGCCTTTCTGAAACGTGAAGATTTAGCACAGACTTATACTAAGAGAAAAAAAAAAAGCAACCCTTTCTCCTAACATAACAGCATTCTATTATTAACCTTCTTTCCTAAGCTGTCACTTTACTGGATGAAATGCATACAGGAAAAATGAAGCCTAGCAATGTGTTGTGCACAAGGTGATTTCGCTGGATTATTCATAGAACTGATGATTCAATTAGGAGTACATTTTTCTTTCTCAGGTGTGAAATTCCATGCAAGTTGAAAGGGAGCCTTAAAAATAGTAATGGCTGCAATTATATTTGGAATATGTCAGATAATCATGTCATTTTCAATAATGAATTAATTAGTATAGTAATATTTTTCATATGCACAGTGTAATTGCTTTCCTCTGAGGATCTCAGAATGATACAAACAAGTACTTAATTAGGCCTCTAAACACCCATTTGAGGCAATCATTGTCTTTCTCTACTCATAGGAAACTGAGTTACAAAGAGATGAAGTGATATTCTTGCTAAAACACACTGGGTTAGAGGAAAATCAAAGTATGGATTTTTTTCTTCATGTTAGAGGAGAATATATTTTTGTTTGTATGTTTAGCTAAAAACGGGGAACATGAGTACATGAGAATTCAGTCTTTATTATAGAATTGACAATGCATCTTTTCTATTAAAAAAAGAAAAAATATTGAACCATGTATAAAGTAAGATAACATTAAGACTCTAAGACAGGGGTCACCAAACTACTGCCCGTGAGCCCGATACAGCCCCAGGGTCCTCAGTCTGGCCCCTGGTATTTACAGACACCACCCCCCCACCCCCCCCCCGCGCTGGGGGTTTGGGGGCGGGGGGGGGGCATGAAACCAAGCAGCCGCAGATGGCTGCCTGACACTTCACCCGCGCACCGGCCCCCTGCTTTAAGACTTCAAACTTAAGTTGAACAACCCAAACAGGAATAGCTACAAAATACAGCTCTATTCTCAGCAGTATTCACAAAGCACTTTTCCTCATCTATAAAATTTATCTAATAACTTCTGATGATTTTTTTTCCCCCCCGCACACAAACAGATAGCACATTTTCTTAAGAGGAAGAGGCCATTATTTATGTGATTTTTTTTTTTCCCCCCTGTTGGCTTGGCACGTACCTAAAGACTGCTGACCTTGAAAATACAGCTTACTAATATTAACATGACAAAAAATAAAATCAAATTTCAAAAGTCTGTACCATAGGACTGATGATCAGGTACATGAGGGCAAATCTCCTTTAGTCATAAAATAGGTGTATCTTGTGGCAATTATATGGATTATATTGCATTTGCTTAATATTACTAATAACATCGAATCAGTCAATATTCAATTACAGTTTCTCCTGCATCTAGTAAATCTACCCATTCAAGCATTAATAAGGTGATCATCTAGTGGTAAAAAAAACCAAACCTCTGAAAGCTGGGTCCACAGTCACTGTTTTGCAGGATGACCAATTAAAATACCTTATTTCCTAATTAGGAAGGAAATTCTGCTGGGCTAATGTCTCTGCCTGACACATTATTCCAGTCTGATTTTTGTTATTTCTTCACTGAGATCAGCAGTCCTTAAAGGACTCTTATTCTCCTCTCCTACTCTAGGCTTTCTATTCTGTTATTCCTTTTATTTTGCTTGAAAGCGACCTCAGGGACTGCTATGGTACATGCATCTTAAATACAATTGATGAAATATATTAAATATACTTGACAAAATAATCTCTATCTATGCGAAATAATTTCTATTTTATATAATATTTTTTCTAGTTATTGGACTCTATTATATTTCTTTTTATAAGAAGAGACCTACAATAAAACCCCACAATACTCTGTTCTCCAGTCCGAGTAGATGTAGCAGCATAATAAAGAAAGTTTAAAAATAGATTCCTTTCAGCACAACACCTATGCAAGTGCTAGATTTTAGGTATACTGAATCTGAAAAGGTATGTAGGTTCTCCTGCCTGAGAATTCAAATTATCTTCAGTGCTCTAGTGTTTATTATCTGTATTCTAAGACTTGTTTTAAGAAAAGCATAAATGGTAGAAAAGCTGAGTACTTCAAAGTATCTTCAATGTTTAAGTACTGCAGGCTCTTAAAAAAAAAAGAGGTTCTCTTCTGCCTCCATCATCTTCCCTATCATTTAAAATGGCACTGAAAATGGAACTTCAAAATACAAATAGGACTTAAATAGAAGAAATTAATAAAATCTAGGCAGCCCTAGTATTTTTCCAGCTAGCACCGATTAACAGCATGTTACACAAACCCAGATGAAAAAGAGTGACGTTTCAAGGGTATGTTTTATGTATGTGGTTGCCAGTTTTATTCATCATAATTTACAACTGTCTATTTATTTTTTTCCCACAGAAAATAAATTCAAATATGTCTTTAGTTATTTTTAAGATTTTCAATTAATCACTAGTAATTTTCAGTTTAAATGCCAGGGGAATTGAAATAGTCCATAATATTATTAACCCATTCAACAGCTTATTTATGCAATTTTCCATCTAGATTTTATGTTGTTGATATAATGCAAGGTGAATCTAGTCTGAATGCCAACTGACTGAAGTTATTCGGTAACGTTTTCAATCCAGTCCATAGACATTTACAGTGTCTGTAATTTTGGAAAAAAAAGAAGAAAAAAATATCTTTACAACACCAGAAAGACAATTCATGATTACAGATTGAAGTAACGACAGAAAAAAATTTGCAAGAATGATCAGGGAATGGCAAACGTGTCTTAGAAGAAGAGACTAAAAGAGTTTGTAAGTTTTAATGTGGGTAGAAGAATGATGCATTTGATTGCTCTGTAGAAATACATGACTAAACTGTGGGACACACGAAAAATTAAAGTGAAGGACAATGTTGAAACAACAGCAAATACATTAACCATAGGTAAATACAGGCCAAAAATTAGCTGATTAATTATCAGAGAAGCAAATTTCTTGGAATAGCTGTTGACTGAGACTACCAAGATCAAAATTGAAGAAAGTTGTAGTTTAAAAATCTTTGAAAACAATGACGTTGCTGCCCATGATAACAATACAACAGGACTCTTAACTCTTTTAAACATTCTAAATCTAATTTACTCAGTGATTATTGTGAAAGAATAGAAACAAAATTTTATTCATTTCTTCTAAATTTTTAGTTAGGTTTGCTGTTTGTATTTCATTATGTCATTCTTAGGGTGTGGAAATCTTTACAGTTTTTTAATTCTAAACCAGCAATAAGTATAAAAAAAAAAAGTCAGTGAAAACATCGAAATATTATCCAGTGATGGTAAAGGATTTGTATTTTCAGACTGAACTAATTATATATTTTGGTTAACTTAAGGATTTAAAAAATAACTCAGAAATGTGTGTGTATTCAAGTGAAACTCAGTGTTGTTAACAAGAAAATCTTTATAGGAAATGCAAATACTGAAAAGCATGAACATTTGGCACTAGGGGATATAAAAAGCAATACATTTTGATTATTGTCATACAGATTAACACTAGTGAAAGTTAAATCCAAATGGATCAGGTTCCTATGTTGGGGGGTTTTGTTTGGTTTTTTTCCCCAATCAAAATAAAGCCATAATTCTTTTGTCCCAGTGCTTAACAGTTTCAGAAGTACGTGATGGCCCTGTAAAAGCAATAGAATTTTATGTGAATGTAGAAGCCATTTACCTCAACAATCCTCTTTATGGAAATTCAAAGCACCACATTGCCTGTTTGCTTTAAGACAGAGGACATGAGCTGGATGGATTCAGATGAACCGCCAACTGTGTCATCTCATCAGACATTCTCAGAGAAAGGTCTGATGAGTACTTGTTCCAGAGACAGCAACTGGGAAAGTGAAATAAGTAAAATTTAGGCAATAGCTGATGTACTTTATCCCATTCAAACGATACGATATACAAGTCGAGAAGGAAGCATTTAAAAAAGTGACAAACAGAAAACCTTGACAATTAATCTCTTCCTGAATGCCATTAAAATCAAACTAAGGCCCTGCTGAAGGACACCAAGAATAACAAAAAAGCAATTAATTTAAGCTTTGTTCTCATTAAGCTGCCATAATTACACTTTGAGGATGAAATGTATTTACGTGGGGGTCAAGCCATTTTATTTGACGCATTATATCACCCAGATTTCTGTCACTGAAACTGTTTCAAGGGAGGTCAGACTGGTCATCTTAGATGTTAACAAAAGACAAACACATTTGCCTGGAAATGAACAAAAAAGGCCAAAATTCATAGCACAACTACTTTCAAAAGGCTTGCAGCCAAAGACACATTTTTTCCTCTTACAGTGCTGAATTTAATTTGCATCCACTAAATTTGTGACAAAGATTGGAAGGAAAAAATATAAGCAAGAGGAAAAATAGTTTCAGAATATAACTCGATGCTAATGTTCCCACTATCACACTGAATTTGAAACCCTAGAAAAGCAAGCCTTGAACATTCTTGAATAGATTTTTCTGAATGAAAGATTAGATTCTGTTAATCAGCAAGTTACTGAAGGGACAATTTAGTCTTGGTCTGAAGGTGGTGAATGGATCAGCTTCAGAAGAGTCAATCTTATCTTTCATTTAGTCTTAAGACTTTGTAGCATTATTTGTTTGAAACGAAGACACAGGGGAGAGATGCTCTAGTGTTTTAAAGCTGTGTTCCTGAACTTATAATTTCATTGTTTAATTCTAAATAAATAAATAACAAAAAAGAAACCATACTTTATCTATCATATTTTAAAAGATCTGTGATTCCCCCTCAATTTTATTGCCCTGTCACTACAACAGTAATATGGCAGAAGAAAGAATTTTAAAATAGCAATTCCTATAAAATGTTAGTGGTTTCCTGGGCTTGACCACTTTCTAGTGATACAGAAGAAATAACTGTGTACCAGGGTGAGCCATGCAGGTGATTGGTAAAGGACTGGAATCTTTAATCACCACAGAAGTAATATGTTCCACAGAACAACTCTTCCATCTCTGATCTCTCCAGTCCTCACTCTCAAGGGAACCTTTATAAAATACTCCCAAAAGACAAACCTGGGAAATGCAGCTTTTAGAACTCCAGAATGTAGAAATCTTGAATTCAATAGAACTAGCATCAGTATTTATATTCCAGTTCTCTCCGATTCATCTCTGTTACACAAACTCGGAAATCTCTTTTCTCTCTTTTCCACGCAAGTTAATGATGTATCACTTACTCCTTACTAGCATGTTCTTTTCCAGTGTCAGTCTCCAATCCTTCCTCTCTCATTATGTAACATAGCCAGATTAAGCTAAAAACAGTAGTGTCCAATCCTGTATGCCACCTGGATTTTTCTCCTTCTTGTCAAACCTGAGAAAAGGACTGTGACCTTGGAAGCTTTGTTCCAACTGTATGGATAAGTCTAAAAAAACCCCAAACTTTCTTTTCTGGCAGGTTTTGCCTGTCAAAACTGCAGCCCATTGTGATTGCAAGATATAACTGTAACACTTGAAAACTAGTATAACTCAAAAAAAAATCTGCAGAGATTTTTAATACCTTAATGCCATCCTAAGTAATATCTGGAATATAACAATGCAAATGGAATATTAAAATTATGTAAGTGTTGCTAAAAAATTGGCAAGTGCTTGAAGATTTTAACTTTTGTTCATTGTATGGGCTTGTATCTAGTGCCATTATACAACATGGAGTCTGAGCATGCAATATTCCTATCATCGATGCCACTGCGAAATGAATTTTACTTCAGAAGCATTCTTTCTGATTCATAGATGAGTATGGTCAGAAAAAAAGTCCTACGCAAAATATTGTGTAATACCGGTAACATTTTTATAATACAGAATCATAAATCCTGAAGTCACCTTAAAGGTTATCTAATACACAGCAATTCACTGTACCCCAAAGCAGAGCAAGCTCTATCCATGGCATCCTGATGGAGGTTTATCTAACCTGTTCTTAAATTCCTACACATTGGAGATTCCAGTCCTTTCATATATTTACCGCTCTTTCTGCTTTGGTCATTTAGCAGAAGTTAACATGAATGCAAGCATTTGTTTTGTTCTATTGCATGTCTAAAAGATATTCTCAAATTTACCAAGTTCATAATACAATTCATGTATCCATATCAATGTAGTATTATGTCACAGCACTCTCCAACCTAGCCAGCTACAATAAGGTCATTTACCATCTCATACCAGCATACTCTTCATGCCAGTCCCTCTGCGGCCTTCTCATCATCTTGCCTCATCCAAGGCATGTGTTCTTTCTCTTCCCTCTGCTTCTTCCTTGGCTGCTCCCTCTTCATTGGCTCTCAACTACTTAACTTAACCAGCCACAGCTGCACCTTATCTACATTGGCCAACCTGCCACCTCTGAAGCCAGCCCACAGTTGTATATTATCAATGCTAATTAACCCAGCTTCATTCCACTGCAGTATTAGATAGGCCACCCCATTTAAAAACAAATCTCAAAGAGGTTTATTTTCAGATGTTGCAAATAGTGGCAGACTTATTTTTGAATACTTAGTTTCAGCCCAGATAATTTTTTTATTGTTTTATTTGCAACACCACTTTAGTTGTGTTGCAGCTACATAGTCCCACAAAATGTATGGCACAACAGGGAGAGTAAATTGCAATTGAAAAATGGCAATAACTAAGTAAATGCAGGAAAAGTGTCCTGGTTTCATAGGCAATGCTAATAATTAATACAACTATATGCATCTGAGATCCAGTTGTGTCTTGAAGCACTTTATTTATTTATTTTTTATTATAAAACTGTTAAGTTTTATAAAGTATTTTAGGATTTATCTAGATACATGCATTCCTGAGAGACAGCTATTTCTATTCAGTCACATTGTTACATTGAATCTATCATCATCTTATGTACAGCAGCAATCTGGAATCCAGAATCTTTAAGATTAGGTATTTGCACACCTCTTTTTACAGAGCTATGTTGAATGACTGTGCTGTACAAGCTTGCCCAGCAGAGACAGCTGCCCATACCTAAATGACACGGTGCTTTTTTTTTTTTTTTTTTTTTTTCTTAAGTGAACTAGATTATTCTTCGATATAATATAAACTTGAATTCTCCTATGGTATGTCAAGCTGTGAGGAAGGAGAGGGAGAGAGGATATGACTGGGAAAAAAAAAAAAAGAAGTGATAAAGTAAAGAAAATGAGACTAGAAGTATAAATAAGGATAATAAAAAGATGATTAGTAGTTTCTATCTGGAGTGAGAGATCATCATCATGATACCACTGATGTTTGCATGAAGCCAGATGTAATTTCCAGACAAATCGTTCCATCTTTCATAGATTAAAACAATATTTTAGATTGAATGGCTTTGGCTTATTACAATATCACGCAATGTGGAAATACTTAGGGTAGAAAAAACAGACAGATGGCTCAGTAAATTAATCTATAAGCAGCAACAGAGCATAAGGTTAGTTGCTGACATTGACTGAATGTTGTGGAAGGTGGTAGAGAGATGACAGGATTAATTAGTAGCAAACATATGAAGGTGAAAAAGGATGTGGCAGGGGGTGAGATGGGTTAGGAACCTGTCATTTAAAGGGAGGCTGGAACTTCACATTTGAGATTTATAATTGTACTTAAGTTTCCCTACAATTTTGTAACATTTTGATTGAAAGCTCTGTATAAACACATTATGAAAATAGGAACACATCTCCAGTGTTGATCTACATTCTTGACTCCAATTTCAAACTGAGCTTTTTTTCGAGACTCCTCTGATTTTTTTTTTTACCAGTTGTAATCATAAAGCTGTAAAACACATTATATTATTTAGAAAATAACTTGTATGACATTACAAGGCACTTAAATAGTTCTGAAAAAAGACATTGTCTTGTTCTTCCAAGTTACTAGGTGATTTTTTGTTCTCTTTCATTGTTTCCAATTGCTATAGATTTTTGGGTAATATATTAATATAAATTTGGAATTGGGGATGCTCCAAACTGTATGCTGTGTTCCAAGCTAGACACCATTCTCAGCTTTTTAGCTCTGGAAGTCAAAACTACCCTTGCTTTTTAAACTCTGATATTATTACAGTTATAAAAAATGACATTAGATATTTTTCGTATAGTTTAGACAAGATAATCCAAGTTCAGTGACTATTCTGAGGTTATATAAATTCATGCTTGCTGAAGACCATGCACAGAATGTGTTTAATTTATGTCAGTATTGTTTCTGTGAACTTAGGGAACCTGATTTTGAAAAAAATGCTGAGCATTCCTGCAGGTAATGATTAGTGCTTTCAGCTGAAATTCTGCATTTTAAGCTTTTATGATGGAGGAACCAGTGTCAAAAAAACCCCACAGCATAAGGATTCAATACAGTATTTCAATATATGATTAAAAAAAAAAAATCCTTCAAAATTCTACTGGTCTTTTATTCTATAATTATTCATTTATAGAGATCGGAAATACATGATACAAGAGTACATACATGTTTATTTTAAGAGGTAAGCATTCCCTTATTTTTTTTCTAGCAATATTTGATACCAATTTTCCTCATGAATAGCCTAATGGTGAAAAATTTTTATTATTTCCAGTGAGTAGATTAAAAGAACAAAAAAGCTACATATCTTACCGAATATTTGACATCTTTTACAGAATTCTTTGAATGATACCAGAAACAGCTTGGTGTGCTGAATGGCAGACAGAGTCCCTTGAGTTCTCTTTTCTGATAGAGATCTGCCTTAATTGCTTTTCTTTGAAGGTTTCATTCCATTCAGAGATATCTCTCTATCTAAACAAGAAGAAGCTATTACAAATATTTTCTTTACTCATATTTACTGAGTCATTAAAAGGAAATGTGTTAGGAAGCTTAAGAATGTAACTCTCTTCTGCTTTAATCATACTACACTTCACTGTATTTTATTCCAGATGGCTTATGAATTACATAAAAAAATATTTGCACATTTTTCATTAACCTGTTCCTGCTTCCATACCAAGTCTTTCAAGTCAAAAAGATTTTTCTTTAAAGAAAAGAAGCAAGGAAGTACTTTCCCAGCCTCTTCTGAGATTTGTAGAGGTCAAGATTGACCATAAGAAAGCAAATGTTTGGATCCTTTTCTTTTTGTCAGTTCTTATATTTATAAATTAACATGTAACAAAAAATGAAAGTAAAAGTATGTTCAATTCTGTTTATACATGATAATTATTTTAATGTAAAAATAATGCTTGAAAAGATGACACCATTTGACACTAGCTCATCAGTGATTTAAAATTTTCAATTTATTTATTCATTCATTTTTCTTAGCTGGCACTTCACTTTAATTCTATGCCCTCAAATCCAGCTTTAAAGCTTCAGAAGAATTTTGCATGGTCTATGGATCAGACAGACATGAGAGGAACCAATTTGCAGCAGAAGCTAAAGTGCAATTATTTAAGAGATGAGAAGGGAGGGAGATGATGGACTTTGGGACGTGTTCCACCAAAAAATGTTTGATGCTGAAACTCAGGTCCTGAAATGGTGTGTGATAGTAAAAAAAAGTTATTTATAAAAGAAGGGATCGAAGGCATAGTAGTGGTTAGATGGAAAAAAATGGAATGTGGGGAAAAAAAAGTGGAAAAAATATATGTTCTCCAATGCTAGGATTTTTTTCATCAAACAGTGATTTCTAAACCTTTCAAAAGTGAGACTGTTTGCAATGAATAACTACATATGTGAAAGCTTATGCTTATCTTTTCATGTTTCCAGCTTTTTTGATTTAGAAAAAATACTGAATTTAGTATTTTATAGCGCACTTTGAACCTAAAAGGATAACAGGTTAAAAACATCACCAGGAGGAATTTATAAGTATTTGTCCTCTGGAATTGTTCACACAATAGTGAACATAAAATATATAGCTTGCTTCTATCCACATAATTAAAAAAAAAGACTTGTTGAGACAAAATCAGACCATTCTACCTTTTTCATAGCTGTTGAATGTCAGGTAGCATAAAGGAGATGAAACAAACATCCCTGACTCTCAAAAAGAAAGGAGAAAAAAATAATGGCACGTTCTGGCTGAGCCCTGGCTGAGTGCTGCAGGGCTGGGCATGAACACAGAAAGCTACATCTGGGCCCATGAGTGCCAAAACAAAGAGCTACTTGTGAATTCTGAAGAGGAGTTGTGCTGACTATCAGTGCAAAGTGTTTGTAAACCTTTCACAGCTGTTAGTCCTGGTAAAGTATTGCCCCTGGAACCATAAGAAAGTGTAAAGAATTGCTTATAGCCAGACATAGACACCCTCATTTCTATGTGCTTACATAACTGTCATCTACCTGAGGTACCAATTTATCTGAAAGGAGTTAGTATTGTGCATAATACATGTCAACACGCAGATTAGAATGAGTGGAAGAGTCTTTTAAAATTAATATTAGCCCATATTTGAAACTTTTTCAACCTTTATGCTATTATTTCATTAACATTCTACAATGCATTTTTAAAGTATATTTTTACATAAATCTTATTGAGAACTAATGTGTGGGTTTGGTTTTCTTCCTTTGCCCCTCATCACACCCTTGGGTTGGAAGGAATTAGACATTGTTCACATCATTAATGAAAATCTTTTGTAAATTCATCCCTTTAAATGGTTGTAGTTAGCAATGTTTACATCATAAAATGAATACTTTGCATCCTCTGAAGACTAATTTACCCATAAATATACACGTTACCCAAGTCTAATATCCATACGATTCTCTGTGCAGTAAGATACTGTGTGGTATAAATAAGTATGTCATCATAAGAGCTGTATTTTATAATTCTAAAAATCAATTATAACCTTGAGTTTCAAAACTATGACTTTACAGACATAATCCCTACAGATAAAAACTGTTACTCTGAGTTTTAAAAACGGCCTTCAGATTTCTGTAAAAAAGGAAGAAGACACAGTCTTCTTTCATTCACATGCATGTGTATACACATACACACTTTGGTTTTTCATGGACTGTCCTCAAGAACCTTATTTGTTGAAGCCCTTAAGGTTTACCTCAAAAGTGCATTGAACATATTCTATTCCAAGGATGAAAAGATCTGGAATCTGAATGTTGCTGTTTTCCACTTGTATTTTTTAAAGAGAAAATGTTCTCCTGAAATAGAACCAGTCAATGCAGGTGCTCACAAGCTGTTTGAAGGTCAGGTGGTCACCTCTAGCCTACCTGTTATCAACAGTTTGTGCTTAAACAGAGCAACTAAACATCTTCCTCCTTCCACCCCCGGAAAATTTTTTAAAAATTAACTTCATCTATATTTAGCTCAGATATGATAAATCCACTGAACTTACACATACCTATTTATATGATATTTAGGGAAAAAGTAAACCTGGAATAGGCATTTAAACAAAAGGACTATAGTTATCTACACATACTTGGCCAAGGAAAATGTCAAGTCACTAAGAGAAATTCTGGTAAGGTGTATCACATTTGAATATTACTTTAATTGCTATAGTAATTAATTTAATGAATCTGTACATTCTCAATGTAGTTTTCTATGAAAGTCTCTAAAACCAGGGAAGTTTCCCAGGTTTTTTTAACCCCACTGTACTTTAGATTTCAGGGATTACAGTTCTGACAATATTTAGGAAATTTAAAATCTAGATCTAGTGTTGAAAAAGAACTTCTAATTATATAAGGAATCATTTTCTTACGATTCGATAGTCTCACTTGAGCTGGCTGTCATGGCTACTGAAAGTAGTTCAGCTGCACTAAAAAGAAGCTAGTAACAAGTAACCTCCCGAAACATTTTCTCACTTTCTTGTGTGGATTTTATAGTAGTGAATATTGTGAAGATACGACCTGTAAGCATTTTTAAATATGTGCCTAGATTTTTCCAGTGCCTTTGAAAAATCAGTTCTGAACTCTGGTTTATGTTAACATAATTTGTTCAGAATTCCAGATACAAAGAGCAATGTAGAGTTGTACATTGCACATTTTCTGTTTCAGTTAATAGATTCTCATGGTGATGTAGGTGCTTTATGATAATACATCTCAGAAAGAAATTTTATTGGTAACTTAGGAAAACAGTAACCTTAAGTAACACAGTTATTCCAGCACCATTAATTTCACTTGTCATTTAAAAAAAAATAAAATCAGGTCCAGGCCATCAGCTTATAAAACTAGCTCCACCAATTGGTGGTTTGAGCCAGGATGTATCAGAGATTGTTCAAAATGACCCAAAGGCATGGTGTTCACAAAATGTGAAGGCATCAAGAGGCTTTTTTCCCTTCCCCATTCCCATGCAAACCTTTCATAAGAACATGAGAACTATGTTAATATTGCAAAAATATCTTGTTTCATCTCCAGTGTTTGCAGTCACCGTCATTACTTACTCCCAGTTTATGACCTACTGCATAAAAATATAATAAAATGAATAGATCTTATACAACGAATAGATCACATATGTATTAATTTTGGTCAAATGACCAGGAATGTTAGCTTTCAAATATACTGCTTTTATGCTTAAAATCAAGATGCATATCTGTGTCTGCACAGTGGAGATAACCTGCTAACTTGGAAAGTACTGCACTCTTTAAAATATTGCAAATTTTATTCGGTAAATTGTATTCATTATTGATTCACAACACTGTTTTCATTTTCTAAAGAGTATATATATATTTATATAAAAAAGTCACAAAAGCCCTCTTAGAACATTAATTCTAAAAGGTGTACAGATCTTTCATGATTACTTAAATATTTCTGAGGAGCAACTAGATAGGAATGTATAATGCAATAAAATAACTGTGTCTGCTGAAAAGGAGGGCAGATAAAGAAAGAAAAAACATATTTCATCTAAATTGCTCATAGGACTTTTTATGATGTCAAATATGATGTATCATTTGACTGATATAAATTACTATTGATTTCTAGGCTCTGAGAAACCTTTTATGCCCTGAACAAATATTTTAATCCTTTTGGGCGTTTAAGTAAGATTTTTTCCTTTGGATTATCCTTTACATTAGGTTTTATGAAGTCATTTTCTTGATTATCTCATAATAATGTCTGTAGATAAACAGTATATTTACAGAAGATGAGAAGGAACTGCCTCATCAGAAAGAATTCTACTCTTAGAGGTAAGGCCCAAATCCATACAATCTGTACAATATATATTGATATCAGTAGAAGTTCAGTTTCTAACAGAATACATTTAGGCATTTGATAGAATTTGTGTCAATGGAATAAACAGTAGCTTTTTGGAGTAAGGAAAACCTAAATAAGCTAACAGAATTAGGTTCATAGACCTGCTAATGGCTTATAAAAATGTGTGATGAAAAGGATCTTGAAAGGTCAGCTTCTCCAAAGCCTTTTTCACAAGTAAACTCTGATATTCAGGACTCTAAAGATATCCTGAAGGGATGTTCACAACATGATGTAACACTTCTTCTATTTAATCCCCAGTGGACCACATCATATCCTGCTCTAGTAGTTAATACTCAGTAGACTAGCAAACACACAGGCATCACTGACATATGTGGGCTATTTTCTGCGAGACATTTGACTACTGCTCATTCCTATTTGAAGCCATGTAGGAGGAGAAGAAAGCTGAAGCATTGGTGCAAGCATTCAAGTCATGAACACATCTGGTCTGTTACCTTACAGAACTTGGGAGTTAATTGAACAAATATACACCAATATTTAGTGTGTTTGAAGAGATAGGAGCTTTAATCTATAAAACTGGCTAAGTTTAATTTTATTCCTGCTACAAAGGAACAGTAACTTGAAGGTCAAATGTAACTTTCATAACCTAATAAAATCAATAGGAGCCTTACCATTGACTTCACTGTATTATGGATGGGGGCCCAGCTCAACAGTAACCTCTTATTCTGCTTATTGTGATGATGTACACAAACTCTTAAATTTTGTTGTGAAGTATCACCTTCTGTACATAAATTCTGTAATAGTAAAACCACCGTTTATAGATGATCCTAAAGGCAACGGCTGACGTGCCTTCTAACACACTTAAGACAAAAAGCCCTGCAGATCAAAATAAATTTCAGAAGAAAATCAGTGCTCCAGAAGGAAATTTGGCCATTGCGCTAGGAATCAGCAGAGAGAGGGTTAAATACCGTTGATGTTACTATGTGAAACATCAATGCGTGACATTTCACAGCAGTTAGTATGCCCAGATGCCCTCAGAGCCCAGCTCGTTCCTCCTCCATTCTCTGGTGCACTTTGAACAGTAAGATACCGCTAACAGGCAGCTAGCCCATGTGCTTTTGAGCCACTTTGCAGTAAAAAAGAGCAACACATGAGCAGGACTTTTGTCAAATCCTTTCTGGAAATCTGAACATGTGATGTCCATTGAATCCCATTTTTGTCTCCTATGGTAGTCTTGTCTTCAAAGAAACCTAACCAGATGGTGAAGCCTGCCTTTCCTTTCTTAGAGGCCATCAGTCTTTGCTCACGCTGAGTATTTCTAAGTGTTTTTCCTGTTTTGATCTCTGAGAAAGACTTTGTAAGATACTTCCTGCAAGTGAAGTTTAACGAGATTTTCAGATATGTTCCAACTCTTTTGTTAAACCATGACTCCATGAAAACTACCTGAACCTACTGAGCTTCAACTAAGACATCTTGCAAAAGTAGTACGTAAAGTAGCTTCCCTACAACTCTGGTCACATACCTCAGCTCACCATGAGTAAAGAATAATGACTTCCATTTATAAAGGCACCTCTTAACCCCTAAGATCCCAAAGGATTTACAAACTATTGTCCTGATTCTGCAGTCATCTACTTCAATAGATAGAGGACAAAAATCTACTCCCACAGATTGGTAATTTCAAACATCACAGAAATTGCAGGTGGGATAAAAGTTTTTTCTGGTAAAAAGTAGAATGAAGTAACTGTTTAGGAAGAAATTTATGTTGCCATCATTTTAGGAAATTCAGATGCAATTTGATCAGCAAGTTGAACATTATCACTTAAACTACAGTTTGGCTGAAAAATAGGAATCAAGATTCCAACATTTAAACTGAAGCCTGGCAGTTTTTGAGTCGGCATACATTTTAAATTGAGTCTTTGAACCCACTTCTCTGTATGTCCTATGCTTCACAAATGCATGATCAATATAGACTCAGACTGTTCTCTACTACTAGATTACCATTGCTACCTCAAAGAGCAATTACATATTCTTGGGAAATTTCCTGTTCAGATACCATCCAGTCCAAACCTGGTTTAGCCTTTATGAGTGCAAAACAATGCTGAAAGTTATGCTTGAACACGTTATATTAATTCATGGCAGCCGAAGAACAATAATAGCAGTAAAATTTTCAAAGAATTGTCTCCTTCTTTTGGAAGGAATAGTCTTTCAGAACCTTGTTAGCATTAAAGTCTTTGTTTCTCTTCAGTCAGGAAATAACAAATGTCCATGTGGACTTAAGAAGGAATGAGAATTTTAGAAGAGATTGCTGAAGAATATTAATCCATTTCCTTCAGATAATATAAATAGGCACATATTCTATGTCTGTTTTATAATGTCATAACAATGTAAACTGTTACAGATATACCAGAGAAAATTCTGAAGTACAGCTAAAGTACTTGTTGCTGATACTTAGATTGCAACTGAAACAGCACTCTGTTGTAAGATAGGAAGCAACCAACAGGCATCAGCTACTGACAGAACTAGATGAACTATTTGCAATACATAATTTAACGGTTATATCCTTCTATTGTCTTTGGAATCTACCAATAAAGAGAAAACAGCATTGCTATTTTTATTTGCCCTAATTAGTAATTATAAAAAAAATAAGTTTCAGTATTACCCTTGTCACGAACAATGTGATTTCCGTTACTTATTAGGTCACTTAGGGTACGCAATATTGCTTCTGTTCTATAAACGAACAAATGGAATTGATGAAAATACAACTATTGGCAATACAGAATAAGAGCTGTTTATTCATGCAAAATTGTCTTTGTTTGTAGGCAAGTATAGAGGATCAGAATGCTAGTACTGAGAAAAATTTGCACTGTTTTCCAGAATAACTGTTTGCACAGTACAACTGTAACAGATTCGTAGCAGCTACTCAGGTGACTAAGAAGAAAGTTATAAAAGGATTAATGGAATGACAAGTCAAATTTCAGCTGTTACAGTATGGGGTTAAGAGGGCTTATGTTTAGCTAACTGGCCTAATCAGGAACTCTATACTCAATTAATGTCTCAGCTATAGGAAGTTTGTGTATCTTGGAACTTAGTTCCATTCAATGAACAAACTTTGATTTCTTATCTGTGAAAAAAACACCACGTCTTTTCTTCTAATCTTTGCCTTCTCTGTCTAAGTTCTGTGAGACAAAGGCATTGTGGTATGTGTGGCAGATCTTGTTCAATACTTGTTGGTCTTAGTGGAAGAGCTTGTATGAAGTAATAAAAAAATGCTTGTTAAAAAATAGAATAGGGAAATTGTATGCATTTTGCTCTATTAATGTGCTTGTATCCCATTTTAACTGAAGAGTTGATTTTAACTTTTATTAACTGAAAACTGTACAGGTTTAGGTAATTTCAGTTCAACTATTATAACCTGAGGATTAAGAGTGTGTATAATTTACTGCAGTAATTAAAAAAATAAATTCACTTTTTTCTATTAATTCTTTTGTCACTATTGTTATATTATGGGACAAAAAGGGAGGAAGAAGATGAGAGTAAAGAGAGCCTGAAACACACAGTATGTATAATTGATTTTGGGTATTCACTTAGTAAAAATTTGTGACTTAGAATTTCTTTGTGCATCCAGGCCAGGGAACATACATGAAAAACTATGTAAAAAAGCCTAATTTAGGTATGTTATTGAGGGAGGAATAATTAATATTTTACGAGACATTGTTTAGTTTTGCTAAATAATTACGCATAAAGATGTATTCTTTCTCTACTTAAAAATAATCAAGGGAATTAAATGTTTCAGAGAGTAAATTACAGAGGGAAAGATGTTTAAAGTTATGTGGTTTTTTATAGAAATACATGAGGCTGTAAAAAAGCACTTTTTATGTTTTTTTCTAGACAGAGGTTATTGTTGGTTCATCAGGCACAAAGTCTTACTTCCATTATTGACCAACTTGTTTCTTCAAAGGATAACAGCTGCTTACAGAATAGTTGTCAAATGTGTTTGCCACATATAGAGAAAAGTGTTCCTTGCTGTCTTGCAGTGATTAGTTTACGTCCTGAATTTATGTCCCTTTATGCCCTGTATTTTCTCTTGCATAACACTGAGAACTTCAAATATTTTATAGAAAATCACAACTGTATATAACTTTCAAAAAATGAAATACTTAGACACAGGAAAGAAAAATGTAAAATGATATCCTGCTTTTCAGCATTGGTTCTGAAACAGCCATGCTTATGGTTAAGAAGAACTTACTCTTGTATTTCCTTGAAGGTCTGATAAAGCTACTACTGATAAATGATTCTCCAGCAGTTTCTGATGGAGTATTTCCATTTAAATATGATGGCAAATATCAAAAGACAAATTGATCATACTTCTAGCTGGCCATCATGTAAATTAGTGCTAGGAATAACCATAGTCGTCTAAAAGTCTGGTTGCCTGGTTTTTGTCTTCATCATCATGTGTTTTCAATTCACAGATTGGTTGCATAATAAATGCTTGTATAAATTCTGTTCATTATTATGAAAATAGTGGGTAGCAGATATCTCCAATCTTTTCTGTCCTGATTCAGGTAATAATATAAGAATGGCTGTAAGTGGGTTGGTCTGTCTGCCCCAGCAATATGTCATACATAGCTGTAAGCAGGTGCTAATAGAGTAACAAGACAAGGGAAAGCCTTCCAATAATATTCTTCTGACCTCCAAGTATTTTTCCCTCAAAACATACTTGGGGGGATTTTCACATATTTAGTAACCTCAGTTTACTTCTGTTCAGTGTCCCCTTGTGTCCACCAAAACTTTCAGCAGTTATACCATCTTTTACTCAGAGTGAAGCAAAATAAAGTAAACCAACCCAAAAGACTCATATCCAACTGTTAAGTAACTTGTACACAACAAAACAAGTTTTCCATGACAAAAATATGCTCTTTTACACAGCTAGACAAAAAGGCAGTTCCTGTAATTATGGATCCAAACTAGCAGAAGACCTACTAATATTAATTGCTCAATACTTCTTAAATGAACATGCCATTATCAGTCAGTGGTCCAAGGCTTATATCAGGATGTCTGGAAAACCATATACAAGGAAAAGAAAATTTAAGCTCATGTAGAAAACACAGGGGTTTTCTTTGAGAGAAATGACTGGTCTCAACCACTGAAAACTGATGTTGGCAAGATCTGTCTTTGTGAAATGAGCTGCTAGCGTGTTTTGTCTTTGCCTCCATACTAATATAATTATATTATTGTGGTTGTTGCCTATTTTCAGTTTCACTGAAATCCCTTCTTAGAAGATGAATTTTCCTCGAACAGAGCTTTACTTCAAGGTCTCTCCTGATGTTGCTATGAAATTCTGAAAGACATTGTGAAAGTGTCACACCCTCCTTCTACATACTGCTTTCAATTAGTGCCTAAATGGGGATATTATTTGATCTCTGTCACAGAATAATAGTAATTTGCTGTTGAAACTTATTCAATCCATATAGATCTGCATTATGAAACCTTGCAGGTATGTCCTTTGAATTCACACATTCATGACTGTATTCAAAGTACTGTAACACGTCAGGAATGTGACTGTCAGTTTTTCCTTCATCGTGTCACCTTAGCATATGCATATTTCACGTTTACATTAGCACATTACTTCATATTTTTCCCTGGTTTGATTGACATTCAGCATACTAAATTACCTCAGTTCTTGAATATCTTTAACTGATTATAGCCTTGAGACACCCTCTGATAAATGGCTGTGTTCCAAATTTCAGAAGCAAACACTCTGATAATCAAAGGAACCTTCTGTTTATGCACTTCTCATCTGGCAGTATCACCAAACTGCTTTTAAATTAGCCTGGGAGCTTTAAAATTTATAGGCTTATAAATACTATTATCTAGTTTCATGTTTGAAGTTATAAATCCTTTTTATTCCATGTCACTTATTTTGTTTTAAGTTTATTCAGATTTCTATATTGTCTGATTGGCTTCTATTTGAAGACAATTCATGGCCTGGAGAAAACCTTTTTTAATATAACTTTGAGAAAGATTTAATTATGACAGTCAGATCCAGCTAGTAACCAGTTATAAGACCCATAAATTACCTTTCTCAGGATGACAAGATGATGAGGTGATGAGGAGGCTATAAAACAAGTGCTGTGTTCTTTAAAAGCCTCTATCTATATTAGCCACCTATTTCCAAGATTCAGCATAGATTTTAGGGGACATCCAAAACCAGTTTTGAGATGCAGTTGGCACAGAAGTTCTAAGAAGCAACTACCATAGCAATAAGAAAGAGATGCTGGCTTTTATGTATGAGTTAGGGCACAAATCTTGCCAGTGAATTCTGATCAGTATTTGGAAGATCCTTGAATACAATTGAATAGCCTGCTCATTCTAATTATAATTCACAATCCTATTACAAATAAGAGTTTTCACTGCTCTAGGAGTAGCTTCTGTATTCCAGAATTTACACCTTACTTAAATGAAAACTAAATGAAACTAAAACTTATGTAAAACATGAAAAGTCCTAGCTGTGGTGAATTCCCAGTTTCTCACAGGCATACATTCTATTGGAAAGAAATTCCTATCCAACCCAAAACCCGGCATCAATATGAGGCCAGATGACTATAGGATTGACTTTTTCCTCCCTGCTTCTTCTTAGGGTACTGATAAAAACTGGTAAGAAATTGACATCTTCAGCCTCACAAAATAAAAGGGAGCTGCAAAGAGAAAACTGATTCTCCATGGTCTTTCCTTTTAAGCATCAATAATATGTTAATAAAAAAGAAGTATATGACAGAGAAACAAAACATAATTTATGAATCTAGTAGCACTTACATTTGACCTGTTCATTCCATTTGTTCATTGTCAAGAAATCATATGAATTTGAATTCCAAATTTATAGGTCTGAGTGAACGATAGCAAATTAGGCTGCAACTTTCTGACTTTCAAGTAAGTACGGTGTGGTCACATTAACTTTTACCTCTGCCATATTGACTGAAAGCTTAATTTTCAGCTCAGGTAAACTTGTACACTTGTTGTAGAAGGTTTCATCTGTGGATTATGTTAAAAAGCCCAATTTTGCTATACTTCATGAAGCTCAGGATCAGAGAAGTTCATCCAGTACATTATGAGATCCTTGTTTAATTTAAGTAGCAATTGTCGCTTTCTTTACAAACCATGAACACCATGAACAAGGCCTCCATCTTGTGAAACAAGTCTCAGCTTGATGATCCTTGCCGATCTATATGCAATCCTGAAATACATCTTCATTTTTAAACAAAAAATATGTAGCTGGTTTATTTTGACTATTTTGCAACTTACAGTACCTTTATAAATGGAGACTGAAGGGTGCTGTACTGTTTGCTTTAACCTTTATGAGCATATAGTTGAAATATGAAGTATTTCAACATAGCATAGTACAGTACTATTCAGGGATAACTGAACTATTTTTAGACAAAGCTATTGTCTAAGAAGCTGTGTAAAAATATTACTGTCATCATGAGTGATCTGTTGACTTATCAAGATAGGCTAAATGGTTTCTTTGAGGTCACCTGATCCGTGCCTAAACAAAGCAGAACTAATTCTTGGCTTGTTGTAGTAAGAACAGTCAGTCCTTAACAACAGTATGCGTATTTTAAAAATCTCAGAAATATATTACAGGCTAAATCAAAGCCATTTCATCTATTTCATCTATTTACTTTGTCTATGCCCACAAAAACAAAGTCTTATTATGGCACCTTACATTTGAAAATGCAAAAAAGCTGGATGGGGGCCTGGGCATTTAAGAATATGCTTCCTTCTTTCTCTGCTCAAACCCAAACAGATATTAAAGTGATTTACAAGTGCAGTATTTTTATTCTCAATATTTCACTGGCCTAGAAATGTTGAAGCAACTTGGAAAAGTTCAAAATGCTTCTGATCTTGCTAGTCAGTCATGGAATTAGAATAGAAACCAAGATCACTGGCACGTAGAACGGCCATTAGGCTGTGCCTTGCAGCAAGGCTTGCAGTAGAATAAAACCATTCTTCATATGCCTTTAAAGCATTTATTTCAAAGCCTGTGTTATTATCGAATCACTGAATACAGAAGAAAGCAAAAATATAATGTTGTGTAGCCTGTCCTCCAACTAGCATGAGATTTTGAATTTTTTCAGCATTCTGTCAAGTATAATATTAATTGTTGATCTCAAATAGCAAACATATTAAATAATGAGGACTAAGATACTGTGTGATGTAAATGCATCACACAAATACAGTCCTTTTTGACACTGCAGTTTGGAAAGAAGTGAGATTAATTTAGTGACCTCCTTTATCAATCACAAAATGCTATTCTCTCTGGCTGTGTTAATAACTGGCAGATGGACTGAAATCTCAGATATTTCACACTAGATATTGGAAGTTGCTATTAGCTTTGCTGAATTCTGTCTTATTTTTGTTGTTACAGTTCACAGGTGACACTTTCTGGTAGGTCCCCAGAGCCTGGCTTTTATCACTTCCTGTTGAAAACAACAGCAGCGAAATAAAGAAACATATTCTGATCTGTGATTTGAGAAGTAATAACTTCTTCCTTCTGAACACTTTTAAATGAATTTGGATCTTCAGTGTTATCCAAGGACAGTTTTTTTGCCTCCCCCCCCAGCAATTCTGACAGCCTAGGAGGAAGTAAATCTCATATTTCAGTACAGTAATTTGAAGTGTTAATTAGGGAATACCGCAGTGACCTTGAAATCCCTGTTTCTCCCACATTGGAATAGACACAAACTAACCCTATGGTAGAATAAGGGGTAAGGTGAGAAAAAAGAGAAAATCATCTTCCAGTATGCTCATCATTAATCAGAAGCATGAGTCACATTTGCTTAAAGAAATATATCAGTAATCACAGCAGCCTTCAACAGCAAAGATTTGTGAACAGAAATGTTGCCATGTGATACTCAACAGCTAGCATACCTTCCAGGCCTACTTTTCACAAGTGAAAGGATTTCTTGAGATGTGGGTAAGAAGGCAGCAACTCTTCTTCCTTTCCTTCCTCAAATATATTTCTGTAAGACTGAACGTAAACCTCTTATTCTTAAAAGTCCTCATGGCTCTGAATCCCAGTGAGAGAATACTTACCTCAGACTTTCAGATAGGGGACTGCAGATGCAGATCTCCATAGGACCATTAAAGTCGTGTGTCTGAATACCACCTTTTCTCGTTCAACTATGAATTTTGCAATAATTTCTCATGAAGCTTGCTAAACAATGCACAGAGAGTTACATTTCTAAAACATAAATTCACAGAAGAGAACATATTTAGAACTAGTGAGGAAGTGACTCTCAAAAATTAAGCATGGAAATACTGAAGAGTGGCAATGTTGTGGTTTAACTCTAGCCAGCAAGTACCACACAGCCGCTTCCTCACAACCTGGTGGGATGGGGAGGAGAAATGAAAAAAAGGTAAAACTTGTGGGCTGAGATAAGAACAAATTAGTAATTGAAATAAAATTAAATATAATAATAACAACAGTAATAATATTAATAATAATACAACAGTTGCAATGAGAGAGAGGCACACACAGAAGAATAAAACCCAAGAAAAACAAGTGACACACAATACAATTGCTCAGTGCTCACAATGCCCAGCCAGTCCCTGAACAGCGATCAGCACCTACCAGCCATCTCCCCCCAGTTTATATACTGAGCATGATGTTCTATGATGTGGAATATCCTTCTGCCTAGTTCGGATCAGCTGTCCTGGCCCTGCTCCCTCCCAGCTTCTTGTGCACCTGCTCACTGGCAGAGTATGGGAAGCTGGTAAGTCCTTGAACTAGACTAAGCACTGCTTAGCATCAACTAAAATATCAGTGCACTATCAACATTACTCTCATCCTAAATCCAAAACACAGCATTGTACCAGCTACTAAGAAGAAAATTAACTTTATCCCAGCTGAAACCAGGACAGGGAATATAGTTAAAGCTGTAGTTCCTCAAAGGGGACTTAAAATCTCAGATTAATAAAATACTCAGACCAGAGTCTTCTGAACAATCCACCTGAACTACTCTTCTCTAAATGGCTCATAAAGCAGCTTCTGAACCAGTCTACACCAGTTTATTAAATTAAACCACAGCTGGCACCATTTTAGTGTGACTCACTAATCTGTCAAAGGCCAAGCCAGCAGCTACTTCACAAGTCATTCAGATACCTGCCTGTGTGGACCACAACCTCCAGAAAAAAAAACATTAGCTCAGTCTGGAAACTGCTTTTGCTGTTTCACTCTAGTTTACCTTGGATTATGTTGTCCAACACTACATACTTTTGGGATGTTGTCTATGCAACTTTTCTTCCAGCCCAGCCAAAACACACCTCTCAGCATTTGCTAGTAATTCATGTAGATGAGTCCCTGTTTAGTGTGCTGGCTGTGTCTGCAGTTCTTAGCTTTTATGTCAGTGAATTATATCGGCAGTCTACATATTTAACATTGGTTGAGAATTTTAAACCTCATAAACACTAGATAACCACTGCTATTCAAGGCTGATATACTGTCTAGCTTTATAGTGGTATCAGCAATTGTATTAAAATCAGACCTGGAGCCAAGAAGTTTGGTTGACTTACAAGTTTCAGAGGGAGCTCCAATACTTCACATGAGAGGAACTGGAACAATGAAAAAGAGTGATTCTTGTTGCAGAAGGATTTCTGAAGTCATTGTACCAGGTATATTTTGACTTTGTGTCTTAGCGTTTGAAAAACACCCTCAGAGGCATTTTGAATTTTGATAGTGCTTAGCTGTAGAAGTATGCATTTAGACATTTCTTCCCCTCCTCTGAGCATTGCACAACAAATGCTGCAGAATACCTTTTATTGTGAGAGTTCTCACACATCTCATTTAAAAAAATGACAGGCTATTCTTGACAATATCCTTATCTAAGATGCAAATACACAGCCCAGGCTTTAACACAGAACTCTAAGAAGGACCTAGCATGGAAAATACTGGTGATAATAGTACTTTTTGCTGTCTACATAAAAGTATTATTGAGGTCAGTTTGAAATCAGAGTGAAGTTATTGGTCAAATTTCTTTTTAGATAAGTTCTGATTTTATCAAAGACGTAATTTAAACTTTATATAAAGTTTAAGGGGCAAATGCAGTTACTTCTAATGGCATTAAAAAGTAGTGCCTTGTGTTTGCAGTATCTTCTAACTATTTTAACATCATCTACTCTCAATTTTTAACATCAGTAGGTAAGGACTTTGACTCAGTGAAAGTTTGAGATGTTCTGGAGATCTGGCTTCTCCCTCAGTTCTGCATTTTTCCATGTTTATGGTTTATAAAACGTAGATTTCCTTTGTTCTGGATAAATTGCTTAAAACAAGGAAATAAACTATACATTCCTAGTCATCCATCAAAGAGAAGCAAGTGTCTTCTCAAAGTCTGGAAGCAATGGAGTTGTGCTAATTTTAAAATAAAGTTATCTATTAAAAAGTATGGTTTTTTAATAACTACAATTTCTGTCTTAAGAAGCCTTCCAGGAAGTTTAAATGTAAGTTACATTGACAGAACCGAGACGTAATTCAGTTTTTCTTTCTGTATGTAAATGTAAATGGAGGTCTTTAATTCAAAGTGTGGGCTCTTGAGAAATTTTTAGGTTTGCCACATGAGTGAATAACTGAATGGACCAGAATGAAAATTATGGTGCATCACTGCAGGACGATACATCAAAAAATATGGTTTATTCAATTAACTTGACAACTGAACTATAGTTTTAACTATTTATTATAATGACTTCATAATATAGTAATAAATATTTTATAATGTACTTTACGGAAATATCAAAGCTTTATGAATTCTGCACTGCACATAATAAACCACTGCAGCATGCTGCTATGAAATCTTTGCCAAGAAGCAGGGAACATAGAGGCACTTTGTGTGTAATCCATAAAGCTTCCAGATTATCAAAGTGTAGCCTTTTATATGTAATTTTTTAAGAAATTGCACTGTGAAGTTCAGTAGCAGAATCAGATCACACTTCTTTTTAAAAGTCTGGTTGTTTAGATGAAGAGTAAAATGCTTCTGGCTTATAATGGAACACAAATTTAACCTTTAGCTCTATTTCAGATTTTCTGTGTACAGACTGAAATTGTGACAATTGCTTCTTGCACAACTCCAGATATATTAATCTCTCTAGTCTCTGTTATACATATGTAATTAGATAAATGTAATGTACAGGCATGCCAGAAGAGCTTTAAACTAAGCATGATAGTCACTCTACATACATTTATTCTCAGGTGCATGAGATTTGCTTATATTTTCAAGATATTCTCATAACAAAGATGAAAACCCGGAGGCTAGATAAACAGTAGTACTCTGTAGCCTAACTCTTTTAAATGTTACCTCTGGTAATTTTCCCGGAGTTGGATTTTATAAACATAAATATCAGAAACATGTCCAAACTATTCTTACAGACTTGTTAATTTCATCTCCCTAAGTGAGCCGATGGTTTTTACCAAGTGAAGCACAAATGAAGTAATGAAAATACCTTACTTCTCCTGTCACTGGAGCAATTAGAGCAGGCAGGCTGCTAAGGAAAGGGAGCTAAACATGCTTTAGGAAAAAAACAATTTTCATGGAAAAAAATATCTTTATGTGACTGATTTATCAAGACAAAATAAAATGGAGCAAAAAACTAAGCATTTTTAAATTGCTTTATTATTTGAGACAGAATAAAGACTCTGTATGAGAAGGACTTGAAACAGCATTTTTTGCTGGGTATGTTATTTTAATTCTTTTTTTCATAGCAATTGAAATAGGTGTTTAAAATGAAGATACTGTGTAACATTTGGATCTAACCTTACACTGTCATGAACATCTGTCAGAACTATGTATAGAGAGGGAGTATGGTCAATATAAAGAAAATCAACACTAAATGGTTCATACAAAAAGTAAATTTGGAAAATATGAAAAACACTATTGGCTTACTTTCTAGAAAATTCAGTTGGTTCTAAAATACCTGAGCAGCTGATAAAGGTCGTCACCATATGTCTGTTTTAATCTCCTGTCATGAGTACTCCAGCCTCTCAATTATTTCTATCATACAAGGTACCTGTATTTCAAAGCCTCTGTTTGGAGCTTGTCTATTCCTCAAAACTGAAAAGATAGATGGTGTAGGTTAGTAGAATTTAACCTAAAATAATTTCAAATATATCTGTTGGCTATTGTGATTAAATATCACAACAACTTTTTGGACATGTACAAAACTGTGAATACAGTCCTACTGTAAAAATAATTTATGGTTGGACAAAAACAGAGCAGAACCTCTGAACTGTTTTCTATGGATGCTTATATTGATAAAACAAAGATTGTAGCCACAATCTTTGCTTCACTACTATGAGTGCATGCAACTTTTAATATCAGAATCTTCCATAGCACAAATACATAGAGAGCCCCAATAATTAGACTAAAATAAATTAAATGAAAGTATATTTCAGGAAGTCCATTATCTTGAAGTTTCTGTAGCAAGCAGTTGGTATAACATAGCACAGCTGGTCCCTCTCATAGTGAATACTACGACTTGGGTTAAAATCTTCCCTTATCTTTTTTTTCTTCCTTTTTCCTTCTTCTTTTTTCCCCCTGTGTTATATAGGCCAAAACAGGAGTTTAGAGAACAAATTAAATCAATTTCCCACATAGAAGAGATTTCTGAACAACCATAACCATTTATTTCTGACTTTCCATTTAGCAGAAACAAAATTGTGTAGCTTGGGTTTTTTTCATTTTTTAAAAACATACTAGAAAGCCCAGATCTGGCAGCCTCTGTAAAGGATTCCATCTGTTTTTGTTTTTTTTTCTTTCTCCCCTCCCCCCCCCAGCAGAGCCTTTCTTAATCCAACTACATTTTACACTGGGAAATTTTAGGTTCTATCTTCAGTGCATGTATTGGCTTGGACTCCTGTTTCTTCAGCATGGAATTATTGCTCTTGTCATTTCTCACATATAGAATATTTGCCTTTTTCTTATTGTTTCAATTTTCTTTATATTTCCTGTTGATAAAGCCTCATTTCATTAGGGATAAATATGCATTAGCTGTTATGAAGTCTCTTGAGTTTTTCTTAACAGTATGAATTAACCTAAATATTACATCAAAATTTTCACTAAAACCTCCTATTTACATTATTGTACATGACTTGGATTAACATTGTATTTCTTGCTAGAACTAAGGAAGCAATAGACCTACCATATATAAAACCTACACATTATAGCAGCACTTTCCAAACTATCAAGCTGCAAAAAGGTCTTTCACTACCTCATACCAGCATACACTTCATATAATCCCTCTGCTGCTTTCTCCTCACCTCACCCAGGACACACTCTCTCTTCTCTTGCTTCTTCCTCAGCTGCTCCCTCTTCATTGGCTTTCAACCACTTACCAGAACCAGCCACAGCTGCACCTTATCTACATTGGCCAACCCACTGCCCCTGAGGCAAAGCCACAGCTGCATGTTATCAATGTTAATCAACCCATTGCCTACATTCCTCTACAACACCTGAAAGGTAGAGAAAATAGACTGCCTTAGAAAAACAAAAGTGTAGAGTCAGAGGAAGTAACCAATAATATGCCAAGTTTCTTTCATTCTTTGGGAATGATAAAAAACATTTCAAAAAAGACCCAAACCACAACCATATTTAAACTACTCCCTAAATTTTCCCCAAAGGTTAAATGTCAGAGTGATTTTTCAGAAAACAAAGATGTGTCCCGCTTTACTCGGGGAATAAACCGATTTATCAACTGAAATAGGTCCTAAGTAAAACCTAGCTCATGGTACCCAGATAAAGGATTGACGATTTTCCTGTCCACAGTATGAGCTTGTTGTGAAAAATGAGAACTATGGATAGGAGCAAGAAGAAAGAGTAACCTTGATAGCTCTGTGTGCAAGGATCCAACGTGCTTCCAGAAGCAAAGCTGGAAGGCTCTCCTTATAAATTCTCAAGTTTTCTGCTCTGGCCATAATCCATCTCCCGTGTGCATATAAAACCAATACCACCTCTCCATACAGTGAATATTCTAAGCAGCCTAAGGATCTGCCCTCAGGAATAGTAGCCTGAGCTGTGATTTCCTCTCTTGAAACGTGTTCATTCTTTCTATTGGAAAATAAAGATGTAAAATCCAGCAGAAAACACAATACTAGGAAAAAAAAATAATCATTGTCATATTTATACCTGCTGGTGTCCCTCAAATTTGTATTTCAGTCTAATTGTAAGTCACCAAAATAAGACGAGTGAATATGATCTATCCTCAGATGAAATTTCTCACTGTGTCACAGTTAGGGAGAGAAACTGCACAGAAGAATTTTCTCTCAGTCCCTTAGACGAAATCCCAAAGACCAAGGACCCCCAGCATTTCTCTTTTTTTGTTTTTGCTGACAGCATAGCAACTCAACAGCTACTTGTTTGACTAGTAACTCTATTGCTCTCCTCAGTGAAACAAATGACCCTTCCAATTATTTTCTCAGTTTCTGATTTAGGCCCATTATCAACTGGTAACCAAAAGCCAAGAAAACACTACAAGTGGATACTGTCAAAGCCATTAGTCAATGACAAAAGACACTGTGGAAAAGTTCCAGGTATATAGGGCAAAGTTTTAGCTGTAACTTTTAAATTCTATATCTAAAAAAACTAACTCCTATGTGAAACTTCCAGTTTTTTCTAATAAAATATGATATCTGCAGTGTAATTCTCATACCTGACTTGCTGAGACAGGCCAGAGAAGGTGAGTCCAGCTGGCTCTCCACTATGTCCATTCACTCTCCCCAGGCTCCCTAGCATTCCAAAGTAAGGGATTTATTTTTCCTCCTTCTGACAATAATAAGAATGCTTCCTTGATTTCATTGGAGGAAGAACTGCACTACTACCAAGGGAATCATTTGCATTATTCCTCTAGTAATCTAGATATATTTAAGATGTAAAGGAAGCAATCCAGAACATAAATCTACTTGAAGGTAGACCATAACAGTAAATGGCAGTATCAGGGAAGGGTCTGTGCTTTCAGAGTCAGAGGAGCAGGCTTTCTGCAGCAGAAAAAGTGAGGTGAAAATGGTGACAGCAATGTCAGATCTGGTCATATGCTGAGCAATGCTTTGAATTGTGACCTAAATGTGTTTACACTTGATTCACTCATTGCTACACTGGTCCTTTCATTTTCTACCAGTGAAGACTCAGCAAACATTGTATGCTTTCATAAACATGTAATCAGCTGGGTTTTTTTATTGGAAGATCTCAGAGAAAAGACCCAACTGCTATCACTTCCTGTGTAGCTATAGGCTTTAGCTGACAGGAATTTGACGCATAGTGTAGGTATCTAGGATAGGGCTTCAACACTCCTGACAGTCATTATTTGTAATAGTAACTGAAGAAAATGTGACAAATAATAGATGCCTAGAGATTGAATACAGCTGAAAAACAAGTAGTAGATAACATTGCATGTCTGCCGTATGTGGCAAAGTTTAGAAGTTAAAGCAGCTGTGAATATATTCTGTACCCAACAGTGCTCCACATAACCTGTAGCTCAAAGAGTGACTATGAACATTCAAGGAGGAGTTTCAGGGAACTGGCTCTGTCCCTGGCTGTCCTACTAAGTTTCTTACATCCTTATCATTACTTCTTATTCTTGTCTACCTTTCTAATTTGGATTGAAAGCTTTTAAAGAAAAAACTGTCTATCACAATTTGTATGTATTGAGGACAGCACAATAACTTTTTCTGGGGTCTTTTGGAAACTACTGTCAGATAAATTATAACAATCTTCACACAAAGCAGATGTATATATGTAGGTGTACCTTTTGCATCTAGGAACTCACAGCCCCCTAGCTAGGGATCTTGCACAGAGAAATTGAATAACCTGAAGGTTTGATCATAAACTTTGTGAATGGAAGTGAAAATACTGCATGGAGATTCGACACCCACAGCCTTGATATTATAACAACCTTCTTTTTAAGTGGCTAAATGAGAAAGAAAAGTACTGTACAATTTTTCTAAAGAATTTTCTGGTTTTGTGTGTGTGTTTAAAGACGCAATATATGTTTATTTTCTCAATACTTCTCAATATTTCTTTGAGAGCATGAAAAGCACCGCGAGTTAACTGTACCATCCTTTACTTTACAATAGCCACATTTCTCTGCCTCAAGAGAATAAATAATGCAATATTACCAAAAGAAGCAAGTGCTGAGTATAGTAATTCAAAAAGTCTTTTTGACACAGTGACCCATAAGGTCATCTCACAGAGAGCGCAGTGGAACACGATCCTCTTTACTTTCCATTTTCTTGTGTGTTTTTAATGTTTTTCTTAAGAATATAGAGCTTAGATCTCATCCTTTGGGAGCCAAAGTAATTTTCTAAACTGTCCACAACACATGTATTTTTCAGAAACAGAAATGCTGAGTGCTTTTCTTCTGCAATTCACATTATAAACAGTAAAATTCTGAATTCTCTTCAGGGTAAAAACTGTTTCTTGTATTCCCTTCCCCCATGCCTTTTTTTCCCAGTAGGACATCTATTGCTGTGCTTTGCTGCTCACTGACACTCCCAGCGAAATGAAGAATTCTGAGCACAGGAAAGCAAATTCTCAGGAATCTCTAGATATCATAGTCATACCATTCTGTTTTCCTAGTAGGCTAGAGACTACAAAGCATGGCTTAAAAAATAACTAGGTCTTCCTCTAATGCTAGTTATGAGATGAAGATTTGACTTGATTTAGCTGTGCAGTGAAAAGCCTGATCTGCAAATGTACAGATTTTTAAATTGTGGCATTACAGTATTTTAACATTTGTTGCAATACTGTTAATATTTTTGTTTGTTTGTTTTAGCATTCCATCACATTCTAAAGGAAATTTAGCAACAAAGCTTATATATTGACTTCATGATTTTTCCTATAGTAATAACAATTATTGTATTGTGTACTGAACACTAAGTTCACTTTACTTTTCAAATGTCCCATTATCAATTGCCTCTCTACATGAAAGTGAATGTCCTCAATTGCCTCTCTACATGAAAGTGAATGTCCTGATTAAAAACACCTGGCTTGCTGCCACAATTTACTGCCTGTCAGTAAAAAGTCAAGGTTTAATTTTGGGAGAAAAGCTCCCAAAGACCACTCTTTTCATGCTCCTTTAATTTTTTTCATAACCTTGTTATGAACCATTTGTCAAGAACAGAAATAAATTAGTCTCTTTTTTTTGTTTGTTTGTTTGTTTTTGTTTAAAAGCTTGAATGCAGACAGGTTGTTTAATATTTACAAACTATAATCACAGAGCTATAGATGAAAATGTGATAAATGTCCGTGAGCATTTGAGTTGTGCAACTACCATGGAATTCTTCACTGTAATACTCGAGGGAATGAACATAGCAGTTCATAGAGGAGAAAACATATGAAGAAATGTAACAAACATACTCTGAATTGCAGAAGGGAGGTCTTTTAATGGAAGAACATCTCTTATTTGTGAAAACTGCTAAAGAATTAAGTGGTGCCTACAAAAAAGTAGTGAAAACTTCATTAAGTGTGATAATAAAGAACAGAAAAAGCCTTTAATAAAGTGCTCTAATGAACTCAGTGAAAGGAATATGGATTTTATGTAATCTATTCCTAAACTTCAAACTTCTTACAGGGTAGAAATTAGTTAAAAATAGAGATTTTACCTCAATTCTGCAAAACTTAACTTTGTTTTGTTTTGTTCTCTTCTATACATTGTCAAACAAATTATGAGGAATATTCCTAACATTAAATAGGAATGAAACAAATATTCATTCTTTTTGACATAACAGCTGTTCACTCTCTGTCCGTATCATTAGACTGGAAGAAAACAGGCAAAGAAAAGGAATGGTAGCTTGACAATCAGCTTGCCTAAGTACTATAATACTGTAACTTTTGAGAGAATCAATTGGCCATGAAAAGGCTAATTGCATTGAACTACTTATACTTTGGAATGACAGTTATGTAAAAGCCACTAAGGCTGTTCTGAAAAACTGCCAAACAGATCTTGAAATATCAGCAGCTGAAATTTTATATGCACTTGACAAGCTTGAGCCTGCACTGGATTAACAGAGGTGATCAGTGAAGTATTAAGCTCAGAATTCTGTGTACAGCTGTGGGAATGTCTTGAAGGTGAATTTTGGATCAGTGAGGTCTTGTCTTTTCCTAGCCTATGTTTCTTTATCCATGCTTAATTCATTTTTGGAGCTGTAACCCATTTGTTTGAAATTGCAGGGAATTTAACCCTCAAGAAGCAAAAATCTCCAGGCCTTCTTAATTCTCCCTCTCACCACTAAACTCTGTGCCAGTCACTGATAGTATTTCTGGCTTCCAACTGTACAGAAGCCTATATAATCAGAAAGCAACAGTCTGCCTTGCCTGCAATGTCTTTGGCTATTTACTATGATCCGTCACTACTACAATCATTAATCTCTAGCTTCCAAAAATTTTTACCCTTCTTCCTCAACACCGCCAGTATTATCCCAATTATTTCCTTCTTTTCACCAATACTGTCTGTACTGTCCTTCACCTCAGTTTCCCGTTTTCTTATGCCTCCCCTTACTTTACTGGGTTATCAAGCTAGAATATAAGGTACATGGGGAAAAATAAAATTTTATACAGGTTGATGAAGTTAAAAGATGGGATCTGTACTACATTTTTCAAACATTGTAAACTTTCAGTTTACACTCTTCTGAATTTCTAGTTTTGCTTATTTTAGAATTCCAAAATTAGGATAAGATAGAAACATCTATTCCTGTCATGTCTGCAGAAAGCAAGATGCAGCACTAAGTACAGCGGACAATAAGGCACCACATTGTTTAGAGTATACGTTCAAGAACATCAGATAAAGAAAAGCAGCTATGCACTCTGATTAGCAACAGCTTTGCCATATCTGCAGGCAATAATATTCTGTGACAGATTTGTTCTGGAAGCTCAAGTCACTCTTTGATTCCTTTGTAGGCAGCAATACTACCGTACATGTCTTTAGTGAACATAGCTCCCTTGAGAAATATATTTGGATATGAGAACAATTCTCGCTGTGATTTTAGAAGTTTGCAGAATACAAGCAGTCATGTGACTTCTGTGGTTGCACTCTGGCCCTAATATATATTTAACACTTTTGGGCTTATTTTTAAACAGTTCTCTGGATAGGTTCGGCAAAAATATTTTGGATTAAATGCCTATAACAGAAATATTCTCTCTGAAGTTTTATCGCATGCCAGTCTGAGACCGGAGCATGGTTCTGTTTCTCAGGAGCAGATTTTAGACTCAAAACAGAGTCAAGAGCCAAGGAACTTTATTTGCCCCACAATACATCTGTGAATGCAAAGGGAGAGAGAGAGAGTGAGAGATAAAGAGAGAAAAGAAGGAAAGAAAGAAGTTAAAAAAAAAAAGTAAAGAGTTCAAAGCAATAGCTACCACCCCCGAGCTGCAGCATCCTGACAGTCCGATTCGTTTTCAAGTCTGGTGGGGAAATGTTCCACCCGATATTAGTTGGTTCCATTTCTTTATAGAGTTGTTACAAGCTGTTCTGCTTAACCACACCTTCTCACCTGGCAATGGTGTACGTGCCCAACATCAAGGGGCCTCCAGGCACCTTGACCCCCCTGACCCCAAGTCTGGGCACGTGCACAGGGGTCTGGTTAAGTTTTGCAGGATCAGCCTCCCCTGTTGCTCCATGGTGTCAGTCGTTTTCCTCCTTTAACAAGGTATAGATAAATCTCTGCGGTGGCAGTGGTGTTACCTTCCTGCCTTAAATCTCTTCTGTGGCAGTAGTCATTCACTGTGGTGATGGCATGAGTTTCCTGCCATAGCAATGTTGAGGCAATACATCTGCTGTGGCAATGGTGGGTCTCATCGACGCAGTTTCTCACAAGTCTGGTTTCTCCTTTTCAAAATGTAAACCTTCAATTTGGGTTGCTTTCGTGTGTGTGTATGTGCATGTTTCTGTTTTTGTACATGCAACGTGCACACAGATGCCCTCACATACCCACACCTGTATGTCAGAACTGTGTCAGAATCACCCTTTAGTTTCATGCTGTGGAAGCAATGAAACAGCTCTTTCCATTTGAAGGCTTTTGAGATCTTTGAGGATAAGGAAGTAAAATATTTATTAGAATTACACAGACCCATGGCCTCAGTATGGCTTTTATTGCCATAAAATGTTCTTGTTTCAAAAGAGCAAAAGGGAGTGGGTAAAAGGAGAATGCACTATTGTCACCCTCAGAAAAGCCATCTTCATTCAGCAGAAAGCAATGATTATATATGAATAAACATGGCAGGATTATTTTTTTTTTAACATCTGAAGTGTGATATATAGAACCAGGGAACCCTCGACTGTGAAAGGAGGAGATATCATAGTTTACCTCTAATAATTGCATTACATAGCTTTTTCCTGATTGAGTAAATAGTGTTCAAAGACTTATAGATGCGATAACAAATTGTAAGTCATTTATTAGAATTATGGATGAATATAAGAAGTTACATAGCAATTACTTAGGAATATTGATGGCATGCCTGCAATAAGATACAAAGCAAAGTGTACCTCATAGTTGCCTTTTTAGTGACTGAAGGGGGAAATTAAAAAAAACAACATTATATCAGATTGATTCTACTTTCACAGTTCTTTCTGTGAAAAACAGATGTTTAAAGCAGCAGATTGTTTTGCTTTGTTAGTACAGATGGCAAAGATGGCAAAAATTTATGAGTATATGGGCAAAAAGAAAAATCAGACTTCATAATTTGAGATAATACCCTTTCAAAGATCACAAAACATATCATTGAAAGGGACCCACTCTCTCTATATATTGTCAGGTCCAGTTACAGCTGCTGTTATTTCAGTGTAACTTATAGCCTTGATAGGCTCTTATATTGTTTGACAAAAGCTGACACCAACATCGTTACTACAGCATTGTTTTCTTTTTGATTATCCCTTATGTTGCTATAAAATACAATCCATTTGAATTTTTTTCTTTTTCAGTGATGACTGGAAACACTTCCTCTTTCTTCTTTCCTACCTTTTTTCCCTTCTTTTTTCATTCTTTCATTAATATTTTTTTCCACAATAAATATATATTTATTTCTGTAGAAGTGTTTCATAAATAACATTTATAGGGAGTGGTATTTTTAATAAATGTGCAAGAACAAAACTCCTTAAAACAACCCTGTAAGTCCACTTTAGGGAGCTAGAAATAGGTACCTATGAATTTGATACCTTTGATTTAGTCAAACTGGGTATTAGGGAAGCTATAAATGCTACCATACCTGATGAGGAGCCAAAATAGAGGTATACAATGGGAAACATCACTATGTAAATCCTTTAAAAAATATATAGTCTGTGGGAGTTATGTCCTACTTTGCATTACCGCCATTGCTTCCATGGCTTAAGAAGTATTTCTAAGATTATACACCTGTGTGGCTGTGGAGCTCTGAGTTAAAGGCCAGGAGCATTTGAGTAGGAATAGGTGAAGTAAGGTTTTGATCTTTGATATCAGAAGTATGCGCATCCACAGTAGGAATTTAAGACAGTGGACATGCCAATATTTGAGCTGGCAAGCTGTATCATGTAGAGTTAATGAAAATATCAGAGAAATCCATCAGAAATCAATTTTTCTAACTGGAATTTACATCCATGCAATGAGGCTGATGAGTCCATTGCAATCCATACTCTCTCCGTGTTATTATTGCCCATGCTTTGTAGAGCTGATCTGGATGTGAATGTTGACTGTTCATCTTATATTTATTCCAGCCTGCACACTTGCATTACATGATTCTAATAATCTTATTCATTATTTTATTAAAAACATTTTCTATAACATCTTCTGATCTTCCTGCCTAAGACAGGGACTACAAACATGAGAAAAAATACAGATATGCATTGAAGAAGACATAACAGTAAAGTTATCGCAATTTTCCCCTTCTCTCCCACCACTTCACACAATTCCTCAACATCTGTTCTCTGTTCTTACTCCCTCTGAGAAAATTCCGCTACTGTGAATAATTGCTATCCTGTTTTACTACTTTGTATGTTTCACTAAAAATGTAGTGCCTTCTTCTTTGGTGTTGCTCGTGATAGACTTTCAAAACTACTGCTGAATTTGACTGGTTAATTGCTTCATTTTTACATAAAAATTCAGTGACTTTAAAAAAGATAGTGACAAAAATCTTCCACTAATAGCCTGTACTCCCTTACCTGGTATCCTTTCATGTTTTACCTCCCCTTTTGACAAAATGCTACCCCCGAGTATATATTATTTTGTTCTTTTGACTGTTAATAATAATAGTCATAATAATTTGTTTCAAACCTCAGGTAGGCCAACTGGCATATAAATGTTTCATTTTTATATAAAAAATTGATGTGCTAACCTGTGCCTTGCAGTTCTGTGAAATCTAGCTGGAAATGTAGTACCGTAGTTTTCTCTTCAGGTTATTCTTTGCTGCTATCACAACAAAATAATTGTTAACACAAAGGAACATTTTTTTTCTTTATCTCGCTTGATTTTGTGATAAAGAATAATTAAACAAGGTGTGAGTTTTCTCCTTCTCAGACTCTAAAGGCAAAATACTAATAGCTTAAGAAAACAAAAGCCCAATGTCTTTCTGTTTTCTTTACTGTACAACTGATTACAAATAATGACATTTTAATTCAAAACATCTTATGAGTAAGTTTGCTGATGACACCAATATGTGTGGTGGGTCAACATCCTGGAGGGAAGGGATGCCATTCAGAGGGACCTTGACAGGCTTGAGAGGTGAGCCTGTGCAAACCTCATGAAGTTCAACAAGGCCAAGCACAAGGTCCTGCGCCTGGGTTGGGGCAATCCCAAACACAACTACAGACTGGGTGGAGAATGGATAGAGAGCAGCCTTGAGGAGAAAGACTTGGGGGTTTTGGTGGACAAGAAGTTCATCATGAGCCAGCAATGTATGCTTGCAGCCCAGGAAGCCAACCAAATCCTGTGCCGCATCAGAAGAAGCATGGCCAGTAAGTAGGTCAAGGAAAGTGATTTGTCCTCTCCCCTGTGCTCTTGTCAGAGTACCTGGAGTACTGTGTTCAGCTTCAGAGCTACCAGAAGAAGAAGGACATGGACCTGCTGGATTGAGTACTGAGGAGAGCCATGAAGATGATCAGAGGGCTGGAGCACTTCTCGTATGAGGACAGGCTGAGAAGAGTTAGGGTTGGTCAGCCTGGAGAGGAGAAGGCTCTGCGGTGACTTCATAGCAGCCTTCCAGTACCTAAAGGGGGCCTACAAGAAAGCTGGAGGGGGACTTCTTACAAGGCCGTGTAGCAATAGGATAAGGGGTAATGGTTTTAAGCTGAAAGAAGGTAGATTAAGTATTAGGAAGAATTCTTGATTGTGAGGGTGCTGAGGCACTGGAACAGGTTACCCAGAGAAGCTGTGGATACCCCGACCCTGGAAGTGTTCAAGGCCAGGCTGGACGGGGCTTTGTGCAACCTGGTCTAGTGGAAGGTGTCCCTGCCCATGGCAGAGGGGGTGGAACTAGATGATCTTTAAGGTCCCTTCCAACCCAAACCATTTTATGATTCTATGATTATATGATAAATATGAAGGATTATTATTTTCAAGCTAAAATATAAGGATGCAAAAGCAGAAAGTAAGAAACATCTTCTAGAAAAAGTAAAAGGAAGCTGGAAATGTTAATTATTTAATTTTACTTATCTATTTTTTAATTCTGCATCCTTTCAAAATTTGTCTTCCTTTCTTAAAGTTTTACTGTCCTCAGTGATTCTACATTTATTTTTCTTTTCTCTGTCTTTATTTGTATTTTCTGCTTTCATAGTGCTGGAAACTTTGAAGGCTTGAGTCAGTTAGAAACAGTACATAATCAGTGGTTGTTGAGAAAATGCATAAATATTTATATGAAGAAGTATATGAGTAATATTATATTTCTCAACCTGTTACATGCAGTCATTTAGACATTTTTCTTAATCTTTTGGAATACTGTATTATAGATTATGTTAAGGTATCAGCATTATATATATTATTTTTAAATTTTCCTTACATATTACGATTTTTTTCTGATTCTTAAGCTAAAATAATTGATTGCTCTTATGGTTTGATGATTTCTAAATGTATTTGCTTTAGAAAATAAAATTATACTAAGCTGTTTCAGGTATGTCTCATAAATTCTGGATTTTTGAACATTTCTTTTCAAATAACACTTTCTGTTTACCCGGGTAGACATGTCCCTGTATGAACAGTTAGACTTAACGGAGGTCAGCCTGGTTTACAATTGCTATAATTTAAATTAACATCCTATCAACATTTTAATTTAATCAGGATAGATTTAACTCAAGTTTTGCATTAAACATCTTGGCTACTTAGAAGAGCTGTATTTTTAAATGAGACTGTGTTTTACGGTTCTTTATGATGTTGAACATAACACTAAAAAACCTCATAATTTAGTAATTCTCAGAGATCTATTTTAGCCATTAGGATTAGACAGGAGTTGTATAGTCCACTAGAGATTTTCCTTTTTTCTGCCATTAATAATGTTCATAAAAGGTTATTTTTCACCTTGTGACCCTTTAGGTAAAAGGTCACAAACATTTTTTGGCATTTTAGACCTCAAAAACCACCAAGTGTTCAAGCATTTAGGAGCTGTTTGGGACTCCACCATGGGCAACTTTGCAATACCAGAGTAGAAAGTGATTTGTTAGGCTGTAGAAATCTCCTCCTCTAGCAAGTCTGGCCTTGCCAAAGTCCAGAACAATGAGATGCAAAGAAGAAATACAATCCCTAGCAGGGCTGCATAATGTATTCCTTTTTAGTTCTGTTGTGTAAATCTCCATTTCCATGGCTCAGGCACTAAATTCTCTGTTTCTTATTCTGTTTTATTTCACTCATGATAATATTTATCTTCCTCATAACATAGCTTATGCTTTTTTGACATCTCTGGACACTAATTTCCTGTCAGCTCACCTTTCCTTTTTCTTGTTTGTACTAGGCTTGTTTCCAGATACTCTTTCTTCATGGATTACAATTACCGTATCTTAATCCTATTCATCTCCTCCAAATAATTGCTCCATTTTACTGATAAAGTTTTTTAAATGGAAAGCCAAAATGGAAAGGCACTGATATTTCAGATGAGACCTGCTCAATATTGCATAGGAGTTATTTTATTACCTGACTTATTTTGTGAGTGATGTCACTGTTACCATACCCCATTACAGCATTTGCCTCTTTTTTCATCTACAATCACTTTTTAGACTTAGAAATTTTACCCAATCCTGTGATTTTCAGTTACATTTTTCATAAAACTGCATGTTAGTAATTTTAGTTTCCTCCTTCTCTTTATTATTCTTGCTTACTTAAAACTATTTCTATCAGAGACAGTCAAAAATATTTTGTAAAGAGTTCTAAATTTAGAATAATGCCTGAGCATGCCAGCACAAAGATAAGTCCAACATAAGGTTTGGACTGAAGTTGAATTCTGTAGTATTAAACACTTTACCAATGATTTGGTTTCTCATTTGTTCTATCATGTAGTTTTATGTCCAATTCCAAACTCTCCCCAAACTCTTTTTTAAAATCTTAGTCGTAATACAAATATCAAAAGTTAGCTTAAAATCTGAGAATCTAACTCTAATTTATCTGGTTTCAATTATATGAAAGAAAATGAAATACCTTTAGTTCTTTCTGGTCTCCATTGCCTGTTACCAGGCAAATTGCAATCTTGCTAGAATTTGTCTGGTTTGCAAACTAGATACATGCACAGAGTCTAGTCACAGTTCCAAATCAGTAATAAGTATTGGTATAAACATATTTGTTTCATGAAGTTGCAGCTGTTTTCTTAAGAGTGATATCATACAGCTCCATGAGTTTCATACAGTAGCCAAAGCTGAAATATGGTAGATTTATTGAAATACATATCTGTTGTAACCTTTCCAAGAATTTCCTGTGAAGTCATTTTTTCCCCCTGAAGTTAATCTTGTTTTTCTGTAACAACAGTCAGACATCACTGCTGATTTGAAACAAAAGAGAGACAAATTTGCCTCTAGCCCTCTTCTCCCCATATGGCAAAAGCTGTAATCTTTGCCTGTTAATAGTGCTGAACTGCTTAGCCAATTCACATGCAAAGACTGTATGGAAATCATGACAGTTTAAAACTCACTCCTTTGATGCTTCCTGTGTGTGCAAGCATGTTATTTAGTCTCACAAAAGAAACATTTTTTTCCTACATTTCAATCACAGGTATTTTGGAAGGCACTAAACAATGTGCTAGCATTGTCTGGATCTAAGCTCAGAAGTTTAGAAAGCAATGTGTGATAAGGAAGTCATCTCAGTTTCAGAAATGTTATTTGGATAACCCAGGGATACATTGAATTTAAACCTAGGTACATATAAGAAACATTGGCAAATCTCCATTTATCTGGAACACTGCCTGTGAGTGAAAGAAAAAGGTGTTCAATCAGAAACTGAATCTTATAAGCAATGCTTAACTTAATGGACTCAAAATCTCAGTGGTACTTCTGTCCCATTATAGAAATACATGTGGATATAGTGTGTTCAGAGCACAGCACACTTAATGTCACAGAGAACAACCAGAGAATTAGACCCAAGGAATGTGGGGTGACACTTGCCCATCACTCAGTACAGCAGTGCTGTACAGCCAGAGTTAAACAGAAGGATTTGCTGCAGCCAGCATGTGTTAATACCTATGGTACTAAAAGAGAGGAAATCATGGACTCATTCAATCGAAAAGACTTTTCCACTGACTTCATGAAGCCAAAATGATATGTATATTTGTATAATATGAGCTTTCCTTCCAGAATGTAATAAATTTCCAAAATTTGTTTCAATAGTTTATTCTCACATGTATTTTTCTTACAGTTTAAAGAAGAAATATTAGGTTCTTCTTGCATACATATTTCCTTTGTCAGCAGAGCTGCATTCATTGTACAGTTGTTTTCAATAAAAGGTAATACTGATGTCTGCAAAGAGCTGCGAGAAATTTCTCCTCCCCTTCCCCAGCACCTTAGATTAACCTTAGAATAAGGGTTAGTAAGAGGTAAACCTTGGTGCTTGCTTCTGAGGGTTAATCATAGATAGTTTGAATTTCTGCCCGTCACCTCTAGGTCAGACAGGTGTCTAAAGAAACTAGTGAAATCCCATAGTGGCACCAAGATTCTTGGGAGGCAGTTATCACCATATACATAACAATAAAGTGTGTCTTCTGTGGTGTTCCCAACATATTCTTTTTCAAATCTTAGTTTATAGATCTTTGTTTTGCAAATATTTCTGTATGCACCAAGTTTTATTCAATTGAGTCATATGTGGCATATTGTTATCGTATTCACAGGACTGGGTCATATCTGTTAACAAAGGACAAAGGTGACTGCTGTCAGGGAGGCTATGGAATGGAGTTTTTATTCGTTCAATAAATATGTATGTTCATAATAAAATCCCTCTAAGAGACAATGGTAGTATTTACTGAGTGGATAATGGCAAAAATCTTTATTCTCTAGGTCTAGAAAGATTAGGAAGAAAAGGAAATATTATCAGCTTCAGATACCACTTTATTTGTATTTATATATAGAACAATAAATGCATGTAAAAGGTGATCAGTGCAAAAGGCTTCAGTATTCCATACTGAAAGTATTGAGAGGAAAAGACAGAAAGAAAATCAAAGAAATTAAGAAATAGTGGTCAGTTAGAAATAACTTAGTGAAAACCACAAGGTATTTCTAAAAGATGCAGTAGCTCTCCAGTCTTTGATAGCATTATTTTTATATGCCTCCTAGTCACAACTGAAAAAGTCTTTTCTCCTAAATGTATGCATCTCTTGAAATATATATTACACAGGAGGACAAAATCAAAGTCACTGTGGTACAAAGCAGCTGGAAGCGAGTAAAGCCTTTTAACAAAGTTAACCTAAGACTCTCTTTAGAAATGTGATGACTAACTTCACCTTCAAAAATTTTCCTACAAAAAATATCCACATAACAGGGGAAGGATGGCAGTCTAATATTACTTCTCTTGATCTGCTAACAGATTCAAGTGGCATATGCAATTGTTTAAAGCAAAAACATTCTTCTTACTTCATCCCTTTTTCTTGGGCCTTATCCATTTACAAGTTCAGTCCTCTCTTTGAGCATATAAAATCATATAGCCAAGATTTATTTATTTTTACTTAATGTCTAGCAAAATGGGTCCTGATCTAGCTAATGCTTTAGGTCACTGCAGAAAAGTATAAGATAAATAATAATAATTTTATTTATATGGAAAATTGCAGGGCAGCAAAGTGAAAGTCTTCACAGAATCTGAACTACCTTCACATCTATAGGATGGATGCCTAAAATACATGAATTCTAATTCTTCTTGAAATGACAGAAAAATGTCAAGACAAGAAATAGACAAATAGATGCTTAAATCAGGTGGAGGGATAAGAGGGACAATGCAACACAAATTAACCATTTAAAATTCTAGTTATTTTTTATTTAGCATGACCTTTCACTCTTAATAAAATGACAGCATCCCTGAAAGTGTTGATGTTGGTTTAATACCCCTTATGACAGTAAAAAATGGGCTGAGACTATGGGCTATGTCATTTGCTGGTGAATCTTAAACTTTATTTTCTGACTGTATACTTAGCTTTTGCAGTCACCCCTAAGACATTAATCTATTGAAAAGAAGAAGGTATCATCTTTCAGGAGAAACATGTCATAAATATTTTGATAAAGTATTTATAATCCTCAAAACCAGATGGCTGTTCCATGAAGATTGTCAGCTGAGAAGGTTTGCTGACAGAAACCTGTTAAACAACTGCAAATTTTTTGAGGGAAGGACTTGCATCACAAAATCAGATGCATTCTTCTATTAATCAATCACAGCTGGGTGATTTTTTGACAGCTGGAGCATGCTGGCCCTAATTTGATTGTCTTGCAGTTTTTCTGGTTAATATATCCTGGGTAAGGTGAAACTTGATGGAGAGAGTATAAAAGCAGATCACTTGCACAAAGTATAGGTAGCATGAAGGGAGAAGAAAATAATTTGACATGCACAGATAAAGGAAAATTCATGAGATTGTATTCATATCTAAAAAAAATTAGTTTTGTTTTGGCTGAGATACTAATAGACAGCTTTTAAACTTTCAGAAGTATGGTATAAATCCCTCCAAAGAATACATATTACATAAGCAGTGTCTAGTATTTGAGATTTCACATATTCCTTGAGTCTTTTCTGTATGTATTAAGTGCCTTTTTGATGGAAAGATAGACAAACACATAACAAGGCAGGGCTCAGTAAAATGTTGTTTTGCTGCATTCGTTACCGGTTGAAGAGGTCAACAGGATCATGTAGTTTACAGTGCAGAAAGATACTGGGAAACATAATGAGAAGAACCATTACTGACAGGTATTCTCCCCCTTAATATGTGATTTGAGTAGTACTTGATAGTGAGAGGCCTGTTGGTGTCTCTGACCTTTTCTCAACAGTCCTTCCCTGCTCATCAGTTTCTCAGATATCTCCTTGGCCCATCCCCGATTTTCTATTTGCTATTCATGTTTCTAAAATGTTTGTGGTCTGTTTCAGGCAGATTAGAGACCTTTCTATTACTATATATTGATGAAATAAGTCAAAAAGCCAAATCAAAACTACTTAGTCCACATTGGTAACTTCCAAAATACATTGTATAGATGCTGCTAATTCTGGACAAATTAAGTTTTGACTGTAAAATTAATGCTGTTTTAATTCTGGTGGTATGGAAGAGAAACAGGTCTACAATGCAGCAAAAGCAGTCAAGCAACAAAGATACTCAGTAGTAGTAAGCTGCTTTGGTATCTAAATTCCTCCCCCTCAAGTTTATCTGAGGCACTTCCACCATTTTTGCTCACACTCTGCTGATACCACCAGGAGAAGAGCAAGGAACTGCTGTAAATGTGGTGAAGCAGCTTCTCTTGATTTTATCTTAATATAGTTGTGATTATCCCTGAGAATGTCACTTATCTCTGGATTAAATATGAATATGAATCTTAGTTGCTTTGAATAAGACTGGTAAAATAAATTCTGCTGCGATCTGGATAGATTTTCTCTGGGTCTTGGTGGGACTGCATTGTATATAAATGAAGAGCTCTGTACTTCTAGAAAATAAATTTTATCAAGAATTGCTTCACTGTAAAAGATTTTTTCTTTCCAGATCAGACATGAATGCAACAAAGGCTAGCCAAGCGTTTGAGAGCAGCTTTTTTTTGCCAAGCAGTCGCTGAATCCACAAAAGATAATGCTGGCTTTGGAAACGAAAAAAGTAATCCTAAACAACTGGGTTTGGTTGAAACATCATGAAACAATTTTTATTTTTGTCTAATTTTTAACTAAATGAAAAGGTATGACTAAGATTTTAGACATTTCAAATAACTTTGTTGATCTGGAGAGACAAATGCATATTAGAGATAAGTAGTAAAAGCATAAAGTGAAAAATGGCAAAAGCCATGATGTGTTAGACACTGTGAAGATCTAACCAGAGCTGTATAAGAGAACAGTGAGAAAAACAGGAGTATCATTCAGTCAGAACAGGGTAAATACTAAAGACATGATAGCTATTGGTCCCAAAACACTTATACATTTTGCGTCTTCTTTTAAAACAAATGATGGCAGAATTTGTTGTTAAAGAACAATGAGAAATAAGAAACATTCCACAAGTCACTTAAGGATGTTCAATGCCAAATTGCACTCAAGGCAGGTTAGACCATATGCACAGCGTTATTTTTTCCATTTTGCAATCTGGATGATATCTCTAGCACAGGTGCACTTGCCCCCCTGATTCAGAGCCCATATTGTCTTGTATCAGCTGACTCCAGGACTATTCTACAAATGTCCTGATGGTAACATCATTTTGTTGTTGTGTGGTCAACAATTAAAATTTGGGAAAACAATTTATGCAGTTCTAATTTCTGTTCTTATCCTCAGTGCTTACAAACAAAATAAGTGACATTTTACTTAAAATAATCTATATTACGGTCACTCAGCTAGGCATAATACATTCATTTTGTTCATGCTGCAAATACGGGTGGAGACATATGATAAGGACTATTGCTAACCTGAGTAAGCTATAAACCTACACTAGAGCAGTTTCTCAGAGCACATAGTGACAAGGAAACTCAAGTTGAACCCAGCATTGACGAAATGCAGTGTAGAAATAACCTCTAATGATACACAGGATTCTGACAGAAAAAACTATGTAATTTTAGAGACTGGAACAATGAAATGTAGTTTAGACAGATACTTTCACAGACTAGTAACAACAACTTCTAGTATTTATTGGCTATTTATCGGTTTAAGAATAGATGAGTGTGCTTCTCAGCCACAGGATAGTTTATTATGGAAGACAATTGCAGAACTATTGATATAGTAATGGGGGTTTTCAGAGCAGTTTGTGAGACCACTTACAAAATTCCTGCAGACACAGCCTTTGCTCTGGAGAACCTCACTGACATGAGAAAGAAAAACTATCAAAACTTTTTTAAAGACAGTGGCGGCTATGGTAGTCATTAGCTCCAATGCATTAAGGCTTGATGTATACCTGTCACTTACCCATAACTAAATAGTAAACAAATGTGTAATACCGTAGCCATGACTAAAAGTTGCTTTGAAATGGGTTGGTAATTTAGATGCTTTATTAGAGTTTTTTTGATTTTTGTTGGGTTTGTTTGGTTTGTAGTTTTTTGTTTGTGGGTTTTTTTTGTATACTTATCTTTCTTCATAGAGGTTTGGATATTTTTCTTTTCAGCAGATATAAAGAGCACTAAGTGGTAAGCTGTAAATACACTTTGAGAGTCTCCCAGGAGCACGATCAAAGATAGGCAGACAAACAAGCATTTTTTTGTCTAACCTAACTTTCTTGCTTCTTGCAAGGTATCTCCTAGCTCCAGTAAAATAAATATTTGATGTTCTTTAATATAATAAAGTAAAATTATTTTAAGTAATTATTTTATTAATATTATCTCATGAAAAATGCATCTAAAGACTTTACAGAATCCTCAACACTATTACAGAAGCAGACATTCCTCAGTTCCCATTCTTAAATTCCACTTATCTCTGTATGCGAAGATAAAAATTTTCCCACTGTCTATAGGGGTTGTCTGTCTGATTTTTACACACGAGAAAATTTGAGGATTACTAAGTCAGATGTCAAATGTTATTGTATTATGGCATTTCTACATTTAGAAACAAAGCTGGAAAGCATTGGATATTCTCACATGTAAAAATGAAGTAGAGCTGTACAAATCCTGAAGCATCTGAAGGCAGAGCTCAGTTTGTTCCATTACTGTATTAGACTGAAGTGCAAATATCCAAGGAAAAATATATTAGCTATATATATTCATAATTCTTTATTTTTCCTCCATCATTTAAGATAAACCCTCAGGAGAATCAATTACCTGAACGCGTTAGCAACCTAATGCTGTAGGCAAGGGTTACAGTATTACCCAATGGAATTGATCCTGCTCCCAGTGAAGTTAATACAAATTTTGTCATGAGCTTCTATAGAAGTAGTCAGTACAATATTTGACGTTCCTGAAATAAATGCAAAGGCAAAACTTGTTGCATGCATGCTAAGTCTATTACAAGTGTAGTTGATAGAACTTAAAAGCTGCTTTATGTACTTAAATATTTACACAAAGACACTCTATTGTTTCTGATAGATATTGATATATGCATATTGAAAAAAAAAATATTTAAGGCATGTGAAAGAACTCCAGTCCCACAAAAAGAAAGCCATTACTTTCTGCATTATAGTAGAAATTCATGGAACTGATATGAATGGACTTCTGTTAGCATAAGAACACTGCATCTGTTAGCTGCATGTCTTGACCGAGATGGACTCACTGTCAAAAAGTCCTTGTGTCTCTTTTTACATTTTTTCCATGGGTGTGTGTCCTATTAATTCCACATTAGCTTTATTCTGAAAGCTTTTTTAGAGCTATGATTGAGACTTTGGAAGGACGTTCTATGTGAGGAAGAAAGGGGGATAATGTCTGCGATGTGAGAGTCTTGTCTTTCATTCACCCATATTTTTTCTTGTGATGAACATATTTCCTGTCACCACAGTACCATTTTACCTTGCTTTCAGTTTTCATAACTGGGGCTGTCACTATTGCCATCTCTGAGTTTGAGTCATGGCCCATACACATTGCCTGTTTAGCACTGTACATTATACGCAGGCCTTAACAATTAAGACCATGACAATTGCAATATTTAGCAATTATAATGAATTTACTGTACAGGAGGCATGAAAAGAAGACAGCTGATTTCCTACATGCACATCAGTATTCAACAATGAAATGGGAAATGATGTTACTCTCTTGCATTTTAGTGTCCTGTGTCTTAAACCAAGGAAGTTTAGCACTATTTATTGGAAGTCGCTGCTCTTACATTATCGTTTACTTTTAATTATCTTTTTCTTCTCTGCTTATCTTGTGGTCTCGAAATATAGAATTTTTTTTTTTCTTTTTCTCCAAAAACATGACTTATTGAGTAAGTAATACTTCTCCAATGATTTTAATGTGATATTGTCTATTTTCTGAATCTCTTAATGTAAAATAGGTCCTAGGAGAAATTAATTATGCGAACGCATTACTATCTATCTGCCTTAGGTAAGGATTATGGACACAGATCTGATCCTGTTGTAATCAGAGAGTTTGGGCCTGAATTCAGAGTTACACAGCATTATAAGAAAAAACACAAAAATGCATTAGCAATCTCTGTGTATTGAATTATAGAATATCTCAAGTTGGAAAGGACCCATAAGCATCAAGTCCAACTCCCTGCTCCTTGCAGGACTATCTAAAACTAAACCATATGACTGAGAGCATCATTCAGATACTACTTGAACTCTGACAGGCTTGGTGCTGTGACCACTTCACTGGTGAGCTTGTTCCAGTGACTGACCACCCTCTCACTGAAGAACTTTTTCCTAATGTCCAGTCTGAACTTCCCCTGATGTGGCTTTGTTCAGTTTCCTTGTGTCCTGTTGCTGGTCACCAGAGAGAGGAGATCAGCACCTCCTGATCCGCTGCCCACCTTGAGGAGGTTGTAGTCTGTAATGAGGTCACCCTTCAGCCTTCTCTCTAAGCTGAACAAGCCAAGTGATCTCAGCCACTCCTCATAAGTCTTGCCTTTAAAATCTTTCATGACCTTGGTCACCCACCTCCAGACACACTCTAATCTTCTGATGTCCTTCTTATATTGAGGTGCCCAAAACCGCACACAGTACTCGAGGTGGGGGTCACACCAGTGCAGTGTACGGTGGGACAACCACCTCCCTTGACCAGCTAGCTATGCTGTGCTTGAGGCACCCCAGGATACAGTTGGCTCTTTTGGGTGCCAGGGCACTATTGACTCATACTCAACTTCTAATCAACCCAGATCCCCAGTTGTCTTTCTGAGGGACTTCTCTCCAGCTCCTCATCCCCTGATGTGTATGTATAACCCGGGTTATTCTGTCACAGGTGGAGAGTCCAGCACTTGCTCTTGTCAAATTCCATATGGTTGGTGATTGCCCAGCTCTCTAGCTTATCCAGAGCTTGCTATAAGGCCTCTCTACCCCCAAGGGAGTTGACAGCTCCTCCTAACCTAGTAACATTGGCAATCTTACTTAATAAACATTCAGTTCTCATGTCCATATAATCTAAAACATTAAAGAGCACTGGCCCTAAAATTGAGCCTTGGGTAGCCCACTGGTTGCTGGCCACTAGCCTAATGTAACCCCATTTACTATAACTCTTTGAGCCTGACCCATTAACCAATGGTTTACCCAGTGTATTATGGACTTCTCTAGCTGAGTAATGGACATTTAATCCAGAAGGACTAAATGAAATGCAAGAGACAGTATCAAAAGGTTTGCTAAAATAATAAAAAAACCCCCACATCTACTGTCTTCCTTAGTCAGCTAGATGGGTGACTTGATCATAAAAGGAAATTAAGTTAGTTAAACAGGAATTTCCCCTCATGAACCATGCTGGCTATGACTAATGACTGCATTGTCTCTCAAGTGCTTTTTCAGTAACTCCCAGAAAAATCTTCTCCATAATTTTGCCAGGCACTGAAGCGAGACTGGCAAGCCTGTAATTAGCACAGTCTTCCTTCCTACCCTTCTTGAAAGCAGGGACAACAGTATTGTTAATATTATATGCCAAAGTGAACTAGGAATAATACTTGGTTGCCTTCATACCTCAATATCCTATTTTACAATGAAAATGGCAAATGGTCGAGGATAATAAAAAAACCAGCATCAGATATATGACATTGAAATGATTAAGATTTAATAGCAGTGTATCAGTGGGTCAAGTATTTTTATTTTCCTTTATAACAGACATGTAAAAAAACCATGTGGTGGGTATGTATACAGAGTATACACTAAGAGGCAGATATTCTTCAGTCAGACTTAGAGATTCATAAATGTAGCCAGTTCTTATTCACTTATTTTTTTTGTCTGCAGCATATTTGTAGTGAACCTTTATCTCATGTTAATATGCAATGCAGATTTACTTTCCCTGGTGCCCAAATGATCAGTCATACCAGTAAGATACACTATATTTTTACTTTACCCAGAGAATATCATGAGGTAAAATATTACTCAAAAGATATTTTTGTACTTCATAGTCCTAAATCCTAGTAATGGAAATGGTCTCAAGAAAATTAACAACTTATTCAAGTGATTCAACGATTAGTTTCACTAACTACGGAGGTAATGTTCAATGTTAAGACAGTGTTTACTAATAAAATTATGTGAATTTCTGCTTGTGATGTTTGGTTAAATACTCTTTATCCTTGCAAAACTTACAGAAAAGGTACCTACCTCAAATCTGTGATTAACTTGCTTTTTAATGTAATAATGAGAACTACTATTAGTGTTGTTGATATTACTATTACAGCCTTGAAGATGTTAGCATGCAGTGGATCTGTCCTTAATATCACGTTAAATCAGTGAGAAAGATTACATTTCTCCAATGGGAAGTGCCATCATTTTTGCAGAGAGCTGTCTATACAGAAGCATGGGAAATTAAAGACAAAAACTGTTATTATGTAATCATACCACTAATGATGAATATTCAGCTACAATACTAAACAGTTCTACTAGGATTATTTGGGACTACCGACAAGATTATGTATAGATTGTGATTTCAAGTGATGACCCTTGACCTGTATTCAGGTTACATTTGGTTGGATGGGGACAATAGTAGAAAAGGGTGGTAGACTATGTCTGTGACTTGAGAAGAACTGAAGGGCAGATCTGTTTTCATGTAGACACACACTTTTTGAGAACTACAGATAGGAAATTGCACCTTTAAATGTAAATAGATCCCACTGTCAGTGGAGAACTGCTGTATAACATTTATTCAGTCCTGCTACCCAGACAAAACTGTACCACTCCAAGCAACAGATCTCCTTCTGCTTTTGGAAAGAAAAGTTCTAGCCCAAAAGGAGACTACTATAAGAAAATTTCTCCTTATATTCAAATGTTCCCTCTCTTGAATTAATCAGATTATTTCTACAAATAACATGTTTTAAATAATTAATAACTTTTTATTATTGTCCTTCAGATATCATAAACTCTTACTGTCTGTCCTGTAGTTGTCAGTGTGCTAGATTATACTTAGTTATCACCCTTCCTCCCCCAGGTTTTGAGATATGTTAAAAACAAAAACCAAAGCACACTATATGGAGCACAGTCACTGATTGCCTTCCAATATTCTTTCATTAGTATGGCTCAGGATAAATAAATAGGTATATATGGGGGGAACTGAAATTAATCGGTCAATGCACAGAGCTGTATATAGTAGTACCAAGGTGAAATTAGAAACAAGACATTTCAGTGTGAATATCAAGAAAATATAGCAAGTTATATGTTCATATGCAGACAGAATCTGAATCAATTGACAATGCAGTGGAAGAATATCAAAGAATGTGGTGTATAGAACAACTTCAATGACAGAAGAAGATAGACTAAATAACACAAGAAGTAGGCCATTGGGGTCTCTTATTTATGCAGTTCACTGCCAGAAAATGAATAATTGTCTCATCGCAAAAGATTTGTAATCCACATGACATGTCTCTGTCTTAAATAACAATGATTTAGCAAAATGTTTCTTAAGCAAAAATTTATCTCTTCATTTTAAGTGATTAAAATATAATCAAATTATAATATAAGCATAATTTAGCTTTAATAATGGAATAAACAGGTCTGGAACTGTAAGCAAAAGCTATGAAACAAGGATATTTTTACATTGGATTAAAATGGTATATAATATCACTTTAACAATGACTCTAGGAGAGGATACATCATTTCAGACAAAAGCCAGCGAATGATCATATGATTTTATGGCTGCATATGATACATATCAGATTATATGACAAATTATAACATTACTCTTTACAGAAGACTGCTACTACTGATGGGATAAAATGTTTCCTGTAGACAGCTGTCATCTGCAACAAAGCCATATTTTTTACTGTTTGTTCCTTTAGAAGAGATTACGATAGTGTTCAGGCACTAACTGAGAACTCACTTAGACCTTGGTTTGGGTTTTTTTTGTGTGACCCAAGTGTCAAAATATTCAAAAAGAAATAATAATGTCAAAGATGTAAAAAAATACCTGCATTCAGGCAACCTCTTGTGAAAGCATGTGCACGTATGAGGGTTACAATAAATAGAAAATACCTCCATTAGGACAGTTTTACATTGGCAAGGGAGTATGTTGTATTAACAATGATTTTTTTTTTTTTTTTTTGTCAGGGAAAGAATTATTCATGTGTTTGCTTTGGTAAGAAGGGAGAGGTGCAATCCATGTATAAGTAAAACCAGACAATACAAGAATGCCTATTAATTACAATTTCTTAAATTAAGTTTATGTATTCAGACCTCAAATATTAGCTACACTATTGGGTTTAAGGAAATGCACCCAGTTTTGGAAACAAAAATCAAGAAGACCAACTCCCTAGCCAGGTGAGTGAAGTACAGCCAAAGAATTAACTGCCTGTGTAAAATATGACCATGGTATTACTACTAGCCACAGAAGGTCCTGAAAACTGGTCAGTGAAGCAAGCTAAAGTATCGACATCTTTTCTAGAACTCTCAGTAGGACTGATTTCCCACTGTGCTTTACCATTCAGCATGTAGGTAGAATGGAAAAGTTTACCTTTTTAAGATTAACTGATCTGAAATTCTTATGTTGATTATTGCTGGGTATGTGGGAATTAAAATTTTCCCAAAGTCTGTTTGGCAGACAGCAATCTGCAGTGCTTTCAAGAGCTGTGATGTTGTACGATGTCTCTAAGTGAGCCAATATCATTAACTTTTCCTAAATTCCCTTGGCATAAACAGGTGCATTTGTATTTCACAGGAATAACTTCTCTCACATCCAAAAAATATTTGTCTTATGTTAAACTGGGCGAGTCTGAAGATCTTTCCCCACCCCTTGTTACTTAGGTCATGAAGTCTACTTTCCTCAGACATACTGCCCAAGAAATATAAACATAAATATTTATAGCGATAAAGCATCTTCAGGATTCAGTTGTGTCTTTATTCAATGTATTTCCTCATGTTGTTTCCAGTCATGGCAGTTCACAAAGCAATGGTTTCACAGAGACCCCAGTAAATCCCCCAGTCCACTTAAAGAACAGCAGTTTATCCAAGGCACTAATTCATGCTTCTCCATGCTTCTCCACAGTGATTATGTCCTTCACAAATGCTGTTAGCATTTAAACCGCATATTGCTTTTAATAAGGTAAAGTTTTTAGGGAGAGGTAAGACTTCATTACATTTCCAGAGGTATCTGGGGAAGGAGAAAAAAAAAAAAAAAAAAAAAAAAAAGGGAAATTATACCGGTCATAGCCATTTTCAAGGCTCACATAAGCACTTGGAACAACAAAAGAAAAATTGTGATATATACCACATTCTGCAAGACTTTCCTAAACTGCAAAAAGTCAAGCAGCCTCTGTCTCTGACAGGTGCTCTCAGAGATGAGTTATAACCCCTTGTCCCAGCTGGGACAATGCAAAGCCCTGTGCAATAGTTGAGCAATACGCTGGCATTTCACTATTCAGTGGGTGAGTCTGTTGTTTTTGAAACACTTCCAGTGACAATATCAGCTGGTGTTTCTTCCACTGTGAGATGAGTCAGGTATGGTAAAACATTCCCAGAGCTTGATTTCTCAGGGCATAATCAGTTTCTTTTGACTTTTCTGTAACAAAATTACTAATACAAAACTTTTTTTATGCACATAACCATCAGGGACTTTCTAAGTCTCTCTGCATTACTGACTTTCCCAGTAAGACTTTTTCATCTAGTTGATTTGATTAAAATTAAATAAATTCATTTTACAGACACTACATGTGGTAATGTTGGTTTCATGTAAATTATCTAGCTAGCTTAATCCCAAACACTTCTATACATGACACTATCTTTCTGGATCTTTGAGTAGTAACAGTTTGTGTGATACTAATGTTATATACACTTGAACAACTGAAATGGAACATACATAAATGAAATAGTTTGATCCTCTTTCCTTGCTAGCCTTAGCCCCCTAGCCAAGGGTACTCACTGTTTTATCTTGAATATGCTCTGTAAGTTCATTATATGCACATATAATATTGCAGGAAAATGGTTTCATTATTTCAATATATGATGTTTTTCAACTCTGAAAAGGTTAACTACTTCTTTTTCTTGGAAAAGAAGTACAAGACATTAGTCTATTACCAATGCTTTTCTACCCTAATTTTAAACTGGAATGGAAGAAGGCTTGCATCTGTTACAGAAATCAAAAGTACAATAGCTAAAACTCCTTATGAAAACTTATGAAAGGAGATTAATTTCAGATGAGTTTATTGTGAATGCAAAGCCACATAGAATAAAAGGAAAAGATTCTATAATCAACAGTTCAAATGTTGATCAGGCACTAATCATAACGGGATCTTTTCTGCCCTCAAGCATTCATGGTACTGCCATGGGTGTTAGCAGTATTCGTTAAGGAAAAATAAATCCATAGAGCATTAAGAGTCATTATCCATATTAGTCCAAAATTAATAGTAACAGAAACTAAAACTGCCTTACACTTTTCTTTTCTTGCCAATGATATATAATCTTTGGTAGTAATAATACAGGCGCAACCATGCACAACCTAATACAGCATACTAGGTTGTATGTGAGCGTGATTGTTTTTCTGGTGAGATGTGCTTTGTTCTGGTGATACTGTTCTACGGCCCCACATTTGTCAGGATTTCTGCAAAAAAGGTCTGTTAGTTTTCATATCAAATATGTCTAATCTGGGGAAAGTCCCTTTTGTTATAGCCAATGTTGTAATCCTAATATTTAAGCCAGCTTCTGCTGTAAGTGGCAGTTGCTACCTTTTTCAATGTGCAAGAAATTTGTATCTACAGAAGAAAAACACATAGCTTCAGGTGCCTAAAGGATGAGGGCTAGAACTGATTTTGTTACCTATAGATAAGGTTCAGAGATCTAAAACACATATGTATATAGTTTACATTAATACTGGAGATGGTTAAACAAGGCTATAAAGAAAAAAATTATTCTCACATAAGAAAAAGAAATTACATCAGTATTAAAATCATCATGGAAACAGAAATTATGGTCATTCAAACCTTCAGAAATTATGAACACTTCAGGATTTTCAGCTTTGGTCTTGCCTCTAACAGAATCCTTATGTTGTCATGATTTTGAGATCCAGGTTGTTCACGGGTTCGTGAAATTTCTCACCCAGGAATCTGGATCAGAAGGCCCAGCATTTTTCTTTCCTTTACAATATACTGGGGCAGTTGGCAGGTAAAAGTGCTAATGTCTTGATTTAACCCCAGCCAGCAACTAAGTACCGTGCAGCCACTCAGTTCCTTCTCCCAGTGGGATGGGGAGAAGAATCAGAAATAGAAAGGTAAAACTCATGGGTTAAGAACAGTTTAACAATTGAAATTAAGAATAATAACACTACCAACAATAACAATAATAATTGTAATGAAGAGGGGAGAGAGAGAGGGGAATAAAACCCAAGAGGAAAAGAACAAGTCATGCACAATACAGTTGCGCTCTCTCACTAAATGATGCCCAGCCATCCCCAAGCAGTGATGGGCAGCCCCTGGCCAACTCCCCCCAGTTTATATACTGAGCATGATGTTCTATGGTATGGAATGTCCCCTTGTCTAGTTCGGGTCAGCTGTCCTGGTCCTGCTCCCTCCTGGTTTCTTGTGCACCTGCACACAGACAGAGGACAGAAACCGAAAAGTCCTTGAATTAGACTAAGCACTGCTTAGCAACAACTAAAACATTGGTGTGTTATCAACATTATTCTCATCCTAAATCCAAAACACAGCATTGTACTAGCTACTAAGAAGAAAATTAACTCTATCCCAGCTGAAACACAGACAGCTAAATAGAGTGTGGCCCCACATAGACTTCTCAATGGTTTTACTCTTTGACCAACTGCTCTATTCTGTGAATGCGTATCAGAGGTCCAGTTCAGGGCAGCCTAAATTTTCCAAGGGCAGACATCACGACTGCACTTTGAAAAAAGGAGAAAAAGGCTTTTTCGTTTATTAACTTTGTAATCTCTAAAAGCCAGCTCTGTCTTGTTTCCAACTGTGCTTAACCCAGTCAAAATCTACCTCCTAGCAAAGGGCTGAGTAGGGACATGTCACATCTTCTTATTGGGTGAGCCATCACAAGAACAGATGTGCTAAAGGTGGCATCCAATTCCTGTTAACTCTTGTTTTCTCATTAGAAGGATACCTACTGGTACAGGAAAATTTCCAGCCTACCCTGTAGTTCTGGGTAAGTGGAATGTTGTTGTGCACAAGCTGAATCTAAGCTCAGGTGTGGTTCAAGTAACTAACTAAAATTAAATCTACTGTTATCGCATAGATCTTATATGCCTTTTAAGATAGAATTTGGGGCTCAGGGCTGATCGTGAAGGGTAGCAGCAATGGTTTGAACATCATGCAAACTGCCTGATCACTGTAATGAGTCACTGCTATAAGTAGGCTCAGTGTGGGAACTCCTGAGTGAATAAACACACAAGGTTATGAGCAGCTTAGTTCATTTTGAATTAATAATATGAATAATCACTAGAAGTGATTTTTTTTAGATAAACACACAGTATTTACAGAAACTGAAACAAACTTTGCAGGAACTGACACACAGCTAAGAAAAATTTGTCTTATTTGTCTACTTGAGGGAAAGTTATATTATTTAAATGACTTCACATTCTTAAGTTACCTGGCCAGTCATAACTTCCTTGAACACTGAATATTTGACTGTTTATAGATTTTTTCCCTAGTTAATTAATCAGATTGGTATTAACCAATACATTTTAATTAACTTTCCATAATAAAACCCAAAGCTGTTAAGATTTTTTCCTGAATCAAATTTTTCAAATACCATTCTTTATTATGGTCTAGTATTAGAATTAATTTTTTTCACTCATCTAAAAGTAGGCTTTTGATCTTTGTTAATAAAGTCTACTCCAGCTACAGTAGTATATGAGAGCATTTCCACAGAGTGACTTGTCCCATACAATAAAAAAGACAATAAACTGTCTCTGGTGTTCTTGTTCCTTCCATTGACTGGAAAGAATCTAGATGGTTAATCTGCATATTTTTCTGCCTTTGAATTCCTTATATTAAATGTAACTAATGCCAAGTAAAATGCTCAGCTTTCTGTAAAATTAAGCATGTTATCACCACTTTCCTTTTTTCTTTATTAAAGATGTACAGTGCTGCTTGACACTCTGCTCATAACTAGAAAGATCCAGGCAAAAGTAGAGTGTAATTTAGTGAGAAAACTAGTGTTCTGGAACCTCAGCCTGGAAAAGTTATTCTAACAGAGAGCAAGTGAGCATTCCTATTGCATCTATGTTATGAGTTCAAGTTGCATATAAAATTTCTTTATAATATTTCCTCTACCAGATGAAAAGCTTTCTCTGTCTTTTTGCTGTGAATGGTTAAAACAAATTGTCTTTCACAATGGGAATACATTCAAGCACCATAGGAACAGAAAGGAAAACTTGCAGAACCCTGTGGACATTGGACAAGATGTTAATTAAATATAAATTTTACAGTCACAAAATCTGTGTGAAATAGCCTCAGTTTCTAGCTAAATCAAAGTGAACATCAGGTATCACGATTAATGATTTTTGTGAGCATCATTCTATGCTCATTAAAACAAAATCAGATCATTAGTAAGAATTTCTGTACTCCTTGCCTAGCCTCCTTCTCTTCTGTGAATGGCACTTGTCTTTTCCCAACAATCCAACTGACACTCAAGGGGGCCTCTTTTGCGGAAATTAATAAAGCTAAATTAGGAAGTTGTCTTTGCACTATGAAACCTTCCCAGTGAAAATTATAACCTTGTAACTTTTAGATGGCAAAGAAAGTGTGAACCAGAAGTTTGGAAAAAGTCTTCAACTGAACTGCGTAACCTCACAGAGAAAGGTGATAAATGCACTCTTGTTATGCTTATCACCCTGTTAAAATTTATTTTTGTGCTTTCAAGGATGATACCAAGTACACTGAGCCCAAAACCAAATACTTTCTAAAAGGAAACAGAAAGAAAGAAACAAGCTAACCCTCTGTTAAGCCCAAGATTCAAAAAGTATTGATTTTGACTTTTGAAAAATAGAACACCATCATAGAAAAGAAATGGTCAACAGAAATGATAAAAAATAACATTTTACTCCTCATTTGTAAAAAAAATAAGTATTAACATCATGGTGTATTTTTCATACTTCTTAGAGACTAGGATTTATTTTTTTTATGACCATTAAACACTGAACAGCATCTTTAAGTTAAAACCCAACTTCTGTTTTTCTTCTGTGTTTTCTATTCCACCTACTCTTCCAGATCAAGTTTATGAGGTTTGTTACTAGCTAGTTCGTGAGAACTTTTGTGTCTGTATTTAAAAACATGAGTATCATCAACCTGTAGCATTTTCAGTGCCTACTTTTCACGGCTGATATCCTCTTGCCCCATAAATTTATTTCCCCGAAACTCCCTGTTGACCAGGTTTCATGCTGTGGTTTGCTTGAAAATTATGGAATATTCACACTCTGAGTGGGACTCTGGGGACTTGTATTTCTGTGCATGCACTCATATCCATTGCAAAGAAAAACCTCCATTGACTCTGGTAATAAATCACCATATTACAACCATCAGGGCATTTAATTTATAACTCAAATCAATTGGGACTTGCTGATGCTAGACAGTTATATACTGTCAGTTTAAAAAACTGGATATTGCAGCTCAATGCAGGATGGGCTGTCAGTCAGCAGAGTGACAAAACGACAATTTATGGTTTGTAAAAATCCAGCAGATAAATTGCAAGAAAAAATGCACTTTGACTTAAGCAGCATACTGTGTGGAAATTGTTTTTGCTGAAAGGACTGGGTAAGGTGGGAGAAAATTATCTCTATTAAACTGAAATACTTTGCTCTCTCTCTTTATTATATGTTGGTTTAAAGGTCCTGTTTAATGCTCAAGACATTTAAAGAAATGCAGTAAACCAAAATGTATATACTGGATGTTGTTCTTCGGTGATGTAGGGACTTCTTTGATAGTCATCTAATATAGATATCTATATAACTTCACTAAAACTTGCCTGAGCTGTATGGAGGAGTGGTAAGCGCAATGCAGTGGGTGTGCTGGGTGGAGGGAACCAACACTGCAGGCTGCTCCTATGGCAGTGAAATAGCCATGAATTTTAACAAGTTACCTCTTAGCATCAAAGAAATGTGAAGTAGAGAGGAGAGACAGATCCCTACCTAGGCAAAAGCCTAATATCTCAAATGTCATAAGGCCAAAAAGGAGAACATTCTCTGCAATAACTTCACAGCCTGTGTAAGCAAAACAAAAAGTGAACCCATTGGGGTCCAGCTGAAAAAAGTTGAATTGAAGGAAAAATACTCTTATATATAAGGCTTCTACTTCTTCTGTACCCTAACTTTTTACAAGAACCATATTTTTTTAAAATTATTATTTTCTGATGAGCATAGAGAGAGGTTGTGTTGGTTTGGTTATGTTTTTATTTTGTAGGGGTAGGGTTGTTCGGGGGTGTTTTTAGCCCTTGTGGAAGTGTAAAAATAACAACTTTTCCTCATATCAAAACTGGCCAATCCTAAACAAATGGCTTCAGCCACTGAATTAGCTTGTGAGTTTATTTTCATGAGGTTTGCCACCATTTCCTTCAAGAACAATTCTAAAAGAAAATAATTGATTGGCAAGTACACTAATGACAAGGTAAAATGTTGAAAATATTAATACATGCGGTATCCAAATTATGAACTATCAGGTATAGTGAGTATGAGCCACTCTAACTTAACTTGCAGAAAAGTGAATTGCTATAAATAATCTACAAACAGAAAAAGGAGTCAAATTCGTGCAATTGCTCCTAATTTGTGTATTTTTAAACAAAGAGTAATATAGCTGACTTCGAAAATCAACAATTACAGATTATATAGAGTACTTTTACTTTGCCTCTTGTAACATACACAATTTGTATCCTAAACACATATTCTTCTGTATTGTACGCTCTTAGTGCTATTCTGGTTTATTGCATACTGTAATTAACATGCATTCTCTTTTTTAGATTGAATTCCACTGCCTCCAAAAGCTATTTGAATAAAGTCTCTTACTATACTCTCCAAACAAAAGAGTACTAGAAAGAATATAAAAAAATATTGCCTTATGCTTCACTGTAACTAAATCCTCACCCCTAGGAATATTTAGTTTCTAAATTTGAATAGGAAGTTTGTCATATGGTCCTCATATCCTCTTAAGATTTGGCTGTTCTGCTGAAATTCTCAAGGCTGATGACAAAACCCATGAAAATTTCTATACGAATTATTTCTGATATGACTGATGATCATAGAAGAGTCACCATATAGAAGTTATAAATGGATAGGAATTAAGTTAATTCCTTCAACCCAAGATAATTGCCATTATTTACACTCTATGACATGACAAACCATCTAGTTGCTATTCAATCATAACCTCTATGCAATTTTTCCTCACAGAGGTCACAAATTATAAAGATATTTAGATTGTTATCCTAACTGCATATATAGATACCAAGGCTCAAGACATCACGCAAATTCTTAATAGTCTCATAGTGACTCAAAGCAAAGTGCAAAACCATGTCATCTGACTGTTTCTAAGTCACACAGACATTTTGCTATCCTGAAATGGATTATAATTCATTGTAATGGATGGTATGCTTCAGTAACTGATAAAAAGATTCTTCAAAGATTTACTTACATAGAAGTCATGGTAAAGATGTAATCCTGAAGCTCTTGAGGTCCAGTAATTCTATGTAAAGTCTTATAACTTTTTTTATGCATTTAGCATTCTCTGAATTCAGAATTAAATTCTAGTATGCATAATACCCAACAGTCTTATATTTCCAGTGAAGACAGTTCTTACTGGAAAAATACCCTGCTGATGTCAGAAATTATATTTTTGAGTGTCTGCATTAATTTTAATTTTTAAAAATACATATTCAAAGTTTTATTGTAGAGAAAAAACCCAACCCAAACGCATTAAACAAACCAATCAGAGATGCCCAAGATCCTGATTACATTGTTTGACTCTTTTATTCTCTCTTTTTTTTTTGTCCTTATTCACCTAGGTGAAGGAAGACTTCTACCAGTTGTAGTGAAACATATTAATTAAGATTTAAGGTTTAAAAAAATCCAGCTTCACATCAGTACTGGTCCTTTCTATTGTGAAATTACTTTTTCCATCTCATTTAATGATATAAACTCGGCAACCATGTTGTATGTTTATTTTTTTTAACTTCATTTCTGATAGACGCGTGAGAGACTTCTTGAAAATTCCAAAGGCGGTTTTCCTACTTACTATGCAGTAGGCTGCTGCCATTTAGCGTGCAGCAGAATGAAACTTTTGATAATTCATAGGTGAATTCTCAGAGGACAGACTCAACTGTTCCGGTGCTAGAAATATGTTTATGCTGTAGTACACTTGTGTCTGTAGTCAGCAGTGATCTTTTAAGAATCAGGATTCCAAATCAGGACCCCAAACCCTTCCTAAATTTATCAGTACTACTATGTAGAGCTTTTTGCACAGAGCTGGGCCTTTTCAATAATCAGCTAAGTGGGACAGGTAGCCCAGGCTAATGGTAATGAGCTTACCAGGGGTATTATAAAGGCAGCATGAGGTGAGGATGGGTATAAAAGAGGGAGATTGTGGGCTGGCTCAGTTTGGAGGTGTGTTATTGGTCTTTGTAGGAAGCTGTTTTGCACCCCTTGCAGCCCAGCCACTGTTGGGTGGCTTTGTTTTGTAAGAATGTACCCAGGAATATGTTCTTTGCCACAGAAGCTAAACCATGTGAGATCAGCCAAGTTGTCTGATTATAGATAACATGTTCTGAACACTTGTTTTACTGAGAAGCAGTAAACCTGGACTTTTTGCTTATTTTCATCACTAGAATAGCAAGACAGAAAATAAAAATTCATGAATCAACTCACTGTATATGTTACCCAGGGTGAGATCTCGGAAAGTGGTCAGGAAAAAAACCCAGAAGCTTGAAGTTCTAAAACACAATCTATCTGTCACAGAAAGGGTCTGTATGATGGTGTTTAGTTACTGTAAGCCCATATTTATAGTTGGGAGAGTGATGTAAGCTGTACCAAACTGGTGGGACTACTGAAGTATCTATCACAGGCTGACGAATCGATGCAAGATCTTGAAAACGACAAAGACAAACTGTGACAGAACATAATATAAGGTGAAAAGGTCATTCCTATGTTTGTTAAAGTCATATCTCCTGTCAGTTGCCTTTTTTCCCCACTCATTTTGTCTACATCAGGTGTACTGTAATTTCCTCAGTTGCATAGCAACTGGGCCCTGATTGTATTAGTGTTTAGTAGTAATTATAGTTTTGCTGAAATTGTTTCAACAGAAATCAATCTTTTCTGCCTTGCTTTTCCTTCTCCCCTGGTTTTAGTGTTTGCCAAAATTATGGCTTTCTCTTTGAGGAAAAATAGCTATCAGAAAAATGAGCTGAAACAAGCAGTTGTGTATCACCTCACTGATAAAGCAGGCCTGTTATGCTTTGTCTATAAACAAACAATATGTAATGGTTCCCAAAGGATGAGGGTATGGACTCCAGTCACTTGCATAGCTCTGTATAGACAAATGTTAACTGTACAGACTAATTAACAATTACCTGGATAACTTTGAAGACTGCCGTTCCAAGTATCAAAGCATTTAAGTCTCTAACTTCTGAAATGAAGGGCATTAGTAACTGATATTGTTGAATTACCAGCTGTCCCCAAAACAAAAAGACTTTCCAGTCTCTGTGCATAATGATGACTTTTAAAACAGAAAAGTGCACTGCCAATATGTATTACACTATCCTCTAGTTAGGTTCTGTAACTTAAAAATGTGTATTGTGGAAGCATAGTCTGTCTCCTAAATGGCTACAACTTCCATGAAGTTTTAAATTGTAAGCCACTGGAATCTTAATAAAGCTGTCCTAATATGGATAAGACTATCTCTGCCATGAGTTTTCATGTCTTCTGCCTTCTACTGCTCAACAACAGTGTATCACTAGGCTTATTTCAACTTTGAACCTGAAGACTAATTGGCCTGCATTTTTCTCTACATTGCCTTGCCTAAGCTGACAAGTGGAACAGTACCTCTACAGTTCCTATTTATATGTATTTAGAAGGTTTTTTCACTTATTAAAAAAACATTACTTAAAACTGTTAGATGACTTTGCAGAAAGAAAAAATACGTATTCACTATAAGCCTTTGTATAACACAAGGAAAAACAGAATAAAATAATTTAACCCCACTTATCTACCTGGCTATCAGTACTGGATTATTTCTCTGAATCAGCCATTAAATAAGCTAAAAATTCTTATTTAGAGCATTTCACCAATCTTTTCTAGAGGATAGAACAATATTTTAAGGTTGTATTTTACAAAGGAAATTTTACACTATGGTCAGAATGAGAACAGTAGGTTTTTGTTTGCTTCGTTAGCAAACTGTGCTAAATACCTTTATTGCCTGAAAATTGCTTTTAAATGAAGTTAGCAACATAATTTGAACTCAAAGAGAATATTGATATAAATTACTAATTACTGGACTACTTTGTCATACCATCTTCAGCATAATTTTAGCAAGAAAATAGATTTCCCTTCCTTTCCCCTCATTTCATTAGGAATGAGTTTGATTAGCACTTAGAAACACAATAGATACTGTATAAGTTAGCATGTTCATCTCTTTCAGTGATTAGAATTTGAGGAGAAAAATTTAAGGCCAAAAAAACCCCTTGGAAACATGTCCCTGGAACCTTTCTTATTTCAAAGTTGATTGGTACTGCTACTACTGCATATGATAGTGTTGAAAAGATGGAGATGAAGGCTGCAATAAATCTCAATAAAATTGTGGTGTAACTAATGAATAAGTAACAAAGGAACTGCAAGTGTGCTCAAGTAAAAGCAGACAATCTCTTTTTTTCTCAATTCATTTAAAATGCAAATCTTTGGTAGCAGTAACACATCACTTACAACTTCAGTTCCAGTGTTCTACAACTGTGCAGAAAGGAGTCCTGCTATCTATGAATACTTAGAGCAATACTGAAACTATGTTGTAAATATGAATTGTAAACATAATTATTCTCCAATCAAAAATGCATTTTTTATGTCTTACTCTATAACCACATCACTTCTGCAAAATCTGGTAAAATGAAGTGTAAACATCAAACCCAGGATTGAACCTGGTTGAAGAACTCCCATAGCAAATATTCTTTAAGAGACTCTCATTCCTTTTAAATAAAAGGCAACATATCACAGTGAGGAGCGGAGATCAAGATAGACTAATCAGGGAGACTAAGTGGATTTTGTGGGCTCAGAACAACAATCTCACCTTTGCTTAAAGTGGGCCATTCAGCTTAAGATTGATGGATAATAGAAAACAGCTGTGCTGGGTGCCTCTCTACAACCTACTTTTTTTTTTTTTATTCTGCCTCACAGTACTTTGTTCTAGATTTATTTAATTGCATTTTGTTTTCAGTGTCAAACAAAATAGAATTGCTTACTGGGGTATACAATTGTTGCAAAATCAGAGCACAGGGACACTTTTGATCAGTGTCCCACTGGATAGTATGAGTGTTATCTGACAAATATCTATGTAATCATGATGCTTTTATCTCTTCCTTGTCAGTGTTTATCTGCTTTATTTTTCCCATAATGATTGGCATCTCTTCTGCTTCTGTTACTTTAAATGAAAAATGTATATGAAGTTTGGGGACAAAGATGCAGGTTCCTTAGTACTCCCTGTTGTCAGCCTTGTAAATCCTTTTGTGTTTGTAATGCCCTTTTCAGAAGATGTTCTTGGAGAAGTAACTTCATTTTGGTAATGGGTAAAGCTTCAGGTTGTTCTTTCAGATGCTGTCTTATGATCTTGTGTTACTAAATTAAAATGACATCCTAAAATAATTATTTAGTATGTAAGTATATGTTGTAAAAAACAGTAATATCTCCTTGTAAATATCACCAGACTGGAATGCTTGCTCATCTAATAATTATATTCCTAAATATCACGTATCAATCTCCTACTGCTGTAATTATGGCTTACATTTTCTTCTGTGATTAGCATACACCAATATTTACATTTCTTGACCAAGAAAACAGTAAACCATTCATAAAAATAGTTTGACAATTCACAGTAGAACTCTGGTCTGTCAAGTCTACCCTTTTATCAGAAATCAGTAGCAAATTATTAGAGATTTAAAAACCAGAACACTATTCTTGGTAAACTGTCTTGTGTTTTGAGAAAAAAATAGGTTCTTTTGAAACTTGGAGTAGTCACTTTCCATTCTGAAGTGCAAATCTAAACCTTAGAATATTGAGCTTTATGATTGCTAAGTTATACAAAATCAAAAATGTCAGTACACTTCAGTTGTACTTCCGGTTTGATTCTTTACTCTTTATTTACTCTATTCTTCATGTCAGACAGACCCTAATTTTCAGTCCAAAGTGCCAAATGCTTTTTTTGTTATGTACAGTCTGTTTTTTCCTGTTTTCTGATCAGTCTCACAATGACCATCTGCTAAAATCTTAAACTTTTGATTTCTGTAGTTGATGAGCCAAATCCATAGAATTCTTCTATACATCCTAGTGTGGAAAGAAGAATCTGTTTCTCTTAACATTACAACTATGAAAACTTATCAAGGACACCGAGTGATAAGGAAGAGTTCATTTCACTGTTATTTTGGATATCAAGGCAGAGAGATTCATGTGAATGTACAGGAGGTTTATAATCATAAAACATGATGAAGCTTGCTTGGGTTTCATTTGAATGGGATGTTATCTGGATCCCACTTAACTGTATGAAGTTAGGTGCTTGATGGGTGTTGACTGGTGTTTAAGGCTTAAAGACGTTGATGTTGACCACTGTAAACACTTTTAAATACAAAAATTTAGCTGTGGTTAAAGAATCAATCACATCTGATTGTGAATTACATGTATAGAGAGAAAAGTAATGGAACTAGTTGTTACTTCATGTCTTGCTGTGGTAGAAATTGTTAGACAATATCATGGGGCTAAGTCTCCATAGATTAATGGGACACAATTTATCTTCTCCTTGAGAGATGTTCTTGGTATGATTATATCAAGATTAACAGGAATTATAAAAACTAAAGTCCAATTCAATAGGAAAAACAGAAGCATACTTTACAGATGAGTTAATGTTTTCCTAGTATATTTCTTTAAATGTCCAAAGCCAATGGATATTTTTTTGTTTATGAAATAGATAGGAAAAGACATGCATGTGAGGTTTTTTCCTATTTGTACTTTACAAATAGCTTTGGCTACTATACTCTTATCTTTTGATTCTTGATGCAGTAGCCAACATGTTTCAGTGAAAGCAAGTATTACACAATAATACAAACAGACAAGAGAGTTGTAATTACTTCAGATTTGAAAAGCCTCACACTCTCAAATGACAGGGATACAAAGGAAATGCTATTTGATGGTATGTATCATGATTTTACATTCAGGATAGATGAATAATTAATGCTGTTGGAACAGTTAATGCTGGCATCTTTGACCACAACAGAAAGAAAATTCCTAATGCACATCTTGGAACCAAATTAGACTGAAGAACGAGCCATGCACTGACTCACACATCAAAATGTTCAACTTGTTACATTTTAATAGGAGCTGTCCAAGTTAGTTACTATGCAAGTTGTAGCTTCCCTTGGTGAATGAACATCTGGTGAAGTCTGATGTGCAACAGCTGCAAAGAATTCATTAGCTGTAACTTGTAATTGATATCTACAGTACCTTTCTCTTACACAAAGACCCATCAATCTCTATACAGAAGGAACAGGAAGATCATCTAGCTAGATCTCCACACCACTGATGCTGGCATGTGGTTATTGTTTTATGAATTTGTTCTAAAATTCTAATAATGTACACTATTCAAATATCTCCAGTTGACCCATTATTAACTAATTTTTCAGTTAAAAAGTTTCTTCCTAATGTGCAACCTCAATCTCCTTCAAGATCAATTTGATTTTTGTTTTACTGATGTTGTAAATGTAGAGTAGTACAGATGATTGATGCCATAACAACCACCTCTCTATGCATGGGGAAATTTCCTGTGTGTACTTTTCATGGCTTTTACAACTTTGTTTTATCTATTGTACCTTAGGGTGATAGAAAACTGAGGACCGTATACCCACTGAAGCTTCTTTAGGGCTGAGTAGGCAAAATAGGTCCCTCAAGCATCCTCAGCTTGACAACCATGAAACAGGTTTACCTTTCTCAAGAACAAAGCAACTCATTACTTAAATTGGCTTTGCAACCCACTGAAATGTAGAGATTTTTCTTGACCAACTTTGTATATGACCAGAGTTATTTTTTCTTTCTCTTCCGAGTAGTCTTTCAATAGATGAAGAACTCTACACTTACTTTTTATTTTCTTTATAGACTATTTTATCGAGTCCACTTTGAATTCCCATTATTTTTCTTGGAAGTACTGAAGTTTGGTCAGCTGGATGAAATTCACAGCTTTCTATTTGGTCATGCCAAAGCCATTGATATAAAAATTTTGACTATGAACAAAACTGTAATGGATCCCACTTGAAAGGCTTTCTTAGCTGTAGTAGTTTCCTAGCTTACAGCTTGTATCTGGTTTTCTAGCCAGTTGCAAATACCTTGTTTCACCTAGCTGTATTTCTCCCCTTCACTTAAAAAAAATGTCTTATGACACAATGTCAAATATCAGATTGATTTGATGGGATTTGTCCTTGAGAAATATTTTTCACATACTTTAATTTCCTAAGGAAATTAGGCTTTTGCAATCACACTGTGTGTCTGTTCTTCCTGATTAATAACTTCTTTTCAGCCAAATTTGACATTGACCAGAGGGATAGAAGTCTCAAACATAATTAAATCCCTATGCACTGCAGGGAATGAGGCAGCTAGGTAAATGAAAACTGTCATTTATAAGATAGACTGAAGATTCAATTCATCCAGACACACTAGTGAATCCATCCAGTGAAAGCATTGCTAATTCCCCGACCTTGGAAAAGTTCCAATGAGTGCTCAATGTATTACTAGACATCAGAGAATCTAGGATACTGTTCCAGATGAGAAGCAATGCCTAACTTTTGATACTAACCATGTCTGAGTGAAGTACCTGATGATCTGCTTTAGTTTTTCTTTCAGACATGAAGGTCAGCTGATAAATCTTAAACTAAAAACCTATCTTTTCCAAATTTTATGTAAGACCATGCTGACTCCTCTTTCTAAACTTGCCTGCACGAGCTTTGGCAAAGAGCTAATAATACTTCAGAGACTGCTTCAGAAAGTGACAATTTAAATATTTATTTTGGCAAGGTGTACCAATATAAATAACCTATCTAAATATTCCTGAATTTTATTTCCTTATCTTAGCTTTTATTTTCTTCGTCTTAAAGTCCTCTAATTATCTGGCTACTGTAGTTGTACCTATGAAGACTATAATAAATTTTTCATCTTGCTTCAGAGTGTTTGTTGTATGCCCATAACACTGATGGAAAAAATACTCTTCTGCTTTCCTTTTTGTTGCATTTTATCACTTATGTTCTTCATCCACATTGCAGCCCTTATTCTTTGTACTTTTCCTTTGATATAGCTGTATTTTTATTTGTTACAGAATTCTTGACTTTCAGACTAATAATGAACTCTGCAGACATACCTATTCATCATAATGTAATGGTGTGTCTAATACATTCTCTTTTATCAACAAGCTCCCCAGTATTCCTTTTACTTTACTGTTGATACTATATTCCTCTACTAAGAAAGAGCTTGAGATGGAAGATGAAGAAGCAATTAAGTTTTGATATTGTGCAGAATGAACCATAGGCATTCAAATCTTTTCCAGAGATGTTTTTGGGGTTATGTTTTTTTCCTCTAAATGTTAAAGCTTCTGTAAGGTTTTGTGGATAATCTGAACTCTAGTTTTCTCTAGTTTACCAGGGTTTATAACTGAAGCTATCTTGGATCAGTTGACAGATTTGAATAATGCTTTGCTTATACTTTAACATCTGACCATTTCATTTCAGAGTGACTATATATAACATGAGAAAGAAAAAAACCAAACACCACTTTTGGCTCAAACAGTTGTTTTTTGTACAAGTTGTATAACATGTACAACTCTTCAGATACTGTTTCTATCATTACTAGCCATCTATAACAGAAAACAAAGTGCACATAAGAAAAAGGTATGCTCACTTATATGTGACTTAATACTTTACTACACACAAAATAGCATGAAACCCAAATTTACTTTTTTTATTTTTGTGCTTTTCTACTCAGTTTGCTTATGTCTGAAGAAAGTGGTCTGCATAGCAAAAGGGCAGATGGAGCTGGAAAATTAGTCTGCAGAGCATGGCTAGCATTGTAAGCTGCAGATCAGAAACACGTGCTGACAAATTTTTCCCAAGTCCTTTTCTTGCTTTATTTTAGTCTGGTGATAGACACACAATTAAGGAAGAAGGAATTCTGTCACATCAAATTAGCAGGAACAGAAACAAACCCTTTAATTTTGCCCAGACACTTACTGGTTTTGGTAAATATTTTTTGTTCATCCCACCAAAATACCTTCAGTTTTGCTCAGGAAAATTCTTTACTTTATCGCATGACTAACTAATTACAGTTTAAGTATGAGGGGGGAGAAAAAGCTGCTTAACTCCTCCATAAAATTTTACAACATTAACTACACGTAGAAAATTGTTCTAATAAACTGGATCCAACAGGCAATCAAAATATATTCCCCAACTCAGTTATATCAGGGCTCTTCCTCTAATAAAGGAAAGCAGCAGGAATCCAAGACTTTGAGTGTTTATTTTGAAAGATAACTTGTTTTTCCTTCCCATTTCAGTTTGTATTCCTTAGTGTGTGTACATACTAATTCACAGTGTTATTACTGAGGTTCTCCTTTAGATTATCACATAGTGAATGGGTGGTCCTGTACTCCAAGGGGCTTGGACAAGGTAATTCTCTGTTCATCACAGCGTATGTACCATGACCGAGATATGTCAGAAACAGGAGAGGTGTTTGATTTTGTCAGCTACAGTTCCATTTTACCACAGGTAACCACATGGTGCAGTCCCTTTCAAGACCAATAAAGCTTTTTTCCTGAAAGTAGTCCAATTAATGGAGAATCATTGCCTAGGAACATGAAGAGCTTGAATTTACAGCACTCAGTCACCACAAGACTAGAAAGTGTGAATTTGTATGTCAGTTCTCCAAAGCAAAACATTGTTATTCAGATTGCCAAGTGTGTTCAGTTAAGGTTTAGCTCAGCACTAAAGATGTTCCTCAGATTTCCTGACATGAAAATTGTATGTCTGCAAAATCAGCAGGTTTTTACTTTTTCTTTCCCTTTAAAAAGGTAAATGTTCCCACACATATTGTTGACAGCAAATTCCAAAGCTTCAACTAATATTTTTACTGTCTTTACTTAATAGCTAGCTAGACAGCTGAACATGATAAAGTTAGACCTAACTATTAATTTGGAGTACATAATGGCATCTTCCTTTCTAATTATAGGGTACAAGGCTATATGCCTTTGGATGTACAGATTCATTTCTAATATGTTATGAAATCCTTAATTATCCAAAAGTTCATTAACTCTAGTTATGTGAAGTTAAAATCAAATGTGCAGACAGTTGGTAAAGAGAATCCAAGAACAGGCACAATTGTTAAAGTTCTGTGCTTGGTGGCCTTCACTGGATCTTCTGAATTGCATGCTAACTATTCCTTGAAAGAAAATTTATGGAAAAGTGTTCAAAATTTCCACAAAGGTTTACAAAAAAACCTTTGCTGGATCTATTTGCCCTCTAAATACAGAATTCACATTACTGAATGTCTCAAAGAAACAGAAAAAAAAAAAGAATTAAGCAGTCTAGCAGATCTCAGCTTCATCCCTGACAAAGAGCTGCATAAAATATATATACAAGGAAGTGAATTATTTTTTCATTTTACTGATTGAGGAATGTAATTTTTTAACACTCTTCACATATGAAGTGTTAAACTTGCTTTTAGCATAGCTTTATAAAATAATGCTTTTTGATCATTTACTAGTAGTAATCTGTTAGACTTCAGTGATAATGAGATCACCAACTAGATAACGAGGCTTCTGGCTAAATGATATCATGCATTTGTATTAAAAAGTCACCTACAACAGGACCTTTGATGTTCAGATATTAATCAGTAAAACTATTGTTTCCATGTACATAGAAAAAAAATGTAGATTTATTTGTATTTAATCCCATTGACTGATGAATCCTAACTTGTTTTGGATTTATTTTCCTTCTGCCTCTTGATCAATTGTAATGACTAAAGCAGAAATGTAACAAAACATTGCCAATCTTGTTACTTCTCAGATTTTAGTAAACTTACATAGTAAAAGTCTTCCCAAAACTCCATTCAGCTGGCATGGTCTTCATTTACATAACTTTAGTTATAAACATATTTCTAAACATTTATATACTTGTGTAAATATATTCTTTAATTATATATACCATATTAAGGTTAAGACATATGAACAGGCTGAAAGTAATGTGTATTAGCCAGGAATCATGTGACTAATAGCATCCACTATCCTCCTCTGAAACTGGAGCTGCTCAGTGTCTTCCAGGTTTCAAGGTGCATTTGAGTGCATAGAACATGTAGCATACTGTTACTTGGAAGTGTAGCGTTGTATTTATTTTTAAAACTAGCAGCTATTCATGATTTGGTGAGTGCCATGTCTTAAAATTTTACCTGATAGGGAGGATTTTGGACATAGATTAAAGGGGGCTAGAAGTTGGAGAAGAATAAGTCCTTAACCTCCAATTTGAAAAACGTGACTACAGAGAATCTGCAGCAGAATTAGCTAGTGTCTTCAAAGCCTAGCTGTACATTATATAAAAATTTTGAAGAGCTCAATAAGGAGTAAAAGGCTACTTTACTGTCCAATGAATTCTTTTTGTCTCTTGGACAAAATGCTTTCACTTACTCCACTCTGAATACAATCCTTTTGTACAATAAAGTACCAAAACAACCCCCCCCAAATAACACAAACAAAAGCAGACTATTGGTCTGAACACACAAAGAAGAAGCGTTTCTGTGAAGAAATACTCTGTGTCTGTTTTCTCCCAGATGATGTGCCACATTATTCTAGACATGTATGCAAAACAAGATCTTCCATGCTCTTTGTTGGAAAAGGGAATTACACAGTGAAAAGTGCTTGAACTTACAAAACTAAAATAATTGTCAGTCATAGATATTACCTGTATAAATTTTATTTGGCTTATTGTGTAGGTGGATTTATTTTGCTTCTATTGAGCCATTTGCAGGATACTTTTTCAGTGATTATTTTTGCTTTTCTACTGAAACTCCAGAAAAAAAAAAGTGACAAACTACTATATCAGTCCTCTAAAATGTTCTATAAAAATGTGTATTCTTATGGCTTTATGCCTGGGGAACTATTCTTTTGAACCATCTAAAAACTTTCCAAGTTGCACCTATTTAGTCTTAGCACATATATGGTAAGAAACTACGCAGCTACAAACAAGATACATGAAGTCACACTAATACTTCAAGTAGCATAGTCCAGTTCATCAAGTAAATCACTCAGCGGCACCAAATTTAGCCTGTAGAAATGATTCCTTGACACAGACTCATTAAATTCAAGACATATTTTGTGTAGTCGGTGAGATCTGCTTATACAGCCTGATTTAAATCTTTGAGGGTCCATAGGTCTACAGTTCTGTAACAGGTTTCTTCCTTTGTCATGGCCCTAACTTGTCTTGGGAGTCACAGGAGCTACAAGGAGCAGCAGTTGGCACTATTGTTCTTCCTACAATGCTGTCAGTTAAAAGACAAAGGTATAGTTTTCACTCAGATCCTGTGAGGACATACCAGTATTTAGCTGGCAAAGCTACAGTGAAATGGTAAAACTGAAGACCTCAGGATTCTCCTGGGTTTACATTGGTTTGTTTAAGACTTAATATCTCCTTATGGAAAAAAAAAAAATACATGGGAACTATTGTGCTACAGCACTATCAAAACTAGCCAGCTACAACAAGGTTTTTACCATCACATACAAGGTTAACTTCAATAAGTAGTTCCCACACCTTGCCCTAGCACAGCCACCAATCCCCCACAAAGTTTCAAAAGTTGACATACTGTCTGTACTGTTTCTTTACCCTCTTCAAGCCAGTCCACCCTGCTTCTTGCTTCTGCTGCATCCAGATTCTTCCTTCTCTAAGCTCCTCTTCCAGCCAGCTTCTCCTCACCCAGGCCCTATCTCACCTACACCCAGGACACTCCCCCTTTCCTCCCTTTGCTTCTTCCATATGTCCCTTCATTCAGAGCTCCTCTTCCATACCTCCTAGAGCTATTTTACTACTTAGCAGGAACCAGCCACAGCTGTACATTATCCACATCAGCCAACCCACCACCCCTGAAGCCAGCTCACAGCTGTATATTATCAGTGTTAATTAACCCAGCTTCATTCCTCTATAAATCCTCTACACTATTGTTTTGGGTTACTTGTGATTTCAGATGTGACTAACTTGGCTATATTTAGAAAATACTCTAAAACTTCAAAATTTGGAAACAAGTTTTATTGGAATGGAATTCTGACATTCTCTTCAGAGATACCAACCTTCTGTGGGTATGATCATCAAGTAAATGGCTTAGTGTCATACTACCTCCATGTGCTGATCAGAATACCATTTAATTTTGTAGAAAGTAAAGACATTTTTATAATAGCTTTTTCAGTAGTAGTGTTGTGATGTGGTCTACATAACTTTAATGGCTCTATAGAACAGAAAAGCATCATAGCCGTTTAATACATTTACTGACTTTTTAGGTGAAATCTGTCCTCATTTTCAGTATATACTTGATTGCATTTATAGAGGTCTCCTTTAAAGGGAACATGCAGGATTTTTAGAGATTGTAATTTTAAGCACATAAATAGATTTGACTCTCAATCAAAGTATATGGAACTTAAAGTACTCAACAATCAAGTACAGCTAGGAAATAGTGGAAGCCTTCATCCTATAACTGAATATGTAAGAAATAGCAGTGCAGTTGGGTATTAGCACATTAATATAATGCTATTCCATATTGTATATCAGATGCCTTAAATCTGCTTCAGCACGATGCTTTAACTGATGTTTGTTAAAGTATTACAACATATATTAATGATGTGCATATCTATCTTGGCCCTGTAATACAGTAATTAATCCACTGAGATTATAAATAGGACTAAAATGCAGGAAAGGAGGATTGGGGGTGTGTAGGATTGGGAATCATGAGTGGATTAGAAAAATAATGTTAACACCAAAAGACAGAATATGCTCTAGAACAAGTGTGGTGCAATAATTTATGTATACATGAAACAATATTTTTTTATGTTTGTTCATTATCAGTTATGTCATCTATCATTTAGCTTCTAAATTGGAAATTTTAATTAATTTTAATTTCCCATATATATTTAAAATCAAGGAATTTTCCTTTGAGATCTGATTTGTGCAACATGAGACTTTTGTATCATTTATAAAAGAATGACAGAAGCTGGAGCTGTAAGGACATACTGTTTTAATAGAAATGGTTCTCAAATGCTATGCCTATCTGAAGTATGTCAAATCAGCTAATATTACAGTTTGGCAACTTTGCCTCAATAGAAATCTGACTTCATTCAGACAGATTATTGTCAGGGTTTGTTGGCTGGGGCTTTTTTGATATCTGCCTACACTTGTTTAGTTCCTGCATCAGCAAGAAAACTACCCTATATTCTTCTTAGCAGTTACTTTTGGAGTTAATATCAAAATCACCAGGTGTAAGAGGAAGCTACCATGACTGTGCCTTTAGCTTTGGTGTGTAATAACTTTACTCCCCAAGTAATTAATAACATTACTCCCCATGAAAGATATTTCTAACAATGTCAGTTGTGTTCTTACAAGACCAGTGGATGTCTGCCAGGTATCTTGCAAGTAAAAAGCATTCTGTAACATTAGGTAAGAAAATAATAACTAATATTTTACAGGCAGTGTAATATAATTAGCATATATAATTATAATTATATATTAGCATATATAATTAAATAGGTATGGTTTAATTTTAAAATTACAAATTTAGATTCCTTCTTTAAGAAAACAAAGTAAAAATAAAACAAACCAACACTAAAACAACTCAAAGCAATTGCACATTTGTCTGCTTTAAAGTGACTTTTAGTGGCAATTGTATTCTTTTGGGGTAGAATCTTTCATCTCAAAGCTTAAGGAAATGACCCTTGAACAGTACTTCTCTGCTTGTTGTAACATAGGTGGGAGCCAGCTGTACAAAAGCTCTGCTTCGAACAGAGTTGGAGCAGGTGTCTCCAGAGATTGCTTATAACCTAACTTGTTCTACAGGTCTATGCAGTGCCATGGCTTTTTGCAACAAGATGCACTGTTTTATCAGTGCTGACTTCCAGGTAACTCAGAGTTAACTTTATTTGTATTGAAAACAGCTTATCAGAATCAAGATTGTTCTGTATTTTTATCAGTAATATTTGTGATAAGTTAGTTTAGATGTAAATAATAACAGCTTTGTGATTTACAGAAATATGAGTTTGTGGACATCCTGGAGAGATGACACTTTTTAAAAAAACACTAAACCCAGTGCTGATAAAAATGTTAGTCCTGATGATTGCCATGGAGTTCTTGTGAAGAGTAAGGAAGCTTGAAAAAATATTAAATAGAATTTAATCTAAAGTGTTTAAAAATAAGTACCCAATAAGAGAAGATTAAAGCCTCAGTAAAATAAAGATAGCTGTAGTGGAGGTATTTATTTCAATATATTCATACACTCCAAGTTCTGTGGAGTTGGCTTGAGGGCTTCAGTCAGCCCTAGGATAATACAGAAGGACTGTATATAGGTTGTAGAGTAGATTCTAGCCAAGTGTATTCTGGGGATGGGTTGCTTGCTTATTTTTCCCCAAAATACTGATGACTGTCAATGAGTTGTTAGATGCAATAGATCATGTTTACAGGGTGACACAGTATTCTCTTCCTTGGTTAGCTAATGGTACATCTTTCTAACTTGTGCAGAGGCATATTGGTCTCCAGATCTGTGATAAGGAAGACATTTCCAGCTAAAAAAAATAATGCCAGTGCATTTTACTTGTGTATTTCTGCATAAAGTGCTTTACACACAGAAAATCCTAGCAGGTATCTCATCTAGCCCGTTCATAGGCTTTTCATTGTTAGGAATTTTTAAGTGTCATAATCTTCTGCCTGAAGCAATAGTTATTCAAGGACTGATTTTCTTTTTGCTTAAAACTCGTTAAACTCTAGCAGCATGAATTCTATCCTCTTCAAATCATAACTAGTTAATTGAGTCAGTTTCTTCTTGTCTTAAACTCTATGAAATTTATAAATTCAGAAAAATTTTCCACCAGCTTACTTGTCCTTTTTATATTAACAAAGTTAATTACTGCAAGATACTACAATGAATTCCTCGTGCCAACTTAATATTAAAAACTAATGGTGGTTTTTAACCAACCTTTAATGTGCATCAATTTAAGAAACAAAATGTTTTTGTTGAAAAAAATACCTTTCACCAAGTTTCAGATCTGCTGTACCTGTCCCTAACATCTACAGTAAAGAGAGGCTATCTGGGTAAATTGTCACACCTCTTAGTTGTTGGGTTGACTTACAATAACATTTTTCTTTATTATTTCCTTACAGGATTTGCAATACAGTAATCATGTTGTAAAGCCTGAGATCTAAAGAGATCTCAAAACAGGATGGGAAATGGGGGAAAGTTGTAAGTGATGCCTCTGCTCTATTTCTTCCTCCTGAAATTCCCTTACTGGCAGTTAAGAGCATCAGATGTTCTGAAATCTCCTGTTTGGTGCCAGCTGATTGTTTTGCCCTGCACCCTGGGTGAAATTCAAGTCACCCTGTTTACTCTGCTTGACTGCTCAGCTGGAAAAACAGCTGAACAGTGCTTAATATATCCAAGAAATCTAAGACTGATCCCTAAGTGACATTTATGGGTTAAAGAACAAATCTATTTTGTTACTTTAGGAAGGGTTGGTTGTGAAATGCAATTATGTTAGGGGGTAAATAATACAGTTCAGAAACTTTCAGTTAAATGTCAACCAGGCTTTTCACTTAGTACAATAAAGTGGTTAGATTTATTTCAATTCTGTAATAAATATATAGTAAATACATTGAAAAATTATTTTGTAATAAAACCTCACATGATCTAGCCCCTCTTGCAGCATTTCTAGGAACACCTGAGGCAGATCTGTGCAATGAAGTCTATCTAAAACCTCTCAAGTCTACACAGCTGACTTTCATCATAATTACTGTTCATGTGTGCTGCAAAAGCACACCTATCAAAGGCAAAGTGATACTGATTGCCCTACAGTCTAATAATAAAGAAAGACCACAAGTAAAAAAAATAGTAGGAAACAACTGTAACTTCAATTTCTGAAGATGCTGCTAAGAAGATTCCCTTCTCAAGGGACATACTGTATATCTTCAGGTTGTCTCTAGGGCAGAAACCTAAGCTTCCCACCTACAAACAGAAACAGAAGAGTTGGTGTAAATATAGATAAAGCATATGCCCTAATAATGAAACTCATAGGATGCTGTAGCTGTTTCTCAGATTCTGTCACAGTTCTTCAGTCTGGGCGCTGTCTGGTCTCCCGAGACAAGCAACTGCATTTTTCTTCAGGCAAGAAGCAGCACTTTTGATTACAACCTTTTCTTCAGTACAGGAAAATCGTACTGTTGTTGGTGTTGCTCAGCACAGTGAGGACTATTTATTCACTAACAAAACATGGTAGAGAGGAAGCAGGTCTTATTCACCATAAGTAGAGACTCTCATTAATTCCCCTAGAGATGTGTGTTTCACTTCTCTCCCTTTTTCAGGCCGTTCTGCAACACCAGGAGCTTCCAACTAGGCCTTGGCACCTTGAGTCAGGTGGTACAAGCACCCCTTGGCTGTACCAGTAACTCTTTGATAAGGCAGAGAAGGTCACTGTCCATACTGGAACTCCCATTGACTTGTCAAAGCAGGGAACAAGAGTGGAGACAATGTTATTCCCTGACAAGCCTGGAATGCTCCTGCCCAGATCATAGCCCAAGTGGTAACCTAAGTGGAACAATACCATTGTTCTTGGAATTTTTGAAAAAATACCAACTCAGGTTGTGGCCAGGATGGCTTTAGTCATCAGTAAATTTCCAATCATTACATAGCTTTATGAACAGCAGTGCTAAAGCGAGACCCTTTCAAGCTCTTTTGGACAGCAGGCTCCCTGTGAGTGGGACACCACTCAGAGCTAGCAAACCACAAAAAAAGTCTGTGATACTAGGGGGACCATCGTAGAAAGCCAACAGTGGAGCCTAGGTTGATACCCCTGCTCCTCGAGGCTCAATCATTTTCCTGCTAAGAAATACAAAAAGCATTAGACATCAGTATTTCACTGAACTTGGGGGGTAATTCTAACAGCTATACCTTTGTTATAATATATATTGCAAGCTTAAAGTAGCTAGTTTGTTTTTGTGATTTCAACAAATATTATTGATTTTTCTTTGCTGCTAAAATCCTATGGATAATTCTGAATTGTGAACAAATTCTTTCTCTCTTACCCCTTTAGATACAAATTGTTATCCAAGACTGAGACTAAGATTGGACCTAGCTGCACCTAAATGATATGAGAGTTTAGGAAGCAAGGGGGTCTACTCTGAACCTTGTGATTCAGCAGAAGGCTATCCTTAATTCTTTACCCCCCTTTCTATATCTCTCCCATTAGACATAAACCATTGACCAAGTCTGAAACTTAGATTGGATCTAGCTGCAGCTAAACTCTGCGAGTTTAGAAAGCAACGGGGGTCCACTAAACCTCGTGACTCAGAGGGAGTATCTCCTTTACCTTCTTACACCTTCTTACACCAGTCAGAGCTTCACTCTGACTCAATTTCAGTTTGATTTATCTCTGTGTATTTACTCCATGTAATAAGCAATAAAGTGAACTTGCCATCAAATCTTGTGCAGTTGCATTTCCACAAATTCATATTAAAAATATTTCACTCAAACTCTTTGGTGGTGATTCTTTAAACAATCAGACGTAAACCACTAATTTCATGACAAGAGGACAGAAATATAAAGTGCTTTTGTGTAGTTATTATACCTACTACATACATATCTATACATATATTTATGTATAACTTATGTACAGACATATATGTCTGAATTTTCTTAAATATAGCTGAAATAATGTAAACACTAAGTGCTGTGGCAAACTTACAGTAAAATTACAAGTCTACATATACACTAGTAAATGGGACATCTGTGAGGTGTCACAGTATGGAAATGATCTGGCACAAAATGGGCCTGCACCTGTGCTTGTAAATGTGCTAGCCTCCAAAATAAGGCAATGGTCCCATGTGTGAACTAGCTGGAATGATGCCTGGCAAGGAACATATTCCATTGGCTTTTTAATGTTCAAACATCATATCAGCATTGTGTGCTGCTTTCTTTTCTGCCCCATAGATTGTGTCAACATCTTTGTAGTTACTGTGAGGGACACTAATGCATGATTCCCCCTAGAGCAGCAGTGCCTGAGTGCTTAGCATTGGTAGTAGTTATTGAATCTCAAGATCTCAAATATTTGAAAATCTTTCTATAAACACTTGTATTGATAGGTTTCATTTAAAAAACACTTTCCTTGCCTTTTCCAGCCAGTACTGTTTTCTTCTTCAGAAAGGGTGATTGACTCCTGTGTAGTGCCTGCATGGTGCAGTGCTGTCAATACCCATACTCTACAACTCCCTGCACTGCCAACTGAAATTACAATCATAGTAGGAAATAGTACATTCCTCTGCAGACTACTTCTTGGAAGAAACTGGGACAGAATGGGCTTCCAGAATTTATTCTGAGTATGCCGTGACGTTCAGCACTGTGTCTAGTGGCAAGGGCTTCTCTGCAGCACCAGGGTTGGACTGGGGAGCTGGAAGAGAAGAAGCTGCACCGACCGTGCTACATCCCTGTGGTCTGATGCTCTCCTGATGAGCCTTTCAGACCCCTCTGGAGGGGTGTCTAGCCTAGTACCTTTGCATGGTCACCTTAGGTGTGTGTTACTTCTCAGCACAGCCACGTACTCTAACACAGCATGTTGCTAAATGTGCTGCCATCGCTATGGGCTACCCTGTTTCCTTGCTTTTCCCTCTGCCAGTGCCTCTACCTGTAGAACTAAACGTGTGTGTTAGAGGTTTATGGAAAAGGGTGAGGATGATGTGGTTATTCTAAAATAAATAGTGAAGATCCTAAAATCACTTTGAACCACATTACTAACCTTTGGTACGTAGCTGTCTTTCTTCTTTCACATAGCTTGAAGGGATTATCCTTTACTTTTCTGTCAGTATGTCTTTGCCACTTTATAATTTGCTCTTCAGTCTTGTCTGCCACTGTAAAACTGTTTCATATTATTCTTGAAGCCATTCTGTCCCCAAAGGGTGCTTTCCTTTAGTTTAAATCACCCCCAAGTAGACGGCATAACTTATTTTATGCAGTCTTGACTCTTCCACTGGCTGCCTTTACTGCCTTTCAAGCAGCCCCTGAGCCTGAGGCGAAGGTCCTTGTCTTCTAATGGACACTTTGACTTTGTCAGAATGACTGCTTGTATGCATTGGTGGGAAAGTTACTGAAACTGGATTTTAATGCGTGTATTGGGACAAGACAGTAGAATACATCTACTAAAGCAACTTAATATTTTGTGAGTTTCAGAGAAACAATCTTCTTTCCTCTCTGATGTAGCAATGCATTATTTGCTGCATACAAATGTAATTTTTCTATAAAACCTCTTGGGATTACAAAGGGTGCCATGAGCATGAAGTTACAGATCAGGAGGGCAGTAACTGCTGTCCTTCAGGAAAAATGCCTTGGTAAATTGAGAAAAATGCCAGGATGCAGCACTTTGAATGGCACCTCTGCCTTCTAATTTAAAAACTTTGGTTTGAAGTATATTCCAATATTTTATTGAGTCACTTACTAGGAAATGACTGAGTGTTTCACTGTCTTTTCAGGTTAAAAGATTGTCTTTCCCAGGTTATATGGGGCAGCACTTAAAATGGCTTCTGAAATGTATATGTAGAACAAGAAACCAGAAGCTTGTAGGGAAAAAATCAGTGAAAACTCACATGAATACAGTTTGCAGCCTAAGGAACTGAGCCTGTGCTTGCATTTTGGAAACAAAGCATTGACACTTTTCGTTCTCAGTATGCTGTTGAAAATACTAATGAGAAGATTTTTCCAACCTGCAGCTTTTGACTTCTGAACAACATCTTGTTATCACGCAAAATTATATCTACTATTTTTAGAAGCCCAAGAGCAAACAACCTAAAGGTTTGGCATATGTCTCATGTATTTTAAATTTAATGTACCATAGACTTCCCCAGTGCAAATGACACAAAAGTCTGTGCAGATTATTCTTAGAAACTGGCCACAATGTTATTCAGAATAGAGATGCACTATTAAAATGTTGATTGAAATACCTTCACTTCATCCCTGAAGAGTGTGTTTCATAATGAATGACTGTGAAGATAACATTTCTAGCAAGCTAACTCTTTTGCAACTCATAATATCTTGAAAATCAAAGATGGATGCAATTTGAGAAAAGCAAGGGAGAAAAGGCATTGACTGTATATTTTCATTTTCTCTTCATGTTTGCTTAAAAAAAGTAAATTTGAAAAGATGCCCCCAAATTGGATTTGGATACCTAGGAGTTGATTTACTGCAGTGCATTAATCTCTTCGGTGTGACTGTAGGCTATGGGCCTGAGATAAATTGAGTCAGTCAGGCTTTATCTCTTCATTTCTGTATTCACTTGTCAAGAAAAACCTTGAAATAATAACAGAAAGAAAGTGAAATTGCTTGGAATGGTAACAGAGGTGAAAGTCAAGATTCAGGGTCTCTTCTTAAGGTGTCTTTCCCATATTCTGTTCAGCTAGAACACAAATACTGTTCAAATGGGGGACAACATATCTCAAGAGCTTAATTTATGAAAACAAGAATTTATAGGGCTAGATTTTAAATTAAGATTCTGGTGTTGTACTAGAGAAGAATATAAGGGAACAAAGGTTAAGAGCTCAGTCCAAACATGCAGTAACATTTTAGTTGCTTCAACAGCAAATTTACATAATATGGAATCCTCTGTCAGACAGATTCCCAGGACAGTGAATCCAAAAGGCTGATTTATAAAAGCTGGCTACAAAGAAAGCAAGAGTCTATTTGTGTGAAACAAATTGAATCTGACTCACAAAATCCAGAGGACTACTCACAATATTGCTGACATCCACATGCTGTGTACTTGCAGCCAGTGACTATTTGAGAAGTGGATAAGATTAAGTGCAATACATGAGCCCTAGAAGATGCAGAGCTTAATGTAAAGCTTCAGAAAGGGGACTTTCAAGTGTAATTGGTGAAACATAGTTATAACGCGTATCTGAGGCAACCTTCCTTGCACTGGCTACTAACATCTTCCTTTAAGAATAAGGAAAAGAGAACAAAATCCTTGGTTTCAAGAATAAAAATAATTAGTTAAGGCAAGCAATGATAACAGGGAGAGAAATGCATATATGCCTTACTTCCAGAAATAATTACGTGCCTCCAGCTGATAGAATCTGAGAGTTGCCCGACGTATCTCTTTTCTGCAGAGTAAAAGCCAGATATTTGCAAAGTCATTGATCCTCATTGTCATCTCTGCTCAATTGGTCTGGATCACCAGACTTCCTTCATAGATGTCAAGCACTTTTTCTGTGGACCTTAGCTCAAATGAGTTTTCCTCTGAAATAAGTGTATCAGTAAAGCTGCTTTTCCTTCCACATACCGTTCAAATTCCGAGTGCAGGAGCCGTGTTTTCTTCTACAAGCTGTGTGATAAGTTCAGCCACTCCCCTCATCCCCTGAACTGTTTTCAGTGCAATTTGACTTTCACCTCATACAGAAAAGCTCTAGGGAATGTTGTTGTAACTACTATCTAATCATAGCTTTGACTATAGAGATGCGCTGCCACGTTGGTATATGCATGTAGTACAGAAACACAGACAAGAAATTCTAGAAAACATCCTATGTGACTCCAAGCACTTTCTCCCAGTTCCTGAATGCTTTCAACCACTATTCACTTCATCTGTATCACATATCTTACACTAAAGTATGTAGAAAATCTCAAAGAGTTTTTCTGGATGTATTTTTTCCACAGTTTTGAGTAGTATATTAATTATATGACAATGGTCTTATAATACTGTTATTGCTAATCAAAATACAATGTAATCACAAGCGTATTTAGCAAAAATACAACAGTAAGCTTCACTTTGTAATGATCTAGAGTGATTTAAGGTTCTTTTTTATTTGTAGTAATTCAAAAAATAAATCAATTCAATTTCAGACCCCACAAAATGTCATTGAAATCTGGGACATGAAAAAGAATAAGATGAGATTCTAAAAGAGACTGCATGTTTTTCAGAACTTAGCTGATAGGTTGTTTTATGTTGCATTTCATTCTATCTCCATAGCTAGTAGCACAAAACTTGTTCACTGTAGAAATGGAGTAAGAATCAGAACTATCTTTTGAATGAGATGAATTTTGGTTATGAAACAGTAAATCTGTGAAGTTCTGGGAAAAACAGTGTCCTCAGGTCAAAACCAGACAGAAAATTCTCCTTCCAAAAACTGAGAAGGAAACTTACTGAGATGTAAGGAAGCAAATACCCAGCAATGTGTTGTTATAATAAATGTTTTGTAGAAAAAAGCTTCCAACAATGAAAGGTCTAAAGAATGACTCAATACTAAAATATTTTTCACAGTAATGAATTCTGACTATATTACAATGGGTAAGGTTTTTGGTTTCACTTGTCCTTTTGACACAACTAGCAATGAAGTCCTGCAGTTTTATTGTGGCTAGGTTTTCATGGCAACATTTCACCCTCTGTCTTCTTCAAGGATACATTATATGTGTTTTGTGACCTCCAATTCCCAGGTAATTTTGGAAGGAATAATCAAGCAAGCTGTAAGCATCTGGAGGATAGCAAGGTCATGGGTGACAGTGATGATATGCCATGAGCAAATCTTGTCAAGCAAGTTGTCTTTTCTTCTGTGTTGGCTCATGCTTTGAATTTATTGAGGCTTTGACATTGTCTCAGAACAGTCCCAAAACTAAGCCAGAGAGGGAAAATATGTTCCTGAAATTAATACTGTTCAGATGCCAGCTTGCTGAAGAGAAATGGTGTTTTATTGAAGGTATGCGGCATTAAGGACAGACAGACAAATGTCCGTAAGTAAAGTGTTATCTCTTCTTAGACCAATTGATAGAATTAAACAACTTTTTAGGCAAACATACATATTTTAAGCCTGAAACAGAAGAAATAGATTTCAAACCCCAACACAAACTGAGAAAAATTGCTCATTTTTTTACTCAGATTTCAGAGCTAGTCTCTGGAATAAAGATGGTGTATAGCGAGCAGAACAAGAGTGGGGAGAGAAGTAAGAAATTACCAATAAATTATATAAGGGAAAGTAGATAACATTTCAGAGTATGCAAAATGGAAAAGGTATGAGACGATAGGAAGACTGTAACGTACCAAACTCCTAAATTCTTATTTTTCTACATATGAAAAAAAAACCCCAAAACAAATTATGAATTTTAATTTGCAAAATCTTTTTCAGAAATTCTGCAGATTCCCCTTTGAGTTCAAGACTAAAAACATGATGAAATGTGAATTTTGTAGGACATGTTCCTCCATTAGAAGCATGTGTTCCTACACAGATTTTCCATGTGAATTATTATTCTTTTATGGAAAAATGCTTAATTTCACCACCACAGTTACCAGGAGAGCATGGTGTACTGGATGAAGCACACAGCTGTAAGATTTGTTGGGTACTAATTGTTCTGCGGCTCAGAATATTTATTGTAGCACAGTAGAGATATGTTGGTACATTTTCTATTCTTTACTCGAATCCTATATTCATTTAGTGTGCTTGACAGCACAAGGAGTTTCCTTTCAAAGTGAATTTAGTGAGGCTGCAGGGCTGTTTGAAGAGCAAGATGTTTCTTGCATTCCAAGTTGTAATTTTTTAATGATATTTTGTATAGGTTCTGGGATAGGATGGGATGTGACAATAGACAGTGTATATTCAGCAATGGGTAGAAGCGTCATCTTGTACATAAAACATTTCTTTACATAGTGTTTCACACCTCTTTAAAAACCTCTTCTGCATGAATATTCCTTATGGGTAAAAATCTTCTTTATTGCTAAGGTGAGCACCATTAGTACTTTTCTAGTAGCTGAGGCACAGGCTTCAACTATATATAAAGGTTTTGGGGGAGCTATTTTTGATGCCTGCAAATGTGCTGGCTTTTAGTTTTGCATTTGTCACACTTGCAAGTTACCACTGCTAATGTTGCTGTAGGAAACTGGTGCTAGTCTAAGAGCATTGCAGCGACAGTTTGATGGAGAGTGGTGATTATTGAATTTGTGGTAAAAATCAATAAAGGAGTCCAAATTTCCAATCCAGATAATAAAGATGTCATCTATAAATCTTAGGTAGAGTGGCAACTCACTGATATAATTATTTAAGAACTGTTCTTCATTGTAGTTCTTGAAAAGGTTGTCATAATGCAGGACTGGAGAGAAGCTATCGAAAGAGAAAGATGTTTCCGTTAAGTTTTGCAGATGGCTGTGGATTAAGTGCTATTCAGGAATTTCATTGATGGTCTGGATGATGGAGTAGAGAGGATGGGTGTCCTCTATTTGGTGCAGATATGAATGCTATTAAAGTATGAATATATTTAAGACTCTTGTACAGAACTAGAATAAAAAATATGCTAATAAAATTGGAAAAATGACTGAAAACAGCAGCGTGCAATTTAACAAGTACAGGGATTTACACTGAGGAAGAAACAGCGGCTTGCACAAATAGAAGATGAGGAAAAAGCTGGTTAGGGAATGTGTGATGGCAGAAGCACAGCGGATCCCAGCATTGTGCTGTTGCAAAAAGGGGAAATATTTTCAAGATACATGAATGAGTTCTTCTATTTAACAAGTATTACTGACAGTTATACATACATTTTAAAACCTGATTGCATAATTTCAGTAGATGGTGAAGTCTTAATATATTATATATGTTACATATTTCACACTTCATCCATCCTACATGTAAATTTGACATCAAGCTGTCATGTTGCCTCATTGTGTAAATACATTCAAACAGTAGTCTATAACTGAAAGTTTATTGCTGTGTAGTACTTAACATAGCACATATCATTTAAAGATCTATACTTCTAAACTTAATGAATTCTTTGAATGGTGATTTACATATTATAACTTTGACCTTCTATCCTTGTGGAGTAAAATTATGAGTGCAATCAATCTACAATAATTGTGTAATGAAAACCTCTGCCCTTAATATTACCCCCCATTTCTCACAGAAGAACTTAGACTGCACCAACTGTTCATGTAGATTACTGATTAATCTTTAAATCTCATTCACATGATGAATAATTGGGAGAAATAAGGAGATGATGTATGAGCAATTTACGATAGTAAACAGGTTCCCAAAGTGAATAATTCAATTTTGGCATACTCAATAACTTTAAAAAACATTCATAAACATGTTTTTTTTATTATATTTATGCGTGTACATACTTTGTAGTTTATTACATCATAATTGCTCCATAATTGCTCAGTGACTGTAATATTTATGATTTCTTCTATATTAGGTCTATCCTTGCAGATAAAAAGTTCTTGCATAAACTGCACCATAACTCAGTGCAGAGTACTGCAGATTGTTTTCATGAAACATCTATTTTTAATGGGATTTTGGATGTGACATATTGAAAACAGGGAAAAAGCTATGGAAATGATTCTTTAAATGCTTTTCTTTACATTTGTTTGCACAGGGTGCTTAGTGCTGCATTTTAAACTCTTTATCACTTCAGTGTCCATAAGCTCTTTTGAACAACATTGACCTGTGGCTGTCTGAAGCAATTGCCACAAACTTCACATTAGCTAAACAACTAAACTTGGGGAAAGAGATTTCCTACTAGTAGCCAGGAAGGGAATGGAAAAAGTATCTGGGGATAAAGAAAGGGATTTTAAAAATTCTTAATGTTTTCCACTTACAGCCTACCTTCAAAACAGTTAATCTACCTGTAATTTAGAATTTTCATAGAATCACAGAATCATTCAGGTTGGAAAAGGCATTAGAGATCAAGTCCAACCATTAACTCAGGACTGCCAAGTCCATCACTAAACCATGCCTCTAAGCACGAGTTTTTTGAACACCTCCAGGGATGGTGATTCCACCACTTCCCAGCACAGCTGTTCCAATGCATGACCACCCTTCCAGTGAAGAATTTTTTCCTAATATCCAATGTAAACCTCCTCTGGCATAAATTGAGGACATTTCCTCTTGTCCTGTCCCTTCTTACCTGGGAGAAGAGACCTACACCTACGTGTCTACAACCTCCTTTCAGGTAGTTGTAGAGGGCAATAAGGTCTCCCTTGAGCCTCCTTTTCTCCAGACTAAATAACCCCAGTTCCCTCAGCTGCTCCTCATAAGACTTGTGCTCCAGACACTTCACCAGCTTCACTGCCCTTCTCTGGACATGCTCCAGCACCTCTGTGTCCCTCTTGAAGAAGAAGGGCCCAAACCTGAACACAGTATTTAACGTGAGCCCTCACCAGTGTCAAGTACACAGGGACAATGACTTGTCTTGTTGTGTTGGCCACACCGTTTTGGATACAAGCTGGGATGCTGTTGGCCTTCTTGGCCACCTGGGAACACTGCTGGCCCATGCTTATCCGGCTGTCAACCTGCACCCTCAGGTCCTTTTCGGCCAGACAGCTTTCCAGCCACTCTTCCCCAAGCCTGTAGCATTGTGTGGGCCTGTTGTGACCCAAGTGCAGGACATGGCACTTCTCCTTGTTGCTTCTTACCATTGGCCTCGGCCCATGGACCCAGCCTGTCCAGATTCCCCTGCAGAACCTTCCTGTCCTCAAGCAGATCCAGCACTCCCCCACGACTTAGTGTCATCTGCAAACTTGCTGAAGGTGTACCCAATCCCCTCAACTAGACCATCTATAAAGACTTCAAACAGAACTGGCCCAAATACTGATCCCTGGGGAACACCACTTGTGATCAGTTGCCAGCTATTTACTATCACTCTTTCCACCCAGCCAGCTTTTTACGCAGCATAAAGTACATCTGTCCAAGCTGTGACCAGCCAGTTTCTCCAAGAGAAGGCTGTGGGAGATGGTGTCAAAGGTTTTACTAAGGCCCAGGTAGACAACATCCACAGCCTTTCCCTCATCTCATCATATGTCCTGATCTTTGGCCTGTACATTGTACTCCTCTGTGGCTAGTACAGATTAGAAAAATGAGATAATGCCTTAAAACTCCTGGCAATGATAAGTTTTAAGTGCAATGCTGGAACTGTATGCGGCATGCCCAGGAAAATAATGTGGAGACACACAAAGGAGTATAACGATGTAAACCCCACTAGTGTGGTTTTGGAGGACCATGCCTTGATGCGGAACAAACCTGCATACCTGCAAACCTCACTTGATCACACTGATTATAGGACATGGACTCTTAAGTGATCTTTCCCTAAAGCTACACAGGGTTTTGCCATAAAAAGCTAGTAGGATCGGTCTACAGTAAGGCTCAGGATGATCAGGGGATCTACTCCTATGTTTTATTCTGAGTGGTAATTTACTTAGCAAGATAGTTGTATCCCTATGCCATTTCAGGCCTTCTATTTGCATGCATGATTTAAGATGAATATAAGATCCCGTCAAGAAGTTCAGTGTTACATATGGAAGTATAAACAGATTTTAAAACTTCCAAGAGTAAATGAAGACTTGAAATTAAAAGAAAATTTCCAGCCATCAATAATGAAGTAATGAAAGTCTTCCAATAGAAGTCAGGTTAATAAAAGAACCCCTCACATTAAGATAGAGCTTTCTCAGTTTATGAAAGGTGTTATCTCTAATGCAGTTACTTCTAGTGGTAGAGAGCTAACTCAAGAGCTTTGTTTTCTTTCTCCTTTTCCCTAGGCCTATGTATCTAATTGCATTTGGTTCTCTCACATTCAGAGAAAACAAGATAAGTTGGGGTTTTTTTTTCATTTTGCTACTTTTTAATTTAGAATCTTCTCTAACAGCACCAAAAACACAGTTTCTCATGACTTCAGATTAAGAATTCCTTGAGTTAACAGTAATAATATCATTTTAGTCTTCCAGGTAGGCAGTGTTTTATGTTTTGGTCATTACAAAGCAAAATAAAAAGCATGTATTATTCTTTCATTATACTGCCACAACTCGGCTGTGAGGGTTTTTTTATATTTTGCTTTTGCTGATGATACTACTCATTTATCTCCTGCCTTTTCACCAGATATTTTATGGCCAGAATGCTGCCTAAACTTCTGTCTAATTGCAAAATTTTCTTTTGGTCATGAAACTCTGTGTATACCATCAAGTACTTACTGAAAGACCCACTAAAAGGTTCTCACAAACACTTAAAGGAAAAAAAAGGGGAGTAAGGGAGAAAAGGGAAAGGGAAGATATTGGTGTTTGATAATTCATAGCAAGTGGCATCTTTTTTAAGAAAGGCACTAATGAGGCTTCACATCAGACTGGATGAGCTCTTAGGAAGGAGATGTGATTCCTTTACCAGCGCCGAAACATCTGAAAAAGACTGAAACACATGGATAGCTCCTTGATCTTTTTTAAAAACACCAAAACACAACAGCTGTGTAACAACTATGCCAGTCCTCCAGGCTATGACATGTTATTTTCATGACAAACATAGTGCCATTGTTGTGTGCAGTGGCAGCAATGTAATTGGGGTTGCCTGTATTAAAAATATTATGGAATAAAATGCTTACAAGCAGAGTTGATTCTTATGAGCTGATGCACTTTCCTGTGCTCTTACATCTACCATTGAGACAGATGTGAGAAAACATGAAAATCATATATAGTAGTTACTTCTGTCCCTGTTATGGTCTAGAGGTGTTAAAACATTTGTGAAAACAAAGCATTTTGTGTTTTACATTCATGCCTTCTTTTCATGTTTTAGTTTGGTTTGGATTTTTTTGCCAGATACCAGCAGATTTGCATTGCTTTGTAAAGCAATGTGAAAAAGTTTGCTCACCAAATAGCTACTTCAGGGAGAAGCCTAGTCTGCTCTTGGAGAAGCCATATTCTCTGCTCTACGTCTTTGCTCTCAGGACAGAAGGGAGACTAGAAGGAATACAGAGAAATTGTCTGAGCAGCCACAGACCAGGTTAGGAAAGCTAAAGCCCTGATAGAATTAAATCTGGCCAGGGGTGTCAAGGGCAACAAGAAAAGCTTCTATGGGTATGTCAGTGGTAAAAGGAAGACTAGGGAAAATGTGGGCCCTCTCCAGGAGGAAGCGGGAGACCTGGTTACCTGGGTGTGGAGAAGGCTGAGGTACTCAATAACTTCTTTGCCTCAGTCTTCACTGGCTGGTGCTCCAGCCACACCACCCAAGTCACAGAAGGCAAAGGCAGGGACTGAGAGAATTAAGAATCATTCACTGTAAGAGAAGGTCAGGTTCAAGACCATTTAAGGAACCTAAACGTACACAAGTCTATGGGATCTGATGAGATGCATTTGCAGGTCCTGAGGGAACTGATGGATGATGTGGCTAAGCCAGCCATTTTATCTGAGAATGTGTGGCAGTCTGGTGAAATTCCCACTGACTGAAAAAGGGGAATCGTAACCCCCATTTTTAAGAAGGGAATAAAGGAAGGCCTGGGGAACTACAAGCCACTCAGCCTCACCTCTGGGCCCAGCAAGATCATGGAGCAGAGTCTCCTGGAAACTGCATTAAGGCACATGGAAAATAAGGAGGTGATTGGTGACAGCAAACATGGCTTCACTAAGGGCAAATTGTGCCTGACAAATTTGGTGGCCTTCTATGATGGGGTTACAGTGTTGGTGCATAAAGGAAGAGCAACTGACACCATCTACCTGGACTTACGCAAAGCATTTGATGCTACCCACATGGCACCCTTGTCTTGAAACTGGAGAGACATGGATTTGATGGATGGACCACTCGGTGGATAAGGAATTGGATCACAATCTTTGTTAGTGACATGGACAGTGTGATGGAGTGCACCCTCACCAAGTTTGCTGACAACATCAAGCTGTGCTGTGTGATCAACATGCTGGAGGGAAGGGATGCCATCCAGAGGGACCTTGACAGGCTTGAGAGATGGGCCAGAGTAGAACATCATGAAGTTCAGCAAGGCCAAGTGGAAGGCCCTGCATGTGGGTTGGGGAAATCCCAAGTGCACCTACTGGCTGGGTGGAGAATGAGAGCAGCCCTGAGGAGAAAGATTTGGGGGTGTTGGTGGGTGAGAACCTCAACATGAGCTGGTGATGTATGCTTGCAGCCCAGAAAGCCAACCAAATTCCTGTGCTGCATCAAAAGAAGGGTGACCAGCAGGCTGAGGGAGGTGATCTTACCCCTCTACCGTGCTCTCGTGAGACTCCACCTAGAATACTGTGTTCAGCTCTGGAGCCCCCAGCATAAGTAGAATGTGGACCTGTTGTAGCAAGTCCGGAGGAAGGCCACAAAGATGACCAGAGGGCTGCAGCACCTTGCATATTGCACATGAAGATAGGCTGAGAGAGTTGGGGTTGCTCGTCCTGGAGAAGAGAAGGCTCCAGGGAGACCTTATAGCAGCTTTCTAGTATCTACAGTGGGCCTACAAGAAAGCTGGAGAGGGACTTTTTACAAAGGCATGTAGCAATAGGACAAGGGGTAATGGCTTTAAACTGAGAGAAGGTAGATTTGGAAGAAATTCTTTTCTGTTAGGGTAGTGAGACACTGGAACAGGTTGCTCAGAGAAGCTGTGGATGCCCAATCCCTGGCGGTGTTCAAAGGCGAGGCTGGACGGGGCTCTGAACAACATGGGCTAGTGGAAGGTGTCCCTGCCCATGGCTGGGGGGTTGGAACTAGACAAACTTTAATGTCCCTGTGATTCTATGACTGTATGAAGCTCCCCTGGTAATTCTAACTCATCAGAAAGTTATACAGACACAGATTATAAATTTACTGGTTGAGTACATGATGAAAACAATCACTTTAATTTTTGCCAGTGAAAGCAGATAAAGGGAAAGATAAGTCACTACGTTAACTAGCCAAGTAGTTCTTGTATTAGAACATGCAATGCTTAACCAGTAGCTATTTCTTGCATTAGGACCCAGTTTCACCTTTGCGCTCTGGTGTTTCACTGCATAGAGTTATATTCCTTTAAACTATCAGTTGAGAAACTGAGCAGCTGAGGATATTCTACCTCTTGAAATCAAGAGATTTTACATGTGATTTTAGTATAGTAGGACTCAGTTGATGATGATGCACGCTTTTCGCTCAGACAAATTTTACCACTTGTTCAGCTACTCATGTTACCTTCTGCTGTAACCTTAATTTCAAGATTTTTATCTCAATTATCATCCATCTTGATAGTACATGGCGTTACACATAATAATTTTAGTGTTCTTGTAAGTACTTCTGAAACTTTGTACAACATACTTGGGTACTTTATTTATCATAGGATAGTCATATTGTACTCAAAATCTCAGTGATCCAGTGATTTTCATTTTCACTTACTTAGACTTTACTTTTGCTACTTTTGTATGTCATCTATTCTAGTTTCTAGTATTCTAACTCATTCTAAACTAAAAAAATGCACTTTCTTCCGTTACACAAGGAATACTTTAAGACATTTCAAATGGGAAAGATTTTCTTCTCTCACTCCTGTTCTCTGTTCATTTCAGTTGTTCTAGCTCAGATTGGTCTCTTACGGTACTAGTCTGTGCCATCCCTGATTATGTGGATTTTCATTGGCCTAAGATTCACGTGATATCCAGTCTCTTAGGGACAGCAGCTATTTCCATTTTTATGTTGCATATAATTTCTCCAGCTATATTTTATTCACCTTGAAATTTGTGTTACAGATTTGAATAAACACTCATCCTAACATTTTAGGTTATCTACTCAACAATCCTTGTACTTCAAGTTATTAACACAAAGTCTGTAGTTGGACATGTTTCTAGAAAGTGCATTAGTGTATACAATACAGTTATATAGAGGGTGAAAAAGTTAATCTAAAAAAATTCCAACTTGTTTTTATGTCAATCAAAATGGACTCCTCCTTAGGAAGCTGGTAATGGCATAAATCTATCTCAGAAATGAGATTAATTTTCAAGCTGCATATTAAGGTGCTATCAACTTTGGAACTTCCATCCATATTGATAATACATTAGTGTCCTCTTTCAGCAAGGACATGCCACAATCTAAATGCAAAAAAGGAAAAACATGCTTACTTAGTTTAAAACAAAGAACAAAGATCCTTCAGCTTCATTTTAAATTTAACTGGAAAATCTGCTTGTATTCATAAGCTCCTGCACTTGGAAACTAAAGTAATTGGCTGATAAAGCCATACTATATGTAGTTAAAGCACAAATTAGGCATATTTGTTTTTCATTATCTTGCAATACAAACAAATGGTGCATATGTACAAAACCACAACAAATGGTGCATGTGTCAGAAAGGTCGATATACATTATGATTTGAGACTAACATTTTTAAACAAGATAATGAATATTCAGTTCTAATTCTAGATCTTTAACATTAAATTTTTGATAGACAAGGTCTTTCATAAAAAAAATAAGTTGCTCTTAAGATTATTGAATCCTTGCATATTGCACATGCAATTATGTAATTTTTTATAATGAATGATTTCCAGACTGTACTGTACACAACACTGTAACTACTGTGATTTTGCAAAGAAGGCATTTTGAAAATGCCCGTATCAGAAGCAAGCTGGCTGTTTTTTTCCCTTTAGTTCTGCCTATTGCTCTAAATCCTCCAAGTTTATGCATATCTATGAAAGATGAATTAAAATTAAGATGATTGTAATGCAGTGGGACAAAAAGTAGTGATGCAAATAGGAAAACCATGGGTGTCTTTTTTTTGTTCTTGATAATACTGATTAGTAAATAAATTGTCAGAGCTGATTCACTCATCAATTGTAATGTTCCTCTAAGGTAAGTTTTAAGTACAGAAATAAAGTGTAGCATATGGCCAATATTTTAAAGTTTCAAAACACAACATTAGATGGGAAATTTGTTGATTTCAAATTAATGTTAAATTCCATTTTGGATTCCATATCTGACTCTCTGTATCCCCTGTTTGTATACAGCTTTTTGCCCCCGTTTGCAAAGACACTTCTTTTCTCCTGCTTTTATATGAAACACTTACACAGGCAGAAGAAATAACAAGGAAAACTGGTGGGTGGGTGGGGGTGTGTGTGAAGAAAAGAAAGGAAATAAGATGATTTTTGCTCTAATCTTTTAGTTACCATCATGTCAGTTACATTTGACTGTTGCAAAGAGTAGAAAATAAAAGCAGGCTTCAGTAATTTTAATGTATAAATTGACATCATTCCTTTAAATTAGAACTCATATTAATTAGTTTCTTCTGTCATATAGCCAAAGACAGTTATTTTTCATTCCCTTGGCACATGAAGGATTAATGAGAGATTGTCTGCTTGAATAAGCATTGCCAAAAGTCATTAAATGTTCTGTAAGGTTCTTCTTTTCTGGAATAAACCATTCAAGACACATTCAACAATCTATATAGTATCTTGGTCTTGGATCATCCCACATATTACAGAAGACTTTTGTCTTAGGTATCTTATTGTCCTTTCAGTGTGAGCAGAAGCAAGTCCTACCATAACTATGTTCAAATATAATGTAAATTTGTGACAGTTCTTTTCTTCTCTGTTTTTCAGCTGCCTTCTCCCTTGCTTTTTTGGAGGCTTGATTCACATATCAGCACAAGGCTATGCCCAGCTTATTTTAAGTTACCTTCTAAGTTTGGAAGCAGCAGATATTTGTCCAGTATTCCCTCACATTTTATCACTACCTCTGTGATAATGTCATTAATTCCGAGAATGTTTTGCAGATGTTTCATTAGGGTTCTTATCATTGACTTTCAGTTGTCAAGTTTTCACAGTAAAATAATGCTGAAAGTATAATTGCATCAGATAGTTTTATCTCATGCTGGAGGATATATGCTTCATTCTCCAGATTTCCAAAACATGTAGGTGCCTTTCATATTCATGTATTTTGTTCCTCACCTTCTAGTCAACTGCAGTTTAGAGTGGTATTCAAATATATAAGGGGGCAAATGTTTTTTGTTGCTGTTCACTGAACAGTTATCTTGGCTTTTTCAGGTTGGAAACAGATGTTTCTTATGCAAGTACCTGTTTCATGCCTTGTCCTGGGCTGTTAGAAGAAAAGACCAATCCTCTAAATTCCAATATAATAGACATTTGACTTTCTTGGAGTTTGTCTGAGGACAGCAAACATGGAAGTATTTTTTTCTATATTGTTATGAGAGGATGCTCACCACAGGTTTGCTACCCTGAAATTCTCCTACCTTTGTCCATTTTTTATAAACTATTACAAAGTGGATTTCACTGTGCATAGAGCCAGGAGGGATTATGCCAACATCATGTCTCATCCCTGCATGATATTGGCTGTTGCAGTTCATTCAATTACCCACATGTATAAAAAAATATAACTTACATAAGTTCATAGAATCAATTCAACTATATCAAATATGAACATTATTGCAGTTTGATACGTCCTTTTATTTTTTTCTTTTCTAGTAACATTTAGTATCTGAAGCCTGATTTTCAAATATAGCAGACAAAGCATGGATTTTGCTTCCAAGTACCTATTTTGAAAGTACTAAGAATATAGAAGGGACAGAATCCTCCTGTACTGAGAAGTAAGACTCCTGAAGTCAGTTTCCAGCTATGACACTGATACACCTTATGGGTTTTGTGTTGCTTCTACTTGCCCATCTGTAACACCTGAATGAACAGACAAACCCACTTGAATATAAAAAGAAAGTGCTACTAAAACAGGTTTCAGCCACTGTGGTTTACCAAGCCTTTTGGAATGATCAAAACATTCAACAGACAGCCTTCTGATCCAGAGGTGCTATTTATGCAATTCCCACCTGAAATAACAGGAACATATTTGTATAATTCTAATATTCTTAAAATCAGAATGAAGAATGGCAAGTATGTGCACTATAAAGGTCCTGCCACATTTTTACAACTGTCAACAAAGTATATACCAGACCGGAGCTCCTTGCTGCACTTGATAATCAAAACAATAGCTCACAGACACAGTATTGAACAGGAATAATTTACCTAAACCATCCTTGGTAAGCTTCAGAATCAGAACTAGTCCATCTCTTCAATGGTTAACAGGCTGTTCTGTAAATGTAGTAGTTACAGTGTTAGCTAAGTTTCTCCAGAAAGATCTGTTGATTTTAGAGATTTCCAAACCAGTTTCAATCTAGATTAATTAGAAGAACCTGATTTTTATAAACTGGTGAATATTCACCATCTGATATCAAGACTGATATATTTACAGTGAACATATCTCAGTTAAGTCTGGATTTATCTACCACCCACTGAGTGAAACTGCAAGCATGTTCTTAAGCTAGAAGGCAGATAGGCTGGCAGATGCTTCAGAGGCAGATAGCCCAGCACCTTAACATAGGTTCAGGCTCTTCTGCTTCTGGACTGAAAACAAGAAGGTGGTAAGACTAAATCTGTAATTATTCCAAGCTCATCTCACCTGTGAAAACTGAGCTGTGCTAGAAGTCACAAATACAGATTAAAAATGCATGACTAAGGAATCTTTCTTCCAAGGTTGCACTTTACATAAAGTCATAAATATAAAAAGGAAAATCTTATCTCAAACTGAAGTTTCTTCAGAAGGAGCTGCTTCAGAAATGAGCTAGTACCTCCTAAGATCTTCATAAGTATAGCTTCATTTCATCCAGATAGAATGTTTCAAATATTTTTGCAGTGTAGGAAACCTGGTTTGCTCATTTAAATTTTCTTGTGTGGTATAATAGCATTAAATTGTACCACTCAAAAACAAACAAACAAACAAACCTCCAAGTTCAGCAACTGTATTAGATTTGCCTTGAGAGTTTGGTATTGCATTAGCAACTTCAACATTGAAAAACAAGTGGGAGAATACTTAACCCAACACAATTAAAAGCAGAAAACGCATCTGCTGTGTTTTCTTTTGTCATAGTCTTCTCTTTGTCATTTGAATACACAGACATTGATGGTATTTGGGGATTGCACTAGAATGGTGCTATTTTAAAGTTATGATTAACTAGCTGGCAGAAGTATTGATTTAACTTCTTGCCTGATTATGAACAGAGTTCACAACTGAAAATTTGTCACTCAGTCCACACAACAGTAATAATTTACCTTACAGTAATATGTGGGGAGTAGATAGTTTTTCTCTAGTACGGATTCATGATTCTCAAAGTGTTAACATACATTCCTTACACAACATCACAGAGATGATCTATGGGGAAGAAATTATTTTTAAAAGGTAGAGACAAAATGGCAAGCATAAACAGCAGAATTGCAGTCCTGACAACTACTTATCTTCACACTCCCTTCACATTTGTACTTGAAAAGTGCGTGGCTGCTCAGTGGTATGTTCTAATTTCAGTGGGGAAATTGTTTTCCTTCCCATCTCAATTTCAAATTCTTTGATATATTCTGTTCTATTCCTAAGTTGGCTGGTTTTTTAATAGCAAATTAAAAGACTCCCTTAAGTACATAGATATTTTTCTTTCAATAAAATTATTTGGAATACTCTTTGTGTGAAAAAAATCCTAAGGGAGAGTAAAATTGATCTCTAGAGCTTTCCCTACTTCTCCCTCTCTTCCTACCTCTTAAAAAGAGTCCCCAGCTACAATAGGACTCCTCTCACCTTGTCACAGCACTTTTAGTCACTGGCTGAACCACCCCAGCCTTATTTGGATTGCTTATATTGTATCTTTTATGTCAGAACTGTGCAGTGTTGCAGGTAGGAAAATATCAATGATAGTTATAGTTGGGATCAATTACTGTGAAAATCTGGCAGAAGAGCCTGCTGCTTGAAAAGCTTCACCTGTGTTGTATGGACCTACTAGCAGAAGCTATATTCAAAACATTAGGTCCTAAAACCTCTTTATGATTGAAAGAAAATGCGTAGTGTCATGTCACCTGATTTACCAAAATGTCTTTTACAAAATTTGTCACTGAAGGCTCATTAAAAAAAGTAATTATGGGGTAAGAAGAAAGAATCTCTCTTGTATGAAGTATTGGTTGAAAGTTAGTAAAGGCTAGAAGTAAACAGTTTTCATGGCTAAATGACAGATGTCATTAGAAATTCTTGAGGGAATCTGGAAAGGGAGTGGCAAGTGAGATACCAAAAGTATTACCGATATATTCAGAACAGTGAAGATGAAGTCCCAGTATAATGTTCAGCAGATCCAAACAAGGCTGAGTGGCTAAACTCTAAAATTGTAGGTGGAATTTAAAAGATAAATACTAAGCGATTAACACAGATTTTGTGTGGGGGGTGGGGGTGGGGTGGGGTGGGGGGGTGGGGTGGGTGGTGGTATTTTCAGTGCAGAATGAAATCTAGGAGCTGTAACGTATAATGCTAGGAAAAATGTTAGCTTGGTGATCAGTAGTGGTCAGTAAGCAAATCAAATATTGAGAATAATAGAAAAGATAAATACAGACAATATCATTAGGATGCTATAAATCCTTAGTGTGCCCACAATTTGGATACAATGTGCAGTATTGGTTATCCCATCTCAAAAAGGGAAAAGAAGCAGAAAAGATTCAGAAGACATCACTAAAGATGTTCAAAGGTGAGGAACAGCCTGTATAAAAGGAGAAACTGCACAGACTGACTCTTCAGGCTGGGAAAGAGATAAATGAAGTAAAATATTCTGCTGGAAGTCTATTAACAGGCAGAATGAAAGAGGGTAAGAAGGGAGGTTTTGTTAATTGTATCTTCTAAGACAAGAATTAAGCTGTGTTAAATGAAACAAGATTCAGAACAAACACAAGGAGAATGTAAGTAATACAAAACCTCCACTGTTTTTTTTTTTTTGTTTTGTTTATCAAACAATACAATCACCAAGATTCCTTTTTCCCATTTACTCAAACAATTTCTATTATGTCCAAAACAATTTCATCTTTTTTCTTCTTTTCAACCTCACATCTTGTCACAGTGCTTCTCTTTTAAATACTCCCAATTACTTCTTTTCTAAATTCCATTGTTTTTGTAAAAAACATTTTATTATTGTATGAAGAACAGACTTATCTATTGTCTTGGTAACTTTTATATTTAAGACAAGGCCAAGAACAAACAGGACTTTTTATGCAGATATTTCTGCCTCTCAAAAGGTCAGCTGTCTCATTTGCAGAAAAAACTGGAGATATTTCAGAGGTTCAATATGTAGAAAACAAGACCACAAGAGTTACAAATATATGTATATATGTATGTGTATTTATATATATATATGTTAGCAGTAGACAACATGGAAGAAATCAGACTACCAAAAGCTTTAGTTTCTTTTTCCCTAAGAAAACACAATATATTTTTACCCTTTTAGTGCTGTCTGAAAAATTACTGTTGAAATAGGGGAAAAAAAAAAAGTTAAATGTGTAGTGATGTATAATGATTTTCTGTGTCTAATGCTGTTCTTTGAATCTGTTCTTAAGATTTCTAGCACAGAAACCTTGAGTACCTTCATATTAGTAAGGTCAGACACTTGTAAAGTCCACTATTAAAAATAAAAAAGGAAAAAGAAAGAAAAAGAAAAGGTTCTTGACTATAGTTCAAATATGCTGTAGGTTTTAGAACTGACAGAAAACTGGCTGCTTCTACTCACAAATACTTATCTACAGCTGCAGTTTTAGATAAATTTTTGGCTAACATTTGACTGAAGCTACTTCAGGTGTCCCTTTCAGTTCTGTTTTTTCATCTCTGTCTCTGCATACCTTCTGCTGAAAGACAAATCACCAGAGCGGCTTAGGGATCAGGGTAAACTCATCTGAAAGGTCATGATACAATAAATAAATCCTGACCTACTCTTACACAAACCTAAATCCACATTTGTAGAAATGCAGCTACTGAGAGAGGGAGTCCCTCCAACTCATCAGGTTCCACCAAGGATGGCCTCATTAGAGCTATCTGTGATATACAGGAGCATACCTGGAGGTCAGGAGGCAAGTTCTGCTGTGAGTCATTCGCTCCTGTCTTCTTCCTCTAGGGAGGTCACACCTGAACCACTGTTTTGTTTTGTGATGGGTGAGGTGGGGTCCTTATCTTGAGCCCGCAGCTGCATTCTAGGATGGACTCAAGGTCCTTAAGTTAATAACTATGAAAACAAACTACCTACATTCTAAAGACAGATGGGACCTGAAGTTGTAAAAGTGAATATGGACAGATGTAAAGTTTGTTGAAGCAGCACTGCAACACCATCTGCACGCAGTTTGGAAATTTTCTTTTCTTCCTCCCCTACAGGCCATCTCAGTGAAATTCAGTTAATTTGCCATGGCTGTAACCACTCTAACTCTAGTCCTAAGTATATGCATACACAAGTAATTAAGAGTTAAGGTAGTACTTACTCTCCTTTTCCAGAAAGGCGCAATATAGGCTGATATTTGTGTTCTTACAAACAGTTAGAGATTTGTTCACTGATTCTATTACGACATTTATTATTAACAAATCTTAAGCCATCTAGATACAAAATAAACTAGACTAAGTACTTTGAAATATTTTTCAAGATTGGAAAATTCTAACAGTTAATTCAAGTATGGAACAGTTTTTCCTGATTAAAAGACTAGTGGTTCCTATATTAGACAGTGAAAAGCAACAGTGATTCTTGAAAGCTAATAACAAGTTTATTTCAGCACAAAATAATTATTTGTAGCAAACTCCTCAAACAATTTAAAAATGCACATGTACCATAACAATCTGAATTATTTAATTCAATGCTTTTCAAAATTTCTTCCTTTGACAACACAAATGCATAGTTTAGAAAGTCATCAATTGCTGTGGTAACTAACTCTTAAAACGTATAGCGGCTTTCTTAGCATAAAACAATTGAGTTGCAAGGGTTTTTTTTTTTATTTTTATTTTAAAATTATTACCAATTACTGGCAACCTACATTCATATCTAGAGAAGTACCTGGAAGCTTTGATACTTAAATATTAATCTAATTGTTATCCAGCAGTCCTACATGAGCTTTTGAGGTTTTTTCATTCTGATGCTCCACTTCCATATACTAACTAAAAAGTTTAGGTAGCTGCTTTAATGAGGGTTATGATATTGAACAGAGAAATGGGGAGGATTTTTTCTCTCCAAGATATCCAAACCCTTAAGAACTAAGAAGAAACATTTCACTCTTTTTACTTGAACTGATTCAGTACGAAGTGCAAAGATCTTAGTGTATCCTTTATTACAGATAGTTTTCCCCAACAAAGTGGCTTATTTCAGTTTATAGTTAGTAAGAACTACAAACTTGGTGCTTCTATCCTCTAGCCTAATAATGACAGGTAAAATAAAACAAAAACAAATCATAAAACCCCCAGTCATTGTGCTTCTTGCTGTACAGTCAAAAAGCTGAATGTTTCTAGGATAAGGATCTTATTATCAACTATGTTAGGTATAACAGGTAGCAAAATATCTCTACTGACAGAATTCAGGAAAATAAGGAAATATTGAAAGTCAGGATACATAGCAAAAAGAAGGTTGTTTAGTGCATAATGGAATAGCAAAGGGGGCCCTCACTCAGGAAGCGAGTTGTGAGAAAGTATGCAAATACAAGGTAGGAATGATTAGAAAGAGTAGGGTGACTGAACTGATGAGGAAAAGACAGAGGACAAGTGTTTCCTAAAACGTTTGGATTCATTTAGTTGTCTGTTGTGCTCTGTTTCTTACTCTGGTAGAAACTGGGTCTTTATACTGTGTAATAGAAAAATAAATTATTATACATGCAATTAATGGAAAATGTAAACAGTAGGAGTACCTGGCAATGCAAACTTTGCTTGTCTGCTCTGTGACATGTTAAGGTTTTTTGGTCATAATTCATAATCCTTGACAGCGCTATTATTCATTTATTACATAATAGACATTACTGATAACAAAGTGGTTTGGCAAAAATCAGTGGGTTACTGTAATATGTGGTTATAAGCTATCCAGGAAGGAAATTTAGAGTGTGGAGATTGGTTCATATAAAAGACTTAGAATTTGAGATCAACTTAGTGAGAGACTGTGGAGCAGAATACTCATGGGCTAAAAATACAAAGTCTTACAAATACAAACATGTTATCCAATTTTTGCAGTGAAACAGGATAATGACTGTATGATAGCAAGGAAACCAGACTAGATTTCCGGGGCTAGCAACATGCGAACAAGTCATCAGTGGTTCAGTTGATAATTAAATCACAGAAAAATTGGTTGGAAGGAAATCTAATCTAATCCCACTCTCCCTCACAGTAAAATTATAATTTAAACTAGATCAGATCAGCTGAGTCCCAAATGTCTATAATTTCCCGGTACCTATGAATAGTGCTCTGCATTTTTAGACAGGATATTACAGAAAAAGATTGTTAGCTGCCCCTTATCTATGTATTAGAATGCAGAACAGCCAAGAGTTTAGGGCTGAATATTTGTTTACAAACAATTGCTTCTGAGAAATTCTGTTTAACTCAAAACTTGAGCAATTATTCTTGACCTTGGCTAAGACTGACTAAATTATTTGGAACCTTAATTAAAATCCTGAACATCAGTTATATATAGCATTAATATTTCTGGTGTTCATAAGGAAGATTTATAATTACACTACTGGATATGAGTATATAGTATGGCTTGAATATTTTGTCTTAATGGATTGATCTGGGAAGGGTAATTTACTAAACTTTTAGATCAGAAAACTCTGTAGCCTTGGTGTAAATATATGAATTAAGTTAACAACACATGACTAAAGTGAACATCCATAAGACCAGCTACTTTTGGCTTAGATAATTTTTGGTACCTAAGTCAAGGACACTTTTAAAAATGTAAAACTATTCTATTTACTACAATGGAAGGTTATTAATAAAGTTGTGTAAATTTTTTCCAAAAAGCACCAAATATATTTAAAAACTTATGGGAAGAGCTAGTGGGATGAACAATATTATTCTCTCATTTCTTGCATTTGCTGAAATAATTCAGATAAATATTGGATGGTTTTTAAAAATAAATTTTATTTATTAAATTCTACATCAATTTAATAAATAAATTAACTGAAATTAGTTTAAATTAACAGTTAAAATTTAATGTTTCATCTCAGAAATACCCAAACTTTCAAGTCTTGAAAATGAAATATTTTCTTCAAAACTGTCACTAAGCAGCATTCCTGCTAAGTGCAAAACTGCCTCTCTGTGTTTGTCACAAGATTTTTGCCTTGTAACAAGATTTCTGGAGGAAAATAGAATGAGATTGCTGAAAATGATATGAAAATTATTTTCTCCCCAATGTAAACTGCTTGGCTTCTTAACTTTACTATCTGTTACTAGGAGTAGAAAACATCATCAAAGCAACATAAGATAAGTGACAGCGGCATGTAGTAGAGAAAGCACAGTTAGGCACATCACAACAATGATGCTTCCACTCATTTCAGGAACTCCTGTTGCACATGTCTCCACCTCGGATTAGCAGTAGCCTGTCTCTATGCCAGGGCAATGTCAGAACTCATCAATAATAACATGAAAAAAAATCAATTGATTTCTACAGGATATTGCTATTATTTTAAGATTTATTACTTGCAAGAAGAATGATGGACAATTATTTTACACAGTATATTCTCACAGTGTTGGCATCTTGTCTAAATATATTACCATCCTGAGCCTTCAAGAACATCTAGGTTTTAAATATGATTGCACATGAAAGAGAAGAGCTAAATAAATCTCCAAATGAAGCAATGCCTATTGCTTGACAGAGTTGGTAAGCTTTCATACATGCTGCTTTGGTCTTTTATTTCTGATTGGTAGTCCTGTCCCAGTTTCTTCTGGGCAAGCCCCATCTACTGGAATGATCTCAAGAAAAGAAGGGTCTTTCAATTTAGGCCTGTGCAGGAGCACTGAGGATTCATATAGCTTAAGTCCTTTATCCATCCTTTTTCTCCATTATACCTCCAGAATGCAGCTCAGGACTTGGACTTTGGTGTTTTTAGAACAGCTTTTTGTGTTAGTCTCTCCTGTTGCCATGGAAATCATCTAATGCATTTTTGGCAGGTTTCATCTGTTGTTAAGCATTCCAGTCTGCTTTCATGCCATAAACATAATACTGCTTTCTTACAAAATACAGACTTTTAAGTATCAAAGCCCTTGTTCTTTGCTGTCTATACATTGTCAGCCAATGTTCTCTGTACTTCTAGATTCCCTTTATCAGAATAAATGATCTCTTCCTAAATCTAGCTTGTTCATCGAATCCTAAGACTACACAACATTTGTTTTACCTGTAGGAACCAAAATGTCTTACGATTAATATGAAAAAGGAAAGATATACCAAAGCTGCTACTGTAGCTTGGGTCAAAATTTTGCTGTTAATCACTGTATGTGAAATAAGAAAGAAGAGTGATGTATGACTACATAGAAAATAAGCAGAATATACATGAAATAATATGTAAGAAAATAAAGAGCAAATTAGCACTAGTACAGACTTACATTGATTTGCACACACAAAATAACAATTGATTATATGCTTGTGTGCACATATCATCTGGAAGAGGATGAGGACTGTGCATTCATGACTGAAGTAGTACAACACCTTGTGTTTCTAAGACAAGACTCCAGGAGCAGACAAGCAGGGGTATAAGTCTGTGTCACCACAAATAACGAAAAACTACTTTGTCAAATAGAGTACAAAATATTTTGCCACACATCAAATAAAGCAAAAGCAAGTTTGCTTTAGCAGAAGATAACTAGTACTGCTTTACTTATTAGTCCCATACTACTTGATCCAGATAACATACTGTTTTGCTTTCTCCTAATTTACGAGCTTTAACATTTCTGGAAATGAACCAAGTAACAAGCAGGAAAATCATCACATACTACACGAGATGACTTTTCTATACAACATACTAGTGAGTCCCTAAGCTGAAGTACTGTGTCTAGATTCTGCAATTTTAGAAGGCTGTGGACTGGTTGAAAAAATTCTGGAAATTACATTAGAAAGCTGGAACAATTATAGAACTAGAAAATATGGCCTATGTGGAAAGACTGAAGGAGGAAACATTTTCCAAATATATAAAATGCAGCTTATGGAGGAAAAGAATGTTTCCAGAAGGGTGTGAGGGAAGTGGCTCAAATTATAATAAAAGCGACTTGTTTAAAGGAGAATGCTTAAAATATTTCTACCAGTGAAACTATTGAAATGTTGAAGAGAATTTTCTGGTGAGACTGTGGAGCCATCATTGATGGAGTCTCTAATCATGGGAGACATTTAAAAGTTCTATCAGTTATTATGCAAAAATGACATATGCATAATAAATCTTTCCTTCAGGCAAGAGAATGGATCCTTTCCAGTTTGTTCTTTGAAGTTATTTCTATGATAGATGTCTACAAAGCTACTGGTTTCTCTTTCAGATTTCACTTTTACAGGTTATCTATGTTGAGCAGAAATCACTTTTGAATCCCAAATTGCTTGCCTTTCACTGTAACACTCCTTGTTGGCAAGTCAAGGATTAATCCTTAGTTACATGTACTACATTTTATAAAACAGTACCTCTATGTCTATAGTGGGCCATGTCTGTCTGGAAAAATGCACAATTCAGCCTTTCAGTGCCTAAATGTACAGATTAAATCTCTTTAATCTAACAGAGGCAACCCAGGCAGAATAACTTTGTGTCCCACTTCTATACACATGTGTTTTCTGATACTGAAAAGCACATTCAGGTCCCCAGTGATGCCAAGCAGCTTCCTGGGTCTCTTTAGCAGCTGTTTGCTGTGTCTTGTTTTCTTCAGAACCTTTCAAGGTTACACCTATTTCAGTCATCCATCTTTTTTCATGGTGTGGATGTGCTACCATTCATGCAGGGATCTGCTTTTTCTTAATTTTTCATTATTTTGGATAAATAGCCCAAGGAACTGGGATTCCCGCTAAGTCATCTTGTATCTCACCCTTTCTCTTCATACCACTGAAATTTTTGTACCACCTCTGGCTGATGAGTAGCCCATTGAAAAACCTGAGGCAGTCAAATCTCTGCCATCTTTCCAGATTGTTCATGAAGTATTACTCACCATCTAGGTCTGAGCATCACTTTCTAATATTCATTTGACATTTTAGCTCAGACAACTATGCAGTGACTTATAAGACAAAGGGGTGCTATTAGGTGTCCATGCCAAAGCATTCTGGAATGAATGCAGAAACTTCCCAAAGACTTGTAGTGCTTCAAACCACAGCCAGGACAATATGACCGTATTGCTTCTAGACACTTTAATCCCATAAATACTAAAAACATTTGCAAGATGTTTTCAGAGCAGCAAATGGTCCATGAAAGAGAACTGCAAAGGTTTGTAGTAAAAGGAAAAGCCTTGCACTAGTATCTGGAGTCCTCTTGCAACTACTAGGATCCAATATACTTTTATCTCTGTTGTTATTATACTATATGACTACAGCATACTGTACATTCCTCAAATATTACAAAACCTGGTATCCCTTTTGCTGTGAGAACAACACAGGATAAATGTTTATTAGCAGTTGGAAGACAGTTCATATGCTCTGGGATTGTGTTTTTTAGTTCATTTTTTTCTAAATGAAATTAAGTTCATGCACTCCAAGATTTCTCCACAATGTGAATTGAAGCATGGCAAATGGAGTTGATCTGAGATTCACTTCAAAAGCACATCCTGTCTCCAAACTAAAACGGTGTGTACTCACATTGCAAATTGCACCTGCTATTCTGAATCTTAATTAAAACCTGTAAGTCTAATATGTAGTTCTGAAATGTTTTGCATGAAAAAATTATTTAAAAATGTAATGGTTTTAGTAATGCTATTGCACATACTTCTTGCAAAGATGACATCCCTTACAGTGTGAAGAACTTAGAAGAGTTTTTTACATAAAAAGAAATCCTTTGGTCTGCTAAATAACTCAATCCATCTTTGTAATGAATTAATCAATTCTTTTCTCTCTGCGCATACTCACACTATTATAATCTGACCTGCCCACATGATTGGACTCAAATGAGCTAAAAGAAAAGAAACAAGAAAGAAAAACAAATTTCCTTCTTCACCTGTGCTACTCGGTGATTTACAGACTCAAAATGTATATATATATATACACACATATATAGCTTAAAATTGTTTATTAGCTGATTGACTTTCAAAAGTGGTAAATACAAAATCGTCACATTTCACATTAGCCAATACTATCTGAAAAAGATTACTTTTTCCATTATTGAAATGCAACTCTACCTTTGCTATGTAAATTGATAGTCTTTAAAGACTACAATTTAAGCGGAAGAAAAAATGGTGATGTAAGTGCATCTTACTGCAACTTTCAAACTTAGATATGTGGTATATAAATGTACACTTGGTACTCAGCCAAGATTCCAGGGCTAATGTTCTGACACAGAAAGTACTGGGGGTACAAAGTACCACTGATTTTAATTAGCTGATGTCTGAACCGCACTTTCAAGAGGTAAGTGCATTGTTTCATTGTTATTTATTTTATATCTCAATCAAAAGGAAATGCATGTGATCACAGATGGGACTCATTAGGATACACAACAGATTTAAGACTTTTTGGGTAAACTTATGGCTAAGTAGGCTGGAGACAGGAAATGTACAACTTCTATGGGATGTGGGAAGACACAAAAAATGAGGAAAGTCAGCAATCTTGATTTATGAGATATATTTTCTGCCTTCTGTGGGAGACTGAGGGTTATGTAGCTACCTCTTCCTGATGTTAGACAAACAGATAAGACCTTCTCTTTACCTTTCAACAATAAATGCCCATGTGTTCATCAAAGGTAGGCCAGAATCCAACTCCTGATCTTGCTGTGATGCTCCACATGGTGATGCTCTGTAACACAGGACTGCAGAGTATTTGTCAAGTGTCCCCAGCATTCCTAAAAAGTAGGCTTTGTTTTTTTGTTTTTTGGGGTTTTTTGCTTTTATCCTGCAAGCACATCATTGCTACACAAAAGTCAGTGTTTCAATACTTGTCCCGTCTGGACATTTAACGTGGCCTCTTCAGCAGAAGAACAGCATGTGATACGCTGTTAGCTGCTTGGGTTTCTGGTACTAGCTGAGAACAGGGAAATCACAATCGCAGGAAAACTTGTAAGAAAAAAAATCAGATTATGCTCAATTTCTTAAAAGATTTGATGATTTTTCTTGATTTTTTTTAAGGCTCATATTATTTGGGAGAGGTCCTAATCTTTTAAGGCATTTGTGATTTGAAACAAAAGAAAATTCTATAATGATTCTATACAATTATATGGATTATAATGAGCAGTGTACAGCAAAGCTTCCATTATGGCAGGTTCAGTGAAGTAATGCACCTGAAGAAAGAATCAAGAAAACCATGTAACTTCTATTTAATTTTGATTTAAAATGGTGATTTTTCTGGGTTTTCAAAGCCTGATCTACTGACAGAGCATCTCAATCTAAGTTAAATGGTTTAAAAACACAAGATAGACCTGTTACCTTTTATACGCAGCTTTTTGAAATGCATCCTAAATGAGAACTCTGGATGGTTCACTGCATCTTTAACAAGCTCAAAAAAAGCTTTAAAGGATTGAGCACAGACAAGGGTAAACTTGTTAAGATGGAAATCAGATCATCTTACTTCCCTAGGAATGTTCTCCTTGAAGCAGACATCTCTGCATGTAATTTTTTACAAATATTTTGGGGACAGCTTAATGATTTCAGTGTATTCAAAGTAAAGGCTCTTGAAAGATCAGGATAACTTCCATTTTTTATATTTGTTTCCTTTGGGGTTTTGTTTTTCTTATAGTGATGGTAACCTTTGCTCTTTGGGAGGGGAAGTACTTCCCCTAGTTTCCTGTCATTCACACTGTGAAAACAGATCTCCTCAGTTAAGCTCTCTTTTGTTAAAGATTTTCAGCAAGTTCAAAAGCAGTTAGTTAATGGCAACTTACAGTTGAATATGTTTCGGGTAGACTGATGTCTAGTTTTTAATTTCAGCATGTTTTTTCCTAATCTGTTTTAGCTGATGCAGAAAATTTTTAGAATTACTCTTTCTAACATGTTTTTGACTTCAGAATGGTTATTGATCCTTCTCCCCTTGTAACCATGGATGGGAAGATTGCAGTAATAATCACAACTATCTCTGCAGGAGTTTTTTTAAATCCCTAGTCAAAAATTCATGGTTCTGTTGCTCTAAATCTACTATATATAGAAAAAACATATTCTTAAGAATCAGATTCCTAAAAGACAAAAACTATCAACAAACCTAGACAGATAATGAGTAAGTAAAATGTGAAAAGCATGGGAAGAATGTTTTGTTTCTCGTACCCTGTGATTTGCAAGGTGGAACATGTTAATATAGACATAAAAAGTAGTGTTATATGATACCAATAGACTGTAGATTTGTGGATTTTTTTCTAACAAGTGGTGCAGCATGTATCCTGTGATGAGTAACAAAAGTCTATTCTATGTGACCTGGCAAGGGGTGAGGAGGAATACGTAATTTGACTAAAGGCGGGGATATGTAATTTGCCTAAGGTTTCTTTTTAGAATTGCACTTACTGTGTTTGTTAGCATAAAACTAAATCTTCACTGTATCTTCTAATCTTAATTAAACCCCTGCTGTTGCTAATTGTGCTTCTGCCCCAAGATCCCTATGAACTATCGGGTTTATATAGACCAGGAAGAAGATATGATGTCTAGAAAACAGAGATGCAAAGTACTAGTCATTAGACTATTACTACTACATAGAGTACTTTCTCTAAATTACCTTCACAAAGGTTTGTGGGTTTTTTATTTATTTAATTTCAGCACCTGACCCACTGCAGTGCCCAAAAAACAAGGGACAGAACTGCGAGGCAATTGCTAATAAACCAGTCCAGAAATGGCCCCAACAGAAAAATTCAAGTTAGCTTTGCCATTTTAATAAAATTATAGTATGAGGATAACTTATGATTATGAACTATTAGAAATAAACAGGTCTGTCTACATTTCTCAGGGTTTTTTGACTGCTTTTGTGAAAAAGTGTGTGTGTAAGAAGCTATAAATTGCAGATTCTGTTCAACTTTCAGCTACTATATTCTTTCAAAGAGTGGCAGTGAACAAGCTTTTTCCACTTCTTGAATATGAACATCTTCAAATGCAAAAAGGTCTTTTAGGGATGAAAAGTTACTAGGTACTTCCTTCTCTGATCAAGAGGTCTTTGTATAGTAATTCTTATAGAATATTTTTTGAACACAGAAGACAAAAAGCTTACAACACATGTAAAAATCTAAATGTATTTATGGCTTGTAGGTTTTTCTGGTGTCCTCTGTGTATATGTCTTTATTTGTCTGCACCTAGTTTGCAAACCCTAACTTACAGTTCTAAAAGTCCATAGTAATTAAGATAATACTCAAACATTTGCCAGTGTAATGACACTCCTAGTGACTCCCTTCAAAATTTGTGCATTGTAGCTGAGATTAATTTCCCTTTCTTGTCTGCATTTCCATTTACAGGAGGTTGTCCAAAATTGCTGGGTTTGCATTATATACTTCTGTATACGGAGATGTTATTAAACAGCTAAGGAGGCATTTCTCCATTCTTACGGTCTCGTCTCTTCATTTTCACATTTTCAGGTTATGTCCAGGCTGATTTTTTAATGTTTAACCATTATTAGGTGTGAGAAAGTAAAATTAATAAGAATGTAAGAGACTTCTGTAGAGAAACATCTGAAAATTATTATAGGAGTGCACCCTGATCCTCCAAATAAATTCAAATGTTCAGAATACTTTGGAATGTGATCTCAAGTTAAAAAGGACATGTGAGGAAAGATACTTAATTACAATCTGTTTCTTAATGCACTGATAACGTTTATCTCTTTTTACACATGCCAACACAGTCAGCAGGGACAAATATGTTTGTAAAGTATGGTCTCTCTGTCTTACTGCTTTCTTTTATTTGCCATAAAGTTGTTCAAAGCAAATCCTCCTAAGTAATACTGGATTTGTTGACAGCTAGGTTTATCCTCTGCTGTTCATATCATATTATCTTGGAAATAAAATATCCATTCTAGAACTGCTTTCAAAATTAGGGATTGATCTTTTTAGGACTCTGTTGCAGACACTTCCTATTTCCCTAATTAGCAACATATTACCACTTAGATATCCAATGTCCATCATTCAGAAAAGCCATTGATGGTTAGTTATTTTTGATGCAAATAATTTTCATTCGTAACCAATGATAGAAGAATATAGCTCGACACGAGGCATTTATTTCTGAAAGATATCTGAACAAATAATGTCCTTTACCACTGTATTCTATATGTGTATTTAAGTCACAGTGCTTTCACTGACTTTCATACTAAGCTTGATCTAAAAAAATAAGATTTATTTGGACATAAATACTTCCTTTTTTACCCTTTAAAAAAATTCCATCTTAAATTTACTTATGTGACAGCTTTTCAGCTCAAATATTTTAGTCCAAATTCAGTGACATTTTTAGGAGTCCTTCCCTCTTTTCCTAGAAATTTTTACTGAACTTGTTCTTATGAAGATTACAGAATTGCTCTTGCAGTTCTGTAAAAGTATGAGCTAGATACTCTCTCTAATCAGTGTACCTACAGCAGCGTTTCTCCTGCTATGGTCCATGAGGCTTTGACAGTTCACCTGCAAAAAGGAATACTTTTACATACATAACAAAACAAAACAAAACAACAAAAAAAAGAGAGAGAGAAAACGAGGAAGCAATAGTAAAAAAAGGAAGTAAAACTTTAACTAAATTTCTAGATTGTTTTGTTGTAAATGAAAGTCAATGTAGGAGCACTACATAGCTCAAGGATTTTCTTTCAAAAGGTAAAGTAAATCCTTGATTTAAAGTACTGAGACTCCCTGGAGTACAGCATTCATCACAATGTCTTTTAATTCTGATTACTTTTCTAATCAGTATGCATCTCACCCAGATTTAGTATTGATCAGATGAAACAGGTGGTATCAGATTAAAGAAAAACCCCAACCACCACCACCAACAAAAAAAAATCCCAACAACCACCTCTCAAACAACTTCTGTATTTAGCCTTAGATCGGTTTTTCAGCTGCCATACTGAAAATCTGACTGAAAGTTACTTAAGTAAGTATTCTGTACCTGACTTGTTCCGTATATATTTTTTCTGGCTAAAGCATTTGCACTCTGTACTTCACATTTTAAAAGGTTGAGTATGGGTACCCCAACATGCCTGTCCTTTGTTCATTGTACTAGAACTGGGAAAAACAGAAGTTCAGCATTTTAGATTTACAGACTGGAGCAGCATATGATTCAACATTTTCCTTCACACAAGAAAGATACAGAGGAGTAGTTCTTTTACATAGTAAATAGTTTTACATAGTAATTGTGTCAAATCAAAAATGTGTGAAAGATCTGTTTCTCACTAAAATATCTTCAAAGTCATCAGACTACTATGAATAGATCTCTTTTCATTCTTTCATCCTGTTAAATAGAACAGGGACTTGAAACAGTCTAAAAAGAGTATTTTAGCAAAGAACAAGTTGAAATAAAAATGGAAACTAAGGGAATCTTTTGAAGAATAAACTTCTGCATACCCTTTTTGCTCTTTTTTTTCCACCACCATATTCTTGGGGGAAGAATACAAGTAAATTTTAAAAAGCAAAATAAAACCGTATTTTTTAATTTCCACCACCATGGACAAAAAAACGACAATCTTTTGAGACACAGGGTGTTGTGGGAGGCCATATTGTGAGCTGACTGTCTTGGAGCTTGGTGACACTCCCACCGAGTCCAGTGCAAGGCTCCCTGGTGGTTTAACTGAACTCAGCAATTGCGGGCCAGGCAAAGAGCAAACAGCCATCTGCAACCAGGCATCGGCAGGGGCCGAGGAGTGGCCCCATCGTTCTGGGGGACATGTCCCGGCATGAACGATCACCTGAGCCTGACAAGGCACATGCAATCGGTGACAAACACCCACGTGGCTACTTCGTGCGCCCCTCGGAACCAGTGTGCTGAACTACTGGAGGGGTTCCAGCAGAGGGCTACCAACATGATGATGGGACTGGAGCATCTCCCTTGTGAGGAAAGGCGGAGAGAGCTGGGCCTGTTTAGCCTGGAGAAGAGAAGACTAAGAGGGGATCTTATCAATACTTCAAGGGCAACCATAAAGAGGATGGGACCAGGTTCTTTCCAGTAGAGCCTAGTGACAGGACAAGGGGCAATGGGCACAAACTGAAACACAGGAAGTTCCATGTGAATATGACAGAAAACTTCTTTACTCTGAGGGTGCCAGAGCACTGGAACAGGCTGCCCAGAGAGGCTGTGGAGTCTCCTTCTCTGGAGATATTCAAAACCTGCCTGGATGCAACTCTGTGCAACCTGCTCTAGGTGAACCTGCTTTAGCAGGGGGTTGGACTATATGTTCTGCAGGGGTCCCTTCCAACCCCAATAATTCTATAATTAGGTAAATATTTGCCTTTGATCTTTCTCACTGTAAAAGTTCATACTGCTGCATATAAAATATTACTGTATAATCTAAATTATCAGCTAATTTAAAATATAAATTTGACTCTGAGGAGAATGAAAAACTTTACTAATTTTCATTACTGAAAGCAAGAGAAAATATTTTTCTCTGTGGATATATATTTTTCTCTGTGTGCTGTCTTCCAACAACAGACCTGCATTGTGCTACATAAATATTAGTGTGCATAAAAGGGCTCATCAGAGCTTAAAAGCAGAGACCAAATGACATTTCCTCTAAGTACATATATGTATAATTGTGTCTAGAGCTTCCTGTAGTTTACTGGAAGGTTGCCAACTGAGCAAGACAAAAGATCTACATAGTCACAGCAGAAGTCTTTATTAATTACTAAGTGTACATGGATGTTGACTTGGCTTTAAAGCCTAAGCAGAAGTAAGGGGAGACAGATAAAATGTGTGGTATAGTTTAATTTTAGTTGAACCTGCAAGTTAGCGTGCTTGGCTGCAAATGTTTGCCTGCATGTAATAGGCTAGAAAAGAAGTGTCCATGAAATAATCTCTGCCAGAAAATATTGCTTGAGATTAAGAAGAACCCTTTGGCACTGTGCATGTAACTGTCTTGCATATCAGGGAATAAGAGCACTCCTGGTGCTTTTTTTAAATGGGTTGTAAGATGATTCAAATCAGTCTTTTTAAATACTTTAAAAGGAAGACTCTTCATTTGGAGAGGAACTCATGATCAAGCGAGATTGCTGTCCATATTGTAGCATATTAGCTTCTAGGGAAGATTTCCCTATGCAAAAGTTCATTATGAAATCAGGGCTGTGTCCACGTACATCTGCTGTTCATACAAATATTGGTAGTTCATTGAAAAAAATAATTATTCTCTGTTGTACAATCTATAACAAACCCCATTTTATAGAATAGGAAATAGAAGTACAGATGCAACTTGCCAGATTAGTTCTGACTACTTCTTCAGTTAGCTTAAACTTTGGTCACAATTTTTTAACTTCAAAGTCCAGATAACTCTTTGGTGCTCCAACCATGTCCTTGTTACACTAAAGACTGGGAGAAACTTCTTTGAGACTGGGGGATTTTCTTAAGGTGTTTGTGGTTTGGGTTTTGGTGTTTGGTTCTTTGGTTGTTGGGGTTTTTTTGGGGGTGGAGGGGTGTTGTGGTTTTTTTTGTTTTTGTTTTTGTTTTTGTTTTTGTTTTTAATGACTAGGACATAAAGGCAATTGAAAACTTTCACCATGACTACTTTATATCCAAGTGTTTCCTGAAAAGTAAAGGTGATTTACCCTGTGGATTGTTTGTAGTTTATCAGAATAGTTCACCTGGCCTAGATCTGATGCTGAAGTATTTCCTCTTTGAGCTAATTTAAGAACAACTAAGAAGTTTCAGGCTGAGCAGTTTATTATTGCAATGGGATCAGCTTCTTTTCATGGAGTTTCTTAACTTTTTCCCCATCGTGTTGCATCATCATAGCCCATCATCACACAGGATATATGTATGTGCAATGAATCTGTTTCTTTCAGCTTGCACCCGGCATGGCTGGGTTGAGCATTTTATTTCTTTGACAGTGAAAGGGGCATGAATACACCACTCACTTGTCACTTGAAAGGTAGCATGGTTCCATATACTACACAGAATGGCCATGGCTAATGTAAAGTATGAAATGTTTTTGAAAAGGGAGACAAGCTGCATGAATTTTAATCTTACTGAGATCTATTTGCAGGCTTTGCCTCATCAGTGTCATATTAGTAAAATGCACAAGTACCATGAAAAGTTATGCACTCAGAATTAAAGGAATACAAAAATTAAATACCAACTTTTCTGTCCTGAAAAAACTGCTGCTATCAGTAGAGCCATGTTACAGTGGGGTTTAATTTTTAACTCAAGTATTGTTTCAAATAAGCATTTCTTTTAAATGTACTGTTCCTTCTCAGTTTAGTGCAGCTGCCCCTTCAGTTCTGCTGGAAAATATATTAGAAACCACAGAAGCAAAATCCAAAGAAATCGGAAAAAAAAACAACAAAAAACTTGCTTAGGGATAAGAGAGTCAGGAAACACCAAAGACAAAGTATTTACACAAAGTGACCAGCTTAATTGTCTTACTGTGTTGCGTTCCGTTGGGGATTTTACTCCATGAATTGTGATTCATAAGAGTGGTGTAGACAACAGGTAACCCCTGGTTTGAAGGAATACATTCATCATTGCAAAGCCCTACCTTTTTTCTTTAACATGGTAGCCAAATGTTAAGTTTGATGCTATGATAGGCAATCTGCTACTACACACTTATTTTGTTGCCATTCTGACCTTGTTGTAGCCCTTCCTGGAGTGGCAGCATGTCTGATGAAGTTCATTTGTAATTCCAAAATGTTCCTTGCAGCCATCAAGCCTGGTCATTTTTTATTGATTTGTTTAAAGAAAACAATAGCTAAAATTCTGAATTCTCATCTCATAATGGGATTTTAATGCCTAAATCTCTGGTTGACCCTGGTTCAAAGTACACAAAGGAGGACATGAAGAACATTTTAATGTTTGTATTATTCTATCTCATTCGTATGCATTACATGATACCGGACTCAGCATGCACCCTGTCCATGCCTTATTTTATCATATGTAAATGTAACCATTCTCTTTTCACTATGACTTTGAAAACAGCTTCCTAAAAATAAACAAGTACATTGAGGGTCATTTTGTAATCAATTCTTTAGATTAAGTGATGTGGCTCAGTGTACCCATTAAAACTGAGATTCAAACTGGCTACGATATGAATGTACTGTAGCTTTCTTAACATTACATTTTGTGCACCTCAGCTGGATATTTTTTGTTTTGTTTTTCTGAAAAATGTTTTAAAAGCCAGGCTGAAAAATAGACTAATTATATGCACTGGGATTCTTTTAAAGGGATATAATAGATTCAAAGACAAAAGCTATTGCTCAAATTTTAGATTTGTAGTGATTAAAGTGAACATTTAATGTTTCATCAAAGTGCTTTCTATTAGTTTAAAATCTTCCATTAAGTTTTGATGACATACAAGTATGTTGTATTTTTTGCTTATCCTATTGACCAACTTTATTATAGATCGTTTCCTCTCCCAGCATGCAGTGCTATCAGCCCTCATACTCTTATGACCTTTAATATGGTGCACTATTTATTTCCTGAGTAATTCACATTTTATCACAATCTAAATCCAATGGGGAACAACAAATACTTTAAACCTATATTTCTTCTGAACCTGTAAAACAATATAGCACACATAGTACCTGATTTTGAAGAAGAAGCTCGAGGAAATCAGTGGTAAAAAGCAATGGGTAAAAGTCTTTACTTTTTGAAATGTAAGACCAGATATGCAGAGCATATTTTTCTCTATTTCAACTTCCTTTACTACTTAAAAAAGTATTACTGACAAGTGCTGTTTTCTTGTATTATAGGAACAAAGCTAAATACATATTTTCATTCATTAAATTTAAATATTGCTGTATTACTCCACTCAGCAGTTCTTTTTTTTCAAGCTATCCTGAGACACACTGCAGCATCTATTTTTGTAGGCAGGATGAACATAGTTGAATGTGATACCAAGTTAGTTTTGACATTCTGTTTCTAAGGAATAAATGTTTGGCTTGCAACCTTTCCATTTTCAAATAAAATTTGAGATTTTCTATCAACTTCCTTTTTAAAAATAACATTTTTCTCTTGCTTAAGTAGCTCCTTTGATAAGAGTAATCATTTTAATAACACATTTGACTCTAAGATCTTCAGTTTGCTTCATCTTTTCTTTTTTTTTCAAAACCTGCTTCCCAAGTTCTTTTCTACAATTTTAGGGTATGGACTGATAAACAAAAAAAGCCTTTCCTTTTTTTTTTTTTTTTTTTTTTTTTTTTAGTTTCTGTGATAGTCTGATCATTATTCAGATTCTAGTTACACAGAATTCAGATCTTACTTTTAACAGCTAGTGAAGCTGAAGTACATGCCAGCAATGCTTATGATTTGCTTGGAGTCATGCTCCACAGCAGAGCTGGGAGTAGCACAAAGGGTTTCTCACAGCTAGGTTCTAGCTTAAGCTTTCACTGTCCAACTGTAATAAAGGGTAGAAAACTTAACCTATTACTGTCTTTGTGCACTTCTCTGAAAATTGCATTTAAACAGCAGCAATGTCAAGCACAATGACCTTTCTACATTTCATAAAATGTTTTGTATTCCCACCTACTTCCTGGCTGTCTGTTGGTGAGAAATTCCTACAAGTACAGAAAATAGCATCATGTGAATCTATTTTTGAAATGCAGTTGTGACAAGAATGGCAAGTAGAACAAACCAAAACTCTTTATCATCTCTAGACTCATAATTTTGTGGTCCGTTCTCTGATGACCCTACTACCCTGCTACCTTGCTTCTGCATTTGAAATGGCAAATAAATGACACCTCACTTCCCATCAGACTCCCAACTGTCCTAAACATTACCATCTCTGTTGTCTTTTTGTAAGCTGTACTAACAATAAATGTTTTAGAGTGATTTATTTCTTTCTAAAAAATATTCTTAAAAGTCCTGGACCTCCACTTTGGGTTTTGACTCAAAAAAAGCTTCACACATAATGTATTGTCTTTGTCTTAGTGTTTTAGTAAATTGAGAAGGTAGTATCAGGAATGCATGTTTAGCAGATTTTGACACTCATTTTACATTATTTCCTAAAGTTATGTCATTTACAAATTGGAAGTATTGGTAACAAAAATATTTCTAGACATAAAGTAAAATAACATTAACTTCATGTGAACTAATGTCATTCATTTCTTACAATATGCTGTTCAGCACAATATAAGGTAACTGTTACTTGCAGTGAAGCACGGTCACATAAAAGTGGTTTTGAAGCTTTATTTATTATCTATTATATGATATATATGATCATATAACAGCTTGATGAAACTTCGCATAAGCAATGGTTGACCTTTAAAACCAGCTGACTGTATGTTCAAGGTCAGGTTGTTTCGGGTCTTGTGAATTAGTCCATTAGAGCTGGATCCATCAGTCCATTAAAGCTGTGCAAGGATCTGCTTGAAACAGAGGGCAGACAGTACTCTCAGCATAGTATTAGCTCCATGGTGATGGTTAGGATGTGTTTTTGAAGTGCTGAAGCTATGGAGTGTGTTTCTTCAGGCTGAAAAAAACACTTAATGGAAAGGTTTCCCATTTCCTGAGCATGTGTTATAGTTGGTTAAGGAGATACAGTTATGACCTCCATGTAAAGTTGGCATGCTTTCTGCTGATTAGTGCTGACAGCATGTATCAGCTATACTCGGACCATACGTCTTTCACATAGGTTCTTCAGGCGTAGGCTCTGGGCATGAGCTGGTTTGTGTATCTGAGTTGGATTGAAGCATGAGTTAGGTGCCAAGTTATCCAGCTGTCTTGAACTCTGAACACGGAGAGTATAAGAAGTCAACATGCCCCTGTAACATTGCTGAAAAAAAACCTGGAAATGATCATAATCTCTCAGACACTAAAAAGACAGGAATGTTATTGATTCAACTGTGAGATTTAAGCACATGAATTTTGCTGAAGTTGTTCTTAAACAATTAAATTATTTCAAGTTCTTTTCTGTTTTACCCTTTCTCTCTTCCACAATGAACTGTAAGTATCACAATTTGATATTGGCTTTTGCACTCTGAAAAAGTCTGTTCTTATGGCCTTGCAGAAAGAAAGTCATAGTCAGAGCACCTTTCAGCAGACAGAGATCTGCATCATGAATATAACTGAGATTTTGGTAGATATCTTTGTAGAAAACCAAACAAGTTCCCAGAAAGTTTACCTACTTAGTCTTACAGCAGCAAATTGACACACAAATTTCTTACTTGATACCTTTGATATGAGGCCTAAGAAAAATATGTAGCTGTCTACCTATGTGTATTTGATCTGTAAAAATCTTCTGCCCAAATGATACCACATTTCCAGTTTTAGCCACTCTTCCTATACATTAAAAAATAAACTCTCAAAGAGAGAAATAATACAGCTTGTAGCTACATGCTGAAAATACAAGAGACATCATCTTTGAGTGGTTTTATAACCCCAAAATATAAGTATATGATCTCCATGAACGCCAGATATTTTCTGAGCATCTGAGATCAAAATTATAGTACATATTTAAATTAAAATAAGAATTCTTAACAAATAATTGTGTATGTGTTTGATTTGTATATATTTACACATACATATTTAATGTGAAAAGCCTGAAAAAATTAAATTGATGAGATACCTAATAAATCTTAGTTGCTGAAAATAATTCAGTTTTCCTCTCCAGCCTTCCAGTAGTTGCATTCCTGCCTCATCATTGCTAACACAAAGGAGAGAAAGGACTAACAGCATTTAAATTGTTACTAAGGGAACAATATTGCCTCTGTATACAATCTTCAATGGTCACAGCAATGAAATATTGATGGAATTTATAGTAGGCAAACATATTTCTCCAGATGTGTTGTATGTTCCTAAATTAAATTGATTTCCAAGAGTAAATGGTGCATGTATAGTTCTTTGGTTTGGGTTAAGTTACTTTTAATTTACTACAGGAAGCCTAGTACCCATTAGTAACTCTGTTTTTTTAAGTTTATAAACAATCCCCAAATACTATCTCTTCTCAGTACAAAACAATAGACTGGAAAGACATAAAAATGGTGCAGACTCACCTGTTGCTTGTTTTCAGTTAGTGCTAAAATGCCGAGAGCTATTTTTTTAAGGGGTTTTGAACCAATAGCAGAAGAACTTCAAGTAGTGTGTCACTTCTCTCTACTAGAACATTTTAACAACTCTATTAATTGTGGTCTTCAAAACTCTCCCAACAGAATTGGAGAACTGGGGCTATGGAGACAGTGCTAGTGATGTTCTTTCTGGAAAAAAAGTACTTGAGATAAAAACCTCAAAATGTTGATGTCAAAAAATATACTGATGCAAGCATTTCTATCAAAATTTCCACCACCTAATAGAATTTTTAAGACTTTCATGAAAATCTCACTTTCTGGCCAAAAATATTGCTTAGTTCTGACTGTCTCTAATGTTTCATTTTTAAGAATCTCTTTCTAATGCAAGACAGCCTGTGAGAAATAGGAGGGATCTATCTTCAGTAGAGCTGTGACTATTGTAAGAACATCTTCATTTCTGTAAAAACGTAGGCAAAATGAAGTAACAGTCTTAAGACAGAAGTCAAATAATAATGATTCAGTGTTGCTAGGAATTTAAAGAGTTTCTATGGTGCTTGTATCTATGATAACAGTTAAAAAAAAAAGTTACAAGCGGTAATATCCTGATGCGATAAACCCAGAATTGTTTGGTTTTCGGTATTTGCTCTTCTCTGCCGCTGCTTTCCTAGCATAACACATTCTGCAACTGTTTCATGCACACCAAAATGAACTTCATTTCTTCTAGGTGGTATAATATGAAAACTATGTATTAACAACAGCAAAAGATTTATAGCTTAAAACTGAGACTTATTTATAATCTCATCCCGAAGTACTGTTTGTGGGCCATCAAGATTATGCCGGGCACGAATATATCATATGCTATTGTGTCAACACTACAGTAAGTTAGCTATGCAGCCAGGTGCCAGCATGGCTATGCAAATAGTGCTACTATTGTCTTATCAGTCAAAACCACTGCCAGAATGCCTGGGAGACAGATTTCAATAAAGGAGGTACATTCTATCTCAGTGAAGCTGACATTAATAATTTATGACTAATCAGTTTATGGAAACATGTTAACAGCAGAATGCTGTGGAGAGCAAGATGGATGTCTCGCCTCCACGTTACCATTTCTTTTCCTCCTACCCGACTCCAATTTTTGTTATGATTAAAAGCCACATAGAGGACTCAGTTCTTCACAAGAGAATGGATTAGCTTATAAAAGAACCATATAGAAATGCTGAGCAGGGGAAGAAGTGATGAGAAGTCATCTGACTTCCTGTGTGGTAGTAGAGCTCAGCTGGTGCCAAATTTGCCTCAGGTCCCAGCAACTAGGCCAATGTCAGGACATGTTACTAAGAGCTGAATTACTATCAAAACTAGGCTCTAGCTGTGAAGTATAAAATACCAGAAGTCTAAATATTTGCATATTCCAACATAAACTTATTCCACTAAAATAAAAAAAGATTTGTGCAATGTCTCCTTATGAACCATTGCCACAAAGGTGCCTTTTTCTCTGAGCTCATGCATAAAATAGTTAATAAAATGTTAAGTATAAAGTTGTGAATACTATCTGTAAATTAGAGAAAGGAAGATAACCCTTCAGAAAGTTGTAAGCATCCACTCCTGAGATGAGCCACTGAAATGCTTCTGCAAATTCTTCAGTTAATATACAAGTGCAAAACAGTTGGATACACCCAACTGGAACTTGATAGCAGGAACCTCTTAAGTCTAGAACAACATGCACAGACATCAGCTTGAAAAGATTGGTCTTCCACCATAGCTTGCCTTGGGATATTTACAAGAATGGTCTCCGCAGGTGTGATGGATAGGACAATAGCAGGTTTGAACACCTACTGAGGCTTTACGGGGCTCTTCTGAAATTAGCCTTGAGCATTCAGTTTTGCATGTTACTGAGCCTATGTTTCAGAAAAAAAATAAAAATCCACAAAGAAAATTGAGACAAAAAGTAATGTTTTCATGTAAATAATCAGGCTGACTGGAATTTATCTAAGCACACTTTTTCTTTAACCAGAGGAATGCGTAATGCTAATAAATGTTGTATCCCATAAAAAGATTTTTCCTTTAGTGTTTGTAGTTAAATGTCATGATACTGAAATCTTTCTTTCAAAACATGATCTTCTTGTTGCGCATCTTCCTTAGATGTCTGGTGCACAGTAGTAGAAACCCTATGGAGTGAAAGACATATCAAGTGCAATAAGTGAGAGCTGCAGCATAAATACATGAGCATCAGAATGTGTATTTCATTATACTCTTCTGCTTAGCTGTTTTAACATTTCAAGGTCCTAATTTATACTTCCCAACTTTAACCTGCATATAGTTTATTATTATTAACCACCAGAGATGCTGAGTGCCTTAAAGCTTGTGCTAATAAACTGATGTAATTAAACTGAGCCACATTGCAATGCAGAATGTTTCTGGAACCATCAGTGACAAAAGTAATTGATAAATCAACCACTAATTGACTTGAGATAATGAAAGTAATTTTATGATGCAGTGAGATTGTCACCCAATTAGCCTTGTAGTGAAAGAAGTAAGATTATGTTTACTATAGGAGTTGTGGGCAAATCATTGGTTTAAACAAGATCAAATAAATATGCAATGTGGTAAAAAAGGTATATCATACAGATGATGATTCTGTCTTTATATAGAAACAAGTTTAGGAGCCTTCAAGTTCTGGAAATTTTGTTTTATTTTCTGAGTCATTCATGTATATCAACAGGTGCAGTTATGTAAGGTACTGTGATATTTAGAGGAACCTACAGATCCCTTTCTAGACAAAACTACAAAATGTGACTATTTCAGGATTTCCTAAATAGCTATTTATCTTTTCACATGTGATAGCACCTTTTCCTAGAACTCCTTCTGCAGATGAGATGTTCCATGCATTTCAAGGTGAGTTAACTTCCACGTGAATAAATGGTCATTGTGGACAAATCTTGCTTATTGTTAATTCTAGGAACATTAAAACTAATTTTAAAACAACTTTTTCTTTTAATAGATTTGAGAATAATATGGTTTCAGTTAATCCTTTCGAAACTATTTTGAACTGACAGATGCAACTTTTATATGATTCCCACTTCAATGACTGGAAGTGTCAAATACGCTTGTTACTATTTCTCAAAACTGATTATCCAATTTTCTTGAAGGGTCAACGGAAAATATCACAATTATAAATTAAAGAAGACTATTCCTGACAGTAAATAAAGATATTTATTCTTGCTTAGTCCACAAAATGAATTTATTTTAGATCAGCCTTGACTTTGAGAACAACTGTCTCCAGCCTGTGAGAATGAGAAAGACATCTGGCTGTGCTGTACCAGCAGATACCAGGCTTTCCTCCAGTCTCCAGAAAGAGCATTCCTCATTCTCAGAGCACCTTCTGCAAGTCGTTCATGACTCTGAGGCCTTCTTTAATTTCCTGGTTATTAATTTCTAAGTAACTGGCTTTCTCCTTCAATGGGAATTATTCCATGCTTCAAATCCTGCTATCCTTGTCTGTTTCTTGAATGCATGTTAAAAGTTTTGTTACAAGAAAAAAAAAATCCACTGTTTTCAAACTGGACTTGAACAAGTGGAAGTTGACTTCATTTATAAAAAGTGGCGTTTTAGGTGAGATTTGAGAAAAGCATTTCTGATATATGCTGTTATGCTTATATTGAAACCTATCGAAACACTGTAACCCACACCTTGCAGAGAATTTAAAAGACAAGTTTGTCAAACATCTTTCAGACATGGTTTAGTTACATTAAACCTATCTCAAAGCCTGTTAAAATAAAAGGATGACCTAGAAATTTATTCAGGAGATCCTTTCAGTCCTATAGCAAGGAATACATAGCTCATAATGCATCATGTCCTGGCAGATATTACTTTCTTACCAGTTTAAATCTCTCTGCAAAGTCCATAAAGTAAGTCCACACAAGTGAAAGTGAACAATTCCTTTCGATTAGTGCCAAAATCTTTAGATCAAATATTGGACATACTCTACAAGCTCAGCTAAGGATTACATTTATGGCACAGAAATGAAATAAAATTCAAATGCAAAAAGCCATTATACTTTCAATAGCTATATAACCCACAGCCTCAGACGACTTCATTACCTTCTGTTCATTTCACTATCAAGCTACAATATGTTCTTCTCTTTTCTTCCCTTCTCCTGCTTTGTGCATTTGTCTAAGGCTAACTAATGTTGCGTGGCTTATATAAGAGCACTAGTTTATTCCATACAGATTGTCTTTCTCTGGATATCATGATAAACTTCCAAAGCCCTTGGATTAATTATAAGCTCCACAGTACAAATTATTGATCCCATTTTCAAGTGCAAGAATGTAATTTTTTCCAACTGAAATCAGAATTTTACCCTAGCTATCTTTTCCTTACTTAGAGTTTTCACTGCTTGTGGTTCATCTGTTTGTATATGAAAGATGAGCTCCTTACATTCCTTCTCTCTCCTTCTCTTTTTGTTCCTTTTTACCACTTTCCCACTACTTTTTGTCTGAGGTTCCCATCCCAGCTTTTCTTTATCTTTGCATTGAAAAAGAAGAGAGCGTTAGTTGCACAGAAATCAGTTTGATTGGGTTATAAGTGGAAGGTAGAAAAGATAAGTCAGTGGAATTTCTCCACTCCTCCTTCAAAAATGACACAGTCTCTGAAAGCTTTTATTGTTCTCTAAATTTCCCAGCATATGTGAAGATAAAAATAATTTTGATTTGAGAGAGAGAGAGAGTCTAGTTTTCTATGTTTAGGAAGTGATATGTTGTGGCAGCATGAGTCATACACCTTTTTATTTCTCCCTAGAAAAAAGTGCTGTAAATCACTCATCATAAATCGGCACTTTGTTGGTGATTTAGGCAGAGGTGTAGAGGTATAGAATTTTCACTGATATGGTACCTGTTTCTTGTAAAGAGAAGCATATATATGGAACAATATTCTTTTTTTGGTGCTGTTTTCCATCTTCTCAAAGACTTATTTGCCTTAAATATTGAAAAATAATAAGCATTAAGCCTTAACCTAGCTAACTATAGATTTTGTAGTATTTCTTCTCCACAGGCTTCACAGAGAAGCCTCAGTAGTATAAGTAACACCAGATGCAAAAATAAAAGTAATTTTCTGCATGTCACCTGAAAATTAATGGCAAAACAGACAGTTGAATGCAGATTTCTCAATATTGGTTTTTTTCACTGTTTACTTTTGTCCAGTACAAATGTTATTTAGAGTCAGTAACCACAGCATCAAAGAGTAATTTTGCATTTCTGCATAGATAATCCTAGTATTTATATCTGTGTATTATAGAGACACTTTGTTTAACTAAGACCTGCATTCTGATTAGTACTTTCAAAAAACTTTTAAAAGCCTCTTAAGTCAACGGAAAAAATTAGACTGATTTCAGAAAGTTGAGTCAGGCCTTAAATAAACTACTAAAATAATTTTGTAATTTTGGGGTTGTGTGACTCGTTCTGTCACTGAGTCTGTTCCTTAGTGCCTCTGATTTGATACAGCTTCCATGTCACAATTGAAATTGAGAAGTAAAAAGGCAGCTGTCCTAGACAGATTAAGCAATATTCTCGGTTGATCTGAGGATTGCTATAATTACATTAATTCCACAAAGGAATATCAATTTACCCTTGAAAGGATATAAAAATCCTACTTACAGGACAGCATTTAAATCAAACATCAATTTACATTTTAATTACTGAATTTTTCATATTTGGTTTCTTTCACTATCTGTATCATCAGAATAGTCCACTGTTTCTGAACATGTTTCTGAAATGTTTCACATTTCCTGAACCAGTGATTGGATTAAGAGTAGTATCTGAAACGTAAAGAAAGATCTAGACAAATAATGTCAATAGGCTAGGAGCAGTACTTTAAGGGACCACAGTTTTAGAGTAGTTTCCTTTTACCAAAAGAGCACACTCACTGCTGATCATGCCATACTCATGTTTAAGACAATACCGGCTTCAGCACTGATGTGAAGGTTTTGTCATAATGTCAGCCATGAGTAGCAATTATTATTTTCTTTCCAAACATAGCATTAGCTATGTATGCTTTTGTCACTTCTTGCCTTGAGTAAGGGAAAACCTGACTGAAAAAGGTTCAATCTTTGGAAAGGACTTCAGCTAGTATAGAACGCTATGAGGCATTTCCTCACATGCAGGAGGGCTGTGGACAGATTATGTAAACTGATGGTTCTCATTTGTGCCCACACATTCACTTCAAACCTGTTTCATCGTTAGCCTGCAGCTGGCCAGGTCAGGGGACTGCTACTGAAAGTCAATGCTTGTTTTTGTCTTCCTATAGATAACAGCGTGGCTTCTTCCTATCTCCAAACAAACAGGCATATGGATATCCTCTGTCCATGAAAACCTCCACAGATTCAAATACCAAAACCATTGAATATGTGGTATCAAACCTTAAGGTCTTTAGCTTAACTTACTGCAGACAAGCAAGCTTGACTTCTTTATGGCTGCTTCCTTGACTTAAATGAACACAATCATTGGTTCAGAGTGATGTTTGCCTCAGGTGTTGTTTTTTTCTTTTAATCTATTCAACAATATGCTTAATCTTCAGGACAACTAATAAGCATTGTTAGTGGTCTCTTGTCACATTACTTCTACTAATATAACTTTAAGCAGCCAATTGAGCCATTTATCTCAAATGACTAAAGATATGCTGAAAATGTAAATTACCCATGCCAATTATAAATTTCTTTTTGTCTTACTCACCTGGGATAGTTTCCATAGATGTGTTAAAAATTAATTTTAAAATTAATTAATTGGAAAATACATTATCCATTGTAGGCATCTGATAACACTCATCTCTCTAGTATCTGAGCGCATTATTGTGCTGCTGATTTTTAAAGCCATAATTCAGTTTCCTATTTTGTGTCTGTACTGAGCCTACAAAAAAACATGGAGGTAGTATGTATATATGTATATACATACATATGTACGTATACAGTGCAGTTATCTTTTGCAATATGTAAGTGAAAAAGTACTTAAAAAAATCCTTCTCTAATAGTTAGAAAAATTCAAGTAGTTTCAAATCTGTACTCAGTGTCTGAAAAGCTTGGGCATAAAAATTGCAATTGCTATGAGTCTCTAGGTTTCTTTTATTATTTTTTCTTAATGACGTGTCTTACATAAACCATGTTTAGATGAAGTTAGATGTAGCTCCTGTCAGTAATTTAAGGTAAACTACTTCATGAGAATGGAACAGCTGTCTAAAAAAAACCCATAATTTTTTTTATATAGTAAATAACAGACTTGAGAAAAACGAATATGCTGAGGGCATACACCCTGTTAAACACAGCTCTAGTTTAGAAGTTTTCACATTTGTCTACTATAATACTTGAAATAGCACTCTCCTCTTTTACTGTCTTATGAATACCTAGCAGGTCCTATAAAGCATGGAATGTTTTTAGAGTAACATAAATGCTTTTAAAAATCAAAATTTTAGTCTGTGCATGGAGAATGCATGTAGAAATTCTCAGTTCTATCAATATAAAAAAGTTCAGTTAATGGAGAAACTTTTCCACAGGACTGCATTCTGGAATGGAGATAGTTGAATGTATCTGATTCTTCTCAAACAGACGTTTTCTCCGCTATAATTTGTGCATTTCCAATAAGTGGAATGAAGAGAATATTAGCAGGAGGAAATGTCTGCTATGTACAGTAAATTTTAACAATTTCTTGTTTCTTACATTTGTATATGAAGTGTTCAGTACTACAATAATACAGTGTTCATTCTTCTCCATATAATGTAGTACTCAATTTATCGCATGTTCATGTCACACTTAACCAGCTGGCTGATTTGTCTAGTGAATGAAAGGGATGATTGTAAAACTGAAGCAGCATTATTTCCTGGTGGATGTGATGAACTGTATACAACAAATCTTTTGCTTGATCAGTCTTGACTTCAAGAGATCTGTACAGTCAACTGCTCTATTAGTACTCTAAATTGCTCTTTTATCATCATTGTTTCCTCTCGGGAATCCTGATGACCAAAGGCCTCTGTCCGTAAGAGGTTACGTTTACAATGTATATTCAAGTCATGGTTTAAAGTTCTAATTCATCTTCTACTCATACTGGAAAAGTAGTGCAAGATACACAGACTCTGCACTGAATCTGGAAACTGAAAAGGTCTCAGGGTTAGCATTTTGGGGCAGGCTCATTTGTTTTCATTTTTATGTTTGAAAGAGGACTCTCTGACCCATTTAAACTGCTCATGGACACTAGTCCAGAAATAAAGAATCTCTGTTGTGAGTCATCCTGCAAGACTAATTATAGATAAGACTTGGTTCAAGCTGATACAATGCAAGCATTTTTTAAGATGCTTTGGTCTTAAAGCTCTTTATCACTCACTTAGGGCAGGAACTATTTTTCTCATTTTTCTAATGCAAATCAATAATAGATTAATGATTAAATGCAAACAAAAGCCCTAAAGTTGTAGCATCTTCTCCAACACATCTATCATGTCTTCTCAGTACCAGGTGTTGGAATTTCCCACCTCCTTTTCATCTGTAACTGTCAGTTAACAGTTTACAGATAAAAGGCCAGAGCTGTAAGTGATGTAGTAAAAGTCTGTGTTTATGACATTTTCAAGCTTATTTTGCAAAAGCTACTGAGTTAGAAATATTAACCTTAGGCAAGTTCTGCATCCTGAACTTTGAACTTTCTGGTATTTCTGCTCTGTGTAGATTTAGTTGCCTCTGACAGGTACATGCCGAAAAGAAACCAGAATCATGGGCAAATTTAAAGTCAAAGTTATAATTGCCTGTTTACTATAAGATATTGACAAGGTGATGACTGAGCTCTTAACTACTAAAAAATGATGAGTGTAAACCATAGAATGTTTCTTCTTATGTGTTTATTAAATTCAGACTTCAAAGTAACTGCTAAAAATTAATTACAGAAACCACAGGCAGATATGAAGGAGTTCCAGAATGCTTTTTACCCAGAATCATTATTCCTTTGTCTATAAAGTCAATTAGTTATTGTAGACGTCTTTGTCTGAGGACATCTTCCCACATTTATTCACTAATCCTTATCTGCTAATTACCTGAATGACAGCTAAATTAGTTTGCATGTGTGAATCTTACCATGCTCAAAATCAATGAGAATAGCAACTGTTACAGGATATTTCTGATCTAATTGTTGCAATTAACTTCCTGAAATTTGCCCCTTATGAAAATAGTTACATAGTTTTTCAGCATCAGAGATAAAAATTAAAGTTGTGAGCCTCTGAGATGGCCATTGACATCTCAGTTCCACAGAGGGCAAATAAAAGGAAACACATGGCCTGAAGTGTTCTGACCTTTTTATTGGTAAAATTAATCTTTTTCATGCTTCCCTAACACTTCATTCCAATGTATATTTTAGGCTAACTAGACCACTTACCCTTTTAGGATGAAAAAAAAAAATAATTTGAAGGTAGTCCACTGAGGAAATAATCTAAACTGTTCAATACCATGAAGCAATATCACTAAATGTCTCAAAGTAGTGTAGTAGAGGACTTTCCTGAAGTGTGAGCCAGAAGTGCCTTCATTTATCAGCACCAGCTCTGTACGTAGAGAAGGGAGCTTATGATCTATTGTGAAGAAAATCTTAACCTAAATTTAAAGAAATCAACATGTTGAATCCATGCACTTTGTTTGCATGCTGATGTGTAATACACCCTAATCTGCAAAGGAAGGGAGGAAACCATTCTGCTGGTTAGTGAAATGGAACAAGGTGTTAAAACAAAAAGATTAGTCAGGATGAGTTTGGTACAATACTCTGGGTGATGCTCTGTTTTTGTTGAGAAAGGAATGTATTCTGAATAATTAGAAAAGATAATGTGGGCACCTGAAGGAGATAAGAAGACCATCAAGTAAGGAAATTGTTGAACAAAGAAAATTGAAAGGTCTGTTCCACCTAGATCGCACCTGTTGTGAATGGAATGATTATGTGTCAAAATCAAATGAGTATGTATGTAAAGATGTTGTGTAACCTCTCACAAAAACTTTTCACTAAAAACTTTGGAGCTAGTTTGTCCAGTGCGAATTGGCTAGCTCCCCAAATTTGCATGAAATAAATACCTTTGCTGCTTAAAGACAAAATTCGTCTCTGAGCAGTTACTCTGTGCCGTTTGGGCATCATTAGGACAGAGGGTCCCATGTTTCAGGTTTTGCATATCAGGTAGCACATGATGATGGCAAAACAGACAAACAAAAAATGCTAAGAGTTACAGCTAAAAAAAATCTTATTTGCCAGCTAGAATGAAATGCCACCACCTACTACCCTACGCCCCCCTACCCCCCCCACCCCCACCCCCCCCAAAAAAAACCAACACAAAAAAGCCAAAACCAAACCAAACAAACCAAAACCTAGAAAGCAAAATTAGAGAAATAAAACAGCATGGCAAATATGTAACAGTTATCTGTGCTTGCACTTCATATACAAAATTACTCTGTGCTGTTATCAGATTCTTCACTACGGCTATTACATTTGACATTTCACATTTTATTATATTATTATATGGCTCGGAAGAACCTGTAGGTCATTTACATCTGTATAGATTCATTGAGCTGAAGGGAATTTGGTTTTTACATTTGAATCACATCAGAGGGGAAATGAGATAGAAGTCTTAACTAGAAAGCACTGCTGTGGGCTAATGGCAAAAGGTGTAACCATTTTTTGATACTTATAAATTAAAATGGTTTTTCATCTTTACATCTGTTCCTGATTAGTTCCACGAATCTCTACGGCTACCTGCACAGTACTTTTAAATGCTGTCTATGATGAAAATGTTTTAAGAGAAATCACTTTGAAAACACAGCTTGACATAGTTTATTCTAAATTCTGCAGCATCAAACTTCAGAAAATCTTAAAAAAGTGGTTTCTTGCTGTGAGCCTCTAGTAAACAATTCTGCACTTTTGTATAGCACTCGTTATCTCAGAAATTCACAGCACATTAATTAAGCTTAACAACATTCCACTGAGTCAAATATTTTCACATGCAGTAAAATACTTTTACATGAGGCTATGATATGATCAGACTCCTCCAGTGGGTCAGTAATGAGACTGGGTGTAAGCATGGTATAGTTCAGATTCTAGGTGTCTTTTCAAAATTTCTCCATTTTAATATTGTGGAAGCATTTTACATCATAGGAGAACAAAGAAAGCTTTATTTTACTCTAGAAAAGCAAAAAAGCCACTGTGAATTTGTACTGGGCTGCAGCTGCAGAGGCTTCTGCCAGGAATACTTGGTAATGCATTAATTTTCTCTAGCCTGAGAAATTTAAAGAGGCATTAATAGTCCAGTCACTGATTTTTGGTCAGTACAAAGGATGCAAGAGTAAATGTGATTCCAAAAAGGCAAGTAATTTTGAGTAAAAACATTCTGTATTGAACCAGAAGGACTATGTAGATGTCCTAGGATAAAAAAGAACAACAAAAGATTAACAGATAGGCATATTAAAGGAAGTACATTGATAAATTATTTTCAGAAATCCAAAAACTAAAATAAGGAAGCAATATATGTTGAAATTTTAGTAGTTAATACTTGAATGAGATGCAATGAAAACTCTACTCCTGTACTAAGTGTGCACAAGTGCCAACATAGTTTTTTAGGCAAAATCTTAAAATTTTCAGTTATGTGCAAATGTAACTGGAAGTAAAAGGGTATTTCTGAATTCTTCCTGCTATAGAATAGGCTGGATGAAAAACTCTGATTTTAAAGGAGTTATCCAGAATATGAAAAATATCCACTTGTTAGCAGTTTAATTAACACTTGTTAACAGATTAATTTTACAGACAAGTGATAGCAGTGATCACTTCAAATTTTCATCATTAAAAATGCTGGTGGCATTTATCAACATCATTGAAGGAGTGATGACTTTGAATTGAAATTAATGACCAAATATTTTTTGCCAGTCTTATGCCAGTAGCTAATGCCTAACAGAACATCCCTTCTCAGCAATAAAAATTTCCTATATAAACTAAAGTAATCCTTTTGAAGTTTATAAAAAGAAGGAACACTGTAAATGCAGTAGGTTTCGTATTTCTTGATGATTTACTTGAATTTATTCTGGGTCTGTATGCCACAGCTGGAAGGTGTTTGGGTTTTTATTAATTTCTTACTGGTTCCTAAGATGAATTACTGAATAAATTCAGCATATTTAGCTTCTCTAGCAAGTGAACAGGCTTTCTGCTCATATTGTTGCCACCTAAACAGTCATTTTTGACTACATTTTTCAACTCCAATAGAAATATATCCTTGCCTCTTAGAATCCAGTGGTGTTGCAATCCATTTCCTCAGCCTCAAGGAAAGGTTACTCAAACAGTAAGAACAAGTAGCAATTTTGTTCTTCATTTTTTTACTACCTGATAGGAACTATTTGGCAGTAGCGTGGATACTGCAAAACATAGTGCATTGGGGTTCTGCTTTAGCTCTAACTAAAGAAAACTACTAGCTACATAGTAATGGCTATAAATGCTTTGCTATAGCACTAGAAAGTATTCTGTTGTAAAGACACTAGTTTGGTTGACCTCCTCTGCTTCAGAAAATAAAACAAAAAGTCATTCTTGACTGATTCTGAACACATACTGCAAAAATTGCAACGGTTCAGAAATGCTTTTCTGCCCAGAATATCTCACTGTTTTGTGGGCCCTAACTGAAGCAGCCACTATTCAGAAAATTCAACTGCTCTTACTGTCTCTCACTATCATCTGTATTTTGATTTTCTCTTCTGGGGTATCTGCTTGCCGTTCATACTCTCTGTTCTCACATTAAACATTTGAGGGAATACTGTGTGGGAAAATTCACTGGGAAGTCATTCTCTATTTCCAATTATTTTTTCACTCCTGAGAAACCTGTTTACCTACACCTCCAGCTTACTGCCATTTCTTTTTTCTGGAGTGATCCTAGGACAGCTACAGAGGAGAATTAGAAGGCAAATAATATGTCAAAAAGCCAAAAATACAGAACAATCAAACCAGAAAACAAAGAATGTGTAATAGAGACAAAATCCATAAATATTGAGACCAAGGACTTGGTTTTCACAGTCTAACCATATGAGTGACACAGTGTGGCTGCCAAAATTGATCCACAGCCCAAGTTTGATTTTGCTATTAAATGGAAACAGAAATTTGAATCTTTAATTTCATCCCTGAGCTTTGTCTTCCTTTCTACTACACCCTTTCCTTTAGTTTACCAGTTTCATTTCTTTCTCACCGAAAAGTTGTTCCTTCCTCAAAATGTATGTTATAAAACCTGTCTGAATTATCTGGTAGGTAACTAGTTAGTAGGTAGCTCTTAACATGGTTCAACAGGCAAACGGACAGAAGCTCTTTTGACAGGGAAATACTAAGATGGAGTTTTCTGTGACTCCCGCACAGCAGGAGTTTCAGTGTAGGGGGAATGCATCAAACCTTATCAGAGGGAAAGGTGACACTGATGTGAGAAACAATTTTAGACAGATTTGACAGCAGTTTCCTTGGAAAGTTAACTAGTTTCTTGTGGGCCTCAGTCAAAAGCTCTTCTCTTTTCTCTTGCAACAGGCAGAGGCATGACCTCTGCCTTGCTTTGTTTGTGTCTAGAGAAACAAGAATGTGCTCTCAAAGTCACTGCAAGGACCAGCTGAAGCAGTGACCTGAGGAGCAGCAAGCAGTGTGAACCATACCTTGAATGGCCTGACAAAGAGGGTGGTGCTACTATCGTCAAAGTACTGAGATTCTTGGTAAGGGGTTGGGCCCTGAAGGATGGGGATGAAAAATGACTGGTAATCATTGAGCAATCATGTACATGAGCCTGTACTGTTGGTGAGATTCTGTGACATTCAGAAAAAAATAAACATTGAAGAACATCTTAGTATGACTGAGAATCGTGCTGTTATTGTGTTAGAGAATGCTTTAAACATTAATACTTCAAACTTGTTCGAAGGCTTACCTGTTGAGGACGAATTCATGGATCTGTTGCTCTCATTTCATATAGTGCTGTTTTCCCTAAATCGTATATCCCTCCATCTCTACACTTACATCTTTTCCTCCTTCAATGTCTTCATGTTTTTGTGCCTGCCACATTTTGGCAGTTACCATTATGATTCCCTTTACCAGAATCTCAATATTATGACTTACGTATGGAAAGATCAATAACACTTTCATTTCAGGAAAAGCTAAGAATGTAAGGATTCAAAAATTACTAAGTTGAAGAATATTAAAACATAGCTCTGTGAATCTGTAAGATGTCCTTACTGGAATCTGAAAACCTAGTGAACAGCTCTGGTAATTTTACCACATACACACATACACCCACTAAAAATGGAGCAGAGCTAGAAAGGTTTCAGACACACAGGCAAGAAAAACTACTAAAAGTTCTGTTTTAGAGAGGAAACTAAGAATAGAAAGATATACAAAACAATGGTCTGAAATAGGATGTCCTGACTCCATTTCTCATTATACCTTTCACATATAAGCAAATAACACACAGCAGATAGCATATATTATGTTCATATCTTATTTTTCCTCATAGAAACTTATTTGTGTACACAGATGTTAAAATTCCCTGCAAATGAATCAGCAAGAAACCCAGTAAATAGGTTTCCTGTCATTCTGTCCTTTATACTGCCCACTGGACCATGCTGACTTCTTGATGTTTACCCAAGCAGCTAAGAACCTAAGATGATGAGGGTGCTGCCTGCCATGAGCCCATTCCAGTAAATATGTAAGATCTAGCTGCAGACAAGCCTTCAAAATCATCTTGTATGATTAATAGCACTAGGAGGAGTGACTTGCTGTTGTCATGGGATGACTACATTCTTCTAGGTCATCTGAAAAAAAATCAAAAGCAGTTTTCTTTCTGAAGGTATCATAAATGCTAATTGTTTTCCTGCCACCAAATGCACACACGTTTCTGCAGAGTTTATGGGCTCAGTTGGTTAGGAAAAAGCATTCTTAACAGACAATGGCATTTTGAAACTGGCATAGCCTCCTTAATTCTTCACACGCAGCAGAGTTTGACACCACCTTTTCAAAGCAATATGTGACAGTTTAAAATGAAAATAATCTTCCAACAGCTTGAAAGGTTTCTTTTTTCCTTGAAACAGACTGTGTGCAAAGAGGTAATGACAAAAATAATTAATTTTAAATCCTTCTAAAATTTCATCAGTTTAGCTATCCAAAATATGCAACTTCAGAAAACCTGAAGGGTAGTTTTCTTGCAGCAAAAGCAATTTAAATAGCTTACTAGAAGCAGCTAAAGTGTGGATATTTCTCTTATTTATCAGGGCATTATGTACGTAGAAGTAATTTATTTATTTACTGAGAAAGAGTCATTCTTTAGGTTGCTAGCAACAAATGTATATTATGTAGTTCATATCTTTCAGAACTTGGATGTATTTCTGGATGTTTTGAATGTTTTAATCAGAAGAGTTGCTTTTTAAAAATAAATAAATAAAATAAAGTTTTCAGTTGGAAGTTTCTTCCCTTGCCTTTTACTCCATCCTCCATATATTCAAAATCACAGATGAAATCAGCTGTTTAGCTGATCGTTATGGTCAGAGCCTTTAAAGAATATTAGACTATTTCTCATTAGTTAGAAGTCATTATTCATTGTTATGTTTCCTAAGCAATTTCAAATAGCAGTATGGGTAGTCTCCCAACTAAATATTTATCTTAGATCCAGTGGTAACAACAAAGGACAGAAATATTTTCTGTAGATACATTATCCTTCTTGACTCATACACAGGGGTGGCTGCCTAGGAAAACTAATAATATGGCAGGGACTGGGGTTTATCCCTGTTTCTTATTTCATGGAAAGTAAAAACCAACTGTAAAAAACCTTCAAGCAAGTAAATGTAATGAACTGTGGTATGGTTTAGTGGGATTATGGTTTTGGTATATAACCTCTGAATGTTTCTAAACCTTACCTTCTTAACATCATAGAAGAGAAGTACTGAGAGTTTTATCTGCAAGGTTTTGTTATTAAAAATTGGGAAAGACTGTTCTGACTAGGGGATTTAATAAGCAGGCACAAAGAATTGTGTCTGCAAGTGCAGCATTATACGGTGGAAAGTCTAACTAAGCAAGTTCAAAACAGGAACTTTCCAAACACATACAGACTTTGCAGGTGGTTTTGTTTTGTTTTGTTTTGTTTTTCCTGTAATGGAGAAAAAATGAATTTTTCTCAGTATATGCTTTTGCTCAGCTGTCCTCAAGCAAAGTATAGTATGCAAGCTGCTTCTGTGATTTTAAACAGTTTCAGTCTGGTTTAAATCTTGGTTTAAAAAAATTCCTTTTATATTGGAGATTTGTGCAAACTGACCTCAAAGAGATGAAATTGTCTCAGCTGCTAGGGAAGCTTTGAAGGTAGTTCCCTAGGTATTGATCAGAAGGTGGTAACAGCAATGTGGGCTAGCCTAAGTAAACCTAAAGGCATTCCCATATGGAGCAACCTAAAATTCATTCAGATGTTGTTCCCCAAACCCCAGTCTGGTGGAGGTCCAAAGCCCTGTTTCTGGAGCAATTCCTCTCAGGAAAACCTCTCTCCCAAACAATGCCAGCTTTGTGTGATTTTTCTTCGCTAGTGCGATCAATGGCAACTTCTGTCTGAGCTCAGCTGTTTTCATATTGGCTTTGCTTCCACTGCTGATGACCCCTCCACCAGTATAACTGGTGTCTTCATGAGGACCACCAGTCTGGAAAGACCTTTTTCTAGGCTCTTTCACAAGCCTATAGTCAGCACATAGTCCAGACCAAGAATCACAAAGCCACAGGCCTGATTGGTCTCTTTTTTAAGGATCAGGTTTTGACCATTTTAGCACAAGCTCTCGCTTTCCAGAACCAAGGTCCATTATCAAATCAAAGTTCATTTCTGTATTCTCAGTGACCCATCATTTTGATGTTCATAAAACATGTTAGGAGTTTAAGGTTTTAAAGGGGCTTTAGTATTTAAGCACTTTTTAATCCTTAAAGCAATTTATGCATACGTATCTTTAAGGAGATAAAAATGGCTTTGTTTCTTAAATGACACACATTTAAGCTTTCTCACTCTTAAATCTTTTAAAGTGGTTTAAATGTTAAAACCAGTAATAAGTATTGCTAGTGATCAAGTCTTTGGCCTTGGCCATACCACTTTCTCTGCACATCTGTTTCTCTATCTGTGACATGGGAATATCATTGCAACTATTGTTTTGCATAACCAGTTACTGCCTGAACAGTAATTTAAATATGGAAGAAAAAAAAATCATAAAAATACTCAGTGTTTTTTATTAAACAACAGAATATTAGTGGTCCACAATAAATCAGTGCATACAAACAGCAGTAGAAATAATTTTCCAGCAACAGTCAAATAAGTTCAGTAATGTAAAATAAAATATTTCTTACCTTGTACAAAGAAATGCTGATCAGTGGCAATATTATGAAACAAGGTTGCCAAGATAAAATATATACCTACTTTTCGAAAGACATGATCACATTTACATGTGCTCTCGTGAAAGACCTTGTCCAGCTCTAACCCCAGTTTTCATTTGCCGTTTTCCTGGAAGAAACCAACTGATATGTTTTTGGGTAGAGTTGTCTGCCTTTAATGTGAGATAGGATCATGACATGAAAATGTTTCCCTTAACACAAGAATGTCAATGTCATTATTCTGGCAACAGATTAACTTGTATAACATGAGTGTTTTTTCTGGAAAACTTTACTGGAATTTGGGATGTAAAATAAAGGGACAAAGTGCTGATTTTTTAAGGTTATGCATACAGCTGGAGAAAGATTGACACCTCATTCAATAACCTTTTGAGAAAGAGGAGAACTTATAGGCGATGTAATGCTGAGAGACAGATGAAGTAACTTTAGGTAATCAAAGTAAAAATTGCTGCCTGACAGAATCCCAGCAGCAAGGCCCTCGTTTTCTCAGATACCTGATGGGTTTTTACAGTGTTACAGCATTTGAGGTTTATGCTGTATGATATTCACCAAGTGACAGTGTGACCGTCTTCTCCCCTAAGATGTTATTGCTTCTCTGTGGCAAAGTAATTCTGTTGCTGTCTTACTAGAGATGAACTCATGAATCAGTGATGTGGCAGGGGTGGCAGTCCAGATAGCACTCTGTGAAATCTATAAATTCTTTAAAAGAGAGTGTTTTTTTCTGCTGCCAGCAGTTATTGTGTTGCAATCAAGCAGTTTCATTCTGAAACGTTGGGTGGCCTGGATTTGAGTACTAAAAGGAGAAAAGATACTAGGATGTTATGGAATCAGCATATTATATGACCTGAAATCTAGGCAGTGAAGTCCACTTGTTTTTATATGTTGTTTCTAGTTATTAGTGATCACTACTCCAGTGAACACTAGAGTATGTTTTCTTTAGATCATAACCTTTAATAATATCTAGTAGAAGTTACTATAAAGTTCTCAGAACAAAATCTGTATTTTTTTTCCCCATGTCTGGCCTTAACCATGATTCACTTGCAGATTGCTAACTTTCAATAATTAATCTACATCTTATCCATGACAGGTCATTTCAAATGTGTAACTTCCAACTTTTTGCATGCTTAAAACTCAGGTTGGTCAATAAGTCCGCATAGATTCCTTTGTGCAAGAGTGAGCAACTAAAAACATGCAGCGAATTGTCCACTGTCACATGTTCTGAATCAGGGTATACACACGAAATGAATAGGTAAAGATTATGGGGTTTGGACAGATACATTCTAGCATTTGGTACAGCTACTGATGACATACAGATTGGAAAGCTGATGTACAAAGAAATTAAGTACTTTGTTTTACACCAAAGGGCCTCTTTGGATTCACAAATTCAAGTGTCGCCCTGAATGCACAGAAACCTTTCCTCACGCCTAAGCCACTGTCATGCCCAATAGGCTACAGTCCCTTTGACTGGTGTTTCTGTCAATTTGAATCTCTTCTTGACCTGAAACAGCTCATAACTTTCAAGACCATCTCACAGAAAGCTTACTTGAACTTCTGTCAACTGTGGACTGGTTTTTATTAAAATTGAGTACATCATGAAGAAGTGGAAAAAGCCCTGTCAGTTTGTTTTCATGGCAAAATCAAGCACATCTGAAAAACACCTTGAGAATCATAATATAATCTGACTTTTTCTTTAGTGCTTTAATTGGAATGGTTGCCTTGCAAAGTAAAGTAAGACTACTAAAAAAATATTTGCAGACTAATTTTGGTTATTTGTTATTCTCAATTACATACTGAGAGTCACTAGTAGTTTAAAGAAACTGGAAGGAATAATAGTTTATGTGAGGATTCAGGCCAGGTTTTGTATTTACTATTCATGATAAAAAATTAAGTCACCAGAAAACAAAGGACATACCATGGTTTCTTAGGAAAAAAAGACCTAATACATGAACTTTGTTGTGTAGGATTAGCTGATAGGAGCATTTATAAACTACATGGCTGAAAAAAAATTTGTAATGTTTGGTAGATTCAATGAGAAAATAGTATCTTTTTATAAACTGGGATTGGCCAGTGAACTACTCAGTGACTTTAACACACTCTCCGTTTGGCCAGATGTAAAGTTAAAGATTTTGTTGTCAAAAACTTCACAAGAATTTGTACTGTGTATTTGATTCAGAGAGGAATTTAACTGTAAGTTCTATGAATGATTAGTATAGTTATCCATATACTATTTGGCATCAGATACAAAAATCAAAAGAAAGAAAAGATCAGAAGTTGTATCTTGGGAGAGTAAATAGTGAACCAAATAATGTTGTGGTACCCTGCTGATGCATTAACTCAGAGAGAACAGTCCCACGTCCTGACTCTTTTAGCAGTACTCCACGAGATACAACATTCTGGGGTGGATTTTGGGGGGTTTTGAGTTCTTTTTTGTTTGTACCTGTGCAGGTTTTGGCTGGGATAGAGTTAATTTTCTTCACAGTAGCTATTATGGGGCTGTGTTTTGGATTTGTGCTGGAAACTGTTGATAGTTCAGGGATGTTTTTGTTACTGCTGGCAGTGCTGAGCAGTGCTGTGTGAACACAGAGCCAAAGACTTTTCTGCTCCCCACTCCACCGGCGAGCAGGCTGGGGGTGCACAAGGAGCTGGGAAGGGAACACAGCTGGGACAGCTGACCCCAACTGACCAGAGGGATATTCCATACCATATGGTATCATGCTTAGTACATAAAGCTGGGGGAGGAAGCAGGAAAGGGGGATGCTCAGAGTTATGGTATTTGTCTTCCCAGGGAACCGTTAGACGTGATGGAGCTCTGCTTTCCTGGAGATGGCTGAACACCTGCCTGCCATGGGAAGTGGTGAATGAATTCCTTGTTTTGCTTTGCTTGTACTCACAGCGTTTGCTTTGTCTGTTATCTTTATCTCAGCCCATTACTTTTCTCACTTTTACTTTTCTGATTCTCTCCCCCTTCCCACTGCGAGGAGTGAGCAAGTGGCTGTGGGGTGCTTAGCTGCCAGTGTGGATTAAACCACAACAGTACCCTTTGGAAATTTTCATTTTTAAGTACCCAAAATATAAAGCCAGTGAAACCTGGTGGGATCATGGAATTTGTTAGCCAGTTTTAATCATGGTTAACCATTCCTAAATTTTGTTAACCGATTTTATTTTGCTTATAATGTTTTTTAAAAAATAAATTTAATAATAATCTAGTGTGTAATGTCTTTATTGAAATTAGGCTTGAGAAATGGAGAGTGAAAGATGGGATTTTTCCTGCTAAAACAGCTTTGTTTGACAAAATAAATTTGTAGATAAAGTATTACACATCAGGAGCTCCCTTTCAGTTATGTAAATATTTTGAATAATTTACAGAGCCATAGCATATAATTTCCTAGCATTTCACTTAATGTTTACTCATAAATTATTGTAATACATGATTGCATAGTGCAACTTGCTGTAGAAGGAAGAAGGGTGTGATGCATCACTTCTGGTTACTATTGATACATTATTTGGTGTTAGCTTTTGTTCAAAATCGAAACACTGTAGAATAAGGGAGAACAGAAAATGGTATGTGAATGCAGTGGAAGGTTCTGCTCATCTTCTATGGAAACCACCAGTAGGTGTGATGTAGAGTCTGCTGTTCCATGCAGTGAAGCAGGCTCTCAAATTGTCGGTTTTATTCATTCCTGAAAGCATGCCAAAATGTGCAAGAATATTACTAGCACTGATCAAGAAAGAATAAAATACATAGCTTAGCTTTCAGTCTTAAGAGTGATGATGGTAGGGCAGATGCTGCAATCAGATATAGTTCCATTAAAATCAGTTGCAAAATCAGCTTCCTAACTATTAAACATAGGGAAAATTGCTAATATACCACAGATGACTAATGCTTCTTTGGTGCTAGGACTGGAAATTAAAACTTCCTTTGAGTAACAAAAAATCTTAAAAAAAACAGATAAGACTTTGTCTTTATGCACAGAATTTAAAACTGCAATTAAATACCATTATTACCTAAGGGAACAAATATAAAGATTCTTGAATGTGTACAAGTACAGGTGCTTCTGTGCTTACTCAAATGTGCATGCACTCTCTTTCCCACCCTTCAATTGTCTTATGGAGTGATATCTTGGACCTTTGAATCTAATTAAGGGTGATATGGTTGACAAGTAATAAAGCAGTGCTGTGGTGGTTCTGTGTCTGAGTGAGGTGAAAGATTGCATTTTTCTCCCCCTACACACATGAATCATTCCACATTGAGAATTATTCATTGCTGATATAAAATAATAAGTATCAAAAGGCCAGAAAAGATCTCTGGAATTGGCTAGGCATTCCTCTGCAGTGATTACAAACTAGGTTTTTGCCATGTTACAGGAAATGAAAAAGGAAAGAGGGTTCATCGCTTTTCTTGAAGGTTGGGGAAAAAATAGAAAAAACCCTACATCTTGTGCGGTGTAAATTTAAAATATTTTATGAACCACCTAGTAAAAATGGAGAAGAACTTCTCTAGCATAGGGGTTATAAAGAGCATAGCAGCATCTGTCTTAAATGAGTCATTTTTGGGGAAGTCTTTTAGAAAGGGGAACTTCAAAAAACTGGTGCACAGTTCTCTTAATACAAAAGGTTTGTTTAGAAGGATTGACCCTAGAAGGGTTTTGCACTCAGCACCCTTGAGTTTAGTACAGACTATATTCATTCAAGGGTTAGTGTTGCCAATATTTTGTAAATATCATAATTTATGGACCTTGGTTTTTAAAGGTTGTGTCAGGCTGTGGTGTGACAGTAAGGAGACAAAGGGCCCATGCACTGCAATGAGCTCATGAAAGGAGAAATGGTGGACTTTGTCCCCAAAAATGAGTGACATGAGCTGAGGCTGGTTAGCAATCATAGTTTGCAACTACAATTGGAAGCAATCAGAAAATTGAAATTCTACTATTTCCTCTGTCAGCAGTACCCTTCAGAAAGCCAGTCTTATAGCAGCTTTCTCAGTCTGACTTTTTGAAACGAGTGTCTCCCCAGGGTGAACAGCCTTTGCTAATGCAAAGAGATGCCTTTGGGGTTGACTGTGACCCTAAGGCTTTGTTCTGTTTTCATTCTAACACACCATCAAAACCCATGAAATATTTATAAACACAGAAACTTCCAAATGATGTTCTATTTATAACAGTAATAAAATGACATCTCTCTAAGTACATTTCCTCTAAATTTTTAAGTTATGTCATACACTCTGGCTAAAATGATAAATTAAAGAGTACTCCACAACTCATGGGAAACAATGAATAATGTTCAGCTGAGTAACAGTTCTGATTCCTTATCACTTCTTAAAATATTTCTTTTCCCCTTCTGTTATTCTAGTGTACTTCTACGCAAGTGGAATTATATTTGGCTCACATTTTGATTTTTCCTGTTTCTCTGTGTTGATTAAAACCTTCATCTATTCAGCTTATTGTCTTTCTACTTTTATTCTACATACATATAATGACTATAAGCATGATTCAATTATTTCCTGTAAGAGTACAAAGAATGATGCATGATCTTTGGGTTTTGGAACACTTCATAGCTTCCAAAAATCAGATTTGTGAAACGGTGGAAATGGACCAATTTCAGCAGTAGCCATCTAGCAGTGGAAACCAAAACAAACCTCTAGACCAAGTCATCAGCATTTAAACATTGCAATAAGAAAGAGTAGTGACAGCACATTTTATTTGTTGCCTGATTTACACTAGATGTCAAAGTATATAGTTTTCCAGGTCAACTCAAAGCCGGACAAAATCTTGATAAAGGTTATATTGCTATAAATCATCCACACTGAACAGCTTCTGCAGGGCAGGATGCTGGTGACTTCTGCTTTTGAGATCAACTTCTCTCTCACAGACCCTTAGGAGCTTGTGGTAGTGGTGTTTATTGCCCTTTTCTGAGATCCCCTGGAGGCCAGCTTACACTGCTGAAGCAGACATGTGCAATCTATTACTAGTAAATCTCTCCTTCTTCTTGGACTGCCAAAATACATGGTAATTTGGAGTCTGTAATATTGATTTGAATGTGTTGTTTCAACTAGTGAATTGGAAAGCCAAAATTGTTTCCAGTTAAAAATCCCAAAGTTGTCCCAGGTGGGAGCAGTCACAATTTACCAACAAAGATACCAGAGGAAAGAGAGACCATGCACTGCTAAATACAGTGTACTTTTTATTTCACATGAGATGTAATCATAAATCTATTAGCTTTAATCTACTTTTATTATCTGAAAGAACCAGCACAGTGACAAGTTCTCAATGGAGCCTGGATCATTAAACTGTACAATATATTTACGAATACCACTAAAGAGACGATTCTCAAGAACATCAAGACCAAAAATTAATAGACTCTCTGACATACCTGTTATGGTTAACACTTTGCACCACAATGTAGGTAACTGCAGTTTGATTTCTTGTCCCCATTCAAGGGAAGAAGACTCCACTATCGTAGCAGTAACACTTAACATTGACTAATTGTACTTACGAAACTCTACAAGGAATACTATTTAGAAGTGTTAGTGTTCAAGCATCCATATTGCTAAGTGAGTAAAATGAGGAGCAATTGTCATTCTCCATGAAGTTGTATAGAATAAGAAAAAGCTGCAAGATTTTGCCCAGCACCGTGCAACCCTTACTCACAATGCATACATATCACTAGCTTAGAGAAAACTTCAGTGTGGAAAGAGAGATGTGAATTAAATAGAGGATTACTTTTTGTTTTCTGTCAGTACACAGGACATGCTGACAGAAATAATTATCCAGATTCATCAAGACCCAGCAGAAAGCTAGGAAAGCTTTTTAGCCCCCTGCATTTTATAGAGTGGCAATGGGTTTTGTTTGAGAGCGTTTATAGCAAGGCCAGTTTTGTGAAAAGAAGAAAAGTCTGGTGTTCCACACACCTTTATGAACACAGTTGAGTTATTCTTATATTGTCTCAATTTCTTCTCACAAGATACAATAGACTATACTCATTATCACATATCTGTTAGGGGAATTTTATTCACAAGCAGAAGCAAGCAGTAGTCAAACTGCCAAAGTGTTTTTAGTTTGCTTCTGCTCTGCCAGCTTTCCATGCCAGGACAAACCCTTTTGAACTCAACGACAGGAAAGTAAATATATAGAAACTGGTCCCTAACAAAGCCACTGTCATCCCTCCTAACAAGCCATAGACTGCTGTCCAAAGTTGTAAAATAAAGACTTTTCCCTTGGCTTTTAAGGAAAAAAAAAAAAAAAAAAAGATGACTTTACACAAGGTTGCACACAAAACACTGTGGATGTCCACACAAAACACTGTGGATGTCCATGAGTTTCATGCCAGCCTTCATTCTAGTTTATATGGCTTAGTAACCACTGGACTTCACTGTAGTTGTAGTGCACAGTTGGGCATGAGCCCAGACTAAAATACTTTATGTGTTTTTTCATTGTTGCTGGGCTTTTACAATCTGCCTTAAAACCTGAATTTTGCAATTACCTTTTTATTTATTATGACACAGTCTGTGATGAATATAACCCTACTGTTTCAGATATGCAAAATGCAGAGGTGGTATTTGCTGGGATCACTAAATGGCTGAAATCTGCTAACCATGCTCTTTGTGGTCTGGGAGTTCAATAATGAAACAACCAAAATTACCATTCAAAGCTGGGCATTCTTTCCACTGCATAAGGATATTTGAACACACGTCCTACATATGAAGCTCATTAGTGATAATTCTTTGAAGATGGTTTTGGAGGAAGTGTACTATTTTGTAGTCATTACTCAAAAGGTCATTGAGATTGTTTCTTTGACCTGGTAGGACATACTGACCTAGTGGTACTGCATGTTTCTAGCATCAGTGAAGATTTCATTCATATATGACTTCCTCTGTGAGAGTAAGAGATACCAAAAACCTTTTGTAATCTCATGGTGAAGGCATTTCTTTTTCAAAATGTTGTTCAAACTTGAAGTAGATGAAGGAATTCTTTAAAATAAATAAATCCAAGGTGTTCTAACAAAGCACCTTTTCTAAGCTTCGAGTCATCTATTGTGAGTCTTCCTATTTCGAGAGGTTTCTTTCAGCCAGAACTAAATTCAGCTCAATTCCAAGAATAATTGCAGGACTCAAAAAAACACTTCCAGGGAATTTACTATCCACTGGTATCTGTTCAGTGCTGCTTGCAAAAGCCGATTCACAGGTTGGTCTTAGCGCTAAAAGCGTACCAGATCTGGCTTAATTTTTTTCACGCCTGCTATTGACAACTCCCATTGGAATCCAACGGCAACTGTACACATTTGGCACTTCAGAAATCAGTGCTTCACTCAGAAAAAGCAAAGTACTACACCTACACACTTCCTTTACCTAGTGATTGTTGCCTATGCAACGTACACAGAATGGGCTTTCAGCAGCAGCTTTTCCCACTGAATTATCATATTCATTTTATTAATGGAACATTCTGCTAAAGAAACTTACCCTCTCTGACCTCCTACAGAGTGTAATGTGCTAGTCCTACTTGGGGTAACGGAAACTCTTAAGCTTTGTCCTGTATGTATTAATGCTAATGAAATTCAACAAATGACTGGTTTCAGGGAAAGCAGTGAAAGCAGAGGAGAGGGCAACCACAGTAATGAGCCTGTAATTATTTGCAGAAATAAAAGAGAGAGAGAGTTCTTACACTAGAAAGAAATCTCATGTAAAGACAGTACTAATACAAGTGGTAAGACTACATGTAAAGACAGTTGTGTAAGGAGGAAAGGGGATTAAAAGAGGAATTAGCAAGAGCTGAAACAGCTGCTATTCATGAGTTAAGAGCATTAACAGAGTCAGTACATTATCTGTGCTACCACCAATCTTTAATGTAATGAAACAGAAACTTTATCTCCTTAAGTATCAAGCAAGAGTCTCTCTGTCTCTAGTGTACTCTCTGTACTGTAGTAATCCAGCTATTTTAACATGATGCATTAAAGAAGGAATTCAATAAAAAGAAAAATTTTAAATGCAAATTTAAATAGTGGCTGTGTTAAAATGTAAAATGAAATGGACAGATAAAGAGTATAAACCAGCTAAAATACAAATGCATGCCCATATTTTTCTTAAGAGAAATGAAAGGGTCTGTGTAATAAGTTGCAAGACCTTGTGGAATCAAATATTCAGTGAGGACCTGAATCATTTTTCATCGCTTCACCATGCAACTGCCCAGCTTTCTCCTCAGAAAATCTCTCAGCACATCTCTTGCTTTGTCGATTCTGTGGTCCTTGATATCTGCAGAGTTGGACTAACAATCTGAATAGGTAGAATAGTGCTATACCTCCACCTAATGTCTGGTATACCAGTGTAATAATTTCAGTGACACTCACAAACATGTCATTATGCATATAATATACATATTTGCAGTAATAGTGCATGTCTATGCATGGATAGAATTTCACCACTGATGTTCATACAGGACAGACCTGTTTGTTCACTGCTTTGTGTTGTTTGTAGTGATATTGCTTGTTGTATCACTGTTCATCAAAGGGAGTCCAATTCAGAATGGAGAGTGGTAGTTGTATATTTTTTCCCCTTGTCATACACTTTCGAAAAAAAAAATCAGCCATGATGTTTTATTCTAATATTTCTTTTAAATTTCACATTCAAATATGTATTTGAATATGAATTAAGTATACATTTCAATTCAGTATTTTAAATTGTCTCGAGTACTTTTTTATAACATTAGTAAGTAATAATGTAGTAACTATATAAATAAATGTTGGAGAATTTGTTCAGGAAATTTAATTACACATACAACTATAGAACTCAAAAAGATCAGAAAGAATGTAAAATTGAATTGCTTGAGAAAAAACATAAAATCAAAGTACTTTTCAACAATACACCATTCATGAAGAGAAAACATTACTTCACATTTTACAAAAACAACTACTGCCACATCAAAGTACCTCCTTTTTCTTTTGCCTGGACAGAAAAACTTGAAATGTTTTGTTAAAACAATTCCTACCCAAGCTATGATATTGCCTATTATTGTATTGTGTTGAAGTAAGCTATGAATTTTAATTGTGGATCTATGATGCTGTCTCTATACTACAATGTTAAGGTCTCAAGCTGCAACAGTTTCAGTAAGAACTTAAGCTGGCAAACAGTTTCCAGTGCTGCAGTTAATATTCCATCTATATATATTCTGACCTGAGCCCTCATGAAGGTCTAGCATTTTTCTTTTCTTTTTTTTTTTTTCTTTAATATAATCTCTCCATTGTTGTACCATTCATATGTGTCATGTCACTTTGACTCTTTTCTAGCTGAGAGAGCTAAAATGAGATTCTACTGAAGTTAGGTTAATGCCACTCCTGATCAGTCAGTGCTGTGAAATGATGCAAGGCTAACACCTCCTCTTGGAAGCTGAGGTCACTGCCAAGAGCTATGAGATTTTTTTGTACCAAAAGCAAAGCTGACACTTTTTTTCTCACTTTTCAGCATTTCCAGCTGGGAGTGAGAAGGGGTTTTCACAAATGAAATAAACCACCTGCTTTCTCTACTCACACACAAATAACCCTTTTGCTCAACAGGGACACCAGATATATTCTGCATGCTTTGAAGTAATGTGTACAGGAGAGCAAATGGGGAAAGCAGGTGAGTGTGGCTGGTAACCACATCCCTTAGCTTTCTTTTCCCATACGATCCTGTATTTAGAATTAATGGGTATTGTTAATTTAATTCCATCTATCTCTGTAAGAATGTCAAGAAGAAAGCATAATTTAAAGTAGGGAATTAATTTTCTAGGTTTTTTTTAGTATTGTCATACCTAGTAATACCTTCCGTATCACCCTCTACCCAAGGATCTCAGAGCCCTTTTTAAAACTAGGCATCCCTACCTAACAGACGGCTGATTAGCCCAGCTTTGCATATAAGTCAACAGAAGCAAAAAAGAGACTATGCAGTCAAAAAAGACCTACTGCGAAGGTGTCTGTGGGTTGACAAACAACATATTTTCATACTGACAATCATGCATTTTCTTTGATCTGTCTTTGAACAGACTGTTTCCTCCATGATTACTGCACTATCACTCAGTATCCTCTTCAAACTTTTGTCCAGAGCTTGGAAACAACCAGTTTATCCAATGAATCTCTGGCAGGATTTATACTACCTCACACATGAGATGATTTTGAAAGTTCTGATGTAATACATCTCTTGCTCACAACTAGAAAATCAGTTATTTGATTTTGACTTTTTTTAATCTCCTGGACAAAAAAAACATAAAATAAAATATCTGTCTCTTCCAGAAGGCAGTTTGATATCCAAACAGCTTTCAGGTCAGTGTTTGATGTAGCAGTAAAGGAAACCATCGACCAGTATTTCCTCAGGAGGAAGACTGAGTAACAAATATATTCCTCAGGCTTGGTTCTCTGTAATAGTCTTTGAACTTGTAGTCTTAAACCCTGGTGTTCACAAGAGATAACTAAGGTGATGTCTGCTTTAGCAAGTACTCTGGCACAACAGGAAAGATCTGCAGAGTGAAAGGCTTGGAGCTGAGGACCCAGTACGTGCACTCAGAATGAGGGCAGGAGGCTGGGAACTGACTTTGGACCACCATTACACTTGTCCCTCAGACAAAAAGCCCACTAGCAGCTGGTCCATATCATTCTGTTTGGTTTCATCAAAAGTACACCAGCTCAGACTACTCTGCAATGCAAATCAAAGCCTGGGATATGGTAAAAACTGAAATTTACTTTAGAAGTCTTTTTTTTTTACCCTAAAACAGTAAGGTAGACACAACATAGGGAAAAAAACAAGATGTTAAAATTCCCTAAGTAGGATTGAAACAAGGGATTGCAAAAAAAGTTGTAGGGTTGCAAACAATGCTTAAAAATACTGCACTAATAATATTATTGATAGGTTTTCCTAAAAGGCTACTATGGAGAACAGTATTTGTGAGCAAAGTTTGTTTACACAAATATTATGAAGTAAGAATATCACACTTCCAAAGGTTTCTCTTCAGTGTGACTCCATTTCCAGTGTCTTTCAAGCCTGAAGGGAGATCTTAAAGGCAAATTTCAAACTTTTGACTTTTTAATATGATATTCTTTAGTCCTGCTGACACTTTTTTCCCTATTTCTATGTGGTTTCCTGTTCTGACACATCTTAACCAGCAAACGGTAAGAGAAAATACTTGTTCCTAAGCCAAAGGGTAATGGTTAATGATTGCCTTCACTTTGAGCCTTCTCCTTAAATTTCCATTTGGTGCAACATACTTTTAAGTGGAATCACATTAGTAAGGTGAATAACCTTGGGCAGCTAGCCAAAGGGAAGAAAGAGGGAGCAGATACGGGAACATGGCTGTTCATTCACCCTTGTTAATATGCCACGAACTCAACCCACTTCCTAGAAGGCTTTTCAGGGCACACATAGGGCATTTCTAATTTTCACACATTCACACTAAAAATGGGAATTTTTTTGAAGGCTGAGAATCTCATTAAGGCCACATGTACTTCACCTTGTTCTGGAAATATAAAGGCAATGTGGATTTCATCTACCTCCTCTTCAATGTCTTTTTATTCTGCTAGGATAGTGTAAAATAGGTTTAAATTCAGAAGGACTTGACCTAAAGTCTTTATTCCTAAAGGATATGTAAAGATTAAAAGAAAATAAGAATATATGAAGTGTTTAGAATAATAATAATAATAAAAAAAAATCAACTGGCATTGTATTATTCTGTGATGCATAGAGATCTATCAGTGGGGATAATTCCAAAGACTTGTACTTCACGAGCTGAGCTGTGTTATCCAAGCCCAGAACCCGACTGTGAGGGGTACTCCATGCAGCAGTATCCCCTTAAATCAGTGCATTAGTGGGCAAGTGCAAGGTTCCAATACATGACAGCTTGTGGTATTTGTGCCACCTGTAGCAACTTACCTAGAAATACATACATACATATATATACACAGACACACATATATGTGTGCGTTTATGAGTACAAAAAATTTGTGTAAAATATAGCCTATTTTTGCATCAGAGTTCCGCTGACAACACATTCAAAGAAATGTATCAAGTCCCTATCTCCTTATGATTATTATAGCTAATCAATCAGGAAATAGAGACATAGATTGCATTTGGACCGTAAATGGGGCAAGGGGTGCTACAACCCTCCAACTAACAATCTCATCCCAAGAAACCATTTTTTCTTGTTTCTCAGCACTGGGCATTCATGTTTTCAAGATAGATTGTCAGATTCAGATTCTTTACTCACTGAAGATCTGTGGATTTCCTCAGTTAAAGAAAATTCTTTACTTTCATTCCCCCTGCCCCCCACCCATACTCAGGTCTGTAAGGCTCCTCTTAAGTGTTGTTCATTATCTTGGTTCCCTAGTAGAATTAGAATATATAGGTGTACAAGAAATGTAATTTGGATGCTGGTACAAAACATTAGAGAATTACCTATCACAATTGAAAATATAATATCCCTTGAAGCAAAAGAGCTCACTTTTCCTTCCCCTTGATATTTCATTTTTTCATTTCATTTATTTATTGAAGTGTTGAATTCCTATTAGGGTTTTAAAGATTTTGCAGCCAGCTGTAGGAAAACATGTGAAGTAAGCTGACGTGGTTGAGACTGGCTTTTTATCCTCCATAATTATCCATTGACCTGATTTCTAAAAATAATACCACTTCACCTTAGAACATTTGTCATACAAATTGGTTTGTGCTAGTGCTAGAAACTTCAGTTCTAGCCTATGCAGGCTAGAAGATATATTTTAACATTTAAATCTTATAACAATGATCTAGAGTTATATAGGCTCATAAAAAAATTAAAGATCACCATTTTTACAATTATATGAGAAACTAGAAAGGAAGGTACTGTGATTGCAGTAGGCTCTACTTCCTTAAGATGGAAGATGTTACTCCTCTTGCTGCTGTGCAGATGGGAATGGGAGCAGGTAGCTCTATGAAGTCAGTCTAAAAAGAGTGGGCAGGCTGAGCCTGTGCCATCCTTGTATCCAGTCTGGAGACTTATTTCAACAGACTTCAGAGGCAAAGGCCCCTGTGTACATGCTTAATTCATATACTTGTGAGTGATCCCCCTTTATTCTATGTATGTCTAAATTATACGTGAGCTGTCGTAGACTGTAAATTGTATACAAGACATTCAATGCATGGAAAAGTCGAATCAACTATATATTACATCTGTTGGGGAAAGAGAGGATGTCACTGAAAGAATTTTCCTGATTTGTCACCAAGTCATTGACAATTCCTCAGAAGTGGTTGGGTGGCATATATGGAGTGAAAAGAAAATAACAAAGAGAAATGCAAAGAAGTTCTAATTAATGTGATTCTCAACTGCACTGGTACATGGCAATTTTCATATAAGAGAAAGAGATTGCTAAAATGGGTCAGAGTGATTACAGGAATGTAAAATTCTTAGTGGCCTCTCTATGTTCTTTTAGAGAGGAATTTAGAAGAAAGTTTTCATTTATTTACTTTTGTTTCATTTAAGAAGCTACTGGATGGTACAAGGGCATCTGGGTGTAGCAGCTTTAAAACATTTCAGTTTTGCCAGAGAAGTATGCCAGTTTTTCTGTCGACTTTATGGTTGTTTTTCAGTAACTAGCTTCTGAAGAATTCCAGAAATTTTCTTTGACAGGATCCTAACTTAAGAGCACTGCTATTGAAATCTCATACTACAGCAATACTCTGGGTGAAAGCTTCTAGTGGTGGCCCTGAATAAAACACGGAAGTGATAATGGCATTTCTGTATTTCCAGCACAGAAACTGCAGTTCTGCAGTAACCAGAGACTGCTGGTAGTGACCAGAAACAGCTGTCATCTCACAGCCATGCCTGTTAATAACTGCCAGAAGTCATTTAAAATTCAGACAGAGGAAAGGTTCAGTCACTAGTCCTGAAATCAACATTATCCTTAGAGTTTTGTTTCTAATCTGGAGCTAGAAGAACCCTACACATCCGTTTCGTTTATCTCAGACTAACACTTTTGCACTTAACTTGTCAGTACAAAGGTGCCTGCATGACAGTCTTCTCTTTGTGATAATTCTGCTGGTAACTCCCAAAGCATGGGAAGGTGATGTACATCTGACAATGTACAGAGCCCAAGTTAGTCTCTTCTGCTGAAGGAAATTCTGCCACACCACCATGATGCAACTTCCACCATGGGTACTGAAGGACCTGTGAATTACCGTCAACTGTGTTGTACCCCAACCTGCATATACAAAATGGCTTCTGTTGTACTGGATCACTGTTTTCTCAGTTACTTTTTACAACAAAATGCCTTTAACTTTACAAAGGAATTCATACATCAAGTGAAAGATGTAATGTTACAGTTATAAAAATGTATAAACAGCCCTCAATATGTATACAGTACGAATTGCAATATTTCATCTTTTAAAAAACCTAATTTTTCATTGTTCCAAAGTCAAATGTAACTGAAAGCTGACTTGCAGAGAAAAAAACCTACATCTAAAAAAAACACCTCCTGCTTCCCAACTGCATATCTATTCCATAATATCCTTGGCAACTGCCTCTTAAAAGAACAAGCTCATTGAAGGAAAATATGATATCCATGTAGCAAGGCTGGATGTTAAACAGTTTATTATTTTATATTAGATTGTTTTATTTTGAGAGGCTGCAGAAAGTGTCAGGCAAAGACAACTTTTCTAAATAGGTTAAAATGAGACCTAACTGAAGAATGGGGGGGAGGATCCAGAGTGGTCCTTCCAGCTCTAAATTTGTAATTTCAGTAGTGAATGTTTACACAGCACTTTGAACATGTAAAGTGCTTTTCATGGAGCATTGTTGTTTACTTATCATATACATGCAGTATAACAGAGTTTTCAAAGACTGAATAAGTTAAAATGTTTAAAAGAACAAGAGCAGAAGACAGTAAGTTTTTCAAATGAAAAATTGGTAATAATAATTTTCATAAACAAAAGAACAACTAGATCTACAGGAACTCTAAAGAAGCATTTCAATTTTTTAAAGAAATAAGCAATGCAAGTTTGAAAAGAGAATGTGTGGGCCTCTTTCTTCTGCATAAAAACTTTGTAAATACTATATTCTTTCTATCTTTCTTTTTGTCTGCCTTTCTGCTTTTATTTGCTATGGTGCTGAAATAAACTCAATAAAGTTATGTATGTCAGATTTTTCTGTCTCAGCTAGACCTTAAATGTGCTGTAGCCCATAACAAACAGAACTCACCACGTGATGCAAGGGAATTTCAATAGCTAGAATGTTACTGTCTGAGTGATGGTTATGGGTACATAGTTACATTTCATTAACCACAATGGAGTTTTATCATGACCTGGGATACGTTTCTAATAAGTAGCCTAGCCAAAAATTGAAGCTACTTTTCTTTTGAGCAGTTCAATGCAGCATAGATGGAAATGTCAAATTAAGCGTTGTTTCAAACTCCTGTTTTTCTCAATAAAACCCGAAACCAAAACCAAGAAATGGGGGGGTGGGGGGGTGGGGGTGGCAGTGTTGCGGGGTGTTGCTGGAATGTCAGTCTTTTTGCATGTGGTCTTTTAGGGTTTTTTTATTATTATTTCTTTTGTGGTGCTAAGAAACTGAGATGGTGATAACAGATAAGGCATTTTTTGCTGAACCAATGTGATTGCATTATTCTTTGTGTCAGTACTTCTTAGCATCTAATAATCTTCTATCTCAAAACAGAAACTCTCTTATGTAAAGTAATGAAAATAAACAGGAAAAAATGGCACTTTTCAAAAGAATGGAAGTATTATTAACTAATGTATCCTCTTGAGCAAGTTCTGATGAGGACAGTAATACTAAGTTCTCCTTGAAGCTCCAACTGGGTGCAATAATCTTCACTTCTCTCCAAATGTGCTCACTGGTGCAAATCATAGGAGGTATTAAACTTCTGCCATCTTCAAGCCAGTTCAAATATACTTTAGCATTTCAGGAGTACAGACACAGCTGAACTACGGCTGTCTTTTTTTCAGAAGTGCAACAGAAGTGACAGGTCACAAGGAAGCTTTCCAGCTTTTCTCTTCTCGATAAGTTTGTTCAGGCTTCTTTAGCTGGGTGCAAAGAGATTCTGAAAGTAGAATGTACAGAACTTAAAGTACCAAACAACTATTTACTGGCTAACATACAAAAGATGGCTAGGATTTAGCAATCTGTTAGCCTAAACCTTAGTGTACTCACCTCCTCTGACATACCACCTGAAAAGTGTTTGCTGGCCAGGGAACCCCAGCCAAGTGGGAAAGGGCTGGCCTCTGCAGCTCCTGTGAATTAGCCCCTCTGTGTTGATGAGATGTAATTTTCCACCAGCTCATCAGCACAGGTAATGTTGGTAACTTGGTCTAATGACCCAATATCCCAACCCCAGCCAGGCTCCCATTTTTTTTTCCATAGATATTTATACCTTCCCATGAGGGAATCTTTCCTTTAACTCCCTGATCTGCTAACAATTTCATCTCAGTAGTCTCATTTCTGTGATTTCTTATCCCTCTGTGAACTTCCTCATAGATCTTCCTCAGCAGTTTGAGTTAAGGCTATGGATCTGTGCAGTGCCAGAGCAGACAGAGCCTTTGGTCCTTGGTTCAGAGGCAGCAGAAAGGGGGCAGTGCATGTGTTACAGAGAGATGGGGTTATACCAAGGATAATGTGTCTTTTTCTACCTCCCTGTACATGAAAGCTAAGCGGAGTTCTTAGTCTCCTAGTGGTCATGTAAGTGAATAGAGGAAAAAATGTAGGTCTTACTAAATGCTCCTAGGTAGGAGACTATGGTTGAAGATCTTTAGGGAAGAGTATATTATGCGTGGTATAAGAGAAAGGATGTTACCTGTTGTTCAACCCTAGGAGATATACATCCTCAGATCTCTTCATTCTCCAGAGGCTCTTTGGTGAGCCTTTCCTCAGCGTATTTTTCTGGTCATGTCTCAGCAAAATGCCATGGAGTCATTAATACCTCTCACAAGCCCACAGCTGAGAGAAGGGTTTTGGACACAAGTAGTATGAAGATATTCTAAATTTCGTCTGGCTAAACTCTCACTTGTAGGTTACTGCAAGGAAGTTCTGCATTCATAACTTCTAATATATGATATCTGGAGGTATAGCTAATGTGAGTGATGGCAAAAATTCCCATGCTGTTTAATACCTAAGCTAACACTTGATTTAAAACAGTACAGCAGAGTAATAATTGCTCTCTCTGAAGCCTGCAGTTTCTTCTACCATCTCTACTACTCTCTTCCCCTGCTCCCAGGGTACCAGTTTACTGTATTAATGAAGCAGAACTATGAATTGTTTATCACATAATTTGCAGAGACTTGAACAAAGTTCTTGTAAGAAGCATAAAGCCATATGAAGTTTAGCAAGTATTTAAGCCTTCAGTTTAAGATCTATGTTTTTTCAGGCTTATCATCATGAGCAAATTGAGATCTTTTCAGGTGAATTTATGACTTTGCTAGAAGCAACAGGGGCTCAGAGTGCGTAAACTTAGTAAGTATCTGGTGACAGACTACATGTATAGAAAAATCTTCAGTCCATTCTGTTTTCCTTTTCCTGCTATATTTCTTTTCTAACTTTTTCTCTGTCTGCCTTTCTTGCATAACATACATGTTGCAGTAGTCAGAAAACACTGCAGGACTAGTTGTGTGTTTTGCTTCAAGTCCCCTTTACAACATTCTCGCTGTAGAAATGAATCCTGAATTGAACATAAATATTATTGGCCTGAAAATAACTTAGTTAATAGGGTCCTTTTTCAGTTCCTAACCAGATCACATATTAAGTATAGTTAATCTTCAGGGAACTTTTTAAAACAGCAAAGCAGTTATTATTGTTTGTCCAATTTCCAGTCATATTGGCTTATTTTACTTTTGACTTTCGGCTGTCTGATTTCTGTATGTTTTCTTTTTTTCAGACTTCTCTAGTCTTCCAGACATCTCTACTATAAAAAGCATTTAATTTAATTTCTCTCAAGGATTTAATTTCTGTATGAACCTTTTAACTTTGTTCTATAATACTGGATATAGGATCATTCATTGCAAATTTTCATTCTAACTTTCTATCCTTTCTTAGATACAAACATAGCAGTTAAACAATTGTCTCAATATTCAGAGCTTTATTAACACTATGCATTTTGACTTTTTCTTATTAAATATTTTAAAAATGAAGATGAAAACAAATCATCAAAAAATAAGTTGTTTTGAAAAGCAGTACTGAGCAATTGAAGGAACTAACTCATCACATCAGCCCCAGTGAAGTGACCCTTCCCCTTGCCCAGGCAAGGGGAATTTAAGGACCAATCTAGATCTTAATCATACACATATCCCAGAAGTTTACTTGAAGAATTCAGAAAAGTGTAGAGAAATAGCCAAAGGATATTACAGATAGATGCAAACACTGAACATCAATTCAGACAGTTTTATTGCAGATCTAGGGGCAAATGTAGGTGTACATTTTTTGCATTGGTCGATGCCTTTCCCACTTGAGTTTGAAGAAGTCCTGACAGTGGTCCCAAGTTAATTATTGCATTGTTCATTTGGAAAATATAAATGCACAATTCTAGTTAAAGCATCATGTGATCCCTGACAAGTTCTGTGCTTGTTTTCTCACTGGTTTCATTATATGACACAGGTACTGCTGTTCACTAGCAGCAGCTTCACTTGCAGCCTACTTCCACAGGCAGCACGTTATGCTTCAAATCACATTTAAAAGTGTAACAAACTCCGAAGCAGTGTTCACCTGAGAGCAAAGGGCTCAGTCTCCTGGTAAGCTGAAAGGGAAGTTCAGTGTTGTTATGAGTAGGAAGCAACAACAAGGCACGCAGCAAGACTCATATTGCATGATGCTTCTGTGCGCTGAGATCTCCATTGGAGAGCAAGTCCTGCATATGCTATATGGAGGCTTAACTGTCTCTATGTTGTGTTGCACTAGCATTGCATACGCTTAGGTTTACCTGAGTCTCTGAAAGTAATTGAATTGCTCGTGCTGTGCTCTGTTGAAGAGGGTCACACAAAGAGATTACAAGCATGGAGGGAATATCTATGTCAAACGACCCAAAGTGCATGACTGGCACTGGGCATAATAAGTTATTTCTCAAGAGTTACTGGGGTAGTCACAGCTCTTTATCTGCCAGCTTCTGCCTAACACTTTTACATGGGCTTGTAGTGGGCTACTGGCAAAGAAACCTACGTGCAGAATGCCTTGACACAGGAAAGTGATCCTTCTCCAGAGTTGGTTGAAGAACTTAAACCTAAATAAGGAGAAAGAAGAACAGACTTCTAAAACTTCGTATTTTAAATGCATTGTTACGAAGGATTTGACATCCCTTATAATTTTCCTTAATTCATGTACTGTTCTGTTTTGTCCATTTATTTGATTATGCTTGGTTTCTAATCTTAAGTGTTATTTTAAGAAAAAAGCCATTTGTCACTTTTCTAAGTGTCGTTCCAACTCTTACAACTGTGTTCCTTGATTTTCTGGCATAGGACATCCAACCCCCCATATTCTGGCTTATTCGTATCACTTTTTGTTAAAGTTTTACTGCTACAGAGTTTTAGTTTTCCATCACCTCTTTACCCTTTTGGTTTCCAGTTTAACATTGCTTTACCTCTCTCACTGAATCAAAACATCCTGGTTTTTTCTTTGGTTCATTCCTACCCAGAGGTCACTGGTTTCATGAGGTTTAATTAATAAATCACTCTCTGTTGTGGTATGCATTACCTTTCTTGTGCTGTTAATATGAAAGATCACGATAGATGTTATAAGGTCAGTAAAGTTAATATTGGTTAGTATTTGTTAAATTATTCGTGGCAGACATATTTGTTCCGTATGCAATCTACCAGGCTTTGAAATCTGTGGGGTTTTCTCTTTGATGCTTGTTTGTCTGTAGTGTCATATGCTCTAATATTGTCCTGTTTATAAACTTTTTTTCTAGCACTGACAGAAATATTTTGTCTTGTCATTTCTTACATTCAGCTGTACCTCCTTTCTTCAGTGTTCAGTTCTGGGAGAGCTGTATTTAGTCATTCAGTACTTTTTGGTAATTCCATTTTCATTAATATGAAATATCCACTCAGACATTAGTTTCAGTGTTACCTTTAATGCCTTTTATATAAGACATTTCAGTGTGTAACTACTGCTATATTTGAGCTATAAGGTATTTCTGAGGGAGAGGAAAGTGTTAAGCTGCAAGAGCCCTTGGCTATGGCTGTGCAGTTTTCTCTGCAAACCTGAATTCACACATTGCTTAGTTCTTTCTCTGCAGCAGTGTATCTGTGAAGCTTCCCTATGGGAAGGATGTTATGTGTAATTTCCACCTCTTTCTTTGCAAAGCTGGAAGCTTTTAGGTGACTGACTGGTTTGCCTTATATATTTCTATATGAGAAAGAGGGACTTGCTACAGATATCCTCAGGTTTTTGATGGCAAGGTTAACACTAATGTATAGGCTAAACTGTATGTTATACCCAGCAGAACAAGAATCAAGAATTTTTCAAAGTATTTTCCCTTTGTAAGATGAAAAGCATGAACCTTGAAAGTGTTTGTGGTGTGAATATACTAGTTTATTGGCTATAGAATTGATGGGTAAGATATAGGTGTGTGTTACTGTAAAAGTATATGTATTTCTGTACAAAGACTGAGAAACAGTGAGTTTCGCTACATAAAAATGCACTATATCCTCCAGTTTCCCTGCATCTACAAATCTTTCCTAATGGTTTAATTGAAGGTCTGAGACCTCCATGTGACTTGGGCTCACAGTATATATGAACTGCACATTTTCTGTATCACACCAAGAAGGTGGTGGGTTCAGAGCTAAGTAAGAAATTCTGAGTCATCATTACAGTTCTTGGAAACCGCAGGCAGCAGTGGAACTGCTGATTACAAATAGCAGTAGTTCATTCTTACAGCTAATTACATTTTTCCACAGTTATTCTTGTTCAAAAGCTTTTTTCAGAACATCAGTTCCTTAATGCTTAGAAACCTTCCCCTAATACCTACCCTAAATTTATTCATTTTCTATTTATAATCATTCATTCTTTTGCCAAAGTCATCCTTAAGCTTTAATAGCCCTTTGTTTTCCATGGTGTTTATTCACTTGATGAACTGATAGAGAACAATAAACACCCCTCCCCTCTTTCCAGATTAAACAGGCCAAACATTTTTAGTATCGTAAGTCAGACTTACCTGTTTTTCAGGTGTCCTTTTCCAAATTGATCTTTCTAGAATGGCATATGAAGTTGAATAACAACAAACAGGAATCCCAGAGACTTCCACTTGTAGCACACAGGGATATTTGTTTAAATTAAGGGATGAAAGCTGCCATCTTCAGTGGTGATGTTGCAGAATTAAAATAAATCAATCCTCAAATGCTTTCAGACATGGGGATCAGAGTCTTAAAAGGTAGGAGAGAAGTTAGAAGATGTTTCCTGCTCATTCTCTTAGACATGAATCGTATGTGTTTATGAACATTTGGCAAAGCTTTTGAGGCATAATTGAGTCTTTTGCTTACATGTCTTTTCATTACAATCATGCAGATATTTTCTACATTTAATTTTCTAACTCCATGTTTGTTAAAAAAGCAAGCTCCTAAAAAGCATATATTACATTCCATCCTTTTAAAAATACAATTTTAAAACAACCAACCTATCTTTTGTAACTAGAAAATAGACACTCCAAAAATTATTATACAGGAAGAAAATAAAGACTTTAACAGCTGTTATACAGGCCTTGCTGAGTCTCCCCTGCCTTTTGATGCTGAAGGCACTTCAGTGTTCAAAAAACCCTGATTACAATATTCGTCCACTATTTTTTTAGTTCAGGTTTTCTATAAATGTGGGTATCTCCTTTCAGGACAGTGCTATATCGGTAGCGGGGATCAACATACAAAAATTTTATACACTATATTGGTGTGAAATCAGACAGATGAGTATCACATTCAGGAATAAGACAGAGAATTCCAAGTCTCCACAGCCTTGTTTTTGACACGGCTGCACAGTTATAGTTAGTGTCTGAGTTTTGACAATTTGTGCACGTTTATATGTAACACAGTGGAGAATCCACCTTGCAAAGACAAAAAAATGCTCCAGTGGAGCAGCAGAAGGAACAATTTGACAATTTCACAACATACAGAAAGATTTAAAGCTCTTAAGCAGGTTTTCACATAAACGTTTTCTTACTATGTGAACAATAACATTATGGTATGAACTTATCTTTCTACTTGTAGACATAGAAGTTATTTGGTTTGTAAAAATAAAAACCTACCAAAAAAAAAAAAAAATTCTGAGCACAAGAAATGCCAAAGCTTTTCTTTTCCAGAGCTTGAAACACAGACACACAAAAGAGCACATAACTGACAAATCTGAAGGACACCATGTAAATGGAAAAAAAGGCTTTTTATATTTTTTTCTTTTGAGTTTTCATTTTTTTCTATTATTCTATTATCAAGTAATGAATGTGCATTGCAGAAATAGAATCTATTTTTCAGAAATGCATTTATATAGTTACATCATTGACACTTCCTATTCAGCTTTGAAAGTGGAGGTTATCTGAAGACATTTCTCTCTAATAGAAGATTTTCTAGTTTGGTGGGGTGGGAAATCAAGTTGTTTCATCTTTTTCAGAGAAAAAAAAATCAGTCAATGCAAAATTTTTAATCAGAAACAGACAACTTTCACAATGTATTCCACCCTTCTCAGTGGCAACATCAGTTTTTATCTATTTCTCTCTCTAAAAAAAAGACACACATTCATGTTGAAACTCTTGTTACAAGTTTTATTCCTAACCCTGTTTGGCTGTTACCAAAATTTGAACATATGGGCTGTCATATCAATAGATTCTATCCTCCAGAAATAAATATGTACAGCTTTACACTTACTAACTTTGCCTTTCTCTTTTTAAGAAGCAGGAACCAGATGAATTGCGAAGGTTCTGGGGAGCTTCTCTTAGAACTAAAGACAGGGGTATGCCCTTAAAGCACTTAGAAGAAGTATTAAATACTGTATGGCTTTTTAGAAGATGTGTGTCAAATAAACCCACCAGAGATCTCACAATGACAAAATCAATACAGTTCATGCAAAGTCTCCTTTTATTTTCATATATGTGTGGAATGACTAAGACCCTCAGGCAGATAAATACTAAAACTACTCAGTTCATTTGCCATAACTGAAACTGTTGACCCTTAAAAGATGAAGGAAAAACAAGGAATTTTCAAAGTCATGCTGCGACTTATGAAAGCTGTGAAACCAAGAGAAAACATGGTGAATTGTGATGAACTCTCTCTTCAGTACGGACATTCTTAAATTGTAGATAGTGTATATTCTTTATGAGGCACATATATGTATACATGTGTGTAATTAGTATTTTCAGAAAGTTACATCAAGAAGAAAAATCAGTAACAACAATTCAAATGAAGTTTAAACATAAAGATCAACCTAGAGGAAAAAAGAAGTATGTGGAAGATCCCTATTGGTAATACCATCAGGAAAAAAAATACATCCCATTAGCATGAGCAATGAATACTGTTAAAATAACAAAGAAATTCAGCATATTGAGACAGACCGAAGAAGAAGTTTAAACTACTTGGAAGAAAAAATTACTTAAATGAAATAATATTCAAAAATCTAAGCTGAGCTACCCCATACTGAGTGGTGAAGGACTGGCCCAAATCCAACTTCAGTTTCTACCTTTCCAAGAAAGACAAGCTAAGAAAGTCTTATCAGACAGAGGAGATCTTTGAAGCCTTCACTTAATGCTGCTTCCTCTTTTCTTCTGCTCCCTGGAGGAAGCAATAGCAGCCAGGTGAGCTGCTTGGGTACCACTTGTTGCTCTCACATCAATTCCTCATCTCTTCCTGGGAAAGGATGGCCAAGCTAGATGGAGTGTTACAGAGGGTTGAATCTCATTTATGCACTGCCACTGGGCCCACACTGCACTGTATGCAGAGATTAAATGAAGGAATACCTACAAGAAATGCCGTGTTATGTCAGGCAGCACAAAAATTCCATGGAAGGAAAATGAAAACTTGCATAGCTAGAAGCAGCAAAAATACATTTATTTAGAAAGTTTGAGGACCAGCTTGTTACAAGAACAGTTCTGACATTTTGTGGTACTGGTAAATGTAATTTTTTGTTTGAATTTAAATCAAATTATGTATCTCATTTTGCAACTTCAAATGTGACCAGGTGTATTCCAAAGGTAATAACTAGGGAATCTGGTAAAATTACACACTGAATTTTTGAGCTTTGTGTGGCATCCTAAACGAAAATGCTTTCCAGAAGTTGTACCAGCCTCTCATATTAATATTGAGATAAAACATTTATATCTACAACTTAAAGATAAAACCCACACAAATAATACAATTTTGTTCAAATTGTAAAGAAAAGATTGCTAAGTATATGCATGTCGTCTCCCTGAAGTCCAGCATTTGGGGCCAGGCTAAATGTAAACATTTATTCAGTTGGCAATAAAGACTCTGTTTCTGTGAAAATTCTTAGATTACTGCTTTTATCTGCTGCATAAGTAAGATAGGTTTTTATGACCCATCTCTGCATCATATACAGATAATGGTAAAGGAAAAACACGTTTAAAGGAAAAGAATTATCTGGAATTTTAAGAGAATTTTTATGAACAGTTCTGTCATGAAATGCATCTTTATTGTCAGCAGGACCACAGATTCACCTCCATTTCACCCAGGGGAAATCACTGTATTTTCATTATGGCTTAGAATCAAGATTTATTACAGAAAATAAAATGCAAAGAGGTGCAAACCTGTGGAGTGGCAGCAAGCTGGCTGTCAGAAACCTGACCCACAAGAAGGACTGAGACCTACTCTCAGGAAGACATCACGATTTGGAGAAAGGCCTATACAGAGCTCAGAAATGAGAAATGAAATCTTTGTTGTGATCCAGACAGAAACTGGTAGTCTAGATCTCAGAGGAGGAAGTAACAGGCTGCTTAGATGTTTTAGTGCTTACCTAAGCATACCAGCCCATGTACCAGCTGACATTTTTTGAACCTAAACAACACACCATTCTGGTCCCTAGACAGTAATGAGTAAAAAGAAAGAAAATCCACACCAGCTGTCCAGTTGCTGCTACACACAGCTCACGGGGAGAATGTGAAAATCTAATGTGGCTTGTGGGGAGGGAAGATGCAATTTGGCTCTTAGAATTGGATGTTTATGCTCTCTTCAACCAGATACCAAAAGCTTTTGAGTATAATGGGTGTTTTTTCCATGTTTGCCCAATCTGTTACTGGAAGGAAACTCCAGTTCTGTGACAGAAGACACATATGGCCATCTGCACAACCAGGAAGATGGAATATTTTTCTCAGACAGAAAGGATACAAAATCAAAACAGGCAGTTTATCAGGGACTTAACAGGGAAAATATTTGAGAGCTTATATATTATCACAGCTAATGATCTCTTATGGTCTTTGATATGGCATGGTGGCCTTTGGGGACCAAACGATGAATGTTTGAATTACAAACCCCAACCTAAGAAGAGTATAAATACTCCAGTCCATGTTCTTTCAGTATCTTGTTCAATAACCTGGCATTATTCATGAGACCACTAAAGAACTTAATAATTTCAGTTGTTTAAGACTAAAGAATAACTATTCCCTAAAGTCTGCCTCTACTTCATCCTACCAACTCTTAACTTGTCTTACTTTATGGAAACTAACCCTGCATGCAAGGAACTTGTGCATGCAAAAGCAGACAAAAAGCTGTTAAATGTTACATGGCATATCAAATGGAAATTCAGATAGATTTTGTAGGGAGGTTAAAATTTTAGTCAAATATACATGTGACAGTTTCAAAGTATATGTATTGATAAAACAAAAATCTTCTGGGTTATAGCAGCTGTTGTAAGAATGAAGGAAAACAAGAGAACATGGCAGTTTACTGTTAGATTGCATGTGATATTATTGACATTAAATATCCATGAACAATATTAAGAAACAACCTTCCTGTCAGTATTTAAAATTTCTTATATTCAGACAGCAGATAAGCCAGTGTGGTAAAGATCTCAATATATTTTTTCTTTACTTTTCCCACTTACAATATGAATATCTTCACATTTTTTTAAAAAATTAAATGGCTTTGCTGTACTGCACACACACAAAAACATTCAGCCTATTAATCTGCATATCTAGTTTATCATAGTCTAACCCATTGCCGAATGCTATAGTTTGACAGTCTTTCAAGACGTTTACATCACAATACAAAAGCTGTATTTCTTGTGAGCAAAAGGGAACTGGTTTCTGCCCCTGCCAAAACCGGGACAATCACTTGGATGTGCAGATTATTCCTGGATGAACATATCACAGACCTTATACTGAGTAGGCCAAAAACCTACTTGTAGAAACACCAAATGAGTAACATCAGTAGAACACGAAATTGGGCTTAATCATGTTAACAACCAGTCAAGAATAAATTTAGAGATTTTTAATTCCCAGAAGAAAGTTTATCTTGATCCTGTAGTCAACCATTTTGAAAAGTGTTCAGTAGAAATCAACATACTGAAAAATCCCTGAAGGTCACTAACAACAACAACAACCTTTATCGATACTGGGAGGTGTTAAATGTTCCTTCAGGTTTTAATTGCATAGATGCCTTGTATGTGGACACATTTTCCCACATCAGTCATACAGAGTCCAATGACAAAAGTAATTTCATGAAAAAACATATCCAGAGAACGGGGAGAATATTTTCACATGTGCTTGAATATAGAAATTGTGACCTGGGTTTTGGAGACCTTTTTGCAAAAAATATAAAAATCTCCAAATGAAACTGAGGGGAGAGGTGTCATTTTCAACAATGTCTTTACTCACTTAATGAAGCAGGCTCTATTATTGCTGGTGAATTTTTAGCTTCTGTTTATCAAAAGAGTAAGGTCAATAAATGTTTTCTGCTGGTATTCTTACAAGCAATTATATTTCTCAAAATTATATATGTTCTTCAAAATGTATATAACTTTTGAAGGGGGTGGGTGTGTGTGAAAGTAATTGTACTGCATTACAGAGCCAGGTCTATGATATTTTGAGAAGGTCTGAATCAACTGTGCTCAACCACTCTGGTAAAACACACTGTGATATGGTTGCAGAGTGTTCCTGTGTGCAATTCCCCAAGCAGGTCATTCTCTCACTAGTTAACTGTGACCCTGGTGTCAGAACCATTGTGCATGATCTTATTTCTGCAATGATAATGAGTTGCATTTCTAGCTTTAATCAGCAAAAAAAGATTTGAACGCATTTGATGAGATGAGCAGTTGAAACAAGCAGCACATTTCTAATGATACATAAATCACCCATAGCAGCAGCTGCCGCAGCTGCCACAGCCACTGCCGCCGCCACCACTACTACTACTGCTACTGCTGCTGCTGCCATCGCTGCCACCACCACCTCTTGGTTGGGCTGAATGTCTGAGTGGCAAGGGTTGTTCCAGAACCAGCTCTCTAACTCCTTGTAGCACTATATAAAGGGTATTTTAATGGTTAACAGTGAGGGCTTCTGTTGCTAATTACCAAGACAAGCAATGTCATTAGCAAATCCCATTTTAATCATTTCTAGCTGTGGTGCCAGCAAAGGTTTACCCTTGTCTATATGGCAGTTCAGTAGATTACGTGGCCCTGGCCACCACAGGGCCTTGCCTTAGCCCAGGTCCATATCCACTATGACTTCATTGTCTCTAGTAAACCTGCAGTTAGATTGTGGTTCTTGGCATCTTCCACATAAAATAAAGAGAAAATGGTTACAATGAATGCAAGCATCACACCAGTGTTATTTTCCCCCTGTTACTCAGAGAAATGTCGCTGTCAAAAAGCACTGAGAAAATCCAACTTTTGCTCCCAGAAATTAAGATATCCACTAAATCACCTGCATTTGCCAGTCTGTTTTTAATTTTCATGTATCTCTCAAGACTATCATTAAGGAGCAAACTATAAATTATGTACCAAAAGTAGTGATATAATTTGTACTAAAGACAGGGCTCCTGTCAAATAAGACGTGCATAGTCATAATCGTCACATCCATCAATCATTTTGATATGTGCCACATCCCACATATGTTTGAAGAAATGGTCGTTGTTTACACTTTGAGATGATGGAGGCTTTTTGTTTCCCAGCATTTTAAATTCTTAGTCCTTGATTCTACATGTAATACATGGTCTTATTGTGAAAGACACTTTGCAACGATTTCCTGAGTTTGAGCCATAAGACTTGTTATACTTTTGATAGTTTCACTGACTTAGAACTTTTTAATGTACTTGGTTTACTACTAAGTGGTTTTTACGTTTGAGTTTCTAAGTATTTTCTTCACTTATTTGCTGCAATGAAAATGTAGAAATATCCATAAAATTACAGAAAGGAAACTTAATAAAAACAAATGCAATGTTTAACGCTTCTCCTAAGAGCTTTGATAGGGCTTTTATTTTAGATTTTTCAACACAGCCACTACAGACTAGAAATATCAGTCATGTATTCAACACATCCTATGTATTTCTAAATTCTCAGAATCTCTCAGATTCATTCCCAGGTATCTTAGGTCAAAATATTCAGTTAATACCTAGAAAATTACATAAAGTTTATCTTGGGACTGGAGATTTTTGTGTTTACTCTTCCGCTTTGCAGCAAAATTCCCTGGTTGACCTTCAGTTCTCCTTTGCAAAATGACTGTTACCATATTTCTTCACCTGGATTAGTTTTTGATGATCAGTGTGTTATAAATATACAGTCCCTTAACTGAAAGAAGACGACATGTAATAACAATATTGTTAGTAAATCAGTTGTGGCAACCAATCAACACCAAGGCTTCTTTGGTTTCGGTAGGGTAATAGTCAATATCTGTCAGTCACTGGTCCCAAAAGGTGCCTGGTACATGGTACACGAATCCCAGTAGTGTATGTATTTCAGTGGCAATCTAAAAGGTGGCAGAATTGCAATACCCTAAAAACCCTCCTCAAAAAAGCTTGCTATACATCTGAGAAAGAATAACAATCTGGCTTTTCTAAAGAAACTAACAATAACCCTTATTTTACTGAATCAAGGTTTTCCATCTTCTTCAGAAATGATAGAAACCACAAATCAAGCACCATAACTCTGAAGAAGATAATTTTATTGCAGAGGCCATAAGATTTTTGAGGATTAATTTTATTCTGAACCAAAAGAAATTTTGAACAATTTAAAATATAATCTAATGAATTTATTAATTTATGTTAATATTAAATTTCTTTTTTATTTTAACATTTTAAAAAAAAAATTATTGGTTATTATGCTATAATTAAAACCTGAAAGAAGCTCTTTTCAGTGGAAAAAATATAAAATTTTAATTCTTTTTCTAAGATGTTTCAGTACTGTCAAACTTCTTTCATGTTTCCTCCTCAGAAAACAGTTACAGTAGGAATATGACTGACTATATTCAAAGACTGATTTCCATCTTTTTGTTTTAACTTTTTATCAACAGGTCCATCCTCAATTTCCTTACAGCCTGATAAGAATTTGAGAAGTTATATTAGTTTTGAAATTTTCACTGATAAAGGCATATATATAGAAAACTTGTTCTGTCATTTCTGCACAGAGTATGTGTGCATATTTTACCCCACATTGCCATATTTCACAATGTGGTATCTTAAATTATTCTCTATCGGTCTGAAATGTCATATGTTCACAACAGAAAAATGATATTTCATATTATTATAATAGTATATCTGGTACATCTTTCACATCTTTGGATTTAAGCAAGTCTAGTTGTGTCACACTATTCAGCTGCTTATGTAGATGTTTTTGCAGAACAGCAATGACAGGAAAGACTGTGAATCCTGGACAAGAAGAGCTGCGGGCTCCGGCGTGGCTAGAGGTGCTGTGTTTGATCCCTGATTTAGCCAGTAGACAATGTATACTCTTTAATAAAGAAAAAGAGCAATACAAATTAGACCTCTTTACCTTGCTTCTTATCTATAAAAAAATTAAAATGTGTCTGCTCCAAACACAATAAAATTTCCCCAGCTTCTTATTTATTTGTTCACAGTTAAGGAAAATTATACAGACAACTGGTTTCCCTCTGTTGTTCTAAATTAGTAATTTTTTTATCTCTTCCCACCCCTTTTTAAGTCTTTTAATTAGTAATATTTCAAGGATTTTCTTTTGAAGTCCTGTGATAAACACTCCAGAATTTCCACATGAAAAAGAGTGAAGTTTGGAATACAATGGAAATGAAGTTTATAGACAGAAAATAGTGTTAGAAGTGATGCATTGACATCACAGATAATTTCATATAGGCCAGCAAGTCAGCAGATTTCTTAGCCAGAGCTCAATTAACCTGTATTTTTGCTTTATATCATAATGTTTGAATGCTTTTTATATCATGATGTTTGAATGCTTTCTATACATCCAGACTAGCCTAGCACACTTTCTAGGATTTTTTAAGATGTTTTAGAGAGATTTATTAACAACTAGTGAGATTTCTCCTTTTTGCCTTGGAGTTCAAACTGTAAATTGCATAGTTTATTTTCACATAAGAACTTATTTTGAAGTAAGCACAATTTCACCAATGACTTCCTTATCCTCTCCATTTCTTTTAAATTTGTCTGAGATTACATAAGCCTATCATACAATGAAGTTGTACCATCAGACAAGATTGTTTTGCTTTGCTCTGACCACTAGTTCACCCAAGGGCCCTTCACTGTAACATTTCCTTTGCAGTAGTTAAATACGTGTTTGGGTTTTCCACTCTGTAACACAGAAAGTGAATGCTTGCAAATAAATACAAATTATGACTAACATGAATTCTTAGAATGTTGTTTACAAAAAGTTCCTATCATTCATAATTTGTATCAGTAGTGTACAAATGAACTTTTGCAGACAAAAGGATAATTAAAAGGAGATAATACATCTAATCTCCTGCTATTTGAACAGGTTTTAATGATAATTTAATCATAATTTGCATTTACTGAATTATGCAGTAGACTGTTACTGTATTTTGTAGTTAATTTTTCTAGTGAATTGCCAGGATGTATGGAAGTTGGGCAAAGCCTGGCAGAGAGTCTGGACAGTGCCAGTCCTATTGAAGGAAAAAAAGAAAGATTTATGGAGTGAAAAAGTGCACATTTCCCAGAAACAGACTGGAAGAAATAATCAGAGAAACAGTGTGCAAGCTTCTAGTGGATAACAAGGCGATAAATGACAGCTACCATGGGTCTATCAAGAAATCATCCTAAGGCAATCAAACTACCTGTGGTGACAGAAGCTCAGACCTTGTGGGCAGGGAAAAGCAGCCAGTGCCATGGGTCCTCAGGTTTTTGATCCTGTCTTATATAACATGCCTAGAAGCAAGCAAAGGAAATGGGTGAGGTGGAATTTTGTTTGGAAAACTACATGCGGGTTGGCAGTGCATGCTCAGTGTCAGGGTGGGAGGGTGAGCAGTGGGCAGCCTTTGCAATGGTTCGGCTCATCCTCACTCTCCTTTTCTATTCATAGTGAACAAAGAAGAGCTTATCAAATTTGCATGTAGCTCAAAGCTGAGGAGGCTGCAAGTACGGGGAAGACAGGATTTGAATTTAACTTGACCTTGACAAATTGGAAGAATAGTACAAGATAAACAGTGCGTAATTAGATAAGGTATGCATGAGGTATATTTATGGGGGAAGGCCTGTGATTCTGTTCTTCCATCTGAGTTGACCTTATGACTATCCTGGCACAGCATCAGTCGGATAACGTTTCTCCAGGTGGAGTTACATGCCATATATTTTAAAGCAAACCGGGCTGCTTAGTTGTGAGTGGTAGGCAATACTATGTCTGGTGTCTGGTTGCTCATTCACTGTGTGTAACTGTCTCAGTTATCACCTACTTTATTTGGTAAATTGGAGACCAGTGCTCACAGGTCTTAAAACTGGGCCAAAATCCAGAAAAAAACGTTTGACATCAAAAATTTGAATCTCTTAGGGTGAGATAAAGCATCTCAAAAGAAAAATGTACTGGGTTATGGAATTTTAAATATCAGTATTTGCTTATGTTCTTAAAGATGCATGTATAACATCTATAGAAGGGCACAGCTATGAGAGCTTGGGCATGTAAACCTGCTGGAGTGATCCAAGCTGGCTTACTGCAGGCTGGGCTGGAATAATGCTGATCTGCTGTATTGCACTGGAGCACCTCAAAAACTTTGTACATCCATACAGGCACTGTGTGATCTTACAGTGTGGTGGCTGGGTCTGGGGGTCCCAGCTCAAAAATGCCCAAACTGCCGGGACAAAATTTCACATCTATTTATTATCACGTGCTGGTCACAGATAGAAACCACAATTGTTGTCCGGTTTGTAGTCAGATTTAGTTGTAGCTCGTTGAACTCCAGGGCAGGCAGTGGCAGAACAGCTCTCCTCTCCATGTGGAACAGTGCCTTCTCCTGCTCCATCAGGTGTTTTCTCGCCCTACAAAATGCATTCCTTTGCACATATTTATATGAGCCTTCAGATGAGCAAAGCTCAGTTACTTGGGCCTTTAGCAGCAGAAAACAAAAAACCTCTTCAGCACCAAACTTTTCACCAAATATAGACTATTTGTTCATTGTTACATTCATTGTTGGTACCACAATGTTTGGAGGTTGTTTCCTATCCACTGTCCTATCCCCCACAGGGGCTTTGGATCATGTTTTTTAGCTTGCAAAGATAATATCCCTTTAAATAAATAAATAGTGTAATCCTGCAAACTGGAATTGTCTTTGGTAGTGCTTTTGTTGTGTTTTGAGGCTTTGATGACAAGTTTAAAAGCCTTGGCTGCTGTGTATTTCCCACAAAGCGGTAGTCGCACTTTTTGAATTCTTGAGCACTTGCAGAACTAGCAGTTGATAGGCTCTCTGTTATCTTTTCATTGAGGCTTTGACATTACTTGTTGATACTATTCCTTCAAAATGCTTTTGATGGTAGCCTCAACAACAGCAACCAAAAAGCTATAGTAAAAGTGGCTGGGGGAGGAGGCTGGTAAGGGTGAGAGAGAGAAAGGAAGATCACAGTCTACTCAATGTAGTAATCTGACTCAGGTCTGAAAGCAAGAGAATCCATTTATCAAAAAGCTGAAACTTCATCTTGGTGAAATCTTCATGCAAATAACTTGCAATTTCTGTAGTTTTAATTTCTCAGTTTTGCAAATTCATACAAAAAAAAGTGAATATTGTGTGGTGGGTGCAGGGGAGAAAACCCGGAAACTTGAAATTAGGGCAGCTGAAAAACGTAAAAATCTGCAAATTCAGAGCACATATACACAATACAGAAGAAACCTGATGCTTGGAGATCCTAGTTTTACATATCTTTAGTTGCAGCCGTTCTTTGACTGTTAACAGGAAAAGGAGCTGCATATCCCAACAACGTATTTAATGTGAAGGCAGCCTGCCAAACCATTACAAGTGCTGGTTTGATATCAAAGGAGAGAATATTTTGAATTAATCTTGGGACAGCTCTCCTCATTTCTTAATATCTCATCTTTTGCTCTGTCAGCTGAAATATGCCTTCTTAGTCTTGGTTATTTGAGTTGCCTCTGTCTTAATATATTTGTCTCAAAGCAGATCTCACCATCTTGAGCTATAGGCAAGAATATAACATAGCAAAGATGGAAAAGAATCTCTTGCCCAGTTCACCAACCACAGCAACCAGAGGTCCATGCCATTCTTGAATAGAAAGGATCTAAAACTGTGATTGCAGTGCATTCTTGTTAAAATGATCTAAGAGTTGAAACAACTCTTATAGTGCTCTGGCTGTGTGTACTTACACAGTGAAAATCCTTCTTTTGGTATTAGACATAATGAGAACAGCTCAGCTGGATCAGAGGTCCAACACTGGCAATAGTTCAATGCAAACAAAGTGGGTTATTTTGTTGCTGGTTTGTTTTTCTTGGTGAGTTTTATTGTTCATTGTTTGTTTGTTTGTTTGTTTGTTTTAAGGGCAATTAGCTGCACTTTAAAGCAAATAGTCACTGATTTCTACCCTTAGTTCTGCAGCAGTGAATGCTGAGTCCTTTTGACTGAATTGTGCTACATTCAGCAAAATTCTCAGTGGATGCATTGATAAGATGTCTGTTAATTTCTCAGCAGCTGTCTTGTGAAAATTGACAGATGACCTTCAAGACAGTTACACAGTGTCTTTCTTCATTTATGTTGATATATATGCATCTAGACTTCCATTCTTTTTTTCCAGAGCTCTCTGTTACTTTTTGCTTCTATTTTTTCCTGTCCTTTTCTTATGATTATTTTCTGTTGGAGGTTTTTCATGCTTGGTGTTCATCATTAGGTTTCATTATTATTTAATATTGTTTCATTCTAAGTGAATAAAAAAAGGCATAGGACTGTTCATACTACAAATATTTGAACAGTGAATATATGACATGAAAATAGGTCATCACAGGTGCCTAAAGTTTATGCTAAAATATTCATATATCTGCATGTTTGTGAACACAAAATCTTGTTTTTTAGTTTATAATAAGGTGAATCAATTCACTGAAGTATTGTCCATCACATTCAATTAACTCCCAGTCCCCTATAGACAAAGTGAAGCAGTTGGGTTTTTCTCATTTAGTCTGAATAATTCTAACCCTCATATAATGTTTTTTTTTTTTTTCTACTGCTGAGTGTCAGTAAGCAGTGGTAGTGGAATCGTTTACACCAAAGCCAACTTGTTGACTGAAAAGAGGTTACTTCTAAGGCCTTTTTCCTCTGACTGACTGCAAATGAGAAATATTGAATATCTGATGTCCCAGTACAGCCCATAAAGAAGGCTGTCTGAAATTCTTCTCTGAGTTAGCAGGTTTATATTTAAGAACTCGGTAGAACTGTCCATAGATATAAGTCTCCAAAGACCCATCTTTAAATTAGTGCAATGTCCACTCCATCTCAATCTTAAACTCAATCTTGAAAGAAAAAATGTCTTTGAATGCCTTGAAAAGGCAGAAAAATAATAAATAAACAATTCACACTCTATTATACCACTCTGTTTTCTTTATTATGCTTTCAAGTATCTATCTAGTTATTGAAAAGGAAGGAAAAAAATCTCATGTGGTGTGGAAAAAACTGTTAAATTAAGATGTGAGATTGAGATAGACGTGAAGAGCTCTTCACTTAAATCAGATTTATTGCTCGCGTCTTCTTAACTTTTGTCCTCAGTCACCAACCATTTTGTTACACAGTAGGGAACAGACTTCACATTTATGACTATTCTAAAGTGTACTTGTTCAGCTTCTACTATGAATCTTGACATTCATATGTAGTGGGTTGACCTTGGCTGGATGCCAGGTGCCCAACAAGCTGCTCTATTGCTCCTCTTCTCAGCAAAACAGGGAGGAGAAAACAAGATGAAAAAAAACCACCTTGTGGGTCAAGATAAAGGCAATTTAATGAAGCAATTGCAAAGGTCGCACGTGCAGAAGTAAAGGTAAACAAAAGACATTATTCTCTACTTCCCATCAACAGGCGATGTTCAGCTACTTCCTGGGAAGCAGGGCTTCAGTGCATGTAGCAGTTGCTCTGGAAGACAAACATCATAAAGAATGAATGCCACACACACACCCCCCTTCCTCCTTTTTTCTCTTCACCTTTATTGCTGAGCAGACATCATATGGTATGGAATATCCCTTGGGTCAGTTTGGGTCAGCTGTCCTGGCTCTATCTCCTCCCAAGACCCTGCCCACCCCCAGCCTGCTGGTGATGGGGGGATGTTGAAGAGCCAGCCTTGGTGCTGTGCAAGCGCCACTCGGCAGTGGCCAAAACACCGGTGTGTTATCGGCACCCTTCTGGCTACTGATACAGGCACAGCACTGTGAAGGCTGCTGTGGGGCTCAGCCAGACCCAGTACATTGCATCTTCTGGGGAGCTTGATAACAAAGTGCTGTGAGTACCTAACATGATGTCACAAATGTAAAAATGCATTTCACAACTGTAAGGGATCACCATGAGTGTCCTTTGCTAATTATCGGAAGGAGAATGTCCTTAGATTACTGTGGCACAAGGTAAGTATTGCAGGTTTCCCAGACTGGAAAAAAAATGTTTTAAAAGGCTAGCTATGTGGAGATAACTCTTGAGGTATCTCTGGCAGCACTATTTTTAAGCAAAACAGAAGAATGAAGATAAAAGGTTGGTTCTGCTGTTGTCCATAGAGAAGCATGAGAGAAAGTGTTTTTTTCATGGAGCTATTTATTGAACAACAAGAACTATGTTCCACCAGGAAAACGGCCAGCCAAGAACCCGTCTTTTATATGTGAAACTAGAATGTTTTTTCCCCATGTGCATCACTTTACAATTCTCTATGCTAAATTTCATATGCTATTTTCATTACTCAAGCAGTCTCTTATAGTCCTTTTGCAGTTCTTCAGTCTGCCCTTCTCCTTTCTATCTAGAATTAATTTGTGTCAGAAGCAGGCTTTGTCACCTTCCTGCTCACCGACTTTTCCACAATCTTTATCATGCAGCACAGACACCAAGCCAACACCTCACCAAACACCACTGGTGACCTCCCACCATTCAAACTGCTGATTAACTATGCTTGTTTTCTAACTCCTGTCTTTGGGGCAGTTATTTACCCATGACAGAGTTTTGTCCCTTACCCCATCATTGCCTAGTTTCTTTAAAAGTGCTGAAGAGTCACTATAAAAAGCCATCTGAGATAGAGGTATCAAGGTATGAAAGAACTAAGGAATGAAGGTAGAAGACAAGCGCCTGTCTCAGGTTTCAGGAAGAAAATCCCCTCCCCTCGTTGTCCTAGCCTTTGAAATTCATTTTTTGCCTTTTCCATAAAATTTGCTTTAGAAAAGGTGTGATTTAACCCTGAGCACTCTGAGGGGAGAGATGGGAGAACTGACAAAATACATACAGTTAAAAAATAAGTATAGCACATAATTTTTGCTTTCTGATACTGCTTTGGCAGTGATCTGTGTCACCTCAGAATTCTGCTCTCTCGACTGCCTTTGAACACTTCTCCTTTAGTTGGGAAGTAATTGATTTCTTAGTGCAGGTTTTTCAAGTTCTTTGCAAAAGCTGCTGCTCTGATTTTTTTCCCACGCTCTTTCACCCGTTCCCATGATTTGGCAATTCAACATGTTGCTCCCTGTATTTGTATTTTCTCCTGTATAACAGAGATTTTCCATTTTCTTTTTCAGCTTCTTTCTTAAAGCTTCTTTGTTTTCTGTCTCTGATTTTTCTACAAGCTATAACCATCCAATTTAGTCTCCTCAGTGCAATGTACTAAACAATTCAGTATTCCTTATAACATGTACAGGAATCAATGTATATTTGTTACTAACAAGTGTAACCACAGGACTCTTCTGAGAGCATTTAAGGATGATATTCTCCCTGTTCCTCAGAAGACTCTGCTTGCAGCTATTTAGGAAGATTTCGCTGAAGACTGAACACCACATTCACTGTTGTCTGAATAAGATATTGCATTCTAGGAAAGCCTAGGGTGTTCGAAGCTAAGTTCATATTTATTTGCCTAAGAATCAAAGCCAGTCTTTGTTCTCAAGAACCTCCTTGCCTTAAAGAAAATAAAATATTTAGGCTTCCAAGAAAACTCATATATATTTTGATTGTTCCTAAGAGACGTGGAGAAGTTTCCAAACAGCTTTGTGCTTATATTAATCACTTAATTGGTCAAAAGAAACACAACGTCTGTATAAATCACAACTACTATTGTACTGAAAATTCTGTACATATCTGATGCAATGGCACCAGTCAAGGCCATAAGAAAAGAGAGAATCAGGTATTTTGTTCTTGGGTTTGTTTCTATCTGGAATGCACGTCGTATTCTATTACTGAAGCTACAAAATCACAAATCTGATAATTTTGTCCCATTGAAAGGAACTATTTTTAGCTTTCAAAAAAAGATTTTTATTTCCTAATGCAGCCTCACACTTTTATAAAGCAATGTAATTGCAACACAGGTAATATGTGGATAGGGTTGTTAATAATCCAACATTTAATTATCGCAGTAGTAAGGGCTGCCCCCATAGTTCAGCTGAATGAGCTCACGAGAAATTAAAGCCTTTATGTTCACCCTCAAGATTCTCATATTTGGGTGCAATATAGCCCTTCACAATAACAAGCTTGCAGTGCGGGTCATGACATGGAGAATAAACTGCTGCTCACCCACATGAAAAGAGGCTGATGAATCCCTATTAAATACAGATTCCTAACTGAAATGCAGAGGTCTTTGGCATCAAGAGAGCTTAACCTATTTAAGGTTTTATAGCTAAGCACTGTGACCTTCAAATGGATATGGATATGAATGGAATATTAATTTAATAATGAAGTAATGAATTAATACAGTAAAGAGTGTTTTTTCTTTCTCAGAGCAGCCAAGATTTTATATTATCTTTAATTTCTGGATATTATTATATGAATTTAGGGATGGACTTGCTTGCTTACTAAGGAATAACTTGGGTTATTAAATATACTGCCCTCCTGCTATTGCAGTCTTCACATCGGGTTTTCCCCAGATATTATGTTAAAAATCTTAAATATTCATATTAGATTTTGCTAGTTTTAAATAAAAGTGGATATTCTTGAAAAAATATTTCTTTTTACATAATTTATACCATATTAACATACTCAGGTAATAAAAATGTTCTGGGTAAAAAATGACCAGGCATATGTTTATTTTACAACTTTATGTCATGGTTGGCAGTAATAAACATTAATGTGGAGACTTCTTTTGTTTATCTGTGTAGTCAGGTGCCCATAACTCTTTTCCCATGTTTAGTACTGAAATTGGAGTTGTAATGTCAATCCCAACCAGACTAGATCTCAGAAAATCTAATGTGCTGTAAATCCCAAGATGGGATGGCAAAAAAGTGTCTTCAACACAGTCTTGCTTTGACAGTGTGAAAGCGTGGTGCTCCACGGCTGGTTTCTGGCCTGACTGTCTCATTCAGCTGTAAGTGGACATGATTTATTAGTAGTTTTCGTCTCTGTTTTGCTGTCCATCAGGAATACCTTTGCAGGTTAATGAAAAGTTTATGCTTAATTGACATTTATAAAGTTTAAAATTAGAAGCCACAGTATTCAAAGAGAATGTGAAAGCCGAGTAAAGGAACTTGAATCGCTGATAACTTTTGTGGCACAAAAAGATCTGCAGAATAATTATTTCTGTTTGACGAGCTTTCCCTCCCAGTAACTGCTTTCATGCAAACAAAAGCATCAGGCTTGCTTTGACATTAAACAGTGTTAACAGGCTATACTTCCTTCCAGAGGCTTTTCTTAAAAAAAATAGAATAAAAAAAAAATAAATTGTGTTGCTTATCATCCTTGTCCTTTGTATATCTCTGTATGGAAATCCATGCTGTGTTTCAAATTGGCTAGTAATTGAAATATATAGCCACAGGTGTCAATGAAAACACTGAGACAATATAAGCTTTCATTTTCTACATGCAAGAATAAGACTTAAGAATCACTGAAGAATGCGCAATTTCATGCTGAAAAAAAGTCAGTGTGAACCAAGAGATAATACTAATAATCAGAAAAATGAAAGAATTAAACTTCAGAATTAAACAAATTAAGCTAATTAATAGTCAGAATCTATTCTTACTTTTTTACTATCACATTACATATGTCTTCTAACAGCTACAGAGGCTTAACTTGATTATTATTGAAGATTTTATACCTTTTACCTGAGAAGAGGAAACAAACACCAACTTTCTCTTGTTGCTTTTTAACCACCACTTTCAAATAAAGGGAAGGACAGACATTTTAAGCCTCAAAACCATAACTGGAAAACCTCTAAGTCTTCAGTCCCAGGTGTGTAAGGTCAAGTCTGTCACATTGATTTTTTATGGCTGAAGAGAAAGGGCAACATTTTGGGCCAGTTCTTTTGGGGCAGCACAAAGACACGCCACTGGCAGGAGCTCTTTTTCAACAGCCAAGTACTGAGGGACCTAATTTCTTTCTCCTCTGCCCCTGCTTTGATCAGACAAAATTTCATTTTCAGTTCTCCTTAACCTTGGTGCTCTGCAAAGGTCTATGGAAAACACCTCGGAAGAAGGCTTTTAAAGTACTAAAATGCCATGCATTCACATTGGAGCCACAGGCAAAGTAAACATTCTAGTAGGGACTGGCCAAGATTTACATCCTTGTGTGGCAACAGCCAGGGTTTCCTACTAATGGCATGAAAATGTTGACTTAACAAGTTCAGCACATAAACTTAAACAAGACAATTTTTTTTTTGAAAGTGAAATTGCTATATTAGCAATCATCATTAATTCCATCTGAAGAGCTTGAGTAGGCTTTCCCAATGACTTTCTGAAGTAGGTGTACAGTTAACCAGTGGTGTAAAATGGGTAATACTCGTGCGACCAATATTAATTTTAAGGCATCTGATTAAATTTCCCTGGATCATAAAGGGAAAGATAAAATTAATCTTAAATAGTTATTACAGTTATAAATATTATGCATTAATTTCTAGTCTCTCATATGTATGAAAAGCCAGATTTTTAATAAAAAAATCAAGTGTGTGAGAAAATGGATATGTAAGTTCTTTAATTTTTTTTTCCAAATTTGAAAACTAGTTAGCCTAAAACATTTTTATCCTTGAAATGCTTGAAATGGGTGGAGGAGGCAATAAGAGATCAAGAATATTCCAGTGTTTCTGATAAATTCGGAGGAAACTCATTCTCACAAAAAAAGTTGTTAAATAAAAAAAGGAAAATTCAGAAACATTTCAAGGACATAAAGATTATGGTCTGCTTACTCTTAATTCATTTATTAGGTTTTGCTCATTCATTTGAGTTGGTTTTGAGTGTCAGAAAATTCAAAATAGGCACAAATTTGAGTGCAGTTTAAGATATCACAGTAAAAGATAAAAAGAAGAAAAATCATAATCACCAATTTAACATTCTAAGTATCTAGTAAATATTCAGGATATGTTAAAATTAGGATGCAGTTTAAAACTATTGGCTACTTGAGATTACTGTTTAAAATGACTGCTGAGTGAGTAGGTTGGCTTCTCATTAGCTAGGAAAACTTCCCATGATCTGTAATTAACTGGTAGAATAAGTTAATGTGCACCACCGTGGCAGCACATATGCAATAAATGTGTTTGTGTGATACAAAGAGTCCATGACATTTTCTGCATTATTTGATGAAGTGCAGCTTTGCTGGAAGCCTTTAAAAATGAAGCTGTGTAACATATTTTAAAATAACAACAAATTATAAAGATCAAAATTCTTTGCAAAGAACTTCAAGCAAAAAAAAAAGTGCATACAGGCTATTCCCACTTCATCCAAAGAATTTGCTATAACCCAGGAGATAGCCAAAAATTGAATTTGGCAAACCAGATCTTGTTTATACTTAGAGGGACTGTCACAAAAATATACAGACAACTATTTCTATTGATTTTTCCTTTTAGATTTATTTTAAAAAATTTGCATAGTACCACAATTTACAGGGAACATCAGAAACATACAGATAGAACACGTTTCCCTCCCAGTCCTAATTAACTATATGATTTGTGACAAAATATTTTACCCTCTGCCACTGTGTGCAGTCAGTGGGCTCACTTTTATGTAACGGGAGCCAGCTTGCAAGTTAGTCTGCTGATTTTCAGGACTCCTGCAGACCAAGCAAGGAACAGCCTGCATGAAGAGGAGAGGTGACTCCCAGGAAATGTGACCCCAAAATGCTGCTCATCCACTCTTTAATACTATAATTGGTGCTGCAAAGAAGGTCAAATGATCCAGGGTATGAACTTTTTGAGGATACTCACCAAGGAACAATTTTTAATATTTTTTTTCTCTCAAAAACAGGATCTGGCACATACTGAATCTCCTGTTCTAAGCCAAAGTTCTGTGTTCATTATATACGAATTGTTTATACCATTTGTTGGTTTTATTGAAGTGTGGAACAAGGAAATTACTCAACAGTCATAAAAAAACAGGAATGACAAGCTAGTCTAGCATTGCAAAACCTTTTAGATCCTTTAAAAGTATACATCAATATATATCCGCCATTAGATTACACATCATGGGCTCCAAAATGCAGGTATTCTAGAAAAAAATATTTTAAGGAAGGATAGAAAAATTACATTAGATATAAGAGAAAACATCACAAAATTTTCTGGAGATACTGCTCTCAAAAAGCCTGTAACTGCTTTTCAGCATCTTTGGTTCAACAGAATAGCCCTGAATGTTTAGCTAAAACCTGGCGTGAGCTTTATAAACTTCACCCTGGCCTGTATTTAATATTGAACATTTTCATGTTCATCTTTAATATTTATTAATATCTACATGTCTCATTCATCTTGCTGCCCAGTACTTCTAAAAACTCTACAGATATCCAGCCAAATAATTCTAGGGTAGCAATGAGGAAAGTAAACAGTGTGATTTGATTACCTTTTCAACAAAGACATACCAAATGAAGCGTACAAATAAAAGGAAGAAGCATTGCAAAGTCAGTTTTCATTTAATAGGTAATAATTATTAGGGGCTGGAGCCCTGTTTGAATCCCAATAAAAATAAAATTAAATTAATTTTAATGGTGCAAATAATCAACCACACAGCCAAAGGAAAACATGCATTCTGTAACTGTCTACATATGATGGCAAGATCCCTTTCTGAAAGATAATCTTCAACTAGACAAAAGTCATGTCTTAGCCAAAACCAATTTATTGAGTTGAGTGCATGGGTCAAATTTAAGGACTGCTGAAACAGAAAGGCTCTGGTTAGATGACAGATATCTCCAAATAGGAACTCCATAGTATGAAGACATCAATATATCTTTTATTTTTTTTCTTAATTTCTCTTAAAGCTTGTGGTCTTCTCCATTACAACTGTATCACTAGTCTTTTACAATAAACCAATTCCCACTAGAATAAATCTTTCAAATAGATATTATCAGGAGAAAAAGCTATTCACCCCATCAGGTTTTTTGGGCTTTGCACCTTGTCCCTGTTACGTAATTGTAACTTCAGAGGATAAGTAATACTGCTGCATTACTTGTACATCTATTTAAATGACTTATACTTACATGTAAGTCTTCTTTCAGACTTACTTACAATATTTGTCAGATCTGTACACCAGACTGGCTAACAAGCACTCATTTATCTGTACAATGACCATATTTGCAATTCCTTGTAAAATTGCCTAGTTTTTCAATGCCATGTTTTTACTGCTATAAGTCTTCTAGGTTGAAATTCATCCTGTTTCAAAACTTTTTTTCAAGACTTTTATACCACTAAAGTGCCACCTGAGCTTTCAAAACAAGTCTTTGTGCTGATCTCATGGATGAAGTAGGTATTCCAACCTCTGAGGCTCTTTGTCAATCATTTGTAATTATTTATGGGTAGCCAATTTAGAAAACTTTGGGAAAAAGGTCTCTGTATCTTGTATATTAAAAAATTGCTTCACTATTTGAAATTATGCTTTCGTTATTCTGAATTTAAATATATATGTCAAGATCCATTGAACTGGTTGTATAAAACTGGTAGTGGAATTGCCTGGAGAACTGATTTGCTACCATAAAAGTCCTTTAGAGCAGGAAGAGCCCAGCCACTACCCATGATATAGACATTTTCAGTGGAAGTTAAAAAAGGGCTCTGCATAACTAACTAAATACCCCTCTTTTCCTACTGCATAATATTGATTGGTTGGTTGGGGTGTGTGTGTGTTTTGTTTTGTTCTGTTCTGTTTTATTATATTTTGTTTTATTGGAATGAAATTTACCTAACCCAGAAGCACTAAATACAGTTTTTGGATCACATAAGTACAATGTTTTAATCCCATTTATAAGGACTACAAGAGACATAGCTTTGAAAATGTATGTGAACATTTCTCCAGAACTGGGATTAAATGTCTATTTTGATAGTCTCTTGCCCTCTGGCCTTTAGTTATGAAGCCACACAGAGTGAAATTGTAGCTGAGATTTGCACTCATCTACTGTGGGCCTCAGAGGTTTAATATTCAGTTATTCTGAGATCACACAGAAAACATACACAGAGATTTCATTTTCAATTAGCTGTCTCACATTATTCCAAGGTAAATTGTTCACGTTTATACCCATGGATTTGGTCTCCTGAACCCAGTCACCAGCCTATTAAGAAGAGAGATTGTAAAAAAACCATTAGATGGACAAGAAGAAAGCAAAATTGTTATTTACAAATAACATATTGCATTTTATTGAAGCAGGATTGCTTTTGTTCCAAAGTCCATCCCTCCCCCACTTTCCCTGCACCATTTCTGAACGAATCCAAGTTAATGACTGGGGAGTTTAGTAGTATAGTCTTCCTAGGGAACAGATTTTTTTCTGTGCAGAGAACTAGTGCTTCATTTTAAATAACATTTCTTCCACATGTTGAGTTAAAAATTGGGCACTTATGTTTCATTTCTTATTTTAAAATAGGTAAACTTGACCAATTTCTCATGTATTTTCTAGCATAAGGTGTATGTAGTGTTCTATCTCATTGCAAATACAACCTTATAGTTAATGTGTTATGTATGCATACATGCTGAAGTATTTAACATATTAGACAAACCACATAAGTTCACTGTGCACTTAACTATTAGGATAAGTGTTTCATACATTCTTAAAGAGGAAAAAATACTTAGACACATTAAGTAATTACCATTAGCTATTTTGACAGTAATGTTCAGCTGCTTGGAACATACTCTGAATACACTGTAATATTCACTGTTATCATGCCTCATCCCTCTTCTTGGCTTAGACTGCTATATAATCTTCTTAGGAAAAAAAATATGCTAAAGAGAGGCAACTAAATAAGTAATGATGATAGTTCACAAGTCTATTACTTCACTTAGCTTAAAACACAGAACAACTAGTTCTCAAGTAAGTAACCTACCAGGAAAGCCTTTAAAGGACAATGAAATTATTTACTTCACATTCAGTGGCAGATGCGGTATTTTTTTGCCTGTATTACAATAACAAAAGAGATGGAAACACTCATAGAGTTGTTGTTGTAGTAGTGACCCACTGTTACACTTACAAATGAGTGAGTGCTGGTAGTGCTACAGAGGACAGTACCGCTCAAAATTAATGCACGCTGAAAAGGTGAGAGAAGAGAACAACTTCTGTCTTACATGCACATATACAACACAGACACACATGTAGAATATTGTTCCAGTGACACATGGGAAATTAGAGATAACACTTTTCAAATGCAAATACTTCATATTTTAAAAGTGTTAGACATGCTGTCAGGCCCAAATCTTCAAAGACAGAAATGTCTCAGGATTACTGAATTTTGGCTGATTGTCGGTACCTAAATACCATCAGCTGATGGTATTAGTATATTTGATTTCTATAAAAATAAGGATGTCGGGACCTTATCCCTAATTATTGTATTACCCCTAATATGATAAAGCTAGAAAAAATTGCCATGACCCCAAGTAATTGTTCTAACACACTTTGGGAGCTTTCAAGATCAATTTTTCTTTATAATTTATAAGATCTTTTTCTTATTGTCCATATAATAATATAGATTCTTGAAAATGGAAAATCATAATGTTTCTAGGCAGGGCTGTTCTGGGAAATAGGTGCAGAATGCCACAAGTTTCTCTTTTAAAGAGATGAAGGTTCAAAAGAAACACTTCAGCAATAGCAGATCATATTGTTAGATGAAGCCTTTTTTAAAAGGCCTGCTGAAGATATTCAATTATTATTTCTTAACAGTATGTTTCTTTTCTTATGGAATTTTGGAATCTGCGGAATCTGAAAATTGTCCTAAAATTATGTTTCCTACAGGCACATTATAGAAAGCTTACAGGAAAATGAGGTTTAACTGCAATTTCAGTAGTGCAGTGAAAAAGCCACGATGTTGAAAAGTCAAAGCAAGCTCTCAGAAGAGTACAGAAAACTCATTGACAATAAAATATGAGGGAAAACATGAAAAATCTTTTATAAGATGTGACAATACAGAAGGATATTGTGAAACTACTTCTGTAGGACAGTCTAATACAGGGACAAACATGTCAAGAAAGCTGTGGCTTTTTCAAGTCCTGTTCCTATTGCTTAAATCTTTTTTGTTTTTTTCAATCTTTGAATGAAAAATGCATGTATAAAATAGAGCATCACATTACTTTTCTTTGCACGCCATGCATGTTTATATATTTTGCATAGTGACATTTGCAAGCTAATGTGCTTTGCAGAATAATAAAAATTGTTGCTTTTATAAGGGGAAGTTTGTGTAAACTTATGTTAATGTCAGGTTAATATAGCAATTGTATTAACAAGGACAGAATTGCTTAAACACTAAGGAAATTAATATAAAATTTATCTTGGTGATACATATTTATAAGACACATACAGATACATATCATAATTTATATTTCTTTAATTTAATAAGAAATAACCAATTTGCTTCTGTGTAAAAACATTTCTCAGACTTTCTTTATTGAAGGACATTCACCTGAAGACTCTTTTGGCTGCTGCATAAAATATTTACAGAATGTTTTTATCATTAATTCATTTAGAATACTTGAAATTCTTTTTTTCTAGCTAGTGTACAGAATCAGAAATCTAAGTCTAGAAAAACTAAAAGCTGTTGCTGAAAGCATAATGCAAAAGCTGGGAAATCATAACCACTTGTCCTGTGTCACACTTGATATCAGCACCTTTTATCTTCAGCATCTTGTATCTTCACACTTTTCTTTAGGGTCCCTGTAGGGTTTTATTAAGTAAAGATATGAAATTCAATATGACATCATTGACCCGGCTTTTATTCTGGATCTAAGATTCAACCATAATTTCAAAAAATTCTTTAGTCTTCATTGTCCTGTTGCAAAGGCAAGTTAAAGGTACACAAGATAAGCACATGCACACTTGGTTTTGCTCAAAAGCTGCAGGTAAGTTCCCAAACTTTCAAATTCTCTGTGAACCATGTCCAAACTGAGAACATTTTAGTGCTGGTTCCAACTCTACAATAAATAATTGCTTTACTCACACAATATGTGCTTGACATTTCCTGCAGTGCCAACTTTTGGTACCCAAGATGATTTCAGAGAAAAGGATAAAGGAACTATATCTCATTTATATCTGTATGTTATTTTGCTCTCTCCAAAGTTCTCAAAGGCTATTTCATATATGAGCTACACCCCTGAGGGGGCTAGCATTGAGGAAAAGTGACCCCTTTGTTGTAGCTGTTTTTTCCAAGCTGTGTTTTACATCTTGTGGTGTCATCAACCAGTATATCAAGAGCATTACTTCACTTGACTTTCCTTATTTTCTCCTGACAGTATCCTCAGGGTTGATAAATGGTCCTGCTTTCATGTAGAAGGCAATGTATTTATTTGGATCCTATATACAGGTTTATGAAATCCTGACATTCTATGACAGTGACTGGAACAACAAGCAAAGGCTATTACATCAGTTAACCCTTAGGGGACTGTTGCTGGTATCTGTTCTTTTATTGTTAAATCCTTGAGGTCAGAAGATGTATATTACTAATAATAATGATGCAATCCAACAGTTTCCAGAGTTCACTGCCACACAAGCTAAATAATAATAATAATAGTAATAATTGTATTTGGCCTGTATTTTTAATGAGTCTGAAATTATGTACCTGTTTCTGGAAGCAAATATGGAAGACAAATGTTGCTTATAGGTAGTGTAAGGAGAGAGAATTGAAAGCACAGAAAAGAAATACAATCTTTCTGTCTTGCTCACTTTTATGCTGTACATTTCTGTTTAAGCTTGATTCAGCTAGGACCACTATCCTGTTGATGTTTATTCAAGGAATTACAAGATGAGTTTCAGGGAGTGTAAAAGACTGCACTGCTTGCAGTAGTCTGAAATACTTTTCATTTATCTGCAATTGTCAGTTCCAGCTTGCACACAAAAATAACTAAATTGATAAGGCACATAAGGAGAAGCTGAAGTAAATGGCAAAGAGAGTAGCATTATTTCAAAGCCATGAGAAAATGTTTTCCAATCAGTCTAACTCTCCACTCAACCTTGTATTAAGGCTGCTACGTACTCCGCAGCCAGGCTTTCTGACTGCCTTTGCTGCTTCAGATGCCTTCAGTCACGCTTTGGATCACCTCCTTACTTCACTTCTTCCACCGCTCAAATGTCCATTCCATGCCAATGTAAGTCCTTTCACCGGTCCTCTAAAAAGCAGCTATAAAATACATGTATTGTAAGCTCTTTGGAACAGGAAATACCTCTGCTTAAATCAATTTCTAGAGTCCCTAGACAAGAAATCACTAACCTATCTTGCATTACAATAGAAATGACAAGTGCTCCTAATAAATGGAAGCACATTTATTTTATGGATGCCAAGCCTACATCTGCATGTCCCCAACAGATGGATTCACAAATCAGTTGGCTGCAATTTTAGGGGAACGCTGGAAATTTATCCTATGGAGATCTGGTGTAGAGCCCAGATCTGTCAAAGGAGTGCCCCAAGGAGCTGCTCTGCAGCAGCCCGAACGTTCCCTGCTGCAACCAGTGGGCCAGAAGCAAGGAGCAACAGGCTGGGAACCAGCATCAGCTCCTCATCACCTTCTGCTGCTACCAGGGATCATATGCTTTAGGTTATTCTGTAACTGAGGAAGTGGTGCTGACTTAGTGCCAAATGTATATTTACTAATTGTTCATCTCTGAGTAAAAAGGAATTAGGAAATATGTTTTTATTTGTGTTGTCATTTTATTATGTGCGGTAATTGGGTTTCATATGATATGTCACCCAGGGGGTTATTTGTACATAAAAGGAGAGATGTTGAGCTCAATCTCTCTTATTATGTGTGTTAATGAAATTAAACCACAGCAAATAAATTGATGTAATTTGCCAGCACACATAAATTTCCATATCTTGGTTGCTGAAGAGCAGATCGCGCTAACATGTACAGTTAAAAAATTATCAAATACTGTGTTTTTGGATGGCCTAGGAGGAAGTACAAGTAATTAACCAGAACCTTGAATTAATTTTGAGATATTTGAGAAAGCTGCTACATGATACATAACATAGGGTTATATTCCTTACAAAATTCTATTTAATTATTGTCTCCACAGTTGTTGTCACTTTGGAGTCTACACCAGCAGTTCAGGTAATTCATATCTAAGAAGTATTATCGCATATTCCTTCAGCAGCCATCTGTATGATGTGATAAGTTGATCCTCAGTTTTGCTTCTGTAGCACAAGTGGCAGCGTCAGTAAATTTGCTGGGAAAAATTCCCTGTGGCCATAGATTTGTTCAACCAAACAAATGGCCCTGCTTGAGGCAGCCAGAAGATTCTGTCATCTGTACAACATAACCATCTTTTTCTCCACTCTAACCCCCACTGATTACAACTCTGAACATTTATAATATATATAGACTAGATATAATGTAGCTATATAATCAATCCACGTAAATGCCAGTTGCATGTGACTGTTAGTCCTTTTCTTCCGTTCTTCCCTTTTACTCCTGGTCCACACTTTTCATTCACTGCACTCAGAATATGTCTATGCTACACACTGGTGGATGGTTATTTATTTATTTTTCTAGTGTTTTGCTGCCATTGAATAATTTATATAGCACATTGCTGTAGTTTTGCAAAGGTCTAGTTTGGCTGGAATTTTACATCAATGCCTGTGGCTTCCCTTTGCAACTACACAGGCTCTGTCTTGACCCAACTGCTGGAATTTTAAATATTAAATAAATAGCATGCCAAACCTTAAATAGCTGTGGTTGTAGAATAATGACTTCCACTGTTAGAAGTAAATAGTGGGGTCTGTTTGTGCCTGCAGGTTTCTTTCCCTTTTTTATAAACTTCTCTACCTATACTGAATGTACCTAGCTGGCTGATTTTCAAAATACGGATAAAACTTCACCAAGGAAAAGAGATTCTTATTTTTTTTTCTAGTTTTCCTCATTATTTTCATCAACCCTGTTGGTAGTTGTTCCTTAAAGAAATGAAACTGTAATTCACTTCTTGGTGACATAAATCTCCTGCCAATACAACATAAATACCCCTTTCACTGTCCACAAAGGATATGCGCTCCCCACACCCAGTGTGGCTGTGCCCTTGATTTATTGTATGTTGTGGCGTATCCGTTGCCTAGATAGCCCAGATGCTTGCTCTTTCCTCTCTGGCAACTGTAAGCCTTTGGAAAACTGCCTTAGCTATTCCAAACTGGAAACCTATTTGCCAACCATCACTTGTGTACAGCCTTTTTCCTATATATCACTGATTCACTGGAGTCAAGCACTGAGATGAGTGCCTTTCAGTACACACTAAAATTGGTAGCTGTATTTGGTTTGCATGGCAAGGTTTTGGTAACAGGGGGGCTACAGGCATGGATTCTGTAAGAAGCTGCTAGAAGCTTCCCCCATATCCAATGGAACCAGTGCCAACTGACTCCAAGATAGACCCGCTGCTGGCCAAGGCCGAGCCCATCAGTGATGATGGTAGCGCCTCTGTGATAGCTTATTTAAGAAAAGGGAAATAAAAAAAAAAAAACCACAACAAACCAGCAACTGCAAATGAAGAGAGGAGTAAGGTTATGTGAAAGACCTCTGTCGACACCAAAGTCAGTAAAGGAGGAGGGCAGGAGTTGCTCCAGATGCCGGAGCAGAGATTTGGCTGCAGGCCATGGTATAGACCATGGTGAGTCTGCATGCCCATGGAGGGTAACGGTGGAGCAGATCTCCACCTGCAGCCCATGGATGACCCCACACTGGAGCAGGTGGATGCCTGAAGGAGGCTGTGACCCAGTGGGAAGCCCAGTCTGGAGCAGGCTCCTGGCAGGCCCTGTGGACCTGTAATGAGAGGAGCCCACAGTGCAGCAGGGTTGCTGGCAGGGCTTGTGACCCTGTGGTGGACCCACGCTGGAGCAGTCCATTCCTGAAGGACTGCACCCCATGGAAGGGACCCATGCTGGAGCAGTCTGTGAAGAACTGCAGCCTGTGTGAAGGACTGATACTGGAGAAGCTCATGCAGAACAGTCTCCCGTTGGAGGGACCCAACGCTGGAGCAGGAGAACAGCGTGGGGAGGAAGCAGCAGCAGAAACAGCGTGTGATGAACCAACTGTAACCCCCATTCCCTGCACTGCTTGGGGGGGAAGGGGGGGGCCGGGGGGCGAGGTAGAGAATTTACGAGTAAGGTTAAGCCTGGAAAGAAGGGATGGGTGGGCAGAAGCAGTTTTTAAGATTTAGTTTTTATTTCTCATTATCCTACTCTGATTTGATTGGTAATACAATAAACTAATTTCCCTGAGTCAAGTCTGTTTTGCCTGTGATGGGCTGAGTGATCTCCCTGTCCTTACCTCAATCCATGAGTCTCTCATAATATTTTCTCTTCCCTCTCCAGCTGAGGAGGGGAGTGACAGAGTGGCTTTGGTGAGCACCTGGTGTCCAGCCAAGGTCAATCCACCACAGTGGCTGTTAGTGGTAACGTACTGGTATTTATATTTCAGTTTCACATTGGAAAACACAAATGGTCAAATTAACATATAATATAAAGAGTGAGCTGAAAGTCAACTCTAAGGGTAACTAAATTATCTTAATAAATATTGATAAAGAGCTTAAAGAATTAATAGGTTATGCTAATTAATCACCACTGAGTGGGTGAAAGATTTTATTTAATTAATTTGACTTGGGATCAGCCTCAAGGAATATTTTGGATCAGAGGGAAAATGTAAAGGTCTGAGTATGTAGCTCTGTTTTCATACAGGAATCAAAGAAATATGTCATGGTATTTGTCTTCCTAGTCATCATAACGGTGTCAGAATGGAAGCAAAGCCTTGTGAGACCAGGGCTACAGTTGCACACATTTTGCCTGAGAAGTTATGGTATGAAAATGCCAGCTACTTGTTTAATTGTCAGCAACATTTGCCAAATTCCCATTTGCATCCTCAGAAGTTCGAAAATGGATAGCAGAGATTAAATATACATAGTACTGTAATAGCAAACACTACACTTACGTGGAAGACTGTAGTATGCTTAATGGCTCAAATATGACTTTCCAAGACATTATTCGGGATTTCTACTAGGTGCTAAACAAACCTGCCATTACATACTAAAGTGGATGTGAGAAGGCATTGTATTGTTGCACTGGAAGAGTATGCCTATTTTCAACTGCACTAAGCAATCAAAACAAGTTCATTAATACTTCCAGCTATGCATACTACAATTGCCAGGCATCTAGTTCTAATAGTTTGTGTCTTTTAGTAACTAGTGCTGTATTATATACACATAGGAAAATGGCATCACTTATGTTTGAGACTGATCTTTTGCAGTAAAAAATCATTTCCTTTGCTGACAGCTTCACATAATAAAACCCTTACCCAATTTACCTTATGCACATACACAACTTAGGTATGGTTTTAACACATAAAAAATTGCTTGATGAGGTAAGCTTCAGACATGGAGTCACAAAAACCTTGGATGCAGACACTTAAATGGGAGGGAATATTTTGTACTGCACCTCAGATCTTGGCTTTTGCAATTTGAATCCATGTCAGATTAGCATATATGTTTCAACAGGTATTTAATTTTCTTGTTTGTAAGCTACAGGTAGGTTGTCCAATTTAAAATACAAATAATAAAGTTTTAACAATATACAGTTTCATTGGTGGAACTGTGAAAGTGGGGCAAATGTATATATATTTTGGAAATCCCACAAGAAAATTAATTTTATCTCGTGTTCTATTTCTTGTTGCTTCTGACAGTAGAAACAACAGAGAATAAACATGTTTCACAATGTCCAGCACATTTTCTGTCTTTGTAAGTGCTGAAATCACCTAATCTGAAAAATACAGGTATGCTGGGAAAAGAGTGAAACAATACATCCCAACTCCACAAATGTTTCTAATTGGATTTTGTTAAAATATGGAAGATATTCTCTTTATTAACACAAAAAACCTTTCCAGTAAAAGTTTTGATGAACAGGAAAAAAACTATTATACATATATTGACATTTAAATCTTTCTTAAATTATCACCTAAAGAATCACATCCAGTTGCTTTAAATAGAAATGCTTTTAAGCAAGACAGAATATAAGTACAGTGTAGTGAGTCACTGGCTTTTTAACTGCCACTAACAAGAAACAGAAAGTGCAAAAAGTCTTGACCACTGGTTATAAACATGCAATTAAATTGATTTTTTTTTCATTGTCAAATAAGGTGGGCATAGTGACAAGGAAAGTCACAACAGAGTGTGTGCAGCAAATTTTACAGACAGCTGAAAGCCAGTCTTCATCACATGTCTAACCCACAAATACCTGGGGGCTTGTTATCAGTCTAGCCAATTATATATGATCCCATGCACAACCTTTTGTTTGGAGGGGGGGAGAGTGTGTATATTCACACACATATATGTGCACATATACACAGATAGAATATCAGCTAGGAATGAAATTAGGAAATATTTTCTCTAATTATTTCTACGTACAAATCCCATTTTAACATGGACATCAAAATTAATGATGGAGTACATACAATGAAAATTAATACAAATTTTGAAGTGTTGCAAGTAAGCACATGTTATTTAACTTTAGTGAATAACATCTTGATTGTGTACAAAGGCACATTTGTGCAAAGAGCAGACTTAAGCTTCATGTAGCATGTAGCCACAGTTTGTCCTCTAGTGATTACAATGAGCAAGTATATTTCAATGCTAGAAAAAAATCTGTATCCACCTCAAGCAAACTGCAGGCAACACCTGCAGCACTGTACTGCCTATAAAGGGATACCAGAGACATGAACAACATCGATGTTAGATAAATATTTCAGTAACAGCAGGCCAAGTGGTAGAACCAAAAGTCACAAGCTATAAATTAAAACCTTAAAAGGACATAGAGCAACAAAACATACAACTGCATCGCTACGTGTCAAATATTCACACAGCTTGTATATACAGGATAATAGAGTTGGCATTCAACTGCTTCTTAAAGCATGACATTATCATTACAGTAAATCACTGCAAATACTATTTGATAGTTGAAGAAAGAAAAAAAATTGAAGAGATAAAATTACTGATATTGCAATTATTTGAATTACAGAGATAGTTTGTTTTATCCTTCTCTGCTACCTTACTTCATTTATAGGATGTGTCCCTTTAAAATGTAGAGCAGACAACATGATGATATGTTTGTGTGTTTGTCATTGTCATGGTTTAACCCCGGCTGGCAACCAAGCACCACACAGCCACTCGCTCACCCCCCATCACCCAGAGGCATGGGGAGGAGAATCAAAAAGGAACGTAAAATTTGAGGGATGAGATAAGAACAATTTAATAGGTAAAGCAGAAGTTGCGCATACAAGCAAAGCAAAACAAGGGATTCATTCACCATTTTCCATCAGCAGGCAGGTGTTCAGCCATCCCCAGGACAGCAGGGCTACATCACACATAGCGGTTACTTGGGCAGACAAATGCCATAATGCCAGATGTCCCCCCCTTCCTTCTTCTTCCCCCAGTTTATATACTCAGCATGACATCATATGGTATGGAATACTCCTTTGGCTACCTTGGGTCACCTGTCCTGCCTGTGTCCCCTCCCAATTTTCCATGCCCCTCCAGCCCTCTCGCTGGCAGGGCCTGAGAAACTGAAAAGTCCTTGACTTGGTATAGACATCATCTGGCAACAGCTAAAGACATCAGTGTGCTATCAGCATTGTTCTCACATCAGAGCCAAAACACAGCACTGTACCAGATACTAAGAAGTAAACTAACTCTATCCCAGCTGAAACCAAGACAGTCATACTGTGTTAATTCTACAGATTTATGTAGGACCTTGTGTGGCTTTGGCTATGCATCCGTTAACTTCCAAGAGAATTCACACTCTTCAATGTGCTTTACTTTTTACCCCTTAAAAAAACACTGACTGTCCAGTTCAGGCAAGTACCTGAGTGCCTCACAAGAATTTGTGTTTTAACTTTACAACTGGTCTACTAGGTAAGGAAATAATATCTTCACATCAGTGAAGCCAGAGGTAGTCTATGTGCCTTGTGAACACTCATACAAGGCTGTGATAGATCCACCTCTAGCACCTGGGCGTCTTTCAAAATGTGCAGAACGGAAGAGTAGTAAATTGTATTAGTGACATAGTGACTCATACTCTTACTCGCTAGTCAGTCTAAATAAAATTTAGGGATACATTAAGTTTTCTGGTTCTAAACGAGACGTAAGCTAGGACAGGTATGTCTAGGGACCAAGTAGCAAGCAGCGTGCTGCAATACGGAGAATAGCATAAATGCTTAGCTGTGGTCAGCCCTGACTGCATGTGTCCTAGGCAAAATTGCTTATCACTGGACTATCAAAATCCCAGTTGCCGAGAAATTGTTAAAATAATCCAGTTCTGGTAACTTGGAGATGACACCTGACTAATTAGAGCTTCAAACCTCAGAACTTATGGCCAGACATCATCAGATCTCTCTTCATGTCTATTACTCAGCTGAAAACACTCTAACTCACAGGGATTTGTTCTCTTAGTAAATTTTGTGCCTGATCATGGCAGAAGAGGGGCTGATGTTAGCTCATTATTACATGCATACAAGCCAGAGGCTGAAATATCAGAACCTGTACATGTTCTATAGCTGGACTGCCACTTGCACTGGGCTTCAGACATTAGGAATTCAGCACCAACTACAGATATGTTGTACCCACTACAGTACATGTACTGTAAGACGGAGGGAATTTATATCAAGCCTATTTGTTTTCTTCCCGGTCTAGGATAATGTTCCATAATTTACTCCAGAGATATGAAAGTATTGAGAAAAATTTGGCACAAAATATAATATCATTATTTACACACAGGGCTCTTGAAGAACAAATTTAAATGAAGTAGAAGATGAAATGGAGGCACTGATTTATGACAAAACTATTTCACACATTAAACTTCTAAAGCATTACCACCAATGTGAAACTGAAAGCAAGTAAGCTTTTAAAAGCAAGCTGAGTGTTTGAGTAAGAACTTTTTTCTGCCCATCATGTATGATGAGAATAAAAAAATGGCAAAAGACATTTTTCTGTATACTTTTTAATGGCATAGCTCCTTATTAACAAAATTTGAAGAAAAGACGTTGTCCAGTGTGAAGATCAGGACTTTACCTCCTACTTCATGTTACTATATGACACACATAATACAAATACTTAATAAAGAAATAATAAACGGTACATTTATCCTGAGCCATCCATCAAACAGAAGTGGGAAAGTCTTTTGTCAGCCCATCACTGGCTGCTGCTTGCACAGTCCTCTCCCTTCCTACCAAGCACAGCTTTTATAGGCAGTGACTGGGAAAACTTGCCTGCTAAACTGCTTCAGGCTGCCATCTTTGCTTTGACTCAATCTTGCTTCTAGACCCCAAACCCAGTTCTTGATCCTGCTTCCCCAACTGCAAATCAGTTCATCCAGTCTTGATCCACCCTTCCCTTTTCTTGCCTGAGTCTGTTGTCTTATAAAGTCTCCATTCATGACTTTGTCCTGATGCCAGTCACACTCTTATCAATGTCTTTAGGCTTGGAATACACAAATAGTCTCCTTTTTGACCATTTCCTCAAATTCCAAGCAAATTCTTTTTCTTTTCCTTGAAGGAAACATCTGCCAGCTTTTCTGACTCCTCACAAAAGTGATTATTACTGTGTCATACTGGTTTGATGTACACAGTGGTGATTTCTATGTCCTTAAGGATTTACTTGAAATGTCATGATTTAAATTGTGCATTTGTAAAAATCTTTGGGTTATGATTATTCAATTGTATTAATATAAAGGGGAATAAAAATTACACTACAGGTGCCATTTACAATGTCTACATATGTTTTATCCCATGTGTTTCTTTTACCACTAAAGCATGGGATTGTTTTCCTCTGTGAGAGTCAAACGAGTGGTACAATGCAGGTTCCACCATTTAAACTTGGAGCTCCCTTTTTTGTGCATCAATGTTAGCAATACAGAGGCCACATTTCACTGTAATCAATATTTAGAAGTTCATCTGGATGTTTTTTGCAAATGTCGATGACTGGACAATCTTGAGATAAGTTGAAAATTTTCTGATTCCAGAAAAGCCAAATGTATTTAGGCTTGTAAAAATGAGCGGGGGTTGGCTGCTTCCCTTCTGTCTTGAAGGAAGTAGTGTACTCTGCGATAGACTATGACATAAATAGAACCTAAGCTAAGAAAACCAAATATTTTATTAGATATACACTAGGAAAAAGCAACATTTTAATGAATAATTTTTTTAAGCTTTCTTCAGTATGCATAGGCTTAGATATCCTGTGGGACACTGTAATCAGGGGGATCAAGAAATAACAGGATATTTGGGAACAGAAATTTCAGAGAGAGACACAGAATAATTGTAGAAAGCTCTGCCCTTTTGTATGACAGTTTGTCAATTTATTTTATGTCTAGTCAGTGGGTGAATAATAAAGGGCGAAGATCACAGATTTCAGAGCTTGTTTTCGACTAAGTTGGAGATTGCACTCCGCTGGAGATGTCCTTGAAGGTACCGTAAACAAACAAACAAACACTGGCAAATGCAAATGTAAATTGAGATGTGAGGAAGTAACACATTTTTTGGTACAGTATACAAACAAATATGGACATTTACATATTCAGAATCCATTTTAGTTAAATTGAGCAACTCAGATAACACATTCTCCCTCTTTCTTTCTTACCTTTTCTGTAACAGTACAAAGATGCAAATCCACTTAAACCCTTGAGTATTGTGGATAGCATACAATAAATACGTGTGACACACTGTAAAATAAAGGTAAAATTTACATTATGGCAAACAGGAGAAAGAATATCTATAGCTAACCTGTTTAAATATAATATATTAGATGCTAATAATATTAGTTTGAAAGCAAAATTCAAGAGTCCGTTAGTTAAAATATATAGTAACAAAGATTTTGGATACAGGATCAAACTGCATGTTACAGCTGTTGTCACAGTTATAGAATGACCTGCACCTTACAACCATTCTTATCTAGCACTCTGGACTTGACAGGGAGTTATTTTCCTTAAAGCTATTTCTTTCACTTAACACTCTTGCCATTTCCTAATTATGCTAAGGAGACAGATCCCAAACTAAGGGGTCCTGTAAACCCTTTCTTTGCTGAGACCTGTGAGCTGCAAGTCCATAAAAGAGACTCAAGCACAAGATCATCAAAACCAAGCAGTTTTATTTCTTTCCTCTGAGGTCTGAAGCATGGATAGCAAAACTGAAAAACAGTTAAGATATATGTGCTTTATCTTAGGTTTTCAATTTGTTTACTAGCTTTGTCTATCTATCATCCCTCTCCGGCTGAAGAAACAGTTGTCCTGTGTTTACATCTTAGCCTGTTTCTGGCCACAGAATTTGTTGACACCCATAGGTACAAGCGCAGATTCCTCAGCAAAAAACACCATAGCAAGTACCCTGTCACCAACCCAACTCATGCAGCGCACTTGTAAAATGAACATACCCTCATTCTAGCATTTCCCACTTCATAACTTTATTATATTACCAAGCACTTTGCTTCAATATCTTTAAATAGGAGTGTATAAGAGTCCTCTTGAGATTTGCATGAAGATTCAAGATGGCTGATATTCAACATAAATTTTTTTGTCCTTTTCTAACTGAAAATTCTACCAGTTCTAAGGAATACAACACAAGAAGTTCTGTCTGAATATGAGAAAAAACTTCTTTGCTCTGAGGATGACAGAGCACTGAAACAGGCTGCCCAGAGAGGCTGTGGAGTCTCCTTCTCTGGAGACGTTCAAAACCTGGTCGCAACTTTGTGCAACTTGCTCTAGGAGAACCTGCTTTAGCAATGGGGGGTGGACTGGGTGATCTCCAGAGGTCCCTTCCAACTCTGACTGTTCTGTGATTCTGTAATTATTTTGAGATTTATCTGAAAAGGGACAAAATACCTTTTCTTGCATTTTGCTGTTCCTGTGGTTTAGAGGGTAAAGATAGCCTGTATCTCTTTTGTTCTTTGATACGTATTCTTTCCTGTAACTTCTTCATCTTAGTCCCTAATGCTTTCTCATGGGCATATAAGAGTGTAATTCAAGATCCTATTCCTTCATGGCAGTGTATACAGACATACTTTAGAATAAGCATGACACCAGCGATCAGGATATTCAGACCTTACATCTAATCTGACCAGCCTCTGTCTCATGTACTGTAGGAATCTATTATTTGATTCATAATGTCATTGCCACAGTTCAAAAAGTTTGATGGCTTGCAGGGAATGTTGAAAGCCCTACACAAAAAAAAAAACCCAAACCAAAAACCAAACCCACCAAAAAAACAGTTCTCAGACAGTTTTGAAAGCAGGAAATTCATAGTTCAAATTTACTCACTGAAGTGAATCAGCTATGGACATTTTAAAGACAGTTCAGTGAGAATTTATTATAAAACAACAAATGTGGAGGTAATACCTGAAGAATACCACTAAGAGGGGTTTTGGGTTTGATTTTTTTTTTTTTTTTGAGCCATGCTTGGAAATACTACGGCAATCATTGAAGTCAATGCAAAGTTCTTTCCTAATTCACCCTGAGTAAAAGCTTGCTTTTAATTTTTTTTTTTTTTTTGGTGATCAGTTTGGGCCTCATTACAGTTTGGCATAGGGGTAAGCATAATATTGATAATATGTAGCAAGTCATAAGAAGGGCAGTTTTAGTTTGTTTGCTTGTTTGTTTTTTAAGAAGTCACAAAATCCAACAAAAAGATGCTAGGATTAGGATATTAAAGCCAACTTGCAATGTAAGCTCTCTTTCTAATCTTGCTCAAATTAGTCATTCTCAGTTTGTCTCACTTGTGCTGGGTTTCCTCCCCACACCTGTGAAATAGAAGTGATGTGCTCCTAGCAGCAACACTGCAGTCCATTAAATTGTGACTCCTGCAGTAGAATATAGCTCCACTTCCAAGAAGGTAGTTTCCTCCTTTCTTAAAATGAAGGAAACGAAATAGGACAGCTGATAATGTCTTAAAATACTGTCACCCCTGCCTCTCAAAAAGACAAGGACTAACTTGTCTGAAATTAGAGTTCTCCATTAGCGATGGTGTAAGTGGATTTCATGCGCTGCATTCACCTTAACCTTATGACGCTTCTCTCTATCCCTAAGCCTCCCTGCCAATTGCCTTCACAGCTCAAAGCTTAATGGACCATTCAGAAACTAGACTGCTCTTCACTGGTCCTACAAATAATAATTTCTACAAGCCTGGGACTTTTACCCACAGGTGTTCCCCTCTCTACAACCTGATAATTCACCTCTAATTACTGCTGCATGAACACCACCATTCTCCCAGGCTCAATTTCATATCCTTTCTCCACTGTGCTGCTCAGTACATCAGAAAATCAATAGACAGCTAAGGCAAGCTCTCCCACCACTCTGCCTTTCCCAGATTTAGCCCTCCTTAGCAATTCTAAAGCTTGTTTCTACCTCATTTCCCCAGCCTGTGAGAGTTATCATTTTTATTCCCTGTACTGGTCTCATTTCAGGTGTTTTGTGAGTGTCCTTGAATGTAACTCTTCTGTGGCCATGTGGGATTTCAGAATCCTGTCACAGATTTTAAAGTCCTAATTGTTGCAGAAATGGTGTTGCTATACCACAATTTGCCTTCACTTACATTGTGTCCATTCTCAGAAATGAGATAACGAGATTTGTATTAATTGCATAATTTTCATCACAATTATAGAAATAAATGATAAAAAATGTCCAGTAAAATTATGATTGTAAAATGTTTAGTCATAGACAAAAAGGACATTTTGGACAATGAGATATTTCTCACTTATCCTTATTTAAAGTGGATAAGTAAAATGAAACCGGATGTATAAATTCTTTCTAGTAAAAGGGATACTTATTTTGCATGCTCCAATGTTTCTTTTATACATACTAATATTTAGTAGTTATAGTTTATGTCCAACGGTTCTAAATCTGAAGCCCTAAAAATAAGCCATTGAGGATGTTAATTTTGAGAACTGTAAATTTCTAAAAATATCCTTCAGGTAAACCAAGCTCAAAATTTCGTACAGAGAGTTCTAAATTAACCAAAATCTAGCATGCATTATTAGGGTAATATTTACATCTCTAGTCCTGGTCAATGGTCTCATGATGTTTTTCTTTTCCTGTATAATTTTTCCTGTGGTATATATGTATGTCTTCAGCTAGTAACTATTAAAAGGCCAGGTAACGGTGAAGCAATTCTGGTACTTTGCACATGGATAAAAAATGCTTTAGTGTTCTGCTGGTACATCTTGGATAAGGCTTTCTCTATAAGACGAGTAGAAGGAGTAATTACCTGCCTGAGAGAATTTCTGAAATCGGGTTTCCAGAAAACTGGCTGTATCCTATTATTTCCTCCAGCACTCTGCAGACACATGTTTTGTGTCAATGCGTTCTGCTCAAACAAGTGAGATCACACTGGAGCAGAGCATCTTGCCTGAAAGGTTAAGATCTCAGTGCTGTAAGAGGATGAGCAACCCCAAGATATCGAGCTGCCTCCATCCTCCGTCAGATCCACAGGGTGAGCAGCCCAACCCCTTGCAGACTGAATCTTCATCAAGATGCTGGATAGCCACCTTTTGTTCCTGGCTGTGTACAAACAGACTAAAAAATGCCTCTCTTCCCCAACCTGTTAGCTGCAGATGAGAGTAACCACTTAATCTCTAGCTAGTTACTAGTCACAAGGGAGAAAAAACATTTCTGTTCTTTTCCTCGGCAGATAAATTACAGTAGTATTTGCAGAGCTTAGCTTTTAAGTTATAAAACCAAAACCTGAAAAGCATAAAAGAATAAAAAACACCCAGAAAGAAATCTTACATAGTAGAGAACAATAGAGGAAGTGCAAAAAGGAAAATCTCAGTCAAACAATAAATGTGACGACATCAAATAAAACTGTAAGAACACAATCTCAGTAATGGATAGCAGATATACAGTGCAATACAGAGGATGAAACAAGAGTGATATTTGGAACTGATCTATTCTTCATTCTTCTTCAAAATATTACATTGTTTTATTAAAGTGGGAAGTGTGTTCTTTTTCTGTCATTAGAGAGAAATTAATGAAAATGGATACTAGTTTCCTGACTGAGAGCTTCCAATCTAATTGTAAGTAGTGGGCACCTCATTTCTGGGTGTTCAGCTGTAGACTCTTCCTTTGAACTGAGTTTTGATAAAATTACTGAGGCAATGTGTTTTGAAAATAAAGCCCTTTCAAGAGTTCTTATTTGTGTAAACAAAAATTAAAGCAGCTGAAAACACCAAAGGACTGGTTTGAAGCAGGTTCCAAGCCCTAAGGGGCATCTGCTTGCTCTTTGACAGTATTCCACTTATAGCCAGGAAACCAGGAAGACTTTTCTTCAGTTGAAAGCCAAAACAAACCAGGAAGCTAAGGGCCAGTTGTTTATTTATTCTAAGTCACAGGTGGTTTTTTTATTGTTTGGTTTGGTTTTTTTTTCCTTGCACCTGAATTAACATTCCTTAACTAAAAAGCCCGTGACCCAGACGGCCTAAACACAAGGTTCTTCAGCAGCCACATTGGGTCTGATCTCAGTTAATCAAAACATTGTACAGGGCTTGCTAAGCTCTTCCTAGTAAAACAGCTGTATTTTGGTAGAAATAGTAAGAAAATAAAAATATTTTAAATCAATGAATCTCAGGAGACTATAAAGCCCTCCAGGACTGTGTAGGTACATTGACAGAAAATGGAATATTCTTGAGAAAAAGAGTTAAAATGACAAAAAAATAAATTGTAAAAGCTACATTACAATTATTGAATTGTTATACAGTCTATCTAGCCAGTTACCCTGGCCATAAAGAATTTATTTTTCATTCTACTTGACTGAAGAACAATTTTAATTCTCTTATTTAAAATTAACACACAGCACATGAATAAAAAATTTCCATATATATATATATATATATATATATGAGATCCATATGTTTTAAAAAATAAATGAAAAATTATTTAGACATTTTTTCAGAAAACACATAAAAATCACAGGGAATTCTTTCTTGTATAGCAGTAAGACAAAAGGACTAGAGTCCCTGTTTTTGGCTTCCATCATGGAAACCTGGGGCTAAGGGAACGGGTCAGGAAATGGGTGGGCTTCAAGAAGTTTTGGATCAAAAACTTGTGGATTTCCTGGGGGTTACACTGCAAGCCTATGGCAGAGTAAAGTAAATAATCTGTAGCTCAGATCCTAGTGCTTTGCATCTAACCTAGATTTCCTCTAAGTGTGATCTGCTGAATGTTGTGTCTTCTACAAGGAAAAGCATCACAGATATTTTCAGACTGATGTGCTGTAACTTTAAACATTGCCATACATTTCACCAAATATTTGAGATGCTACAGAGAATCTTAATGTTTTTTACAATTGCTGTGCTGCAAAATACCTGCAGTATTGTGAGATTTTTCCATTGCTATCTGATTGTTTGAGTAATTTTTCTTCAAAAGTATCACCTCCTTTCACCATAGCAGACCCAGAGAAGAGCTGTTTGTTTTGGATTGGTTTTTTTAGTCTGAGCTCTTATTCTATAAAATTAGTGTTTTAAGTATGCCTTCTAGCATAACCATGCATGGGTCACTAAAATTTCAGACACCAAAATTAATAAAATTTGGTTTATTAACTTTTATCATTAGGAATAACAACAACACTAATATGTCAGAACAGTCTTTAATGAGAAAGGTAGTCTCTGCCTCATTTTTACATTAAATGTCTTCCAAGCATTTTGTTTGCAGAAATATGGGGGTTAATTTTGTTAACTTCTTCCCAGCTTCCCAGCTTTGCCAAATCCTGTCAGTACTTTCAGCTGGGGGAAAATGGGGACCATTCTTCAATTCTCCTTTCCAAAATCAAAGAAAAAACATTTCTGAATACATTATGCGGCACAGAATTATCTTGCAAATTACTCAGAAGTGGCCATATATCACTGGCAATGAATAATCTTTATATGACTGAAATCTGAAAAGCAATTTCTATCTGTAGCCATTTTTATTTTTAGCACTGCACCTTTCACTGGGCTTTGAGTACATTGTATTCCTTTAGAATTGCAGTCCTTATAAAACTGAATTTTCATTTTAGTGCCCTTTCTTCATAAGAGAGATGAAAGAAAATGCTAACCTGAGCCAATTTGCCCCACAAAGAGAGGCTATAGTCTTGATTAAATTCATCAGATGAACATTAATACAAGGTGGAGTGGATACTCATCTGACTGCTTTCAGAAAAACACTAATGCAGCATCGAATTCTGCTTTATAGTATGGTCTGCCACCAGTTTCAGTAAGCAGCTGTTCAAGGTACTGCTCATAGTTCTTTCCACAGTTCTGTTTCAGGCAGAGTGCAACTTCAGTTTTGGAGAGTGACATGAGTCCAAAAGCCACCAGTTCTCCCTGCCAAGACCATGCAGTCTACCCAGACCCTGATGCAGCAGGCTCAGGCAAGCTGTAGACCTCGAGGCATCTCATAACACCCCAGGCTAGCAACAGCCAGCCCCCAGTATACAAATATCTCATATAAATGGCTGTAAGGAAAGCTGCTGTCAGCCAGAACTCTGGCCCCAATCCGGGGACGGAGGCAGGTACCACTTCTGGGCTCAGTTCACCTCTGGGCTGTTACAAATGAAAAGTGAAGGTCGCTATTTCCATTTGATTCTTTCAGGCATGAATGCATTTATATGTGCATATTTTGAGAGAGCGTGTAAGGAAAGTGTATAGACTGGCAGGAGAGGAAACGATTATAGAACAATGGGAAAATGCACAGTTGGTACAATTTTGAATTTCCCCTTCCTTCAGAATAAGCAATAAAACATGATTCTGAAAATCCGTTAAAGAAATGTATGTGCATAATTTGTTTAGGATAGAAATTATATTGTGCAGTATTTTGCATAGGTAGTACAATCCTATCCAGCACTGCAGTTTTAAGACATAATTTTGTCCAAAGATGGACATTTAAGAGTAAAAGGAAAATTCTCAGACTCCACTGACATTGCTGTAATGTTTCAGTGACAAAGAGCTTCTCTGAAATATTTCGCACAACTCTTTGTCCCATCAAGGGAATCTCTACTGTTGAAAAATGTATATTTAGAATTTTAGTATATAATATAATAGCATATAGATCATATAATATAATATACTACTGTAATACTATTGCAGTTTTCCTAAACTGGATATTGTCATTAAATTAGTAATGTAATTATGTTAAACATTACATATATAATTCTGGGAAGTTATGTTCTGTGACAGGGCTAGTGATATCCCAGTGTTCAGTTAAAACGGAAAATTCAAATATGCCAGAAGCAAGATTCACAAAAAGTTGCCTTGTCCATTCTTGGAATAAAATAATAATTATAATTAAAAAAAAAAAAAGAGTAAATCCTTTTATAAAATACTCATAAGAGACTTCATATCCTGAAGTTGCTCAATTTCTGTAGAGGGTGACTTTCCTTTTAACATCTGCCAGCCTTCATTGCCATATTGCAGAAACACATCTTTATGTATAAGCAGAGAAAAAGACTGACAAGGTCTTTGCCAGTATGAAAATCTCTTCTTTGATCTTTTTGCCCACAAAGGGTGATGAAAAAACAACACTAATTTGCCTTTTGTACTTTCTGGTTGATGAAACATTACCGGTTGTCAGAGGATTTTTAAGTATTCATGAATACCAGTGCTCTACAACATGGATAATACAAGTGCCCTCGATTATTTATAACACAAGACGTCAAATTGGAGGCTCTGAGCCAACCAAGTGTTTAGTTTACATTCTGGTTCTTTATTCTGCTTCACTTTTTGCTTATTTGTTTCTCCAGAAGAGATTGCCTTCTGTTCCTGAAATGAATTTATTGCTGAGAAGCATTTGTAAATCAAAGAGCGGCCTTGTTTCCTCACTGTCTTTCTCTCTGCGTCATTTTAGGCTGACTATGCTCTGCTCACATGCATTTGAAGTTTATCTTCAGCTGCACGAAGTAGAGGGGATGCCATTTTCTGTATTAATTAGTGGCTCTGTGCTTTCAAAACCTGCCAATTAGTAAAATAAGTGTCCTATAAGCTTCTTCTTTATTTTTTGTGAATTAATAATGCACAAAAATTTTTATAAAATCCTTAAAACTGTTTTCTTGAGGTTTGATGTAATATAAATGTCATTCCTAGACTCTGTAAAGACGTTATGTAAGATACCTGTTCGATCACAAAATGCAGTACTTGTTTAGTTGGGTCAACAGCTATGTTCAAGATTTAGCTGCTTGGTGTGCTGTGCTACTGTCTTAATCTTTCTCCCTGTGCCCCTTGGGAATGTCTCTCACCTTTAGAACTTTTATAGTCCACTTACATTTTTCTCTTTGCATGACATCTTAAAACTGAAGTTCCTAACTCTGATCTATAGCCCTTTTTCAAGCAGCTTGTTTTGTGCTGCCCAGAGCTCCATTATTAATCACTACAATTAACTTCTAATGTAGTCACTATAACAATGCCAGAATCTTTTTATTTCTCTGTTTTTATATCTTCAGTTTGATATTTTTTTCCCCCTCATGTTCCTTGTTGAGAATCCTGATATCATCTCACCTTATTTCCACTGATGGAACAATTCCCTTCACCTCTTTCTACTCTTTTTGACAGTCTTGTCTCAATGTGGAATTTGCTCATCAATCCTGATTTCATTCAAGTGTGACTTGCAGTTACTTTGTAGACCCTGCTGAAGCTTCTTCCATAATTAGAGTATTTACAAGTTCTCTCCCTCTCTCCCCTGTGTACTCTCCAGTGCTTAATACTGTATGAATTGGCACTGCAAAATTTCTGAAGCGCTTACACGAGGAAATCAAAGTATCCAGTTTGTATCTATAGTTCTGTTTCAGGAAACATATATATGACTAACTTATCTTTGGGGAACATTATTGCTATATCAAATTTGTTCAACATTTGCTAATGGGTGTAAAAGTTATTGGAACAGGAACAGAGGGAAGAGAGAAATAACCTAGAAGGAAATTGATATATAGCAAGATATAAGCCTGCACTATGACGGCGTATTTCTCATTGTAAAAACAAATATGATTTGTTTCTGGTTATTCTATCATATTCATTAAAATCTATTAATATGTTTTGCCAAGTTTTAATATTTCATTTATATTTACTAACTTGTTGTGTTCCTTTACATTTTGCTTCATTTGTAGGCTGCTTTGTTTCTGGCCCTTTTATACATTATTTTCATTTTGCAGTGCTTGAAGACAATCTGTTCTACTATCATTCCAGAAAACAACTGCTTAATTAGTTGGCTTTATCTATTCATCCTCTTCCTTCCTTTCCTGGCTTTCTCCCTGATAAACCTGACAAAACTAACACAAAGCATAATTTTGGTGCTGTATATAATTTGATAGATCTTAATTTCATACACATTATTGTGAGTAATGCTGGGATTGTCTATTTGCTGTTCAGCCATTTTAAATCCAGGACAGATTGCTACACAGGCTGAAGCTGAAGAAGCTAAAGGCAGTGGAGGTGAAAAGCAAAGGGGAAGGAGCAGTCAAGTTGAAAGGTGATAGTAAGGAGATAGGTGGAGTAGTTATCACAACAGGTGACTGGCCAACCAAGAATAAGAATTAATGCCATTGTAGTCTTGCATCTGCAAGAGTACATGAGCCCTAGAAGAGCTAAGCAGGGAAAGAGCAAGGGATTCAGCTCAGAGAAAGCAATCCTGCATATCGATTCGTTGCAGCATGGTAGGAGCATGACTGGTGAATACTGCTTTCAATTATATATGTATCTGAGGCTTTTAAATTACAGGTTCAGACATACCGCATAGATGAGCATTGAAAAGATGTGTAAGTTTCCCTGAGTGTGCTATGTGCTATGCTTTGCAGGGCAGTTCTCTCAGCACTAGTGTGTAAGCTGAAAAGCTGCCTGGATTAGATAATGTATCTAAATTAGGTATTATATGAACAATAGTCCAATAACTTCCATAGCCATGGGAAAAAGTAACTGTGTAGGAACGGTTTCTGTGGCGGCAGCAGCTGGTGGTGTAGCCAAGGGCTACAGTAAAGCTTATGGAGTAGAGCTGCGCTGCTTGCATATTGATGGTTTAGCTTGCATATATATCCCTGTATCCTGGGGCTGCAGAAATCAAAATTCCTTATAGAGATGTGTAGGACAAAGAGATTTATTGACCATATCTGCACCATCTGAATAAACACACTTCTCTCAAAATCTGATTCCTCTCTGGCATGCACAATGTCAAGTGTGACAAGGGAATGCATTTCCAGGATTTTCTGGTTGATTTTTCTCAGTATTTTTCACCTGGTCAGGACTCACAAGAATGTTCTCAAGCCATTGGATCTGCATAGCTGCAGAGTGAGGGGATACCTGTCCTGCCTTCTGTGGTCTCTCTCTTTCCCTTTCCCTTTCGCTTTCTCCTTCTCTACAGGGGCAGAGACCCCTGCAGTTTTCTCCCCACATCAGGGAGGGACTTGATCTCCATCAGAGATCTCAGCTAGATCCTATTAGTCTGAGGTCTGCTTAGGGAAACAGTATGTAACTGGGTGTGCTTTAATTTTTATTGATGAGGAGAAGCTTACTGCAAATGTGTTTGGAGAGGTACTTTATTGGCCTGGATCACCAGAAAAAGAGGGAAGAGAAGAACTCTGTTTCAGAAGACTTACCTCTTTCTCTTTAACCAGGTGTGCTAATCTTTCCAAGATTAGCTAATCCTAATAAAAGGTTAAAAAAAAACTAGGATGTGTACATAGATCAGAAGGACATGGAGTCTAGTATATTTACTACAACACAATTTATCCATAATTATGGATATTATCCATATTTATCCATAAATATGGATTAAAAAAATAAAATATTAATTTATCCATATTAATAAGGACATATTTCTGTACAAGGAAGAAAGCATTTGGAGTAGAGATGTTTTTAGTTTTATTAGATTGCAAATAATCAGTGCTAGTAGCTTGCACGTACAGATACAAGTTTTTACTTCCTACTTTGAGCCACAATTATGCAGTGTCCTGGTTTTGGCTGGGACAGAGTTAATTTTCTTCTCAATAGCTGGTGCAGTGCTGTACGTTGGATTTGGTGTGAGAATAATGTTGATAATATACCGATGTTTTTAGTTGTTGCTAAATAATTTTTATACTAAGTCAAGGAATTTTCAGTTTCTCAGGCCCTGCCAGCGAGAGGGCTGGAGGAGCACAAGAAATTAGGAGGGGACACAGCCAGGACAGCTGAACCAAACTGACCAACTGAGTTTTGAGCAATTTAATCTTAATTCAGAGTAAATATGCATACCATTTTCTAAGTACTTGCTTTACTGTTGCTGAACAGATCATGTCAGAGAATACAGAGTACTTTGAATCAAAGCTGCATGAAAACAGAAAGCAGGATAACAAGTCACGAGAAAGGAGGATGCTGTCTCAAAGCTGCTGAGCTGCTTGGAAGCCTTTCACATGCTAGTTCGCAGTTGCTGAAACCATGGCAGGTGGGACCCTGCCATATGTTACCTGTAACAGAATACCTTTCATAGCTGGATCTTTCCAGCCTGTACAGACAATTACATGCTGTGGCAGGGCCATGTGCGCTCATGACATTGCTGGAAAGGGGTTGGCTGCACGGGAGAAGACAAAATGGGTCTTTGGCTGTGATAAATTGAGACACATTTTTTCATGTAAGCAGCAATGAAAAAGTATTTGGTTGTGTTGTATCCTTTAACTAGTGATGCAGTGTGCAATGCAATGCGCTAAATTACAGTGGGCATTGCTTTATGAAGCTAGCTGACATGTGATTTTGAAACATGAATACTGAAACTATTCCAATGGCACTGTGAGGATTAGGGAAATGAAGCACAAAGCAAGAACAGAGATTTCTACTGTTCTACTGCTCATACAGTTTAGTTGCAGTGCAGCTAAGTAATACAACCTCTTAAATTTTCAGAAGTGTCACAAATGGAGAAACTATTTCTAGAATATGCATGTGTACACAATAAGAAACAGCACTGCACAGAAAAGGGCGACTACTGTGAGATATGGCTTTGTGGGCTCATCCAAAATTACTAGAAACCTTTCCTCTTATTTATTTATACACTGAATTTAAGTAGAGCAAACATAAAAGTTTTCTGCTGAGTTATTGCACCTAGAATTTTTTTTTTATTGTTTTTTTTTAAATTCTTGATCTCTAGCAGTACCAAAGAGATTTAAGATGTTAGGCTGTTATTATGGTAGTCAGGGAAACATATATTTTGCAAAGAACATTCTTTAGGGAACTACAAACATTAAAATCTGGGCAAATAAACTACAAATTAAATAACAGATATATCACCAGAATCGAAAGAAATAGATATAACATCAAGTGTGTATCTTCAAATGTGAAACTGTGGAATTCTGTATTTATTACTGTCAATAATTTATTGGTCAACTGCTACTCTGTTTCCAAGTCAAATGATTATTTTTCTCATTCCTGAATCTACAAATTCACTACGGGTCTGAAAATCAATCATGTGCTGCATCCTGTAATACAAAAAAAGGTTTTGTAACTGCAGCTATCTCCTATGTGAAGGAAGAGGATAGATAATACCAGCATTCAAAAATGTGTTTAATCTTAAATGGGTACTTATTTGAAGTTCTGTGACATACTAAAATGTTTAACTACCAGTGAATTTTCAGAAAATTCTCCATTACACACAAATCTAACCACATGGCTTTTTTCCCTCTGGTTGCTGGAGCCATGTTTCTGGTTACAAGGCCAGATCAGCTATTCTAACTTCTAAAAATGTTTGGATTCAGCCTTGTTTCTCTGCTAAACCATTAAACAATACCCTGCAAATGAAAATTATGTTATATGAGGAAAAAACCTATTCATTAAAAAATTATAGAAAATAACACCTGAAGTTATTCTATGAAGGTAAACAAACATTTCTGAATGTCTAGAAGGCATGATATTTGCTGATTAAGAATGGAGAAGCCTTATGCAAAATGAATTTGAGTTTAAAAGGAAGTTTCATCCTTGTTGGGTTTTTGTTGTTTGTTTGTTTGTTTGTTTGCTTAATTTTTGGCAGCTAATGAAATGTTAATATAGCTCATTGAGGAGGCTTTTAGACAAAGTAATATGGTAACCTTGGATCACAGTTATAAACTTACTTCAGGTGGATTTGGAGAAAACTTGTAGTTGCTAAATATATTTCATGCAGTTATGTCATGCAATATAGCTTCTTTTACAGGGTAGAAAGATTTTATTAAAATAAGCAGACCATATTTGGCTAGTCAGGAAGAAGTGCAGAAAATCTGACATTTTCACATCCCCACAATTACAACTTTCCTTCTGGAACTACTTATTCTCAAAAGGAGCAGTCTGAATACCTGTTTGCAACATGTTTATCAGTTCTAAAGTCATCATTAGATTGCTATTCCTACACTGACCTTCAGGTCAGAGAGGGTTTACTGATCCTAATAGCGTGAGATCAATGAAACAGTCATGGCTTAACCCCATCCAGTATCTAAGCCAAAAACAGTCACTTGCTCACTCCCACTCGGAGCAATGGGAAGGGGGAGAGAATCAAAATGGTAAAATTAAGAAAACTCCTGGGTTGAGTTAAAGACAGTTTAATAGATAAAACAAAAGCCATGCATGCAAGCAAAGCAAAACAAGGAATTCATTCACCACTTCCCATGGGCAGGCAGGTGTTCAGCCATCTCCAGGAAAGCAGAGCTTCATCACATGTAACGGTTCCCTGGGAAGACAAATACCATAACTCTGAGCATCCCGCTTTCCTGCTTCTTCCCCCGGCTTTATGTACTAAGCATGACACCATATGGTATGGAATATCCCTCTGGTCAGTTGGGGTCAGCTGTCCCAGCTGTGTTCCCTTCCCAGCTTCTTGTGCACCCCCAGCCTGCTCGCTGGTGGGGTGGGGAGCAGAAAAGTCTTTGGCTCTGTGTACGCCCTGCTCAGCGTTAAAGAAAACATCCCTGAATTATCAACAATTTTCAGCACAAATCCAAAATATAGCCCCATAATAGCTACCGTGAAGAAAATTAACTCTACCTCAGCCAAAACCAGCACAAAAAGTGAAATATTTCAGGTGGCTAACACCTTCCATGACAAAATTCCTGCTATTTACAGCTACCAAGACACATAATTTCAAGCAAAATATTTGAGCTACAAGCCGACAAATGTCTCTATTACACATAAACTGTGTTGAATTTCTCCTTGCTTTCCTAGAAAAATACTCCCTTTCCTTCAAAGGTACCCCAAACCATGCATTTAGATTAGTTTTAATAACAAGATCATTAATCAGATATCAATGTTTGAATTTGTTGATCATCATTTGTTTAATAATATTAAAAATCCTTTAAGAAGACACTGAACTGAATGTAAAGCATCCTATGCAACAGCTTGTCAGCTTGGTCAGTTTTGTAGACTGTATGATGATGTAGTAATATTTTCAACACATTGAGCACTAAAACCACATTAACCTTGATTGCCTTTTTCTGGTCGGTAAATACATTGGTGTGTGGGGGAAAACATTCCCAGCTCTTCATCACACAGATCTCCAAGTGTGTGCACTGACTGCTGTGTTCAGTGTAGCTATTCTCTACCTAAACTGTTGGAATAAGAGAAAACAAAAATAGAGAAGGGAATCAAAGAGGAAAAATGAAAGTTACAAGAAAATAAAGAAGTTCTGAATGATGAGCCTGATTTATCATTCATGTAATCAGTTTTGTGGAGATGAATGAAATTAAATCGGAGTTAGTCTTGGTAAAAGATTTCCAAAACTAAGTTGTCATGGTTTCTTCTTGGATCAGTGGTTGCACTGAAGGATTAAAGGCTCATTTTGCCACTGAATAAACATATTTACTGTGGGTTTTTTTAATTAATATTAAAAATTTCATGTCATGCAAGCACCTCTGCAAAAAGATTATGGGCAGAATGGGGTAGTGAGTCCTTCTGCCAGTATCCAGAAAGTTCATTTTTCATTTTGGGAAGCAGATTAACTGTCACTGAGAACAGCCATTCAATCCTGTATCCTTGAGTTGATGCTGATAGCCAATTAAAGCCTGTTGTGGTGATGCTTTTTGTAAATTAGGTGCTTTACATTGTCCAGCATACATACCTAACACTAAAAGTATAAATCTTTATTTAAGCATCTGAATAAAACAGCATAATTTTCAGAGGAGCTCAGTTCCCACATATTAATGAACACTATACCTTCATCTCTGAGAAAAAGATGACCTTCATATAGGAATAGTAAATAATTCTGCATGTAACATTAGGCATCACAGAAAAATCTGAGTCCTACTGTTAGAATTTGTTCTATGCCAAAAATCAGCAAATTCAGTGTCAAGGATTCAGTGCCCAAAATAGCAATACAGATATCAAAGAGTCTGAAGTTGTGTCATATATGAAAGTGACTAGGTGAGTTCAAATAGCTGAAGATATTTTCAGGGAATCCATTAAGTTTGGGTCCATCAGTTGTTTTTATCATATCTATGTGTAATACGTATATATTAAAATAATAAATAATATTTTATAACCTTCACATTCTGGTAACTTTGGATTCCTAACAGGATGTAAGATTTGAATAAACTGTATGCATAAAATGGAGACCTTCTTTAAAATGCTAAACTACCTTAAATCACATCCTAAGCATTTAGAATGAGATTTTGGGTTTCAGTCTGAAGAAGAAATAAGCAAGACAAAATGGAACCCAAATTTGAGGTGATTGCACACATAGAAAAATTATGGGAATACTTGGCATTGTTAATATGACACAAATAGTATCTTATTCATTTTCCCATGAGTTTTGCCATTGATCCCATTCCTGTATTTCTCACAGGGAAGCAGGATATTTGTTATGATTCTGCTGGCTACTTTGATTCCTTTTTATTTGGAAACTGATGAAACATTGGACATGTTTGTCTTCCAGCTTGTTTTGGCTTTCTGATCACAGAATACCGTATCAAAATAAGTCATTTACCATAGATGTTACAGAACCCAAAATGAAAGAGAGATTAAATGCTTGCAGGCAGGTTTAGGATTTAGGATTATCCTTCTCCAGAAAATGTTTCTTTGATGCAATTTTTGTTGTGTCAAAGTGTAGAAGAATGAAGCTGGGTTAATTAGCATTGATAACATACAGCTGTGGGCTGGCTTCAGGGGCGGTAGGTTGGCCGATGTAGATAAGGTGCAGCTGTGGCTGGTTCTGTTAAGCAGCTGAGGAAGAAGCAGAGAGAGGAAGAAGCAAGAGAAGAGAAGGCAGTAGAGGGATTGTATGATGAGTATGCTGGTGTGAGATGGTAAAAGACCTTTTTGCAGCTTGATAGTTTGGAGAGTGCTGCACCATCAAAGGGCAAACAACTTGTTTAAGAACCTTTATGGTTCAGAGACCAGAAAAAAAAAAGTAATCCTTCCTGTTTTAAGAAGAGGTACAAGTGGAATATTCACAAGCATTCAGATGGGGGACAGGTAAAGGAAGCAGGCGAAGGTGTACTCTGAAATACGTGGCTTTTGAGTTCTCTTTTACACCAATATGAATCTAAATATCTTCAGTCTTTTGGAGCCTCTTTAGCACATTGACAAATGTCAGCATATATGAATTTCAGTGTTTATCCTAAATACTGAGGTTTTGGGGAAGAATGGATATAAATAGTACTAAGAAATTCTAATTCTTATCTGTACCTCTTCTACCACTTCAAAGGTTAAGAGTTAAAAGAGAGGATATATTTCTTTCTAGCTGAATAGTATCAGTATTCCAGATAGATTGTATGACGTGTAATGCTGACATCCCTTAAGTCTATTGCATGCCCAGCTTTGGGATCCATTTAGTGTTTTTTCTGTTGGCTGCTCCCTTGCACCTGCCAACATAATTTCTATTGGTCAGTGTAACTGTTTGTTCTGTCAGGTAGTCAATTAAATGAATTGAAGTCAGCTTTTCTGTAAAGAAAGAAGCTTACAACTATTTCAAAAACTTCTAAACAAAAACATGCACAAAATCTTTCACATATGATAAATGTGTAATTAAAATAGTGTTAAACATTATTTTCCAAATAGGCATGTATTGGCTTCAATCAGTCTATGCAGTGGGCCAGAAGGATGGCAATGTAGCACTTAAATTCTCAAAAATATAGTCCTGCCAGCTCTATGTTTCATAAAATATGGATAGTTTTCTGAAAGTTAATGAAGAAAAGAAGAACCCTAAGCTTCCAAGAAATGTTACATAATAGTCATTAGAGTAGATTAATGCTGTGGTTTATGGCTTATCTTTGACCATCAGTGATAGCCCTTATCAAATCATCTTTGTCTGATTCATCTCCAAAAAGCTGATTGAAATAACTGCATGGGTTGGACAATACAAGTCAGAATGCAGAACCGAGTCAAGCTTCCCAAATAACATGTGCATTGCTACATTACTGTAGTAGGTTTCTCACAATAGTACTTGCTAGTATGTGAGTGTGAATACAAGTGTGTTGTCATTAAAAGTAAATGTTAGAGTTCCTATAAGAACATAATTACCATTCTCAACCATATGTGACAAACACCATTTCTAGTACTTCTCAGCTGAGCAATAAACAGCACTTGATAATGGGGTGATACTGCTAAGATAGAAAGAGAAGATCATTTAATATTGATACCTGATAAAAGAGGCCTAATGCATAATTTTTTTCTGTGGGTGGAAGTCCCCTGGATAAGCTGGGAGGACAGCCCACTTGGTAAACCGATCCTGTAAAACATGAGTGACCCTTATATCTGTGTAGTAGCTCCTGATGGCAATCATCAGTACTGAAGATACATAAGAATTTCAGCATCATTTTAATCATAAAGGGTAATTACTGCATCCTTAACACTGTCATCAATGAGAAACCATGCCTGTTTGTGAGGGCCATACATGAAGAAGAAAAGGGGAGTGGAAAAGATGAGATTTACAACCATTATATCCACTAGCAGTAAAACAACTCAGTCATATAAATCTTCCTGCAATGCAAATGAGTAAGCTAGGACCTTCAGTATCTCTCCTTTCTTTGAGATGCATACAGAAAGTATCATATGCACATTTCCATTCAAAGCAAAGCTCTCAGCCTTGTATGTAATAATGATACTGTGCCTTTGGCAGCAATAGTGATGGCAGCCAAGAAGAGTTACTATTTACTCCATTTAGCAGGACTTTGCACTTCAAGGCAGGACTACTTCACCATTTTTACTCACCTGGTCTCTCATTAGATGCAAAATATTTTTCTGTGAAGATTTATAGCAAAGTACTCCAGTGTTTAGTAATTATCAAACCTTTAAATATCTTGGGAATTTTGCACAAGTTACTCAAAAAATCCACTCTAATTTTGAAGTATAAAATTAATGCTTTTTATTAGTTAATGAAAATTGCAGTAGTTTCATAAGTCTGTTATACAAAAAAAACTGGGTAATATTAAATTTCTACAGGTTTTGCATATAGAAAATAGTCTCTGTAGTTAGACAGATAGATAATCATGTATTTAACTATGCTTACTCAGAAACAGCATCATTCTGAATGTGGCTTTATACAATGGAAATAAAGCTAACTAGAAAGGAAACTAAAAATGACTAAGAACTGTTTTTACCTCCAAGGAGTAAACATGATGCAGCAGTATGAAGACTTCCTATTTCATGATTTAATGGATAAACTATGAGCTTGGTTTAAAACTAATAGCATCTAAAAGTAAGTATATTTTTAGGTTATTTCCAATTCTTTTGAGGTTCTGATTATTTAGGTGTAGCTTTTGACACAATTTAAACTTCTATCCATAATTAAGAATATTAGAAATTCACAGAAATTATGAAACTTGCACAATCACCTGACACTGGAAGTAATTGCTTTGAGAAAAACAACAAATCTAGACATTAAGATAGCTGGCAAACAGGTGAAGAATAGAAATAATTTATCTTTAAATGGCAGAAATATTTTCCATTTTAATTAGTAAAAGTTTATTTAAAATACACAGAAGAAAATACTCTTTCCTATATCAGAGGAAGTACAGTAACTCACAAACGACTTTATAATGAGGTATAAACCCTGAAAACACTTGAAGAAAAAATGAAAAGGGATAGAGATCTCTGCCTCTGTCCCATGATGTACAGACTCTTTGAAGACTGCAGGGCATAGGGGTTGTGGTAGCAAAAGCTTCTTCCCTGTTTCCACTCTTACCTTATACTTGGTTGTGTTAGTTCCATAGGATAAGGCTCAAGGAGCACAGGATAAGATAAATGGTTTTGCCATCTGCTGACTGGCATAACCTTTTCCATATGTACGCCAGCACTACATCTACCGTCAGGGTAACAGGATGAAGACAATACTTGTCCAACAAATTCAGGGGAGAAGTTTTCATCTTTTATTGGTTGTGGTCAAATTATTTGTGCATCTTGTTTTGGATCTTGGGAACACTTTGATTCATGTTTCTCAATCAAAACTCATATTCAACCTACATATTCATCAACCTACAAATTTCCTGTTTTTTCCACTTGGCCAGTTGGCCAAATTACCTGTATTAAAGTTGTTCCTTATTGCTGCTTTTGGACTAATACCTTACTGAACTCATGAGCTGAAAGTTTCTCATTTGATTATGGTCTTAAGCAGCAAACATTGATACTACCAGTTAGGTCTGGCAAGAGAAGAATTTGTTAAGTGAAAGATTATGTTTAGAGTTCAAGTCATATTAATAAGTATCAATGTGAAAGAAGCACAACACAAGTATGTGACAATATAATACAAATTTACTAAGTCACTATGATTTCTAAAGTTTGCTCAGGCATGACAGGACTCATTTGAACATTTTAGTTAAAATTACACTCTATATTTAAAATGAGAAAGCGATATTACATCTTGTGTGTGTTGTACCAAATGCAATATAATATACATCAGAACTAAATTGTAACATTTTCTGCTGCCTCAGCAAATGTCTGTTTGTATCTACAGCTTTGTCAAAAGGCAATAAAGCAAAAAGCTTATTCATCTCGCTATGGGGATGTAAGTTCTATTTACTTAAAATGAAATTCTAAGATACAGTGCTTCTGTTTTTGTATGAACAGTTTATCGCTGTCATTTAGAAGTAGCAAATCTTCACCCTCAGTAAAACTGCCTTCCAGATGAAAAAATATGATGTTTACTTAGTGATAAACAAATTTCAGAAGAGAGGGGGATGTTAGACCTGAGATGAGTCATGTGAATTTTGAAAATTAAAAAGTACTAGCAGCATGTATGTATTATGGATATGTTTACTTTCCCAAATATTTCAAGTCTGTGGGAATGACAGAAGAACAGAATCACAGAATGGTCAGGTTTCTCTTCTAGACAGATGGATCCCATCCCTCCCTAACAAGCTATAGTCAAAGAGTGTCCCATTGTCATATAAGCCAAACCCCTCATAACAGCACTAGCTGCAAAGTCAGAAGCTGATGTGCATTATATGCCTATATCTGGCTGCACCCCTTCCTCTTACTGGTAAAATGGAAGAGAAAATAACTTGGGCACCAAAATTTTTCACTTGAACCCCCAGGGGTTTATTGCCTTCCTTTGTTCTGCCCTGGTTCTGGCTTGCAATGCTGTTTGTGCCCACATGAAAGAGTACCAGAAGATGATAGTCTGTGCTCTTGTCAAGTTCTGGTAGCCCCTCAGCAATATCTTGTATCTTATCTACCGGAAGGCAGCATACTTCTTGTGACTACCTGTCAGGCTGGCAGACGGGTGCCTCAGTGCCCCCTAACAGAGAGTCACCTCCTGTAAAGCACCCGACAGTTTCTTTTGCAGTAACCAAGGTGTGCTACTGGGGCAGTATCTCCACACAGACCTTGCTTGTGATTGTCTATAGCTGTTAAAGCTCATATCTGTTCCTGGTTGTAATGCAGGGTGGTCGAGACTGAAGCAGAGTCCTATTTTTGTGGGATGCTAGGGTCCAAGGTGGCTCATTCTTCATGTTGCCCACTTCAGGCATATGGTCCTGAAACCACCTATCTATCTCCAGCTCAAATCCTCTAATACTGCTCAGCCTTTGAACTGTTTCCTGCACTCAGCCACCTGTTGTAACGTCATCAATCTGCACACACCTGAGGCAGATACTTACCTTTTCTCCAGGAGAAGGGTCAGAGCACTTATAGCAGCCTATCACTTCTACTGATACCTCCTTTCTTGCCAGTTCCGTGTGGGTGTAAGCATCAGACATCACAGGGGCTTTCTCTGTGGAAACACTGGCTTTAACTCTGAAGCAAGTACCCACCATCCCAGAAAAGACCTAAGCACTACCGTGGTTCGTGGACCTACAAGCAGGGCACATGGCCCTCCTTGCACGCCCTCTCTGCAGGAACTGTTGTGTGACACCATTTGCCTGTCTTTTCTTTAACCAGCCTGTTTAGTACATTGTAGTGAGTTGACCTTGGCTGGATACCAGGTTCCCACCAAAGCCACTCTGTCACTACCCCTCCTCAGCTGGAGTCGGGAGAGAAAATATTACAAGAGACTCACAGGTCAAGATAAGCACAGGGAGGGATCACTCAGAAGTTACTCTCATGGGCAAAACAGGCTCAGCTTGAGACAATTAGTTTAGTTTATTATCCATCAAGTCAGAGTAGGATAATAAGAAACTAAAGCTAAATCTTAAAAACTGCTTCTGCCCACCCATTCCTTCTTTCCAGGCTTAACCTTACTCGTAAATTCTCTACCTCGCCGCTGGCCCCCCCCTTCCCCCCCAAGCAGTGCAGGGAATAGGGGTTACAGTTGGTTCATCACACGCTGTTTCTGCTGCTGCTTCCTCCCCACGCTGTTCTCCTGCTCCAGCGTTGGGTCCCTCCAACGGGAGACTGTTCTGCATGAGCTTCTCCAGTATCAGTCCTTCACACAGGCTGCAGTTCTTCACAGACTGCTCCAGCATGGGTCCCTTCCATGGGGTGCAGTCCTTCAGGAATGGACTGCTCCAGCGTGGATCTACCACAGGGTCACAAGCCCTGCCAGCAACCCTGCTGCACCATGGGCTCCTCTTATTACAGGTCCACAGGGCCTGCCAGGAGCCTGCTCCAGACTGGGCTTCCCACTGGGTCACAGCTTCCTTCAGGCATCCACCTGCTCCAGTGTGGGGTCCTCCATGGGCTGCAGGTGGAGATCTGCTTCACTGTTAACCTTCATGGGCTGCAGGTGCACAGCCCCATGGTCTTAATCCTTGGGCTGCAGACAAATCTCTTCTCCAGTGCCTGGAGCACCTCCTCCATCTCCTTCTTTACTGACCTTGGTTCAGCAGAGTTGTTTTGCTCATATATTCTTCCCAATGTACAGGGTGTTTTTTTCCCCTCTATTCTCAAATGTATTATCACAGAGGCACTATTGCTGATGGGCCCAGACTTGCCTAGGAGCATGTCCGTCTTGAAGCCAGCTGGCATTGGCTCTATTGGACACAGGGGAAGCTTCTAACAGATTCTCACAGAAGCCACCCTTGTAGCCCACCTTGCTACACAAACCCAATAGACACATGATGCTGTAGAAGTAGGGGAAGGTGCTGTCATTCTGGTTTGTGGGTAGCACATTTGAACTATATAGGACTCTTCCTACTTACCTGAATATGTCACTGGGAGGCAGCACATTTTCTGGTTTCTGTTCAGATACAGAATGTTATCAATTAAGTTATTATGCTCCATCTTATGAAAACAAGCTGTTTTCCTGAGCTTAATATAAAACTAACTTCCTTGAAAACTCAGTCCTTATTGAACTGGAGACAAAGACAGTATAAACTGACTTTCTATAAACAGGGGTATAGTTAAGAACAGAAGTATATTTAGCATATGGAATAGAAATCAAAGTAGTTTTGAAATGTGTTTTAACATCCCTAGAAGAATGACACTATCCTGCCAGTGCATTATACTGCCTGGAGGGTATCTGTCTTTCTGGGTTTAGATTTTGCTATTATGATATTGTGTAGTTTAAAATTTTTCATTCCTGTGTTTCATTTGCTGTCACTGTTGCAGTGGACTCTAAGAGCAGTAATTTTTTTTTAACACTCATTGCCCATATTCATATTGGTTGAAAATATCAGCAGTAAAATTTTGCTGCCAAGAAATGGTGGGTTGATCTTGGTTGGACACCAGGTGCCCCCCAAGCTGTTCTATGGCTTTCCACCTCAGCAGGATGGGGGGCAGAAAACAGGATGGAAAAAACATCATGGGTCAAGAAAAAGGCAGTTTAATAAAGCAAATGCCATATGTGGAAGCAAAGGAAAACAAAGATTTTATTTTCTGCTTCCCCTCAGCAGGTAATTTCCTGCCACTTCCCAGGAAGCAGGGTTTCAGTATGCATAGCAGTTGCTCAGGAAGACAAACAATGTAATAACAAATGCTGCCACATTTGTCCTTTCTCTTGGCTTTTATTGCTGAGCGGATGTCACATGGTATGGAATATCCGTTCGGTCAGTTTGGGTCAGCTGTCATGGCTATGTCCCCTCACAAGGTCTTGCCCATCTGGTGAGAGGGGAACGTTGGAGAGCCAGCCTTGGTGCTGTGCGAGTGCTGCTCAGCAGCAGCCAAAACACTGGTGTGTTATCAGCACCTCTCTAGCTGCTGTTACACAGCACAGCATTATGAGGGCTGCTATGGGGAAAATTAACTCCATCTCAGCCAGGCCAAATACACAATATTAGAATTATGATCAGAAGGCAGAACTGCTTTGAACCAAAGGTCTTCTTGTCCACGTTTTAGTGAAAAGTTGCTTGAATTAAAATCTCTCTAGAAATGAGGTGTGAAAGATACACTTATGAAGCATAAAGAATTTTTTAAAATATTTATTAAATTTCATGGTTCTTGGGAGAGAGAATTGAAATGGGATTCATCTTTTTTTGATGAATAATCAGGAAGGGAGTGTTTATTAAGAGAACACATCCTGTGGAAATGTCTACATTTCATATATGTACATATGTGAAATATTTTTATACATTCATATATATATGATATATATATAGCATACAATCCTGTTGAAATGTGTACAAACAAGATTGAAACTTATAGCAAGACTGAAATGCAGATGCCTTGTGAAAGGGCTTTTTCACATAAGGTTTAAGAAGACTTGAATCTTGACTGAGAACTGTTAATGTCATTGAAGTAATGGAAAATGAAGTGTGTGTGTGTAAAAGACAATCCTCTATTATGATAATGGCTTAGAATTAGAACTATAAATGGATTTAAACCTGCAATTTAGAAAGGAAGCAACATGAGTTTCCTTGTTGCATTGCTCTTTCAGCAAGAAAAGCATCCACTTAACAGCAGCGCCACAGCTCTAAGCACAGCATTAAACCTTTTAAAGTGTCACTTTTTTCAGCATTCATTTAATGATAAGAGAGGGAGGCAATTGCAAAAGTCATTTTTTATTGCACCTCTTAGCTTCCAGAAACTTTATCAAAATCAGGAGGGGCCTCTTTTTGCTCTGGTTGCCTGACCCAGAATCTTTAATCCCCTTTCATTAAAACCATGTTGCTTTGTTTCCTCCTGAATTGCCTTCTGAGCTTTTGGAAATCACCAGACACAGACACAGAGCAGAGCTGAAGGCTAGGCCAGAGAGTAGCTCTGAGACCTGAAAGGTAGCATTCTGCACTGAGGTGACAGTAGTTTGGATCTGAGATGTAAAACTGACATCCTGTTAATGAAGGATAACATTAGAAGTGCCACCATACTTAATTAAAACATCTGCTTAGACTTCAAATCAGATAAGTCGTTTTCTTCAACAGCTTTTAATAGCATGTCACCATGATTCAAAACTGATAAAAAAGGCACCTGTATCAATGGATTTGTTTTTACATTCTTTCCTTCACTTTGAAGAGTTTCCATTGGAGTGTTTGTTGGGTTTTTTTAAAAAAAAACAACTGGATTTTCATGATAATGTTCGGGAAGTACTGGGAATGGTAAAGGTTCTTTTAACATTTTAAACCTGTCCTAATGCCAAAATTTACTTTCTCTGCTTCCTTTCCTCTTTTTCCCACCCACAAAAAAAAAAAAAAAAGGGGGGGGCGAGGGTGTGTGATGGTATTTTACAGAACTGCAATGAAAAGGGGGTTGTTTGGGCCTACATTTTTCTATGAGAGAGCTAAATACATCAATATAACTCTGGGTGGTAGAAAAGAAGACAAATTAAAACTGAGTATCAGAGATAACAGTGATATCACAATGAACGAGAAACAAGGTTTTCCCTATTTGACCAGCTGATATTCTCCTATACAGCATGACCCTCTTGAAGACTGACAGAGGAGGTAGGTATATTTGACTGCAGGACTGTCCCTCTAGGAGCAGAGTTGACAGCAGGCAGAAGGTCCTTCACTCATCTGACAGGGACAGCAATTATCTCTTTCTAGAGAAGTCAGCTCCTTGTCACTGAATATAAGGGCATATTTGCACAAGCAGCATGGACTTGAAGGACCTTGGTCTCTCATCAGCAGCAACAGGCAGTTCAGCTCAGACATGCTGGCAGGAAGCCAGCCTGAAGACTTACATTTTGCCAGTGCTGCTGGTCATAGAGCTGGTGAACTGGTGGGGTAAAATGCATTTGTGTCATAGCTTGACCACTGGATGATAAGCTGATTGCATTCCACAGTTTCACAATCCCGCAAGCCACAATTCCCATAGCAGTACACTGATTCAGCTTATCTTAGAAATCAGGAGCATCTGAAGATTTGCCATCTGGAAGTATCTAGGGCACAAAATGTCTGAGGTTCTCACTGCCTACATGGGAGAGGGTGTGTTACATCCATTGCCAGAAGGTTATCAGCATTTGCATTCCATTTCAGAGCCAGAAGTGCTCAGAGTCATAATGCTACTACTGCTCAAAAGACTGTTGGAAGCTGGGTAACGCTGCTGGGTTCAGTGATGAAATAATGAAAGCAGGGAAGGTGCCAATCTGTGCAATGTAGAAGATCCAGGCCCTTTTTGATTTTCTCCTAAGTTGAAACTTTTATGGTATGTTTTCTCTGTGATTGTGGTCCATGAGTTTGCAGCATGCCTGATGTTTCTTCTCATTGCGATAACTATTCAGGATAATTTAAAATCTCCAGAACTGGCAGAGGGCAAGGCTGCTACCCCAGCACTGAGTCTAGCTTTCCAAACTGTGAAGCCTGTTTTCCTTGGCAGGAAAAATCAGGGGTTGCAACTGGTTGTAATTGTTCTCCGGTTAAAGGCAGTGTGAAAGAAAATGCCTGAATTTACCAGTAAAACCATATTTAGCAGAGTCAGTGATCCTATTTTATTTTTCACCACTGTTTCTCTTATGAAGACTATACCTAAAACCCAGAAGAGAAAAATGTCAGACAGATTTGGAGTTGCTGAACCATGCAATCCTGTTTGAGGTGAATGGTCCATTCACAGTGGTGTTCTGTTCATATTAAGGGACAGTATTACTGCTTCAGAGCTAGCTTAAGTCAGTCAGGCACAGAATACTAACAATCAGTTATTCTTATCCCATAAATTTCAGGGTATGTTTTGCTGCATAGATTTCAAATGCCCAGATTTACTACACAATTAGTTCTGTGTATAAACACATACAAAACCAGTTTGAATGATCAGGACTTCTACTGTATCCACTTTCTTGCTTATTGGTTTTTCTTTTTTCCTTTCCTGCTTCCTTGATACAGATGAAGTGATGGATGCTTTGGCAGTCTAAGCATACCATAAGCAAAAGCTGGAAGGAGGATTGCCTCACACCTCCTATCTGTCATGCAAAATTCAGAGTAAAGGAAATAGCGCAAGTCATGTGTGCAGCTAGACTAGGCTTTTCAACTCCAAAGGCATTAGCCAAGACTCTACAAGACCTGCTATTTGCAAAGAATTGGAAATGACCTTGCATGCTATTTGATCATCCCCAAGAATCACTTGGTCTGTCAGTCAGAATGCTTTGAACTCCTTGAGCATTACTCAAGGGAGTTCCTTACCCTTTTCTCATTGTTCTTTCAGCAAAGAGACAGGTTTAATGTTCCTGGTAAATATATGTGAATGCATGAGTGTTTACAGGAGGCAGAGGCTGTTAAAGGAAAATTCTGGAGAAAGGCTGACTCACAGAAGTGTAACATCTTTGTATGATTGAATACAGTAAGGGAAAAGTTATCCTGTGAAATTGTCCTAAGAGAAAAAATTTCGTATTGCTGTTCTGATGTATTGTGATGTCAGAAAATGTAATGACATTTTATATGGCCTTCTTGGTGTTTAAGAGGTTATTATTGCAAATCACTCTCTTGACATCCTGGGACCCATTACCCATATGGTACGATCATACTAGAATGAAAAATCAAATTTTAATTAATTAAATTTACTGAGCAGCACACATGGAGATTTATTTCTTTTGGTGTGACCTTTCATATCCAAAACGTTCACCACTTTCAATGGTGGAAGATTCTTTATCTTGATCACAGAGATCACTTAGGAAAAGACTTTGTCATATATGAAGATTTTAATTGAAGTTGTAAAATTATCTAGGTTTCTAGCCCGGTTAAGATATTGGTCTGATTAGCTATTAAATACAGATATGTGTTTGATCCAACATTCAAATCAGAAGCAGTTGAGAATGGCATTTCGATTGAGCTTATCCTGCTTTTAAAATCTGAAGCCTGGTTTTCTTTCATACTGAACACAAGTGGGATTAACATCAGACAGTTCAACAGTAATTCAAGTGTGCATCTGGGTTCCTGTATTCTGAGACTAAGTTGTGGATGGTTTATTAGAGACTTCCATTATATTACAGTAGGTCCAGAAGAAGTTGCCTGAGAAACATGTTTGTTTGGGGTTTTCTCCATTGTTATAATGATCCATTCTAAGTGATCCAAGAGAAAAGTAAAAACTCACATGCGGTTTTGTTTATGCACTAAAAGTCGATAGGTTTACAAAGAAAACTGTAAAATGTAATATGTCAGAGCATTGTGTCTGAACCAAGAACATGGCAGCAGCCTTCTCAACCTAGTGTTTAATATATTTTCTACTCATTATTCTATTAATGATTTTTCAGTGCAATGCACTTTTTTGTAATGCTGAACTTAAAGAAAATACGGTCTCCTTTGATAAAGATGAGTGAAAAGAAAAGCTGTCCTGAAGTGAAGGCATTAGAGATGACAAGATATTAATAACGAAATATGTGACATAAAAAGAAATTATGGAAGTGAAAAAATGATATTCTCTGCCCTATAAGTTAAAAGGTTCTCTTCAATGTATGAATACGTTTTTACATAGTTTAAAAGCATTCTGACAGACCTTCTCCTGCTGAACCTTTGATAAGAAAAGCAAATATTCACATAAAATCTAACTGAAAAATAAAAGACAACTTTCAGTACTACCTTAGATTATCTTTGATGCTTTCTCATCTCCACATTGCCATTAACAAAATTTTGCCTCTGAAAAGCTTTCTGTGTGTTACATTTTGTCACCTGTGAGGGGAAACTTGCTTACTACATTCTTCTGGAAGGCATCAACATGATCAGGTTTAGAAGCCAGGTCAGCAAGGTCTGTTCCTGCAAAGCCTTGGTGTTGTCAGCCCTGTTACTTTCTGCTGCCCTCTTTCTCAGTATAAAGTTAAAGCTGTAAACAGATGGACTTCAGAAAGATGAAAATACTATGTGCTGTATAAAATGTATAAATTCGTAATTTATAATTTATCCTCAGGTGAATGTCATGTGAAATCTTCATGCACAAGAGCTTTATCACAGTTGCTTTTGGAATGATTTGGGATGATTGTCAATAGTGTGATGGAATCATATGAATAGTGTACGATGTTTTCACAGACATCAGCTGTGATTCATTATTTTTGTTTACTTTTGTCTGTACAGGGTTTTTTTTCTTTGGTTTCATTAATATAAGGCAGTTTTTCTTCTCCATATCTTTGGTTAAACCAGTAAGCCACTACTAAGTTTCCTATTCAGCTTTGACATGGTTTCTTTGATTAGTGGAATTTAAAGCCCTGTGATATCCTTCTCTATGTCAGAAGACACCGCTAGTGCTATATTGACACCAGTTAATTTTTGTTTTTCAACACCTTACTCTTCTAGAAAGGCATCCTAGCTTGATTTTCAAATTTAATGCAAGCTTCATAAAAAACTTTATTTTCTTTTGCTGTCACTAGTGTATACTAGTAGGTAATGCAGAAGCTAATTATTATGAAACTGACAAAGTAGGACAGACCTCAGAAGATTAACTAAAATCAATTAGCAGAGGGAATGAAGTCACCAGTGGGTTTCAGTGCTCATCCTCACCAATATAACTATTCCACTTCCATGGCATGGAGGGATTATTTTAATGGAAAAGAATAGCTGGCTTCTTGTCTTTGACTGCCAACAGGAGAGTCGGTTAATTTTGAAAGCCACATAGGATTTTCTTATTTGAACATTTCTCTCTGAGGGATCACAGTGAAATAACTGAAGTGTTTAATATTTTTAGATTAAATTGTTCTAATATTGATAGGTTTGTTGCTTTCATTTTTTTCATTATAGACTGTGTTTATTCATCGTTTTGTGAAAGGTGCATAGTCATGAGCATTTTGACCCAAATATATTGCTTTCAACATAACCAAAGTGCAAAGTGATTGTAAAGTCAGTATTATGTGATGTTCTGCTGAGCTGGTAGCAATGAAAACCCATATTGTATTTAGTCAGGGTTCCACAGTAAAATAAATGGCTACTGAAGGGTTTATGGGAAATAAGTAATCAAATCTGTAAATTTTTATAGGACTTTTGCTTGAGAAGGACCTTAGTCTAGGCCTGGTTTTGGTTTCCTCCAGTCATGCTTTTATCTTCTCTTTCCCCTTTTCACATCCGTTATCTTGGGTATTGGTTGTATTTATAAGTTCTGAATAATATAAAAATAAAAACCTGGCAAAATATCAGCTTTTGTCATATCATAACATTCACGTTTTAGCTACTTCATATGTTTTAATCAGATTGCACTCTTATTTTCACTTTGAATTTAAGATCATGTGAGTTTTTAAGGGCATAGGGAAAGATCAGACACTAGAAGACCTTTCATATTACTTCCAAAGCACTATCAGCCCACACAGCATACTGTATGCCCATATGTTAGTATAAATAACATTCCTTGGACAGATACCACATATGCTAAGATATTGAGTAAATTAATGTGTTTCACATTTATTTCCATTTCCCCACAGATTTCCATGCACTCATGTGAGACTAAGAAAGTTTTTATACTCATTAGCTCACATAAGTAGTGATTCATATATAGTATAAGACCAAAACAAAAACTAGTTTCAAGATAAAAACATCTCTCTTCTTGTTGTTCCGCCCCGCCCCGCCCCCCCCCCCCCCCTCCCCCCCCGGTCACATGTCTATTTGGAACATTTGGAACATAATTTTTGTATTACACTATTTCAGATATAGTATTGACAGTAACTATTTAAGTGTAAATCCTCATTCTTCTTGCTTTTACTAAGAGTGGACACTGGAGGAATGCATGCAAGAAGCATAGAAATATTTTTCTGAGATTCAAACATCCCTATTTAGTTTACAGTGAGACTGCCTTGCAGTCTTTCCCACATGTTCTTTCATATTCTTTTCAAGCAGATTAATTTGGCTACCATATTGACTTTATTCATACTTGGATACAGTAGACTGAATTGCTTCCTACTTTATTTCCAAGGAGAAAAAAATAGCTATAGTCAGCTGAACAGAAAGCAGCCATATTACTAAGGCTTTGGATTCTTGCACTGAACCGTCTAGATACATCTTCTCCTAATTGCACTCAAAATTATTTTCAGCAGCTCACAATGCAAAGGAAGTTCAGCTGTAACTGGAAAATTTGGTCCAGATGTCTGGTCACTACATCCATCTGGCAGTCCATAAAAATTTACCTAAAAAGGCAGGAGATAACAGCTTTAGGAGGCCCAATGACTTTAATAAAACCGCAAAAACTTTCTGACTCACTTTGCCATATGTAGAATTGATGCACAACAACCGCTGTGTCATAATAACTGTAACACTATCTATGATGGTCTTGCATAATCTGTGGGATCAATTTGGAGCAGTGTCATGGTTTAAGGTTAAAAGCAAACTCCTGATGATATCATAACTCATGATATCATAAATCCTAAGATATTGCTGACATCTGGAAGGATGTATTTTAAGCTCTTGTAAAATCAAATTCTGGTTTCATAAACTCAAGAATCTGTGGCACAGGAGTAATGCTACATTCACATAGTCTTGTATCATATGGAATTGTAAAATTCTTTAAGAAACGGCTCACTTTTAATTTGTGCATACATATTTTCCTACCCCTAAGTTTTGTTTACAGTTCTTAGTATTATTGTATTCAGATTGAAAAACAACACCAAATTATTATAGCTACTAATGTGATATACAGCGCATGACTATTCACAGTTCTGAATATTCTTAAAGAATTGTCTGTATTTATTTTATCAATGTTAGGTAAATGGATTTACAGGCATTAAAAGTCATACTAAGGAACAACTTGCAAAGGTATATATTTATGAATAAAGCCTTATTTAAACCCTTCCAGACATTTAGCTCATACCTGCTACCTGCAAATTTTTTTATGTGACTTTAATTCTTATTACTTTAATCTACCCTTCCAGACTATATGAGAAAGTTAATAGTACTACTACTTATGTACAACAGAGGGGTGGAAATTTTAGCTTACGTTAACGCAATTTATTTCCTGTTATAGGAAATTTAACAAACAAAATTCAGAAGAAATATTTTTGAGATTATACAGGGTGGGGTTTTTTGCTTTCTCTCTTGTGCTTCTCCTGTCTGATTTTACCTTATCAAGGCAAAGAATTTTTCTTTCTTTCTTTCTTTCTCTCTCCTTCATACACACACTATCCTCTTCTAATTTCAAGTGTTGCTGTAAGGTGAAAAGCAAAGCTGCTTTGCCATGTTTAAAACGTATTATTAATGCAGGCAGGTAGGGACAAAATGTCTAGAGGAGATCATCTTTTTGACGTCTATTTTACTGTCCTCTGCCAAACAGTGAATCAGAAATGTCTCAACCATCTTGAAAAGCTTATCATGTGGGAAGAGAATTCTATTTCTGTTCTTGGAACTCTTTGTGTGATATCACAAAGCGAAGCAATAAATATATTTAAATCAAGGAACCCATAGATGTATACCATAACCTTACGCTTCCTGGATTTTTGTTGCCAAACCAAAAATATAAAAGATGCTGATATACATACCTCAAGGTTAAAGACACAGGGAAGGACATGTTGTTACTGTAATGTGGTAGAATGAAAATTGCCAGGCTCTTCAGTGGCTCTATAGAAAGCTGTGCATCCCAGATACACTAATGGAACAGGAGCAAACCTGGCATATATCGGAGCAGTCTGGCTTTTGTGTCTAGGTTTCAAAAATAGATGCTGCATTTAGCCTTACTTACAAAATCGGATATTGAATTACTAACATAAATTACTCCCCTTCCCTCAGAATCTTAACAAGCATTCAAGCCTTGCTGGCTTAAACAATAAAAGAGAACAAATGTTTGATCTTTGTTATATGATTCAGCCTTATAACAAAATATATCTGTCACTAATAGATCCAGGCATATTTCACAATGTTTACTTAGCCAAATTTATTATTGGAACAGAATATTTAGCTGTTGCAGTTTAGCTTAGGTGCTTTTACATTTCCTCCAAAATTACAATCTGACTATTTAAATCAGCTAATTTTTTTCTGCATAGTTCGGTAATGAGCATTTTTCAGTAACAGCAAAGTATTCATTATCTCACTGTTCATCTACTTCATCTTCGTGCAAAAGAAAGGTAAAGATAAGCAGTGATAATCCAATGCCTAAAACACAGCAGTGGGCAGCAGGAAATATGAACTTTTGCCCTTGCTTTAACATTTTCAACAAATGTTGTTGGGCAGCTAGAACAGGGCAAAACTCTATGCTCATACGTGTCTGTGCACTCATTTACTCTTACCTTTCTTCAGAAGGACTTTGAAGGTAGTTGTTTGAGTGAAACATTTTGTAGGGTGGAAGCCTGAACTCCCTGTGCCTCTGTGTTCCTTTGAAAGCCATTAACTCTGCCATTCATGCTGGACCTCCTGTGCCTCTCCAGGGGAGCTCTGTCCACATTCTAAGCACACTTCCAGCTTTAGTTCTGGGACCCAGCATCTCCCACAGTCCTCAGCAGTGTAACATTGAAAAATGACAAAAGGGATCTTTTAAAGATTTAGATTTATCTATTGTGATTTATAAGGGAAAAGTCCTATTTAGAACCTAGTTAATGCAACCACTTGGGGCACTGTTTCTTTTGATTCCACTCTCCTTTTTAAATATTTTTATATTTGTATTCGGGATACATGTTCATATATATCATATAACAAAGAAATATTTCAGCCAGATATTTATAGCAGGTTGTGACTACAGAACTAATTGGATAAGATGAGAACAGTTTATATGGAGGGTAGGATAAAGTATATACAAAGCTTACATAATTCTGGGCTGTATAAGAATGTAACTAAAAATTTTGCCTAATTTTGAAAAGAAAAGATAACAATGAACTATTTCTGAACAACACATAAACAATTCACATTTGACTATGCAGTAAAAGGTAATGTATGTGTTACAGATCAAGGAGCAGCATTTTCAGGTGGAAATTGTAGATGACAGGAAAGACTATTTCAAGAATTGCTAACAGTTAAGTTTAGTCTTATGTTTTATTTTATATTTCATGGAGTTTTTTTCAAGGCAGAATAAATTTCATGAGAAAATTTCTTCTGAATCTCACTTGCTGCTTAGTTCCAAAAGTAAAGATGTGGTCAAAGGTTTCAGGATGACCAGTAACTTGAAAGACAAGTTGAGCACATTAGTCTCTTTTAGTCAATGAGGATCAAACTTACAAAGTTAACTTTTTTCACCAGGTTGTCTCATAGCAGATTCTATTTACATTTCACTCCTGGATTCTATTTCTCTCTGATGATTATTCCTCGAAATTCCATAATTTGATTTATGACACTCAGAATTAAAGTCATCAATTATTCTTCCCAAGGAAATAAAAGATATGCCTACGAGCATCTTGAAAAATGCCTGCAATTTTCAATGATGCAATCACTTTGAAAATTTCAGATTATGTACCATGCAAAAATATTTTCCTGAGAAACAGAAACTTACCTCTTTCTGTGAAGCAAGTAATTTTTCAGATGTACAGTGATGGCCAATTCATGTTTGGCCTCTTATGTTCTGACGGAATACATTTAAGATGGCTTAACTTCGTTTTTATTAAAGCCTTTCTGTACAAAGATAGTTCCAAACCACTGGTTGATATAAAGTGGCACAGTTCCACAGTCTTCCCCAATTCTGTGTTGATTTACTTACGTTGAAGTTTGGTCAGCAACATACATGCTCATAAACAGCTTTGCCTTTTCTTTGCAGCTTCTTTTTGCCATTCAGGCCAATAATGCATAACTATGGGACAATATGTCTGTCATCACTCATTTGTGATGCCAGAATGAAGGCTTTCATATATTTTTCTAGTCTACTTAATTTTGGTTTTTATTGATTTTAAAAATAGTTAAACAAACTGAATTCACGTAAGAATCATTAGGTTTCTGAAGGGAGAAAAAACCCTGTTCATACCTGTGGTTCCTTTTCAAACCTCACAACAGGCTGATTAAGCCTTTTCAGTCAATATTCTTTTTTGCCTTTATTTCAGCATGAAAGATTCTGTTTCTTTGAGTCCTAGACTTGGGCACAGGTTTTAGCTTTCAGGTTTAACTGTTCTAAATTAAACAAATACATGGAAGATAAATCCATCTGTGCTCTGTTAAACACAACTGTACTATTGGGCTCAGGAAGTCCCTGACTAAAATTGATACCATAATTACTAGCTGGAAACTAAATAAATGTAAGAACTTCAATCTATATATCCAGTTATTTTTCCTACACTTTTCCTAAGTATCCATTGCCAGACACCAAATATTCACCTAAATGAATCTTTGGCCTGAGCTAAATACCATGTGCTTTGGATCAGAGAAAGGAGCATTGCAGTTTCCTCCTGTCCCAGTCTGGAAACTAACGCAATACCACTTTTCAGACATCTCGGAATCGGAGAAAAAACAGGCGAGAAACGATATTAAGTCAAATCTTACCTTCAAGACAACTTCATACACATCTGTCATTTATGAAAAATATTATTCTAATCTAATCCCTACAAATTTTCACTGGCTAAAGCTTCTTAGCCATCACATACTTTATTATAGTACTTCCAAGTGTCTCAGAGTTGCGTTTTTTTTCTTTGTTTGTCCCAAGTGTCTAACCTGAATCTTCCTTTCTGCAATTTAAGGCCACTATTTCCTGGCCTGTTCAACAGGGACAGGAGAGTAGATTATTCATCTTTGGCAGAAGGTGGTACATATTTGAAGGCTGTTACTGTGTCTCCCCTAAATTTTCTTTTTTTGTAAGCTTAATAACCTCAGTGTGTTCTCTCCTTCTCCAGAAATCATAACTTTCAGATGTTTGATTAATCTTTTTGCTGTCCAAATGGTCCACTTCATTCTTGAATTGTGGTGCCCAAAATGAACACAGTACATCACCTAAGGCATCACCCATACTGAAAACAGTAATTACTGTGTCTTGCAGTCTGTATGCCTGTTTATACATCCCAGTGTGATGCTTTTTCACAACAGCATGACACTGTTGACTGTAATGTGTTTGTCCTCCACAGAGATTTATTATTTGATAAATTACATAGTAACGTGTATACATACACATATTTGGGACTGGAGTTTCCAGAAGGTCTTTTGATTTTCACAGAAAAAATATAGTATATAGTTTATTGACTTATCAAAAGCAAATTAAAATTTTATTGACTCCTGCACAGCAGCATTACTATTCTAATTATGCAGGAGATTTTGTCTTGTGTATTTTCCTCTATTTAATTAAACACATTTTATTTTGTAAATATATTTTGACTCTTCTTGTAGGAGTAAAGCAACTTATGCAGCCTGAACATAGTATATAGTCACTTATAATGGAAAACAAGATCAAAAATTCTTCTAAATTCAAGTCATACCTTTCAGAAAAATATGAGCTTCCTCTCTTTCTCTGGGTTCTCCAGATTGCACTCAACTCCCGCCCAGTTCATCCAGAACACGGAAGCAGCCTAATAGCCACACCTCCCAACACAGTAAAAGAAATAAAGCATACTTTCAAGACCCTGTACAGCTTAGCTTCTGCCAGCATCTTCACTCTTGCTTCTCTGAATAAACCTTTTTCTTGTGCACTTAAGTGAGAAGATGAGTCCTCAGCTGAGACATTCAGGATAACTAAGGGTTTCACAGTGCAGCTGCTTAAAACTTAGTTTACTGAAGTAATGTGTGTTAAGTGGTGTTTACACTTCACATGGATAGCTGGGGCTCAGTCCACTGTCCCTCTCTGATGCAGCAATTCTTCCAACATATATGTTGAAGAATCTATTAGAAATATAAGAAAAATTGCTGGAAATCTTCTGAATATTTTCATCAGGCACTATTTCTCTTGTCAATTGTACAGATGACAGATTTGGAATGGAAGTGTGATTTCAGTGGTAGGTAACCTTTACCTTTGTACAGGACAGATAGCACTTAATCAGTGTGGACCATAGAGAAAACATACAGGGTTTCGCATATTTAGTCTCTTCCTCCCTTTTCTACACTGAGTCTGTTCTACTTCCACACAGAGAACCTGGTACGTTCTTAATTTAAAACACTTTAAATCTACAGCTTTCTTTAGATCCTATGTGTATCCTGGCCACACTCCTCCTAATTGCACCCCAGGGTCCCATGGGCCTTCTTGGCCCCAAGGGCTCACTGCTGGCTCATGGGCAACTTGCTGCCCACCAGCACTCCCAGGTCCTTCTCTGCAGAGCTGCCTTCCAGCTGGTCAGGCCCAGCCTGTGCTGTGTGTGGGGTTGTTCTTCCCCAGGTGCAGGACCCTACACTTGGCCCTGTTGAACTCCATCAGGTTCCTCTGCACCCAGCTCGCCACCCTGCCCAGGTCTCGCTGAATGGCAGTGCAGCCTGCTGGTGGATCAGCCGTTCCTCCCAGTTTTGTATCATCAGCAAACTTGCTGAGGGCACATTCTGTCCCCTCATCCAGGGCACTGATGAGTAAGTTGAACAAGACTGGACCCAGCACTGTCCCCTGGTGAGCACCACTAGCTCTAGGCCTCCAGCTAGGCTCTGCCATTGATCACAACCCTCTGAGCTCTGCCATTCAGCCAGTTCTCAATCTATGGTAAGGAACTATCCACCAGCTAAAAAGAAAGCCAGAAATGTAAGTCTAGCACCAATTCTATTGCAATGATTGCATTTCATTATTGCAAGCAACAAATTTTGTTAGTTTTACTTGCTAAAACAGTAAGCAGTTAGCCATATGAATTGATAAATTAAACTTACATGCATTCATGTTAATTTAAATGAATAAAATATAAATTTATCATTTAATTTACAAATCAATAGAAAAACAAGTCAGACCTCTGTAGAGCAGAGCTAAATTGAATTTTAATGAAGAATGAAGCAGAGAACTATACAAGTTGTTAGTTTTGAGAAATAACAAAATTAATAAATTTCTTTCAGAATGGTAGAAATAAAAGTCTTCAAAAGCATCATCTGCCTATACTTCCAGGTATATATTTAAAGAGAGGTTTAGATCATTACTAAAGCTTTGAGTAAAGAAGTTTCAGAGAGTGAATTGTCAGAGTTACATACAGTTCTTTCGTCTTCACATTAAAAATTTATTGTATCTACAAGCCATGTGGTTTGTAACTGTTTTCTTGGCTGATTAATCTTTATTTATGCTAACAGGGATAGGCACAGTGTCCAGTGACTTGATGAAAATTAATTAACTTAATAATTTTATTAAGATGGAATTTGGAAACATGTTAATTGCCAAAAGGAAAAATATGCTGACATTGATGCTGAGATTGCAACTGGAACTTACACTGCTGCTCTGGCAGGAGTATAGCGGGGTAACCCTTTCCCCTCCAGTCTCTTCCCACAGTCCTGGTGTGTGAGGGGAGGGGGTGCAAACACAGTGGGAACTGGGGTACGTGGCATTGACCACTCCACACCCTTGTCCTTTTCTAGGTACTCACAGAAGGCAGCCCCAGCAAACAGACGCATGCTTCCACAAGTCTTGCAGAGGCCAGATTTATCCATGGTGTCACAATCCATCTCTGCTTCCCCATCTCCTGAGCTCTAAACATGGCAAATCACTATTTCTAGTGCTCTTACCACATGGAAGACTATGCTGTTTTAATAGATTAAACATTGATTTTAGAAAGTACACGTGCATTCAAATATTTTGCTGAAATAGGGCTTAAATATCATTATTTGTTCCCTGGGGACATGCTGTTGTGATTCTTGGCTGCATTATTTGTTATTTATACTGCACCATCAGCGTGTCAGCAAACAAGTGTTTCAGTCTTATTTGAACATCTGCTTAACCTATTCCATTATTCTACACTTGATTGTTAGAATGAAACAAAGGAAAACAAAAAATGAGAAGTAGATGATATCTTGGGGCTTACAATTCTGCAGCACTGAATATAGATTAGATCTTTTGATACATTGCCCTAAATAGCACATCAATATCAATAAAAATAAATAATAGGTTGGGCTGATGCATGAACTAGCATCCCTGAGTCGCCCCTTCCAGCTAGACCCTTGAAAAAGGCTTTCTGTTGTCCCCTGAAATTAAAACTGCTTTCTTTCTAGAACTGGAGTCTTTTAACACCCGGTCGAGTAAAGCTGCCCAACCTGCACCTAAATGAGATGGGAACTCATCTCCATCCCCAAAAAATCAGGTGTAAGCCCTGGTAATTCTGCAGCGATTTACCATTGAACAGTTTTTTAAATAAAGCTTTTAAAGATTATGCTAATCATCTTTATCTTCAGTTATACTTCTTTAGTCAGAATTATACTAATGGCTGAATGGAAGATGCTGCAAAGACCTGTAGCAGTAACCAGTTAAGTAGAAGCTCATGTGAACAGCATTATGTTAATGTGCCTATGTCACCACACCATGGTTATCAGAACTAGAAAATACAATGTTTTATTTAATTATTACATTCTTCTGAAATATTTTTACATATTTTACTGGTTTGTCTTTCTCTGAAAAGCAGTGAAATGCTGAGTAGTTACCTAGCACCTACGCAAGCCCATTTTTGGCAAAGCATACAGTGTGGCCAGAAGAAAACATGAAAGAAATTAACACCATGCCTTTCAACCCATTATCAGTCAGGGCTGAGGTACCGCATTGCTTCAGTGACCCCTGCAGACCAGAACTTTTCTTTCCAGGAGGAAAAGTTTTGGCAGGCCGGCTCACTCACCATTTCCTTGCTCCGTGTGAGTTTTTGCAGCTGGCGGAGGGAGGCGCTGTTGCAGATGGAGTCATGCACTTCACTTGCAAGAGAGGAGGAGAGAAGCAGCAGCATACTTTATTGATATAAAACGGTGAGTCAGCAAATTTCAACGGTAAATGCAAAAGTGGTTTAACAAGATTCAATGGCAAGGTACCCTTGATTATTTACTTCATAGAGGACAGTGTCAGACAAACTGTCAGGGGTACCCTCGGGTTGAGTCATGACGTTCAGAAAGGTCTCTAAACTCCTTCTCAGAGAGGAGTCTAGATGCAGCTGGATCCAATCCTAGCCCCAGGCTTGGTCAACGGTTTATGTCTAAAGGATTATATGTGCACAATCAATCATTTATATCCATTCATTAATCCCTGAGAATTTGTTGTGGCAAGGAATCTTTCAACCTTGAGGAGTAACCTCAAGAAGCATTTCTACTCAAGGGGAGGTTCTGGTGGGCAGGCTGCTGCCATGCAGGAGAGCTCAACCGGCCTTCAGCTGTGCACACATTATAATGTAAGATGATTGATTTGTAGTCATGTTTGCATACCAACAGAACATCTGGGTCACCGTTTCAGACAGCCCTTGGCTACTATGTTGCTATCCCATGTTTGGACCCAGGAAAATACAGGCCACTCAGCCTCACCTCCATCCCTGGAAAGGTGATGTAACAGCTTATCCTAGAGGTCATCTCAAAGCATGTGGAAGAAACGAAGGTCATCAGGAACAGTAGCATTGATTTACCAAGGGGAAATTATGCCTGACCAGTGTGATGGCTTTCCGTGATAGAAGGGCTGGCTGTCTAGACAAGGAGGGAGTGGTGGATGTTGTCTACCTTGACTTCAGCAATGCTTTTGACACCGTCTCCCATCTCCCATAACATCCTTGTACATGAAAGCAGGAATTGTGCGTTAGATGAGTGGACAATGAGGTGGACTGAGAACTGGCTGAATGGCAGAGCTCAGAGGGTTGTGATCAATGGCAGAGTCTAACTAGAGGCCTAGAGCTAGTGGTGTTCACCAGGGGACAGTGCTGGGTCCAGTCTTGTTCAACTTACTCATCAGTGCCCTGGATGAGGGGACAGAATGTGCCCTCAGCAAGTTTGCTGATGATACAAAACTGGGAGGAACGGCTGACCCACCAGAAGGCTGCACTGCCATTCAGCGAGACCTGGGCAGGGTGGCGAGCTGGGTGCAGAGGAACCTGATGGAGTTCAACAGGGCCAAGTGTAGGGTCCTGCACCTGGGGAAGAACAACCCCACACACAGCACAGGCTGGGCCTGACCAGCTGGAAGGCAGCTCTGTGGAGAAGGATCTGGGAGTGCTGGTGGGCAGCAAGTTGCCCATGAGCCAGCAGTGTGCCCTTGGGGCCAAGAAGGTCCATGGGATCCTGGGGTGCAATTAGGAGGAACATGGCCAGCAGGTCTAGAGTGGTGATCCTCCCCCTCTGCTCTGCCCTGTTGAGGCTGCATCTTGAGTGCTGTGTCCAGTTCTGGCCTCCCCAGTTGAAGGGAGACAGGAAGCCACTGAAGAGGGTCAGTGGAGGGCTGCAAAGATGATGAGGGGACTGGAGCATCTCCCTTATGAAGAAAGGCTGGGAGAGCTGGGCCTGTTTAGCCTGGAGAAGATGGAGAGGGGATCCTACCAATGTGTACAAATACTTTAAGGGTGAGTGCCAAAAGGATGGGACCAGGTTCTTTCCGCTAGCGCCTAGTGACAGAACAAGGGGAACCGGCGTAAACTGCAACACAGAAAGTTCCAAGTGAATATGAAGGAAAACTTCTTTACTTTGAGGGTGCCAGAGCACTGGAACAAGCTGCCCAGAGGGATTGTGGAATCTGCTTCTCTGGAGACATTCAAGACCTGCCTGGATGCAACTCTGTGCAACCTGCTGTAGGTGAACCTGCTTTAGCAGGGGGTTGAAGTAGATGATCTCCAGAGGTCCCTTCCAACACTGACCATTCTGTGACTCTGTGGTTCTGATAAGATTTAATGTTGTTAGTATTTCTCTAGGTACTGTAGATACCATTCAGCTCTTCTAGCTCTGCTATGAAGGCAGTGTACAGCTTATATTATCACCTAAAGTTTCTTTTTAGTCAATGGACAAAGACAGATATGTCCAAATACATCTTTCCATTTTAATGATTTCTTTAATGTGAATAAGGTTAAGCCTATGGAAGTACTTCTTTCCATTGATTAGGCATAACTAAATTTAGGTAAGATGAATCCTACCCTATGCGTTTCTGTCATCCTGTAAGAAGGTCCACTGTATCAGATCTGGCATCACAAGCTTCTCAGTCATTGCCTTGAAGCCCAGTAATGATAGGCAATCAGCAAAATATTTTAATAACATGACATGTTCCTCATAATCAGCAGATCTAGACCACAAAAGCGAAGACCCTTTCCACTTATGGCAAAACTGTGAATTCAAAAAGGCAATGCCAGAGACTTTATTAACAAAAATACTTCATACAAGACATGGGATAAGGTAGAAAGAGTCAGCTGCAATGGAGTTTATCTTGCAATATCTCATTTAATTAAAAGTGTTTTGAGATTATTGAAGATAGATGGGTTTCACTAGCAATAGCGCTGGTAGGAACTCTGGACCTGACTTTTTGCTGCATAAGAATTGTTGTTTTTTTTAAAAAAAATTTGATTCTGTTCTTGAATATTGGGTTGAAAATGATATATATTACAGTGTTAGATTCAGAGTTAATGAACCTGAAGCGGTATAACTTGATTTTCAGAATTTCCTCCACCAGACATGGATAATTTGTCATATGAGATGTTCAAGCATTTAAATGACAAAGGTTTGAAGGTAATGGTTAAATTTTTAATTTTCATTTTGGAATAAATGTTGGATCTCAGCTTTTTGGAGAAATACAAAAGAGAATATGTATGTACTGTTACTGCTTTGGTTCTCTCCATATTTTTTTTATCTGTCAAACTATTCTACTTGGACAGGGTAATTTTAGAAATTAATTGAATCTCTGTTTCTGATGATGAATTAACTGTAATTACTTTGATTTCCATAAATGAGCACCTTCAAACAGAATGAAAATGTTTTGCCGTGCATATCAGGAGGCAGCTCAAGATTGTGATCTATTAAATGCTATTTGGGTCTTATACATGTTGTAGGCAACTTAAGCCTTATGTTGCTTCTTTCATTCTGTGACTTGACTTTTGATAATATATTCTTCTTCTCTGTAGCCAAATCCTTTCCTGCTACTTTTGTGTCATCCGGAGGATTGAGAATTTATAAGCAGGTAAAGGATAGCCAGGGAAAATTCATATGAATATAAAAAAATTCTGGCAAAATCTTTCCTACATGAGTGTTCAGAGGAGGTTTTGTTTTGTATTAAAAAAATATTTCCATACAGTAGAGTATTTTTGTTTGATGGCTGTTCTGTTGCCAATGTGATATGAATGGATTGCACCAAAGTATCTCCCAGCAGAAAGCTGTGTTTTATCATACAATGCACCAACACCACAGTTGTTTTGATGCCTCTGTGGTCTGTCTCCTGATAATACTGTCATGGGCAGCATACAATACTACAAAAACAGAACACAACTTAGATCATAAATCAGTCTCACTAAAAGAAATCAAGATTCTGGAATAGGTAGAAGGAACTTAAAATATCACCATCTGTACTGTATTAATTTTATGTAAAAAGATAAAGCTTATTTTTAGCTTTCTGTTAATTTGATGTTTTTCAAAATTACCAGATTCTTTTCAATAAACTTCATTTCTCATTAATATTTTTAATAAGCTAACCAAACTAAATGCAAACTCATGCTGTAGACTTCTTAACCTTTCAGTCTGAATAGATTGAAAAATAAGTCTGACACCCCTTGATTTGACACGAACTAGCTAATCTGTTGGTAGATATGAGACTGATAAAAAATGTTCACAGCTGAAAGTTATGCTGAGTATTATATTAATCAATAAGAAAGCTCACTCTCGCATTAAAGCTCTGAAAGTAGGTTGGAATAAAGAAAAGGAGTTTATTATAGACCAGCATTGGAACTTCCCTTGATCAGTGGGCACCATGGGTAGCTGCAAGGAAGAACCAGCTATACTAGGCAAATGTACAGCATTAGGGGCATGGCCTGCCAAGTATCCTCTGTGACATAAAAAGAGGTAAGCGGAGCAGTGGACTTTGCCCAAAGACAGTGAAATACATTACCCAAACATTGTCTACGGTTTCCAAACTGTGATCCAAAATCAAGTCCGAAAATCAATCCCTGATCATCGTATGCAGCCCTCCACAAAGGTTCACCTGCAGAGTTGCCATCCGGAACTACCAGAATATTTGCTCTTTCTCCTTCTGCCAAGGTTTCTCCAAAATTAGCTACTTTGCATGTTGTCCTCTATATTATGAGGTTGGATTTCCTACTTATTACTGCAACGCTCTTTGTGCATCACTTATTTTCTCTATCACATGCTAAATATTTTAGTATCATGGTGATACACACTTGGCAATATGATGGCAGGGGAGAGGGGAGTAGCACACCCTTCCTTTTCACATTTATTATTGGCGTACATCCAGAACACATTTAATGAGACTCCAGATGAAATGTGAATCTCATCCCTTCAAGCACAATTTGCAAGCACAAAAATATAAAGGAATGGATTACACAGTTCTGGGTGTTAAAGCATGTATAATGGCTTGTGTTTTTAATAAACAAATAAATGCAAGAATAAATTATGTTTCTTATAATATGATGTTCTGATCATTCAAGCATAACAAGAGAAACTTCTCATTCATGCATTATTACAATGCAGAGAAACAATTTGTATGCATCGACTGCATTTACAGTACTGTCCTTAACTTCTGTTACCACAAAAATAAATTGCATGTATTACTGCTCACAGAAGTGTATGTACTGTAATATATTTTTTAGTATTATATTTTAAGGAACATCAGAGGTCAGGATGAAAATTGATGATTTTACAGCATCTTTAAATAAGAATAGTTTGAATATGTATAAATTTAAGGCTTGAGTGCACACAGCATTTAAGGAGCACTATCTGAAGTCTTTATTTTTTTGTTTTTTAATGGTTGCCCAGTATTTCCAGGGTTTGCAAAATCAACACCTATGCAGTAGGTCACTGTCTGCTTTTGCAAATACTTTAATGGGTTTTAATGAAATGTATCATGCATGAGAATAGAATTTGTAACCACTAAATAACAAGTATATTTCCTGCCCACACTGGGAAGCAAGGATGTGGTCCTAAGAGATTTAGAACACTTTTAACTCACATTGCAACTTGTCCTCAGATTCCAGTAAGTTTTCAGTCCTATCACTCATCGTACTGAGTTCCCTGGTTAACAAGTATTTAGAAGCAGAGGTGCTGAGCAAGAGAGCAAGGCTCTGCCACTCCAGTCACAGCAGGAATCAATCACTGTAGGATTCCCACAGGGAGACCTGGATTCTTTTGCTTCCCCACCAAGAGGTCTGCCAGTCTGTGAGGTAATTCGCCACATGAAGACATTTAGAATTGCTGTTTCTGGAGGTTTCTAAAACTAGAGTGGACTAAAACGTGAGAACATATGTTGTGGAAACCATGTTAGAAAGATGGAAAGGATGAACTAAGCAGTCTTTTCCCTATGTGAATCTCCAAAATTGCTTGCCGATTCAAATAGTTTACATACAGGTTTTAAAGTTTCAGAAAAGAACCAGGCTTCTAAAATCTTCCTACTCCTGAAAAGTCTAAATAATTTTGATTGCATTTCTGAGAATTGCACATGTTCACAGAAGTCATCCTACCTGAAAACAGGGGTTCTTGCTACACTTGGGGGAAAAAAAAAGCAAATGGACACAGTAAAAATAAATACTTTTCTATGAAATTTTGTACAATTAATTTTAAGGAATTGTAAACCTTAGCTTTATATTACAAAGTGTAAAACTTCTGAATAAAAAGAGATACATACAAGCACAATATTTTGCAACAGTGGAAGTAAAATACATTCAAACAATGTGAAAACAGACCTTTTTAAGACTAAAATTCAATCCAAACAATGTGTTGTCAAAAACACAAGAAAAAAAAAAACAACTCACACAAAAAACTTTGCTTCCTCCACCCTCCATGGAAAACATTTAATCTCAAAATCTTCAATGACTACTTAATAAAATTCAACATATACTCTCCTGAACATCATGGTCATTAAGTTTCAGCAAGTGCCTTTCCCAGAAATCAAAGCGCTAAAGAAAGTAGAAGCTCAGCTTGACGCCTATGTAAAGCAAATATTCTTTGCATTGTTAACTTGCCATGTGCATATTTAAAAACTGCTTTTCTTTTTTACTAATTTTATATATTAAAATTTACAAATGTAAAATATCATATTTGTCATTTAGTCTGAAAGTTTTCTGTAGTAGGCTTTGGCCTGTAGGTACTTTCTTAAGAGCCTAGCTGATTTTTCAAATAACTATAGTTTAGTCTTACTATGGCCAGAGAATCTATAGAAAATAATAAAGTGGTTTTTTTATGCATTAAGCAAAAGACTGCAACATATTGATAACAAATTACAGGTATTTAACATTTGTAATGAAAGAGTTTAGGCTGAATAATACATGCAGTGAAGCAACAATACTAATTCTTCTCTTGATTTTCTGAAAGACTGATCTGAATTCATAGGCAAGACCTGCCTGGACAAATAATTTCAAAAAAATCAGTCTATTATTATTAGAGCTTTCAGTGAAGTGCATTGTATTATAACACCATGAAGTTGTCACCACACCCCAGCGAGTAACGCTAAGCACCGTTCAGACACGGCTTGCTCCAGTGGAATTCTTCAGTTTCCTGCAGTAAAGAAAATGAAACCCATGTGCATAGTTTGAACCAGCTGTCAGCTCTTTAAATTAGATAGGCATGAGCTACTTACAAGATCGGACACTCCTCCAGATGCTGCCACAATTCAAAACAAAATAGTTTTCCTTATATTGAGACACCCACATAATTTCTGGCTGTCAAGAGATTGGCATATTTTGACAATTTAACTAAAATAGATGCTTTCATGGAAAAATATAAAAGCTGTTAAAAAAAAATAAAGAAAAAGGAAAAGAAAAAACAACAAACCTGGATGTGCTGTGAGAACTTTAATAGAAATTATTAGACTTGCTCAGAAACTACCAGTGATGAGAAGCTGTCTTCCCTAGATACGCAGACATGTGAAGGCATTAAAATACCCACCATCTGCTTTTCCCTGTGCTTTGTTTAGTATGCAGAGTAGTGACAAGAAAAACTCATAATGCTCCCAGATTTTATTTCCCTTTTCACTATGGGTAAAATTTGATTAAAAGTGGTAGTCCAAAATTAGATAAGACACTATGTCCAGACTAGATGCCTGCTTTTAGTTATCATCCAGCTGCTCAAGGGCAAGCATCCTTCTCCCCTGCTTACACAGAAGGAAGCACTTTAAGATGTCAGATGGAGAAATTACATTCCCACAAATCTTTTCAGGTCATCGCACCAGTGTGAAAGAAAGGTGTTTCCAGAGCAGATATGCAACATCACCTCTCAATCTCCTTCCTGTATAGCTCTACACATGTAGGCTAACTCCTTCATTACAACTCATACTAGATACTTCTTTAGAAAGACCTTCAAGGCTCATACTTATCTATATATCACCAAGACCTTTGCAAAACACAAGACTTGGCAGGACTACCTTGCACAGAAATAGAAGGCCCCATGAGAGAGCTGAAAGCAGAGCCATAGCTGCATCTTCCATCTTGAGGAGTGCAAACAAGACATTGTGCCTACCTCACCACCTCTCAGGAAACTAGACCACTTCCTCAACTACTTCTTCAATTTTCTTCCTCTGTCTCCAGAAAAGACAGTTCTTACAAAATCATATATTATATCTGCCACCAATCAGTCTTCCACTAACTAGACTGACTGTTTGTGTCCTGTGCCATCAGCTACGTACCCTCAGGACCTCTCTAGAATGGAGATGTCATGTACTGTAACTTGTTGTGAAAAAGAGAGGCATCCCTTTAGTACTGGATGGGAGTCAAGGGGGTTGAAGTGTGACAAGAAGGAAAAGCACAGGTAAGGGGCTATCTTACTGCCTCTTAGACAAGGCGGCAGTTCCCATTGCCTGCATAGCCAAAGCACGAATCATCACTGAAACAGTTTTGTGGAAAGCTCTGGGAAAATTCAGTAGCAATCATAATCCTCATGCATAAAAGAAACAGATTTTTTTTTTTTTTAATGGAAGAAGCAGATATTCTTTTTTGCTCAATGATACATGATGCTTAGTTAAAACACTGCAAATATCTTCATTAATGCTGTGAATTAGGAGGTGTCACGTGCACTAAGGTGGCCTCAGCCACCACTGATTCAACTCTAAGGCAAAGTATGATGCCAGGATTCAGAAAATATTAGGAAGTTAATTCAGGGTGTTATAAGCTGGCATGAACTTATCTGCATTGTGGTCAGTCAGTAATCATGAATTTTAATATTCTCTATCTCTATGAACTTCTGCTGTATACTAATTAGTGCATGGCATTATTGAAGAACATGAATATACCTAGTGTAGCATAGTGTCTGTCTGTGGGATTCCACACCATGCATGCAGAATTTTCCTGCAACGTCACTCCATCTAAATTAGTGGGTCAAGTCCAGCATGAAAGAATGACATCAGTCTGCAACTGTGATCAGCTTGACACAAATGCTGTGCCTTTAGCGCAGTGTAGTGTCACATCTCCAAATACTTCCCTGGCATTGCAAAAGAACAGAGGTTCCCACTCTTTGGAAAAAACATGTCCTGTGGAAACTTCTGTCTGGTGTTATCGGTCTTGCAGCTTTTCTAATATCAGAAGCTGAAAGAAAAAGTGTATTTGTTTTTAAAAGCAAAGATATATGTAGAAGCTTGAATTTTATTTAAAAGTCTATCTTTGCTGATATGATAGGAAAGACAAGGTTAAATATTCAACAGACATCTGAAGTCACTAGTATAGATCATCAGTTGGAGAGGCTGCAAGACATTGTTATTATCTGCTGTAAATAAACAGGATTTAATGCTGAGACACTGACATCTGTTAAACGTAAAATAATTCTGTCCTTGCGGTTCGTATTTATGTGAACATAACATAAATGTTCATCAGCTTTGAAAACCAACAAAACAAGTCAAGTCTTGGCAAAGCTAGACTAACAAGTTCCTGTAGGTGAAACAGACCATCAAGATCTCTATTATTCTCTTTCAGTGTATGTTTGATTTCAGATAAAATACCATTTTATCAAAACAAACAAGCAAAAAAATCACATGCATGCTGATTTGAATTTTACAGCCTATTTCCAATCAGCATTCTAAGCCTTTGAAGACTTCTTAAAGTGTATTTTTAATTGTTGAATAATTCAGCTCCTAGATAAAGCTATTAATCAAACTCTGAGTCAGCATCTCCATTTTATGAACTCAACAAATATAACTCTGTGATAGCCTCAAAGTCAGTAAACTTGATCATCTCTTCATCAGTCAATTCCCTACAACTCAGAAGCGTCAGTCATTTGAAAGACTCATTTAATACTTCTCTCCACACATTCACTGTCTGCTTTTACTGTTCACATCTGCTGTCAGCAAGGAAGAATAAAGGGAAATGGTTTTGATTTGCATCCTTTTATGATAAGAAATTCTAGGCACGTATTGTCACTATCCTTGTTACAGATGGCATTTGAAGTATGCCTTTATCAATAATTTCTTTTTGTTCAGTTTATTTGATTGTCTTGTCTTTTCTTTCTCTCTCGTCCTCCGTATTTCTCAAAGGGTAGTGCCTAAGACAATTTAGATGAAAGTGAAAACCAGAGTATTGCTCCTTGACGAACTAACAGTGATTGTAAAAAAGGATGCTTGAGGTCTGAGAAAGGAAGGAACACCATGGGGAGGCACTTATCATCGAAGCCAGGGAATCAGATAAATTTCATCTTAGATAGTGAGGATGAATTGGTAGCAAAATGAAAGTAATGGTACTTACTATATACACTTTTGCTGCAGGCTTTTCCATCTGAGCACACAGAGAGAAAGCAAGCCCTCTGTCAGCAGCAGCACTCAGTCCACTGTGGTGAGGCAGGTCCAAGGTCAAGCCAAGAAGACAAGTTAGAGGGTCAGCATTGCAAAGGTGTGAGGCTGGGTGCAAACACAGCTGCAGCCTGACCAAGTTTGACACCACAGGGAGGGGATAGGCTCTCGCTCCTACCTCTTGCTCATTGACAGCAGCTCTCAGCAGCAAAGGAACTGACCCTGGACAACACCACCTTACTCCTCCAAGGGTGGATTGCACTCAGGGCCCTGACATGTAATGCTCTCAACCCATTTTTTTGACCTCAGGAGTCAGGCTTTCTCCCAACTTATGGCATTCAGCAATAAAAGCAAAAACTCAATGAGTGAAAGCAAGAAATAAATTGAGAAAAATTAGTAAGATAACAAGTATACAATATTGACTTGCAAGATAAGCAGTGCTCCTAGCTCTCACAGAGTGTTTCTGAGCACCAGAATAGGACCATGGTGCAAGACAGGGAGTTTTTTGTCTGTTTCTTAAAATGAGCTTTCCTCAAGCAGTGAAGGCTCAGAAAAAGTTCAAAAGTACTTATTTGAAGTTTTACTGGAGTCAAATGATTAATTCACAGTACATTTTAGCTTCTTTGCAAGTTTGCATGGAAGCTCAGTGAAAGTCATAGTCCTGCTGAAATCCTTCATATTAAACTGATTGCCTGTCCCCAGAATCTAAAGGGAGGTTTGCCCATCCCAAAATATACAGTACTACAGTATCGTGCCCTACTGCAAGTACAGTCCATAGACCAACAAAATCCTGATGCTTATGCACTAAGGGAAAAAACTTCAAAAACGTGTTTAGATTACTGACCAAATGTCAATAATGACACAGGCACATAAAGCCATATAAGGTGAGCCCATTGTTTGAGAAAGGAGTTATAATAATTGGTTTTGAAGATGTTTTGGAAGTTTTACAAGTGAGGTTATATGTCATTTGTCATGTAGTTTGGATTTCTCATCTCACACACAAAGTTTGTATATTATCACTTGGTTATCATGATTTGCCCATTCAGTTATGAATTATTCAGTGCCATTTATGTCTTTTCATGTTCATTCTGCATGTCTGTAAATTATAATCCTGTATTATTGGTTGGCAAGGAGCTGGAATTTCACTAAAGACTTCAAAAATTATATGTCTAGACTTCCAACCTCTTCATATGAGTGCCAAATTTGGAAAATTAATTATTATTATTATTCTTTGCACTAACTGTCTGTGCCAGAAGGCAGTTGAACAAATGATAAGTGTGGGATGGAGACAACAGAGAATAGAAAAGTGCAGAACTGGGATTTAAATTAATTTGATTGTCAGCCTGAGAAGGGAGCATTTTTATGATGCTAGACTACTGCATGCCAAGAGTCATTACAGATAATTTCAATTAAAAGGTCTTAAACCCAGACAGAAACCAGAAATAGCCACCACTGTTTATTGCCTAAGACTAACTCTAAGAAGAATCTGAGATTTAGGACCACATTTTCTCAAAGCTTATTTTCTACTAGACTGAGCTAAACGTGTAAGGACATCAACTGGCACCCATGTAAAATTACATCTCTAATAAAAAGATGATAGGAAGATGCCTCCAAGGGGTCAGAAAAACTAAACAGTCTTAGATCTAGGCTGACACATTTTGTAACACCAAGTGAGATAGTGCTCTTTATAGTGCAGCTCGCAAACAGAAGTCAAGGATCCTTCCCCAGACAAACTGTAAAATATGCCCTGTCATATTTATCTTTACTTTTTTTCCCATTTCACTTTGTACTTTTGTATGCAATCAACCAAATTCATATAACCTCTTCTATTAAGAACCATTTTTTTAGTTTTCAACTTTACTGTTGAAAACCAGAAACACAGATGGTGAGAGAAGTGTCTTTGTAGGCACAGTATATTTTATACGAAAACTTGTGGTTGGTGTTCAGGCAATGCACAAAACTAGTTGGAAGAATTTCTCATTTCATACCAGACAATATCAAATCCTTTCCTATTTGCAGTTCTACTTTCTTGTTTCTAAAACAGTATGAAACTTCAGCTATAGCGCATAGCTATAATCCTCTTTCTCTTTCCCTGCAATGGCATCTTTTGTTATTCTGAAAAATTTGGATGGAGTGTTACATTTAGTTGATTAGAAATTGTGATTTATGGGCAGAAAAAAATAAGAAAAAACAAATTCTAGCTTTTATGCCTGATTTTTTTTTTTTTTTTTTTTTTTTACTTTTCTCTGCCCCCACTTCACACCCCAGATATGCTTAATGAACAAGCTTCTAGGATTCAGGACTAAATTTTTTTCATGAGCAGTACCTGGATTTTTATACCTCCTATTCTCACCTCTTCTTCTAACTATTCACTATGGAAAGTTTCTATATAAACTACAATAATCCATGATGGTATATTATATATAGTCCCATTCTTTATTATTCTAAACCCATCTCCAGTTAAAGAATTTATCAGTCTAATAAAAATATTTACTGGTTATGGTAATCAGACAATCCCAGTCCTCATCCCTTTAGAATTGCCTGATCCTTTCAAAGTGAAACCTGAACAAGAACATGACTGTTTCAGTTAATTTTACCCCAGGAAGGTTTGGAGAATGAGTATAGGTGGATCACAGGGTGGATCTGCAGATTGTCAATCTTTAGTCCTTTCTGCATTAAATTAAACTTTAAAACTATCTTAAATATTTTAATATTGGTTTGGCTGACTCATACTTTCTTCAGTATCTATTATGATCAATTTTAATGAAAGGATTACAGTTTGCAGGCTTGAACACTCAAGGCTAGCCTGATAAATGGCTCTGGAAAGTTCACTTATCAGATTCAAAACTGAAAATAGAACTAATGTGGAAGAAAATTTCAGCTGAGCACTGTACAGTGACTAAATGGTTTTGTGGTTGGGTTGGTTTACTGGTTTTTGTTGTTTTTTTTTTAAGTCTTAATGTTTCATGCACTTTGTTTCTGAGAATTTTGAATAGCCTTATGGAGGTGCGTTAGACAAATACTTATGAGTAAGTAAGTACACATTGCTGCCTCTCATTTATAACCAACTAACCTACAGAATTGTAACAAAATTTGGGAAAGCGATAAGAGGCCAAACTTCCTGACAAATTAAGCACAGAAAAATCAGGGTGAAAAATGAAGGTAATTGCCAGGGAAACCAAGACTTAGTTATTTCATGAATGAGAAACCTGGAGACAGTCCACTTCAAAAACTTAAAGGAGATCCTTGGGGTCTGAGATTTAAAATCATTATTTTATAATTATGTTATCCTGCTTCAGAGGTCAAGTATTTTAAGTGTGGGTAGACAACTGTAGTTAGATTAAACCTAATAAAAATGGCAGAAATAACTTTTAGTATTAATGCATTTTATATGCATAATAGACCCTTATAGACTGTAAAAATCAGCCCTTTAAAAGTATATTTTGCTCAATTAAGTCAAAGGAATGAGTTAACGTATGACATGACAGGATCAGTTTTGAATATTACTTTACAATCCACATAGCAATATTTTTTTAAGGATTTAGGTGGATTTAACAAGCCAAATAGCCCTGAAAGTTAAAAACCTTCACAGAATGTAGCACACTTTCCAACAAAGTTAATCCTTTTGACTCTTTGCTATTGAGTGTTCCCTTTCGTCAAGGCATGATAGAATTTGACCAGAGCACTTAGTGGAAGAGCCATGTACACAGATTTCCTTGGGTGCTATCAGACTTTTTAAGCTACTTCATGGTCAGTGCTGTAACAAAAGGCTGTCTGACAACTTAGCTCCCTTATAAGCTCTTTCTTCTTGTAATTATTCTAGTCATATTGCACTATATCTTCCTCTTGCAAGCACCTGCATCATAAACTACCCTAAAGAAACCAAGCAGAATATTACATATCATTCAGATAGATAAAAAGAGCCTCTAGCCCAGTGACATTTCTCTTTGGTCTTTGCAGTCCTCGGCAAAAGAAAATTGGATGCTGATGATGAGCTAATGAGATGGAAGTAACACTGTTAATGACCACAGATGAATGAAATGCGAATCTGATTGTGATTACATGTTCCTGCAGCTGGTGTATAGGTTAGGGTGTGCTATCTCTCTCTCCTTAATAGGAGAAAAAGACTGTGTTGTCTACAGCTGCTATTTCACTGGGTGTGCTAGAAGCTTTGTACATAACATTTCCCCAGATGGACTGCATACTAATATTTCTGCCACCATTTTAGAAATTACTTCTGCTTCTACAGATCTACTCATCTGTACCATCTGCCTCTTTTTAATAATTTCTTTTCCTTTGACCAAAGTACTTAATTTTCTATAGCTGCAGTGTTTGCCGTTTCTGTCACTTGCCTATAGCCTTGGCAAGTTTAGTAGCTCTCGGTTCCTCTAGTGTTTCTACCAAGCCATATTTTTAACAGGCTTCACTCTGCTCACTCTCTTAAACATGAAAAACAAGCCTTGGGATGTGGGGATGTTTTCTGTCTGAAAGGAAGGAATGTAGGTTTTCCCATGGTTTTTGTTTTCCCAAGATGCTTATAGCAAGTCTTGCTAAAGGCAGATAAACCTCACATCTAAAATCTCATCCCTCCCTTCTGCTTATCTTTCTTTTAGATATTTGTCATAACTATAATGCTGTTATTAGTTGAAACCGTGATCTTATACACTATGTATTTAGTAGATTTGTCTTAATTCCAAATAGGCCTGATGACAGCACTGTAGCACAAAAATCTATTTCTTTTCACAGTATACCAGCTCTTGAAATCTCCCTTATGTTCAAGCTTCATAAAAACTGCCTCTTGACAGAAAACACTTTGGAATTCATGTTTTGAAAAAGTCTGAGAAAGGAACAGGGAAACATCCTTTGTCATGGCAGTTCCCTGTGAGTAAAATAAACAAGGTTACATCTTGGAAATAAGCCTTTTCCTCCAATGGTGGTTTGTAGGCTCTATAAAAATGTGTGAGATCTCATCCAATTCCTCTACCCTACACTAGTTAGTTAACTTGTTCCCATTTAGGTATTTTTTTCTGTCATCAGTTTCAGTGAACTCAATCTCAGAATGTTTATCATAATCTCATTGAGGGGGAGAATCCGAAGGTCCCTAAAAGAGTTGGTTATTGGAAACTAGAACTCTGTAGAAGGAAAAAATGCACTTTCAATGTGCTCTAAACTTATAACATTTTCCTTCTGTACACCTGTGGTAATCCTGTTTGCCCTTACTGGAAATCTACTGGCTTTGCAGATGACAGGGACTTTGGTTGTCCTTTGGTCTGATCCATTCTGCTAAGTTTTCCATTCTCAAAACTATCAAAGATCAGTCAAACAGTATCCAGTGTAGACATCCAAAGGCATTTTGGATAAAAGTGCTTTCAGATACTGAACAAGTGTATTCATACAATAGGTGGTGAGTGCTTTAGGATTTTGTCCCAAACTGACAATAGTCACCATCACAAATTTGGTATTTTGAGATAACTAGTATGCACTTGTTGAATTAATGTTATCTTCAAAAAAGAATGAATTTTCAACTCACGTGAATCTTTCTGAATTTTTTGGCAATGAGCAAACAGATATTGTTTATCACTAGTCATTTAGAAAAATCATATCCAATTTCTGATATGGTTATTTGATAAAGTAACTACTCAGCAGTTGAGGTTCTGAAAGTTTCATCACTTCCATGAAGCTTTACTATAAAATCTACAGCTCTTACACATGTATGTAAATGTTATTTTTTCTACCACAGGTGAGTCATTATGTTACTTCTGAGTTCAATATTTTATATACTAAAGATTCAAACTATTCCAGAAGTTTACCTGTGACTGCATGGAAGCCAGACATAACTCTGAGGAAAATGGAAATTATGTGTAATACATTTTTATGCTTCAGTTACTAGATCCTTTAATTCATCTTCCTAGAGGTTTTTTTTCTTTAATCATGTTTTGAGGATAGTGAAAAAGAAAATAACATCCTTAAGTATCGTGTTTATTTCCTTTGCCTATCATATTTTGTTAACACAATGAACATCTGCATGAATTTCTACTATACATAACAGTAAAGAAGTGCATTTCTGTGTCACTAGCAAAAGTTAACGGGATTCATTAGTTAATTTCTTTATGACTTAGTTATGATGATGAATGCCAATTCCTCATCTTCAATAACTGCATGGTATTATATATGTACAGAATTAATGTTTTCAGAACTTGCAGACATATTAAACAAAATTAAAAATAATTTCCCAAATATTGTAGGATGCATTAACCTTTTAATATTCCTTTTTCATAAAACTAATGTACAGAAGGATTTTCTGATTTGCTGACACAATGTTTTCTGAAAGATATTAAAAGTCCAGTGGCAAGCCCATCATGAACATCATAAAAGAAGGTATATGGCAAGGGACCAAGGAAATTGTCCCTGAAAGTGAAACTTAACTTTCTCTGGAGAAGTATACAATTTTATGACTAGTGATGTCCAAATGGCCCATTTACTTAGATTGCTTTTCCTTTTTACAGAATAGTCAACTACTTCGTGAGCAGGGCCACTACATATGTCCAGTACAATTAGTATCTAAATACCAGATTTATTTATATTTTAATCTGCTAATAGGTATGCCTCTGTGAATTGGGCTATTTTGGCAGAATACATTTTTACTTTTTTCAGTCTAGTCATTTTCTACTGTGTTCTCAAATACCCCCCTTTCTTAAGCAGGACTGCTTATACCATGAATATGTAAGTCTCTTCACAGAAGTTCTCTATAACTACCTCTTTAACCTCTTCATGAATATCTTTTCTATATGGAAAAATTTAAATGAAAAAAAAAGTCTGTAAGTTTCCATGCATCACATGACAATGCAATGCATTCTAAATTAATTTAAATCATTTGCCTTCTAGGAACAAAGAGATCTACACAGAGGGGTAAAGAACACACATATTTTTAAGAAACACTGAAGAACTTTAAGGTAAAAAGCAACATGTCTTTCAAAAGAGAAATAGGCATTATAAAACTCTATAGGCTTTTCATATTCATTGCATCATAATATGAAAATTATATTCTTCTGATAAGAAAAAAAAAGCAGACAAATTAACAGAGGTTTTGATTTTGAGCATATGATGGACTTAGCACAATCCAAGAGCTTATTTGCTCTCATTCTTCAATTTCTTTAGAATAAGTAATTATCTTCTGGTCATTTCTCTTATTTGATTAGTGCTCTACATTTTTATGAAAAGCTGTTTCTGACAAACAAAAGTAAAGCCTGGCATTCACTAACTTATTTCAGTTTTGAAACAGAAAAATCTACAAGTTATTGGTTCACTGTTTGAAAATTGAAGAATGGCAAAAGTTCAAAAAGGAATCCTAAAACTTAGTATTTTCATCTCTGTCCTTTACCAGTGATTTTTTTCTTCAGATTCATTTTGCATCTTATCACCAACTATAACATAAGAATTTAATATGTTTCCAAGCAGAACATCACCTCTTAGTTTTATCTAGTTTCTGAAAGTAACTAAAAAGTTATTTTTTATCTTTTTCTGAAACATGAAGTTTTGACTACTACAGACAGAGATGAATTTGTTGGTCTTAAGTCTAGTGCTGTTTAGAAAACCTTACATTATATATACTAAACATGAGATAAGATTCTCTTACAGGATGAGAAAAAGTTACTATCATTTGCCTTCCACTCTGTGGAAAACACAGGGTGAAGAAAAAAAAAATAATCCCTGATTTTGAATATATATTTCCTATCCTTTTACAATATCATACATCATTTAGGTTTGTATTCAAAGGCCAAGAAACCAAAGTCATGAAGTAAAATCACTTCAGCTTATTACTGACAAGAGGTGCCATATATTTTCTCTGAGACAATGAATGCATTTGGGACCTGAGAAAGGTCCCAGTTCATTAGGTAATTAAGATGTGCAGCACATCACTAAGAATATTTTAGTAACCACTTACTAAAAAAATGTGTAATTTCAGCTTGTCTTATTCACATGCCTGAGTGGAAAAATAAAAGGATGTGCATCTCATTTTTTTTGTTTTAAATAGTTACCAAACAGTACTCATTAGCTGGGGCAATGCAGAATAGCAAGAGTAGCTATTTGGTTCTTATCAAAGTTATTTTAGCATGTATAAACATCCTTAGAGAAGCGATCACTCACTTCCTTAGGGGACACCGCTCTTATTAAAAGAAATTCCATTCTAAACTGTTTACTTATGCCTGTGTGTAAGATGCTTTTGGTTAATTCCCTTTGGTGCTAAGAGAACATAGTGTTAATTTGCAGAATGTAAAATAGACTTCAAAAAATTCAAAAGTTCAAATACATAAAAAATACAACAGTCTGCATACAGATTAATTTGTTAGTATTAATATAATCACTTACCCCTGTCATTCATCTATTGTACAATATTATGTTAAGAGGTCAAGAAAAAGTATGTTTTCCTTGCAGACAGAGGAACACATCCATATTGTTAATGAATATGCTTAAGACTGTTGATACTATTGGCGTCCAAGTCACTTCTGTGGAGAAACAGCTGCTGAAGAGAAAATTTCAAAATTTCAATTCATCCCTCTTCATCTCCTTTCTGACTAAAAGTAGCCAGACTTGCAAGTATTCTTGTCCTAAAACTTAACTCATATGAAGTAGTTTGTCTTGCATGCCTGGCATCCTCTGCATTAACTCTTGTCTTTCAGCTTCTGCTATCTTGCCACTAAAGTCTCTAATACAAACAATATGGCTCTGGAAAATAGGAAGTCTGAAAAATACAGATTTCATGAACTTCCCAGTTACTGTGTAACATAGGAGGGGGGAAGGAAGATAGGAACAAAACAGATGAAAAAACTTGCTTTTCTCTCCTTATTTTTCTAGTTATAATTACAAGCAACATCTCATGATTTATGTACCATTTTGGTATTTATGAACAGCTTTTATAATGAGAGAAGATTGACACCCCTTATTGGGACAAATCAGATGCAGTTGAGCTTAATCAGATTAACAGATTTAAATAGACTGAGTTAGAAATGAAAGGTTTTATTCTTTATAGGCAAAGCAATATTACAGGTAGAGTCGGCTAGCGTTTGCTAGCTTGTGCTTAGAATCAAGGGATTTTTTTTCTCATTACAGTTAAGAAATTAATTAGATAGAAAGACTTAGGTTTTGGTTATGGTAAATTATAGTGTAGGCCGACTAGTTTAATCCATTACCAAAAATATCTGAAAGATAATGTGCTAGCTCAATCAAAGTAAGTAAGTAAGCTTTAGCCTGGTGAAGCTATAATAGTGATATTGTTTTCCTCAGAAATAATTTTCATCTGACAGTATAATCTTGACTTCTCATTTTCCTCTTTAAAATTAGTTTAGGAGGAAATAAGGTAAGTAGTAAGTGGATTTTTTTTTTTCAATATGTATCATGAAGGGCAAGTTAGTATTTAAGCTAGATGCTCTGAAGACACGCGATGAAATTTAACCTCTAGCATTTCTAACAGTCCAAGGATCATTAGCAGTTATATTTCTGAATTTAAAAATGCTAGCTGAAAACTACTTCAAATGACTGGGGCAAAAGGAAATGTACCTGTCTTACAAAAGAGCCAAGGAATTTCAGACAAACTGTTGTAGACTAATTTCATAGAAGGAAACAGAGCAAATAATAAATATTGTAAAAGCCCTCGTGGGGCGGGGGGGGGGGGGGGGGGGGGGGGGGAACAACAAACAAACAAAACCCAAACAAACCTGTCATCAGATGTTTGACCAAAATATACTGTGTCAATAGCAACTTTTACTTGACAAAGATGAAACTCCTACAGATGGGAGTAGCGATAATCTGGATGTCTGTAAGGCTTTGATATTGCTAGCAAAGTGAGCAGCTATAATCTAGGTAACGCTAGTATGAAAGAGTTTTCCTGACAGTTGTTCAGTTAACCTCAAAGAATTACTAATGAATCTTTGCCAGACTGGCAGTATGTATACAGTGGATTTCCAGAAGACCCATTCTCAGTCTGATGGTACCCATTTGCTATCTTATGAGGGATGTAGTCTCTTTTATGAGATAATGAGGAAAAGAGAGAAGGAAGTGAGCAGAACTGGTGTTTGTGGCTTGGTCTCTGTGTGAGATTTGTACATGCAGTGGCTACTATTGGCCTTCTCCATGTGGCATGGAAGGGGAATAAAACATTTCTGAGAAAACAGGACTGTTGCTCATTTTCTAAGAGTTTGTGGGAAGACTAAGGGACGTGGGGAGTTTGACTTGTATGAAGGAGTGGAGCAAGTCCTCCAGAAAATTATTGTTTAGGAGGGAAGGGGTGGGTTGGAATGACAAGGGCTATAGATAACAAAGGGAGGAATGAGAACATGAGTAGTAGGGGTAGGAAAAGATGTGTTGACTAGAGGGTACAGGAAGCCATGCCAGAAAATGGGGTGCAGTGTAATCAAAACACAGGAGGGGAGTCTAATCTAAAAAAATAAAATAAAACAAAACCCCAAGAACTTCTAAGATAAAGAATAGGGGTGTTAACCTTGGAAATTACACTAAGCAGACAAAACAAGCTCAGCAGGACAGGATTAAGCTACAAAATAGCCTTGATAAACTGAAGAAAGGGTCTGAAAAAATTAAATATTAGTCAATATAGGAAACCACTATAGGTGGTATATATTATATAACAATATAACTATATTGTTAATAGAAACAATGAACAGTTTAATTACAAGCAGTTCCAGAGGCAAGGCCACAAAGATAGCCAGTGGCTGGAACACCTTCCCTATGAGGACAGGCTGAGAGAGTTGGGGTTGGTCAGCCTGGAGAAGGTTCCAGGGAGACCTTACAGCAGCCTTCCAGTACCTAAAGGGGACCTACAGGAAAGATGGAGAGGGCCTCCTTATCATGGACTGGAGTGATAGGGTGAGGGGTAATGGTTTTATGCTGAAAGAAGGTAGATTTAAATTAGATATTAGGAAGAAATTCTTTACTGTGACGGTGGTGTGGCACTGGCACAGGTTACCCAGAGAAGCTGTGGATGCCCCATGCCTGGCAGTGCTCAAGGCCAGGCTGGATGGGGCTTTGAACAAACTGGTCTACTGGAAAGTGTCCTTGCCCATGGCAGGGGGGCTGGAAGTAGACAATCTTTTAGGTCCCTTCCAACCCAAACCATTCTGTGATTCTATGATTCTGATACACAGAGTTACAGGAGAGGTAGCAGTTTTGCATTTATAGTTAGATTGTTACTTTTAAGTCATGTGAAGTAAGTATTCTGCTTCATTAGAAGTACTGTGTCCATTTTGATCACAAAATGTCTGTACATTTGCAGGCCCACCTCCATTTTTGAGCTCATAAAACCCCATATTTGTTTAGTTTAGAAAGAGGGAAGACCATGACAATTCAAAAAAAATCTTTAAATACATCAAATGTTGCTTTAAAAAAAAAGAAGAAAATGAAGTTGCTCTGTGTTCACTGAGAGTAGGACAAGAAAGGATGTATTTAAACTACAGTATTATTCTGTTAAACGTGGGTAAGATCTTTTTTAATTATAAAAGCAGATGAGCACCAGAGTTGAGTGCTATCTGGAATCTCCTATCTGGAGATTTTAAGCTATAGATCAATCTGGCACAGTCCAGAAATTCTTTTGTTATCTTTTTTAGGTTTTTGCCTTGGAGGGTGGCTAATGACCTCTGAAAACCCCTTTCACATCTCCAGCTTTTGATTTCCTAATGATAAATCTTAAATACTCTCACAAAAAGAACCTTATAAAAAAGTATTTTCTAAAAAAAAATACTTGTTTTTACAGGTTTTATTATGACTGGCTTGGCCAGGGAGAATATATAGGTCTTTTCTGTGGATTCTGTCAGTATAACATTCATTTTCAAAGTACTTTATGCTATATTACCAAGTTTTCCTTCACAAGCATTTTCTATTGTTTGGCCTATGGGGGGTGTAACATAAAATTAGCTTTTCCAATTTTTTTTTTGTCTAATTACACTGCAATAAAATTCCCTCATGAAACAGAGAATTTGAACAAACTACACATGAACAGTTCTTTTACAGGCAAACTGATCTAGATTGTCTTATTTTGTGTCATCAATACAGAATTTATTAGTCACAAAGTTTCATTACATTAATGCTTAATTTGTTCTTTAGTATTTGGAACAGATTTTCTTTTTCCCTCTGTTCTTGACCTTTTGATTATGGCAATATTAACAAAAGACAGCTGAGACCAAATTGGAACATAACACATTATCTCTCTGAAGTTGCACGTCTTCAGATTTCATGTTCTTGAGAACAATAAAACACAGAACTTTCTCATGCCTAGTGGAGGAATAGCTGTGATTTATTAGGTAGTCTGAAGTGTCTGATTCAATCTACCATTATTTGGCAGTCAAAATTTTTATAGTTCTATTTTCACTTTCAATTCACCAAAGCAGACTCAGGTAACTACATGAACATGACTGTTTATAGCCTTCACTTCCATGCCAATGGACCAAGTGCTTCAGTCTGTATCTGCTCTTTTGTGCCCTTAGTCAGCTGCTCAGTGGTAGGGTGCCTCCTACTCCATGTCTTTGGTCACATCACTTACATATTCAAAGATAAATGTTACATATATGAGTTGATTTAAATGCTTCCTGTTTCATTTGTCTAGGTTGTTCTTATCAGAAGTTAGCTATCCTATCTGTCTACATGCTCATTTCTACTGAGTTCCATCCATCCCAAATGCAATAGACTGCAAGACTAAATGCAAGCACTGGAAGCATATTTCATCTTAAAAATAGTAACATATAATGCTTCACCCAGATATAATATGGACTCAAACACAAAGGACAGTTGTGATCAGTTCTTCACACCTGAACTTCAACATGGTGCAAGCTTGGTTAATGCTTTTTGTTGCTGACTCTGCTTGTGCTATCAGCTGTGGGCAATTTTCTTAAGCTCTTGCACAATTCTATATGTTGTTGGGTTATGTCATCCAAACCAGAAGTTTCCTGTGCTTCTTTTCCATTCTGAGATATATACTTACCTCCAAATAGGAGATTCTTGGGTTTCCCCAACAACTCTTTGGTACATACAATATATTCTGATAGTATATCTAAACACAAAAACCAGCTAAGTTATATTTTATTTTCTGGACTCTAAATCTAGTCCCTTTCACACTTGGATTGATTCCTAAGTAGTCATCTATGTTTGTTGATACAGGGTCTCTGATTTCAGTCTGTTCACTTGACGTACATAGGGTTAAAACCATATTTGGATATAATACTTGCCAACTTTTTGCCGTTAACATTTTAAGACCTATCTAATTACAGTAGTGTTGATGTTTATTAATTTTTTTTACTTATATTTGCTTGATTATCTTCAGATTACTCCCTTTTCATTAGAGATCACAGCATTTTGTTCTTTAAAGTTATGAAGTCTAGGAAACAAATTTTTCTATCTACCATCTACTGCTACCTGCTTCTCCACCCAGTGCTAATAAAATATTCTGACAACAATCATTTTATGGATTCTAAACATTGAATACATAATACATACATTGAATACTACATAAGAAGGATGCGGAACTTTTTTCAGAGTAGTTTCTATTCCCAGAAGTGTACAAATAAAATTATACATTTTAAAATGTCATTGCAGAAGTGCAGTTATTAGCCATATCTTTGGTAACTGTGCAAAAATAATGGGATACGTTTTTTTCACTGATGTCATTAAAATGAAAAAAAAGTTTGAATACACAGTTGAAATGCAGAAAATATAGGTTGAAAGACTGTGTTTTTTAAATCAAGAGCTCAAAGAGATTTAAAGTTAAACTTAGTTGACAGCCATTGCTTTTAACAAAATAGCTGCCTTTTGTATCTTTCAAAGATGTGTAATTTGGAAAGAATTCCCCATCTAGTGGATCATGAATTAGGATAGAACTGAAGTTTGCTTATGGCACTTGTTTAGTCAAAACCTTACCACAGGACTCACTGCTTATCTTTATAAGGAGAGTCAAAATACAATTTCTAACCTTGGTATATTTTTATTAATTAGAAATATTAGAAGTCTAAGGAAAAAGAAACACCAGCTTACATCAGAATCTTATTCTAGTTCACTTGTAAAAGACAAGTGTCATCCCTGCATTACAGACTAAAACTCCATATTTATACTTTCTTGAAGACAGCTCAGAATCAGAAAGAAAACATAAAAGGTCTTCAGTTACACTGCAGAATTTTTATGAGATCCCAGCTGCATAATTCTAGCTTAAGAACATACAACTTCTAGAAAGCAAATCCAGTTTGGTAGCTAATGGCTTGGCTATCATGTACAAGATTTGATTGCAAGCAATGAAGATATAATTTAGATTAAGCAGAAAGTATTCTTGTTAGCTAAAATAATTCATTTCCTCTAAATGGATGCAAAGATGATCACTGTTACAGCATATTGTTAGCAGCAACTCTAGAAACAAAACTATAAACCACTTTTTTCAAGAAAGAACTGTTCAAATGTGGCAGTTGTTACATTAAGAAGTAAAACACAGAAGGAATCAGTAAATGCTATGCAGAATGAAATATTGAGTATAAACTGTCCAGGGATTATTGTTGAAACAAGAAGCTGATATGGCCATAGTGGTAACTGAGGTCTATATTTCCCAAAGATAGTCCTTACTAGCCTGTACCAAGCACAGTTTTGCTAGAAACTCTTGTACTCTGCATAAGCCTTACCATATGTTTGCAACTTGAAGAGGCAAATGCTGATGCTTAAATATAGTGATAACCTCTCTAACTTCATACCTACATACCCAGAGAAACCTTCAGTAGCTCGTTTGTCCCCAATATGCAATGAATTTCTACACACTTAGTGCCTCCAGTTATACCCAAGCGAAATGTGCACATGCCACTGTCAGATATGGGGCTTTTTGTTTGCAAGTACTACTCTCTCTGCTATTGCAAAGGTACTGTTTTTGGAAACTACCACCTCCTGACATCTGCTGTTTACTTTCATGTTTTGTGGGAAAACAACGATCTCATCTGCCTCTTTCTAATTTAACTTGAAGTACCAAAGAAGTAATAGCCTTTGGTACCTCTGCTGGATATCTCCATTTTAACAGATAAAGTATGTAGAACAAAAATACAGCTGCCACAAATGAATAAATATGTGTCCCTATACATAAGCATACATATCAATATCAATAATGTGATTAGAGATTGATGTGATGGGAAAGTTTAGAAGACTGATACTTTCAGCCAGATTTAAACTTTAAACAACACTGGGCTAGATTGAAATTAACAACATATTTTGTGCTAATGATTAGTTCTTACACAGTAAGATTTTAACACTTAACTAAATTTGTTTTCGTACAGTACCACAGAAATGATGCTAAACAGCACTGGTGGCTGAGGTCCTTCATGCCTCTCAGTCCCTGAGGTCAAGGTGGCCAAGCTTCAGAGCTCTTCAAAAAGGAAAGTTACAGCTGAAGAGAGTGACTTCTTTTTTACCCATCGTTCAATGCTCACATTTATATATTACTTTCCCCTGTCCCAAAATGTGGGTCTTGTGTTCCCGATGCTCCTTATCTCATTTCTGGTTTTCTCAGTTGCCCTTCTTGCATGTTCAGCAGAATGTCCTGTTCATTTGTAGTCCCTTGTGCTTATTTTGTTCGTTATTCATGATCTTGAAAATCGTGTTACTTGTAGTGCTGTTTACAATTTTCCCTATGCCATCTGGGTGCAGCTACACAAGTCTTTGTTTGCCTTCTTTGCAGGTCACATTGCTCACATATTTATGCAAAATGCTTATGCATTGTGCCTGGCCATGCAATCACAGTATTACAAAATATGTTAGTTACAGTATTTTTGTATGCTTATATTTGAGTTCAAGACAAGCTAATATTGATTCTACCCTTGATAAATGCACTTCTCACATATAACCATTAAAGGCCTCTGTTTTGACTACACAGCTGTAAAAAAGGGAGCTTGTTGGACAAAGATGTATTTTCTGCTTATAAGGAAAAGTTATTCTGAGTGGGGATCTGCATTTATATTATAATAAAATAATAGAATTTTATATTATATATTTATAGCTCCAGAGCTCCTTTACCAGTTTAGAAGCCACATGTTTCACACACACATAAATGAATTGAACAATATTACAATGCGGAAATCACTATTAGAATACCAGTCCCTAGCCCTTAACATCACTGACTTCATAAGATTCCATTTCATGATGGCTGATGATCTAAGAGAGTAAAATAGTTATGTTCTGCAAGTATTTGGTGCACTAAAGGCTTTATGTCTTCACAGGGGTTGTTTAGTCTGGAAAGAAGACTCAGGGGGGACCTTATTGCTTTCTACAACTACCTGAAAGGAGGCTGTAATGAGGTGGGTGTCAGACTTTTCTCCCAGATAACAAGGGACAGGATAAGAGGAAATGGCCTCAAGTTGCACCAGGAGAGGTTTAGATCGGAAATTAGGAAAAATTTCTTCACTGAAAAGGTTGGTCAAGCATTGGACCAGGCTGCCCAGGGAGGTGGTGGAATCACCATCCCTTGAGGTGTTAAAAAAAAAAAGTGTAGATGTGGTGCCTAGGGACATGGTTTAGCAGTCCTTCGTTAACAGTTGGACTTTTTGATCTTAAAGGTCCCTCCTAACCTAAATGAGTTCATGATTCTATTTACCCAAATAATGTCTGTATCCAACAGATCTGATGAATACCCTCTTGCTTCTGGTGAGGTAGTCAGAAAGATCTGTTTAATATAGTCTTTTTACAAGATTCTATGGGACTAATCTCAAATCTACTGGAAATATTAGGATGATATTTTTGGCAAGGAGAATTTCTTTGAATAATATATACAGTCTGTTAACTTTTCTGAAGTACTGTCCTGATGATGTGGGAATAGGATACACTTTTAGATTCAGTTTCTGAGTCATCTGTGAAACACTTCTGCTAGCTCTTCTGGGAGTGTTTTCCTTGGCTCATTTGGCCATATTTGTTCAAGGGAAATTATCTCTAACTTTACAAATTTTGTGGTTCGCTTCACAGTCAGTGAAATACATCTAAGCAGGCAAAAAGATTCACATTTCCCATCACTGGGAAGACACTTGGGTTTTTTTGCTGAAAAGTTCCATTGCAAGGACACGGAGGTTCAAATACAAGATTAGTGGTTCATTATGAGACTTAAGGTACTTGAGAAACCAGTATCAGTGGTTTCTAAGTAGGGGAATGCCTCCACAGTCCTTCTGCAAGCAGTCTCCAAAGAGAAGTAGATGCTATGTTCCCTTAATAACATTACAGATCTCATGGAAATACCTGAGACCTGATAACTTATTTCAGATACATTCAGAATACATAGCTTGAATGCCTATGTACCCAGTAGTATAAAGTCCTGACTTGGCATGACAGATTGCCTCAACCCCACTTCAAGCGTCAGTGTAGTCCTGGCTCCAAGTCTGTTTTTGAAAACAGCATTAAAGGTTGTCTCATCAGACAGAGTTGCCTTATGACTTTACTAAGGGCAAGTCATGCCTGACAAATCTGGTTGCCTTCTATGACAAGATTAAAGTGTTGGTGTATGAGGGAAGAGCAACTGAAGTCATTTGTGCAAAGCATTTTACACTATCACACAGGAGATCTTTGTCTCTAAACTGGAGAGACATGAGTTTGATTGATGGACGACCTGGTGGATAGGGAGTTGGCTGGATGGTCATACTCAAGGAGTTGTGGTCAACAGCTCAATGTCCATGTGGAGACCAGTGATGAGTGGAGTTCCTCAGGGGTCAGTTTGGGACAGGTGCTGTTTCATAGAACAATGGAATCATTTAGGTTGGAAAAGACCTTTAAGATCATGAAGTTCAACCGTTAACCCAGGACTGCCAATCCATCACTAAACCATGTCCTTAAGCACCACATCAATGAATTTTTTAAACACATCCAGGTCCCTTCCAGTCCAAACCATTCTATGATTCTATTCAAAATGGTTTACTAATAGCCCAGGGAACATAAAATATGTTTATTTACTAGGATGGTTTTTATCCCTCATTTTTGCTGCATGCTCTTAGCACATACAGGTGCACATTTCTGGTGAGCAGAAACAATAGTTAAGACAGTCTTTGCAGCAAATATATAAGCAAACATTTCTGATAGTTTTCCACATGCATCAAAACTATCCAACCGTACATTGATTATCAAGGGCAAAGTTAGAGGATATCTATATTTAATATACTACCAACACTTTGATTTCTTTCTTTTTCATGTTGATTAGACAGCTAAGGCAGGCTGGAGCTTTTTATTAAATTTAGAGAATGTCAGTCAAACAAAAGGTGTTTTATCAGCTTCCTGTGTGAAGAGAACATAAATGGGAACATTAGATTTAAAAGAAAAAAAAGATGACAAGAAATAGTTCATCTTTAACCATTTGATTTAATCTGCAGTTTGGAACAGGAATATATATATTTCAAATAAAAAGAGCACCTTTTATCGCCTTTACCCTAAGCCATGGAATTTTACGTACAAATATATAGCAACTTTTTGAGTCCTTAGAGAAAAAGTTTGAACTTGTCTCCAGCAGAGATTGGATAGTCTATGTTTTTATATGTAAGGTGACATGAATATAGGTGACCTTGAATGTGAATTAGTATATTTGGCTGTACAGTAAAATATTTGTGGTAGTAACACCATTGGCTGAAAGGTTGATAGTGCTGACTTACCATCCTGTAGATTCTAACTGAGGCCATTTTCTACAGAGCTTGATAACAAATTTCATGTCAATACTGACATCCCAATATAATTAGATATACCTAGAGTAAATCCAGAGGAATAAAGTACCCAATGAATGGGAAACCATTTTTGTCATCACTGTCTATGGCTATAACAGCAAGCAGAATGGCAAAAAAAAATAATATCTGTAGAGTGTTATTAAGGAGGATTGGATGTGTTATGAGAGAGAAGGGAGGATGGCTGCTGTGGACTAGCTTTACTCATCACAGGAGCTGAACATGGATTAGTTACTGGAGTGCATCAGGTGTGCACATCTTTCAGTTTAGTTTCACCCAAAAGAAATACAGCTCATATGCTCCAAGGCTATTCTGGGCTCAACCAAGTTTGTTTCAAAACTGCACCCTTGATTCTCACTAGGCAGTAATGTACACAGGGCACTATTTTAGTTTATCAAAGAAGATTCAGCTTCAGTTGTCCCTAAACAGAGTATACAGACAATTTATCCAAACAAAGACTCCATATGCTTATCTTACTAATTGCTGTAAGCTGAACTGGAGAGTAGCAAGTATAACCCAGGGGCAATATTCATAGTTACGATGACAGGCTACAAAGCTCTTCAATTTTAATTTTCTGTTGCAACTTCAGCTTAAGCTGGAAGAAATTTACCATAGTGCCTCTTGATCTCTCTTTTACTCAATGGTTAAAAAACTAAACAGGACTCTCACCTATCAATTCTCCTTATAGTTCACCAGATCAAATTTAGTGATGCAATTTAGGGTGAACTTGTGCTGCTGAAAGGCCCTTGGCAGCCTGATCTAAGTTGGCTCTGCTATTAGACTGTAGGAGCAAATTATCTCCATAGGTCCCTCCAAGCAAAATTATTCTATCATTCCATGTTTACTATCTTAGTACTGGCTGATTTTGCAATAATTGAATGTTTTCAACATTATGAGTTTTCATCAAATCACATATTTCAACTGGTACTAAATAAACTTAATAACATTTATAAGAATGGATTTTACTTTCTCAGATTATCTGTGGATAAATCAGGACTCTTAATGAGTAGAGAAGTAACGCTCTCATACCCTGACAATTAGAAAGAAAGGGCTAATTATTACTAAAAATGAACCTTCTGTACCATTGCCTGTCTACTGGACTAAAGAAAGGTATTGGAGTAGAGGAAGCCTATAAACTAAAATTGTTACTCCCAAAGAGTTTGTTTTTCAATGTGTGCCACTAATAATAATAATTAAAAAAAACCAAACAAACAAACTTACAAATTTTGTCTTCAAGGATCATTACCTATCAAGATAACTTTTTTTTTCTCCCTCCAACAATCCCTAATAATTTGCAGGAAAATAAAGCCATTTGGCTTTCGTAGAATCATAGAACAGTTTAGGTTGGAAGGGACCTCAAAGATCACCTAGTTCCAACCCCCCAACCATGGGCAGGGACACCTTCCATCTAGTTCCAACCCCCCAGCCACGGGCAGGGACACCTTCCACTAGACCAGGTTGCTCAAAGCCCCATCCAGCCTGGCCTGGAACACTGCCAGCAAGGGGGCATCCACAACTTGTTACATCATCTCACCACCCTCACAGTAAAGAATTTCTTCCTAATATCTAATTTAAATGTAAACACTTTCAGGTTAAAACTTACCACTCATCCTATCACTACACGCCCTTGTAAGGGGCCCCTCCCCACCTTTCCTGCAGGCCCCCTTTAGGTACTGGAAGGCTGCTATAAAGTCTCCCCAGAGCCTTCTCTTCTCCAGGCTGAACAACCCCAACTCTCTCAGCCTGTCCTCATATGGGAGGTGCTCCAGGCCTCTGATCATCTTCATGGCTCTCCTCCAGACTAGTTCCAAAAGTCCATGTCTTTCTTATGTTGGGGGCTCCAAAGCTGAATGCAGTACTACAGGTAGGGTCTCACGAGAGTGGAGCAGAGTGGGAGAATCACCTCCCTCAGCCTGCTGGTCACCCTTTTTTTAATGCAGCACAGAATTTGGTTAGCTCTCTGGGCTGCAAGCATACATTGCCGGCTCATGTTGAGCTTCCTGTCCATCAACATCCCAAGTCTTTCTCCTCAAGGCTGCTCTCAATCCATTTTTCACTAAGCCTGTATTAGTGCTTGGAATTTCCCCAACACACATGGCAGGACCTTGTACTTGGCCTTGTTGAACTTCATGATATTCACCCAGCCCCACCTCCCAAGCTTGTCAAGGTCCCTCTGGATGGCATCCCTTCCCTCTAGAGTATCATTTATGGGACAAACTTAGGAATGTTGAACTCACGCTCTTGATTCTTCTTCCATCAGAATACCTTCTTGTGTGAGATGGAAATAAAATAAATAAATTTATTCTCTGTAAAGCCCATATAAACATTTCTGAATTATAATGGTTACTGAGAAATTAGGAAAATAATTTCCCTAATAAGAAGCAAGAGCATTGAGCAATAGAAAGGACAGGCATTCATTCAGGCAAAGCAGTCATTTTGCCTAGCCTCATCATAGTTAGGTAATACAGCACCAGGTGTTGATCATTTACTAATCATGTGTTGATTGTGAAAAATTATATGTAATTATCAGGAAAGTGTTCACTATAATTGCACCATTAGCTTCATAGTCTTGATGTCTGTCCCAGAAAAGCTCAACCGTGATGAATTTTCACAGTTTTCACTTTTCTGCAACAAGTCTTCTAACACAGTTACAGGTGTAATAAGCAACCAAACAACTGGAATGGTTTGAAACTTGCTAACCCAGCGACTGTGGAGAATACAGGCTTGCAATTGCAGTTACTTAGAGCTGGTATGATTTAGTGAATTAGCATTTCCAACATGTTACGTTTACAGTTCCTTTGTCATTATTTCTAGGTCTTTGTTTCATTTTGACTCATCTTTTGAATTTCAACCGGAAAAAAACTAATTTGCAATCATTCATTCACTTGAAATGTCTATTTAATAGTGGACACTGTTGGAATTTGAGTTTTGTTTCAATTTGTTTCATAATTCATTGCTTACATCTTTGCTTTTCTCATTTCATCCATGTTTTAAAAGGAATAGTATCTCCTTGCTCCACTGAGACATTAAAAGAGCCCCCATTTGTAGGGGTTGACCTTTTAGGGTGCTATCTTGATCGTGAAATAGTAATTTTTCTGTTTCTTTTCTGAGGTATCCATATTATGTCTTCCACTGAAAAATAAACCCAAAAATACATTATTTCTGATATCTATCTGATGAGAGTTTTACTGTTACTTATACATTGTATGTAAATATCAACTCAGGTTAATGGACCAAATGGTATTTGGAGTGTAGCAACCATTTAGAGATTCAAATATGACTTAAAAATAGTTTTGAAATGCAGAGTCTCATTTTAGATCTAAAACATGTCATCTTCTCCCTGTAAGCACAAGTAATTCTGCTGTTAGAATGTCTGTTTCACTCTCTGAGACATTTAAATAGATAGTTAATTTAAGTCAGGTGCCCTTCTAAGTTGCAGAAAACACAATACCTCACTAACTTATTTTTCAGACTTGTGAAGCAATAAAATGGGTGATTGGATGAAGCTCATTCTTAATGCTTATTGAATGAAAGATTACTGATATGCCTCATCTATTTCTTTGTTGTTAACATCCATTTCTGAGTATATTCTGAACAAGCTTTCTCAATAAACTCAGAAGCATGAGAATTTTTGTTTAATATAACAATATATATGGAGCTTGATTTCTTTAATGAAATAAGCTGGTTTTTAAAAAGTTCAGATTTTATTTTTGTGCTGTTCATGACGGTGTGGTTTTGTTTTGCTGATCTAAAGCTCTGTGTACATGTGAAATTATGAGTAATTATACATTTTTGAACAGTTACCCATCTTACTCTATAAGAACTAGTGATTTGACTCCTGTCATTCCCATTTATTTGAGTAGCAGTAAAAGTAACATCAATGTAAAGTTTTTCAGAGGGGAATCCACTTGGATTTCAGCAGTGGTAAAGGGAGAAATTTTCCAAGTAAAATGCTAGTTGCCATTAAAACAAAATTTCACTGCAGATTATGGTGAGCAAGAAATTCCTTCAAATAGTTTCTCTCATGCCATTTTTCTTCATAATGTGAAACTAGACATAGTGATTTATATCAAATGTACAAAAAAATGTAAATTTGTGTTAACATGTTTTGTAAAGAAAGAAATATGGGACAACTTTTCCCTCCTATAATCTTCAGAATCGGACTCTATCTACTGTGGAAGGGTAGACAGACTCTGGCTCTTTCAATATTAATGAAACAACATCACCAGAGTGAGCACAGGTGAAGTCAGAGATGGAAGGAACTTTAGCTTCACTTCTGTATCTTAATCTATAGATATGCATTTAACTTAAAAGAACTCTCTGTCATTGAAAAACATTAAATAAAGTACAGAAAAAGACTAACATGGAATGATGTGGCTCTTTATTCTGGACTTGTGATCACAAGTTTCACTGTCATCAAATACTCTCATTCACAGGCAAGAGAGGTTACAGTTAAACCTTGTAATAGTTGTGTAGAACAGAAACTGCCTAATAAGATGCTACCATAGACTTTGCATTTACATGTTATGGGGAGATTACATGGGGAAACATCTTTTCAGTTGCCAATTTAAGAACAGGAGACATAAAGTCCTAGTGGAGGAGAGAGGACATGGATAAAGGAGTGGTAGATCCTTTTCTGTGTGACCTGTGTGCCTTGTGTTGCACTGCACCAAACAGTTCTGTTCCTCGTCTCCTTCACTAAGACACTGAAAGGAAGGAGTACCACCAGAATTACAAATTGGGATTTTTAAGATGAGAAATTATATTCTTCCTCAGCTCAGGAACAGGACATCAAGTAAGAACTCAGTGGTTACAGAAAATTTGTTTACAAGAACAAAAACAGTACCTTAGAAGGACCAGAATGATTACTTGTTCTTGTTCCAAACCATTGGTCTGCTATGACAACTATATTTATGAGTTGGGCGAAAACGATTTTTTCTATTCATCAACTTCTGCCCAAGATCAACAGAATATACAATTTTGTCTTAAATACATTTAACACCAGATGATTTTTTTTCATCTTCACACAAGTATATCTGCTGAAGTGTTTCCCAATTGAAGTGATCAAAACTGCAAGTGGGTTAGGTCTGCCATTACTCAAGGCTTAGGTCTATGTCACTGATCCAGCTGGCAAAAAGCACTCTACCTTGGCACTTCCATTTATCACTGAATATCACTGCTGCAAAGAATAATCATGGGGTTTGGGTGTAGGAATTTCATCTGCTCTAACTGATTGGTTTTGCCAATAAACATCAGGATATTTCTTGCCACCTGAGGTTGTGCCTGGCTGGTTCTCTGTGTTACACTGCCTATAAGTTCATTGTTTCTTGTCAGAAGTTATAGAACTTTTTAAAAACTTGAAAAATATTTTGTGTGCCCTTTTTCAAAAGTCTAAAAAGAGTTATGAGTCTAACTTTCAGTGGGATTTGGACTTTTCTATTCACTTGATGTCTTAGAGAATACTGCAAGCATGTTTTTCTTCTTTTTTTTTAGAGTGTGAAACCTTGCTTTTATTGTTAAATATATTTGCATGAAGACAGGATTTATGTTGTATACTTCATTCACTCCTGCTGCCTCTTCCTCTGTGAAAGTCATAATCCCCTGAATGCAAATCCCAGACTTCTCCACTGCTAATTGTGATGTGGTAGGCAGAGAATTATGACTCTGAGTGAGGAATAAGCAGCTGGAATAGATGAACGCTTACAAAAAAAAAAAAAAAAGTAATCTTTGCATGAAAACATATTGCTTATTTTCTTTTCCATTTGCTTTTTTAAAGAAAAGTGAAGGGGGTGGGGGGGGATGAAAAAAAGGAAAAACATGCATCTCCTCACAGAAAGAGAATATAATCATAAATTCAAGGATCTTACTGGTTTTAATACAGAAGGTGTTAGAGTATAGGTTCCTACGGCAAAGCACTGACAAGGGACAGAGAATATCCAGCACTTGAATGATACCTTTGCATGGTTCAGGACACCAGCTTCTACAGCTATCTAAGGCTTCAGACACAGTTCACAATCAGAACTGAAATGTATACCTTAAGTAATGTTCTAAACAGTATTCAATAGCTTCAGCCATTTCATCATTCTGCATTTATATACGCAGAACACAACCGTAGGTCAAACGAACATGAACAGAAATACAAGTTTTAAAAAACATCCACCTTCATATCTGCCAACCCATTATGCAGTCCATGAAGAAGTGTTTCAAGGCTGTGACATGCCTGAGTTTCATTTTATTTTATGCAACAAGAAAATTTATCTTTCATGTAGTTTCTCACTGCATGCATTAAACAAGCTGGTGCTGTACAGAGGAAATAAAGGAAGCTGAATCAGGGCCAGTCTTTTCAGGAACACAGGTTGGTAGGGAGTTCAGTAGTGAATTACTCAGGTCAAAGCTGGGAAGTATCATTAAGCCACAATTGCTTCTTTCTGCTCAAAAACAATTACTATTTACTTGTCCATGGCGTTGCTTTGCCCTTGATAGAATGTCAGGGTGTATAATGTCTATACAATTATTTTCATTCACATGAATTTCAACTAACATTTCCTCCTCCAGGGACCTACACCTGATGCTGCTAAAAATATCTTTTTTATTGCTTTTTTAAATGAATTCTAGGATAATTTTTTTGCTCTCCAGTTCCCTGTACTGCTCAAATCAGGAACTTGTATATCTGGATATACCTGGATATAGTCTACTTCTTTTCCAGAAGGGAGGGGATTTTCAAGTTAGCAACAAGGTCCTGCAATGCCTTTTAGAGGAGGGAAGAGGAGAGAGAGCAAATGTTTGCTGCAAACAGTAGGTTTCAGTATCTTAGACCTCCACTCCTTCTGCTCTTACTTCCTTTTCTGTAAAAGAAATGCAAATTATCTTTTTCTTCAAAAGCAAGAAGCTGGATGGGCTCCCTCTTGGAGGAGAGGGTCAGAAAGAAGAATGTTACAACACCTTCTCTGAAAAGTCTTTTTATTAGTGAAAAAAATAACTGCCTTTCACATACAGAGAAGTGCAATATAAAATAAGGAGGCAGAATGGGATGAAATGTAAAATGTGCAAGGCAGAATTTGGAGAGGTCTGACAGCCATGTAAGCAAATTGGTGTAAGTTATAGTATAGCTTTAACTTACGGGCTCAGAGCTGGGTTCACCTCTTGCCAGTGATGAGTTTGGCAAAGGGACCAAGGAATTAGGCACAGTGGCTGCTTTTGGCTGTCAACAACCTATTTTAGGAGTCAGAAATACATGGAGCATGGAAAATGACCCAACAGGACAGGGAGCAAGAACGTGCCTGGCATGCCCTCTATACAGAAACCTTCCGGGGTGGCAATAAGCCGTGTTGGCCATTCTAAGCCTGTAAAGATTTTGTGAGGTTTTTTAGGAGATTCAATATGGATCAAACCCTGAGGACCCAGTTCTCTTTTACACTTATTTTGGGTTATAATCTTTGTTAGTTCTATTGTAATTATTAAGTAGGAACAAATTAATTAATGGAGATCAGGAAAAGAAGTGATTGTAGTAAATTCTTCTATACTGCACTTGGTCAGTTCTCATTGCACACTCTTACCTTTAGTTCCTAAGCACTAAAGTTACATTCTGGACTTCTACTTACAACATTATCAAGGCCAGCAAGTCCTGGTACGCCATATCTATCCAGAAGTGACATGCCTCATTTGTGAACTCAGCCTGTAAACTGAAACTTGTCAGCTCTTAAATATTATTAGCAAGAGCTTGACATCATTTGCAAATGTTTACAAACCACTGTATATTATCTCCTTGGAACAAGACCCAGAATTCTGTTCGCATTTTCAAAATCCCTAAAGAATGGGGCTCTTGTCCAACAATATGGTCCTCATGACTGCTGAAAAACAAATAACAAATATCAGAAAAATGTGAGAACTACAGACAAAGCCTGCAAAAATCTTCCTTTTCCACTGTTTTGCAGGTGGGAAAGAACTAGGTCCTCCAGTGCTACCCCTAGCCTTTCCCAAATTCAGGCAAGATGCTGTTTTAGTTAAAATTCCAGCATGCCTTGTTTTGTGTTTATTTTCCCCCATCATTTTGCAACAATGCTTTTGGCAGATGGAAATGAATCCAGCAAAAAGCCAGGAGCATGCACTGGCTGCTTCCCTGCTAAAAGGGATTTAGTCAGATGTTCCTTCCACCTGTGAATTGGCTGCCCAATCTCAGCCAGCTCCTATGAATGTAATTATTATGCTCTATTTCAAAAAGCCAAAACAAGTTCAAGTTAGTTCTGTCAAAAAAATCTGGTACCATCACCATTTCTCTCTGTTTTCAGGGCCTCACTCTCAATGAAATAATATTTCTGACCAGTTTCATTTTGAGTTAAAGGGCGTATCCTTATCTGAATTTCCATAAAGGTACTTCAGATTTACACCAAAGTAATTGCAATCAGTTTCTATTCAGCACTTTTAAAATGATAAACAGTTATTTATATTTACAACTTTAACTCTGTTAAAGTAAAATACAGTAAACAGTAAAATCCCCTGTCTTCTGTGAAGAGATGAGTCATATTCAGCCAGTAACGAGAGACTTCATGTGGTGCTCTGCTACTTGGAAGGAAGGCTGCCAACATGTGGCTTCCATGGGATTTTAAGATCCTTGGGCTTTGAGATGTTCCTTTCCTTTATGAGGATCAAACCCATTTTCTCAAAAGGACAAATCACAGCAAGATTTATTCCTTCCTCTGCATTTCTTTAGCCTGACATGAAGAGGCCCATTACACAGCATGAAAAGCTCGAAATAAAGTTCTATACTAAAATATTAAAAAAAAAAAAATCAGAGAGAAATGTGAGACAGATTCCACATTAATGGACTGAAGCACAAAATTTCGCGCATAGCAACAGTGCAAACAGCATAGCCCTCTTTATCACTGATCAAAAAGCACTTGGGTAGAAGCAGCAGTCTTTACACAAATGTACTCCAAGACAGATTTGTGGGAGTTACAAATTGAGAGCAGAAAAAAGCAGCAACCCAGCATGAGAGAAGAAAACTCACAGCCAAAGCACTAGGCAAACTGCCTAAGCAAGGTTTTTCTGATGGCTGATTGCCTAGTCCTGTGCAAAGAAAGATGGAGCTCTGATATTACACAGATTCCCAAGATAAAAAGCCAAATAGGGCCACAGTGTTCACTGAGTTTCGTGATACAGGCTGTGGAACTTCCTTGAATTAAATCCCATCCAAGTTACTGTGTAATAGCTACAAAAAATGGCCAAACTTGTTTTTAAACCCTGCAGCCATAATATAACAGCTACTACAACGTTTCGAGTGTTCCAGTAGCCAATTTTCTACAGTCTAGGTAATATGCACCTTGTCTATTGTAGTCTCATTCTGTGTAGCTTCACATTTCAGCTATAAATACACATATTTTGTCTACTAGGCTGTTGATTAGCTTCCATACTTTTCCAAATGTTGCTCATGTTAGTATTTGTAAACTAACCAAACCAGGGTTTTTGTGGGGGATAAGTTTAATACATACAGTTCTCTGTCTTTTATGAACAGTCATGGTTCCCATTTCTTTAATCATTCCCATGATAATACCTTGAAGCCTTTCTGTGCATAAATATCTGTGCCTGTTCTGTGAGTTACCTCCAAATTTTACCAACACTGTGTTTTGGATTTGCTGTAAAGTCATTGGCAAACATTGTCAAAAGTGTGAGTTCATGACCGTAACTTACAAATGGTTTGGTTTTTTACTGGTGTATTTTCATTCTATTAATCTATTTGCCATGAAGACTGTGTATTATTCTAATTTGTAGTCAAAGTATGGTCTGAAATTGAGCCAACTTTTTGAAGAACTCAATGGCTACTATACATACAGAATATGAAAAGTATTTTTTATTACTTTATATTTGCAGTATTGTTTATATTATTCAAATATTTTTGAAAATGTAGGACATACTGTTTGCAAGCCCATGTTGATCATATAGATTGATTACATGGATGAAAACCAAAAGCATTTACATACAGAAAAGCAAGGAGAGTTTTTTTTCTCCTTTCAATTTCTTTCACCTTTGATTGTTATTAGTTATTAGTGTAGAAGTTGCCCTGAGGTAACTGTGCAATAGCAATACATTCTGGTAAGCAAGGATGGAAAAAGGTAGTCACTCCAGATAAAATAGCTATAGTCAGCAGAAAAGGAAAACGTGGAATCAAACATACTTCCAAAATACATGGGTCTGTGTTCTGTGTTCTGCACTGTGTACTTCAGGCTAATGGATCTGCTTTTTCTTTATGAGTCAGTGCAAAGGCTAGCATTAAAATTTTAGGCTTCTGAGTACCCAAAGCAATCAACAAAAAAAAAAAAACCAAAAAAAAAAAAAAAAAAGCATAAGGTTAAACCAGATAACTCTTCCCTGATGTGCAAGGACATGTGCCTGGCATTAATAGGAAGCAAGTTGCTTGGTGACCTGGAAGTAAAAGGGATTGTTTACAATTTTGCCATTGGAATAGCAGTCTGAACACTTTTTCCTGTTCTGACAAAATATGAAACTGCTTAACCCTTTATGCTTCACTTTCCTCATATGTTTTTGTTTTTTTAACTGAGGATGGTTAAATTTTATCTATTTATTAGCAATAAGCTAATGCAACATTAAGAATCTGTTTCCAAGCTCATTGCTGTCCTTTGTAAGTGTAACTTTCACATATATGAGGAAGCATTATGTCCATCTGGTCAGCTGAGGGCATTCACAGCTAAACAAGGTTTTCTCTATAGCAAGAAAAATTAAACATTAAAACCGTTCCTGTCAGCAACTCAGTCAAAAGTGACTCATCTTTGCAGTAGAGAACAGAAGCACTATCAGAATTAAAAAAAATTAGGGATCGAGCTTTTCTGACATTCACTGGTCAACACAGATCTATAATCTGACTCAGATTTCTACTAATGTATTTGTTGTTCATAAGTATTCTTCCAGGAATTTGCATGAACAAATGTCAGCCTGTGGCATATTTGTGAACTGGTAACTCTGACTATTTGCTGTGTGATTGGATAATTTGCCTACCTGGCTGTATGACTGGAATGTTTTAAACAGGTGAATATGTGATGAAGAACAAGTAGCAAACGCTGCACCTCCCAATGTAAATGTGCAGATTAAAAAAACCCAACCTACCTTAAAATGCAATAAACTTTTGGGAAATTGCGACATTTCTCTGATTACTAGGTACCCCATCTTCATCCTTTCATGCTCTGAACAGTACAACACAGTAACATGGAGCCCAATTTGCTTATTTTACTTGATAGCGTAACAGCTCTGTGGACTCCTATCAAACTGCCAAGTAATAGCAACCTGAAATTCTATATGAAAAGTAATGGGAAACCTCCCACTCACTGCAATGGGGTGAAGCAGGTTTATTTTGTGAAGTACTTAGCCCGTAATAGGCAGAATGTGGCAAAATGTGCTGGACTGTATTGTTCTTCTATTCAGGGCAACTTCCGAAGGATATTAAGCAAACCAACATCACAAATCTTTTTTTGTTTTTTAATGTATTACATCTAGATTGGTGATGTTTACATTGATGGTATTTTCTCATAAAAGAAAAAATGAAGTATTATTTGGAACATAAATATAACACCATCTTTTTCCATGAAAATATCATATCTGTTTTATGCTACATCTTGCGTGTGCCTACTTATCAAAAGTAACAGAAGTAATCCAAGTTTAAATTCCTTGTAATTTCTAACAGCTTTTTTGTTTGTTGATTTCAATATGTAGTGAAACTAACTTACACTTTACTGTTATATTTTCTAATTGCACTGACTGATATAGATTGATCTTGGAGCTTTGGGGTTTGTTTCAGGGGTTTCTTTTAAACAAAAAAAAAAGGGGGGGGGAGGCAGAGAAAAGTTTGGCAACATTTGATAATTCTTATTAGTTACTAAAGCAGACCTTGAACTTCAACTGAATTACAGTCAGGTCATCACACTGTAGTTACAGATGTAGCCAAGCTACTCATCTGATATGTACTGGCATAAACCTCTAGCAAAACCAAAAGTTTAGCTCCTAAAGCTTGTTCTGAAGATGTCTACAAGCTGTCAGAAATACTCCATAGAACATAAACCTTTATGTCAATCTGAACCTGATATCAGCCAACTAATAATCTTCAGTTTGTCCTAAATGTGCATACTGGCCAGATTATGGACTGATACTTCTCTCTATTTGAATAGCTTGAACTAACGCCCATATGTTTTCCTGAAGAAACATGAAATACCAGAGGGCGCTTTTTAGATTTGTTTTAAAAGGCAGTTAAGTTGCATTAGCTACACAGCATTTTTAGGAAGAGGCAGTAATTTTTCTTAGACCAGCTGACTTAGTGTATCTATGTACAAACAGAGCTTTATGGTTACAGCATCACAGATGCTAAAATAAGAGATTAAGTGAGACAGTACACAACTGTAGGGCACCCACATGCCTCATCTCAATATTTGCACTTTGTTACAGAGGTGGAAGTATTGACAGTGATACTTTGCACGTCTCCATGTGTACTGGCTTGTAAAATGCTTGATGCTTTCCAACAGTTAATTTAGTTTAAAAAAAAAGCTTCTCAAGGAGTGGATTGATGCTATTAACCTCATGATGTAAATGGGAAATTCAAAGAAAAGTGACTGAACATATGACTCTACAAAACCAGGCAACAGAACAGATTCTCTAATGTTGTCTGGATTGGGATTTGCGGTGTAGGTAAAGCTGCTTTAACACTTTACTTTTGAAGTAAATATGCATGATCATGTTTCTTGCCTTCCAGGTACCACAGCATAGGCCCTTTAGGGCAGTTATCCAAGGAGCAGCTTTTCCAAGTGAGAAGAAAGACACAATGGAACTGTTTCAAACACAACCTCCCCTGAGGAAAAGTGGATTGATTTTGTTGATTCAGTCTAGCCCAGAGAGATTATTGCATTTGTTCAAGATCAAGAGAGTCTTTGTCAGAAACAAGAGCTCTCTCCTACATTTTATTTAGGATCTCCCACTACACTGCTTACCAGTGCTGAGCAGTTTGGCCCCTAACTTCTTATAGTCACAAAGTTGTTCTTCCTTAATCTTTTTGCTGCCAGCACATACACCTCTATCTCCTCATTTTTGAGGGAGGTAGACATTAGGGTAAGGCAGGGGATACAACTGTTTCCCAGACAACCAGTCAAGGCACCAGTAAAAACCCACCATTGTCTTGCAGTGTCGTAGCAGTTGCTTTTATTTGTTTTACTAGTATGAAAAAAGAGCAAATAATTAGTACTGAGAACACATCGAAACAAATGATCAGGAACTCTACAACAAATACCAGATAAAACTTCCATATCTTCATCATATTTGCCGGTACTATAGTCCATATCCTCTATTTCCATGCACCTAATCCACCTTAAACAAATCCAGCTTCTCATGTTAAATCAAATTTAGGAGAAATCCATACTTAGTCTAATTTTATATTTAGATATAACAACGAAAGAATGTAAGCATAAGGATATCTCTATGGATAAAATCTGATTTTTTAGTTCTGTCATCTGTAGACAGTTAGAACCCCCTCCAAAAACCTGCAAGGTTTTGGTCAGCAGATGCCTATCTCAGGAAACAATAATTGCAAATATGTTTATTTTTGACTTTCAGCTCTTTGCACCTACCTGTCATTTCTCTACAAATAAAGCCTGACTACCTTCCATTTAGAATCTGTTGAAAAAACTTTTTTTATAGATAATTCTTTGCTGCAGTTTCTCTGTAGGGAGATCAGTCAAACATTTTAGAATTTCAAATTTAAGCAGTGTTCACTGAACCTGTACCAGAAGGTCACAGCATGTGTTTCTGTTTCCAATTTCAATGTGTATAATTGCCTTGAACTAGGTTTCTGGAGCAAATACTCATAACTGTATATACTAAATTTCCCTTAAACCTTATAAATACTTCACAGAGTTTGCATAAAATTGTTTCAATATCCATAGCAAATAGGGTACCTATTCATTAGTATATTCATAGATAAAGTATATAACAGTTGAGACACAGTATGCTTATTAATTTTTTATAAATAGGCATGACAGCTAAGTTATTTACAGTATTCAATCAGTTCTGGTAAGTGCAGATTTTGTCTATATACTAGCTGAATATTAGTTGAATTAGTTGGACACAAAAAAGTCCATCATGATGGTTGTCTACAACACAGTCAACTGTTTCTGCTTTGACCAAAAATAATCCTGATTTTATTTATATTATTTTGTTAATTCTAAAAGATCAACTAAACATCATCAGTCCACTCCTGCAGGTGTTTCCTTATGTTGTCTATGTTGTTCAGAGCAATACTTTGACCTTTCCATGGTTATGATTAGTGCCCACTTTCTGTCAATAAATGAGACCTGCCAGTTTCCAGAGTGAGCAATGTTTTATAAATGAAAGAAGAGAGGTATTGATATTTGTGCATGGACCATTTGATGGTATAGAACGATGAGCCATATCATCCAGGGAAAGAAAAATCAAATCCTGTCTCTCATGGTATTTATCTGACATGTGGCATGAAAGCCTGTCCTGGAAAAATAAAGGATAACAGAGTGAAATGACCATACTTCAGCTGATGGTCAACACAGTAGCAAGAATACCAGCTGCCTCAGACCATAATGCAAATGGTTTTGGTTGGGTTGGCGGTTTTTTTCATTTGTTTGTTTGGGGTTTGGGGGTTTTTGGGGGTTGTTTTTTGGTTTGGTTTGGTTTGGTTTGGTTTGGTTTTGTGTGTGTGTGTGTGTTTGTGTGGTTTTATTTTTAAATCACCCATGCAGGTCTGTTCCACAAAAACAAAAAATGAACAGCATTTTGGCAGCTGGTACTTTGGGTTGTAACTTTTGAAATAGTAGGCATCAACTGAAGCTTGCCATTTAATTGGCAAGAGACTGAGAATGAGGGAATTTGGAGCACTTCTGTCCAAATCCCATCCTGATAACCAGCCACCCCCAGGGCCAATGTTACATGAAAAGTAACAAAAGTTAGTGAGGTACCATTACAGCTGTTTTTCATGCTTGCTACATCAATTGCAAGTACTATATATTTGCAAATAATAAATATTTTATCCTTGCTACTTATAGCTGAGCAATTGATCTAATGATGGTAAGTTATCTATCATAAAACACAACGCAGCAGTCTTGCACTCAGAGCTCTCAAGAACATATTCCCCTAAAACCAAAACTTTTGAATTTCATTGCACTGATGATTTCAAAGCAGTCCAAAACTTTACAGAGTCCTGGATCATTACTGTACTGTGTAACACTTTTTCCATGTTTTGCTTGCTTTGGACTTGGCTTGGTTTGTTAATTTTGTTATTTTGGTTTGTGCATAAGACTAAGGTAATAGGCTATCAACTGTATTACATGTACAGCATTTGGAATGGGTTATTGCATAGAATTTGGGCTTCTATATTGTACCGCATCTCTGGGATTTACCTATGATGGATGGTTTCCATGAAGGTGGTGTTCATCCTGAATCTTTGTAGACTTATTTTTCCCTGCTGAAAGATGCAAGAATGAAATAAAGAGTGGAAATGAAGGATTTTTATCTCTGTACTTTTTTTCCTAGTCATTGAACTTTCCAGATTTAATTTGTCTACTGAGGCTGTAGCCATTAGTAATGACATACACATTGCTCTCATGCTTAGAGTTAGTGCTGTCCAGAGATGCTGAGCCAAATACTGCTTCCAGTAATAGTAGTATAAATCAAAGTACTTTGTCTGGGCCCATTCTATCAAAAATCTGACACAAATTTCAGTGTCCTTATTCTAGATAGATGCCAATAAAGTTTTGAAGAGTATTTTTCTTTTATAGTTTAAATATTGCAATGGTACAAACAGTAGCATATCTTATGTATCAGGTGTGATTGAGTTATTGAGTTTATAAAACAGAATTATAAAATATTTACTCTGATTAAAAAACACCCAGTAGTATACTTAAATGCTCAAATGTTGAGGGAGAGGGCATAACCATATATGGTAGGTTATTCAGTCAAAAAGAGGTCAGGTCAGTAGTTCATCAGTGGAATCTCAAAGCAATAGAAATTTTGAAAAGGTGCCTGGTGAACAGCACCAGCAAAACTCTGCCTTCCACTGCATAGGTGTAATTCATGTTCATTCTTATTAACTGTTTCATGTGGCTGTTGCCCCATGCCTTCTTTGGAAAATACCAAATCTACTGGTACAGCAATGGTTTCTATCACCTAACAGAGGAAACTGGATCCCTATCACTAATCTGAGTCACTGCAGTGTGCCAGCACTTCAGCAATGTACCTAAAGTATCCCATGGGACTCTGATTACTGGAAGTGACCAGCTTTTTTTTCCAAGCAAATTACAGCTTTGAGTGGGTTTTGACATGCTGGCTTTACAGAGTTGTTTTTTCTTTTCATTACTCAGCATTCAAATCTTCTGTCACAAATACTGTATTCTGTGAGTCATTTCCCCCCTCCCTCCCTCCCCAATTGTACCATGTTTCAAGTATCTCATTACCACAAGTCCAACATTTACCTTGTCTCTCTATTTTTTTGCGGATTTCCAATAGTTAAACCTGAACAGCAATAAGACTTGGATGGAGGGCATATGCCTTTCTTTCAGAATATATAGTTTCTTGGAATATAGTCGATTATTCTGGCTTTTCACCATCAGTTTTACTGCCATTTAAGAACTAAGCCAAGTTTCTCATTTGAATTACCTTTAAAAATGAAAAAAAACAGGGAACACTGTGCCGGAACTATTAGACAGGTGAGTGAGCCAAAGCAGGGAAGCAAAACCGTTTGTATTTATGTGACTCACTTCTGTAGAGAAGCAGCTGACTATTCTGAAATAAAAAAAGATTGAGGTGATTGTGCTTTGGGGTCTGTTTGCAGTAAAGTGAAATGATCATGATCATGATCATGACTGAGAATGAAAATAATGGGTCCTTGTTTCCCTGCATTAAACTGTTAACCTCTGTCATACTGTGTATCTTTAGATTGCAATTCAGATTCACAATCCAGGAAACAAATGGACAGTTCCTAGTTGTTACCCAAGTAAAATAAATCACTCCTGTCTCTCCTCACGTGACAGATACCTCATCAAATCCCAACATGACTGCTCCTTTCTCTCATCCTTCCTTCTTCCCCCCCTGTGTGTGCTAACCTTAACCAATAATAAGTTTGCATAATTACCTTTCTGTCATTTAACCTTTTCTTAACTGTAGCTGGAGTTCTCTGGAAACAGAATAATTCACCTTAAATAATCAGTTTAAAGCACATATTACCAGTTTGAGTAATTGAAGGGAACATTCAATGGCTTTTCTCCTACCCCCTTTAATGTGGGTTGCAATTTGTAGTAGTCAGTAACAGAAAATGATAATATTATTTTACCTTGTGCTAGACCAAGCTGTTCTGTGCAGTATGTTGGATGAAAGTTATAAAAAAAAGCTGTACATGTTGGGTGGTCTTCAATATTGTGCTTTGGTGAAGGTATGGGTAAGCATGTAAAATCTATTTGCACCTTGAAAATTATAATCTCTGCAGGGAACATAATGTCTCACAAGCTATAAAGCCAAGCAAAATGCTTGAGACATTTCTTAACAGTATTATGAGACACCAGGATAACATTAATTTGCTGAGTGTTCTATTTCACTAAGTACGAGGAACCATGTTTTCATAAAATTGTTTTAAATTACATTAGAAAAATAATGAGGAGGAGGTGAGTGTAAGTCTTTTCCTTGCAGAATTAGAACCATGAACACAACTTTGTATTTGACAAGAGGATTGAAAATTTAAATGTGGAAATTTCAGTGACAAAGCAAGCAAAATATTTAAGTTGAACAACTGAAGCTCACTATTGCTTTGCAATGTTTTTCTTTTTACCTGCTTGAAGTTACTTATTAGTACATCAGGCTACAAAAGAAGAAGCAGAGTCTGACCAAATAAAGTATGTCTATGCTTCTCAAAACCAAAGAGAATTAATACCACTGGTCTTGGAAGTGTGCTTCCTGGTAAGAAAATAGCTGCTCTTAACATTTATATTACAGCTTGTGTGACTCCTGCACAATTATTTGGCTCTGATTGTTAAAAAGAACTATATGGTCTAACTATCTTAATTCTTCAGTCTAGAGGAAATGCAAAATCTAGTTTTGGAGTTGATTTTTAGTAATTTCCGTTGCTTTTAAAATCAGCTATTAATATGCATTGCACTCCCAGATGATCTGGGATGAGAATTAAGCTATTTTTTGATAGGGCTTATTAATAGATACTTTGCACTATTTCTTCAGATGAAATTTTCTATTTAAACTACTTATGAGATTTTGCTTAAGTAAAGAGGATACTAATTGAATATGCCAGCATAACTATGTCCCCCAATGGAATGAGAGAAAGTCTTAAAACCTTTGCATTATCTTATGTGAAAATACTCTGAACGAACCTTTCTATTACATTTAGTACCTGTTCCTTTCCCTTTGTAAGAATAATGAGTAAAGTCTGAATATTGAATAGAAAGAAGGTATTTTTAACAGCAGAGATCAATGTTTTCACATGTGGCTATTACCTGTGAGATCTCTCAAAGACCTGATTTTTAGACAGTGCTTCTGCAAAATGGAAGTTTTAGAGTGTAACACAAAATACAAGCATGATCACAACCTTACTTATCTTTTTTGAAAGTGTCAGTTATGGTCTGTGTATCTACAGGAAAACAGCTAAAAGTGTGCTGTTATGAGTCATATACAGAAAAAATAGTGTGTGAGTACATGAGTGCAGTTGATATAGAATGGATCTGCACTTCTAAAAGCCATCACCTGAAACTTTTAAAACTAGAGGGAACATACATAGCACTAAAAACTTAATCCAAGAAGCAAGCCTTTACTGGAAACAAAGATAATTCATTAATATGTTTTCCCTATCTCTTACTTCTGTAACCGATACCACTACTAGAGGAACAAACAGAGTACTTTCCATCTAGATTCATCACTCTGCATCCTGGTCGTACCAACTGTCTTGATTATAGATATTGGCATTAGATTCCCACCTAGAGCTGTTATGTGACTGTGTTTTTCTATATTTTAAAGTATTTTCTCCAGAGCATCTAGCTACAGAGAAAAGCTTGGAAATACAGATTAAATGGAACTGAAGTCTCAAAAGTCCAATAAAATTGGATTATAATAAAGCAAGCCATGACTTGAAACCAGCCTTATTTTTGGGGTGTTGTCTTTTGGTCTTTGAGTGCTTGGGTTTAGCAAGGCTGAAGTGTCCTTTTACTTGCTGCTAGTCACATTAAGGTACAAATTCGGAAGCATATTTCTTATGAGAAGCGTTCTGCCAGTTCTTCATATAATGCTGCACTTATATTCTGATCTGCCTCTCTTCTTTCTTCCTTTTTCTCTACTGGAATCTATGTGGGTTTTTGCAGTCAATGTGAATGATAGATCCAAAACAGTCTAAACATGCTTTGTATGTCTTATCAGGAAAAGATTAGCATAAAGGTTAGTGCAATGCAAAAGTACTGAAATTCCAGGGTTATTTCTTCTACAAAAACAAATACATTTCAGGCATGCAGCAGAAAGTAACGAAAGCCACCTTCCAATCGTGTAGTCATCAATAAAATAAGGGCATGAAAGGACATTGCAGACCTCTGTTAAGGGTGGCCTTATGTGAGAATGTCTTTTCTATTAGGCAGTGTTTTCATGTCCCAGAGAAGAAAGTGAAAGGTGCCAATCACACAAAAGTAAAATCCATTTATGCTATGTAAATATTAATCTTCAGTAGTAATGAAAAGTCCACTTATAAGATTTATAATGAGAAATATTTATATTTATAGATTTATAGTGAGAAATGGGGAGCGGGTAGAGTAACAAACCACTATATCCATTACAGTTTGGGGAGCTTTAGTGTACTCAGTTACAGAATAAAAGTGCAGCATTTGTTTAATAGTCAAGTGCTATCATGGACAGCTTCTGATTAATATGGGTTTTTCTGCTTGCTACCAGTTCTTAGGACTTTGATATTAGAAAGCATCTTTAAAACAGTTGTAAACATGTCCAGAGGCTTATACGATAGGCACAAAGGTTGTAAATGCAGATATAATAACCATAATAACCATAATAATGTACATTCATAATACTACATTTCAGAGCTGATCTAAACACAATACAGCTTTAGGCGCAATTGTAGCACTGTCAAAAAGAAAATATTCCCATAATGATCAATAAATACTTTTCTCTACAGCACTTTTTTTTTTTTTTTGGCCATCCCAGTTCAGGACTCACCAGCTTTTCTGCTGCTTAAGTGCTGACACAGCTGTCAAGTAAATTCTATTATAAATTAATATAGAACATTCTAAAATCATATTTCATACAATTATGTATAATAAGTAGTTAACATGAGTATGTCTTCAATAGGAATAGAAAAATATCCTTAAGGAAAACAATATTTGATTTTCTAGATTTATTGCTAGACATATTTCATCACATCAGGACCGTACAAAGAGGACCATTTCTACTGTGAATAGTGATCGAATGCAAGGTAACATCAATTCTTGGCAGGGTTTTTGGGTACAACTGATGTGTAAACCATAAATATAAATAATGAGTGATGCACTTGATGAATTTACATTTTAAATCAAGTTAATTTGTTTTCAATGATGTATATGCATGAACTCCTTCACATTTACAGAAGTATTTGAAATACTGCAATAGATAAGGGAGTCAGGACCTGCCAGCAGGAATTAGACCTTGTGGGATGTGGATACCACCTTTTTTGAAAATACACTAGGAAGTAGTATTACACCATATGTCAGTTCTATTTCTTTCCTTACCCATCTGGGAAATTCTTTTTTTACATCCTTATTAGCTTGTCATGACACTGTTTATGCTAAACATGCCTGTGTGCTTCTGTACCTTCTGTAACAAGAAATAACTCCCAGATAATTCCCACCGAGTTAAACTTCAAGGGTTTCCCAGAGAGTTTGCTGTAGCTTTATATGTGCAATTGTGCTCTCTGCAAGGACTTGTGGGAGAAACCTGTTCCTTCAGAGGTGTTAGACATCACTCTCCTTTAACTTGCAGGCAGAAAGATAATGTTGATGTCAAGAAAGTCCTGCTAGCAAAGAGCCAGCGTCGAGGCAAAACCGGGCCCTTCTTGGCTGGCTGCAGCTTTCAGACTTGTCCCCAGGTTGGCAATGGACTTTGAGAAAGCTTTGAGGAGAGAGACAAAAACTGCCTTTATCCTATGAAAGCCATCAATAGAAATGGTTCTGTTTTCCCTTCTGTAAAATGTTTCAGAAGTAATTTTTCTTTTCATGGTTGGAAAGCTATCCTTATACCCACTACACAGGTGTAAACCATCAGTGCCTGAGAGCTGCTTTATGTTCCCTTTTCAGGGGGTTGCAGGACTGGCTTGACCTTCCACAATGCCTTTAGAGTTTCTCACTGTAACCTTGCCATAAAGCCTTCTCCCTAGGACCTTGTGACTTGAAGACAAAAGACTAACTGTGAGATTTTAGTGCTGTGAGGCTGTGCATTTTGTGCAACTCTCCTGTCTTTGCTCATTTCTTATAAATGCGAGATTAAATCAATTTCAGAGAGCTAACTTGGAATTTCTACCTAGTGCTCTGATGACAAACACTTTGTAAAAAAGACTGCCTTGCTTAGCTGTTGGTCGGTCATCTTTGCTTTCTACTGGGCTGGTATTAAATCATGACAACAACTGCTAAATACAACCCAGCCTTACAGGGAGCTGTAAGGGTTAAAGAATTGCAGCAACTATGGACAAAGGAGAGAAAATCCAAATTAGACATTGCTGCAGATTCTTCCTGAAAAAATTATTTTACTACACAGAATATTCCAGTAATATATCCATTGGCACCACCAAATTTTGTAAATCTCTGTACAATAATTTCACATGACTACATGATTATTTGCAGTAAATTGCAAGAATCATAGTATTACCATTTATCCACTAAACCTTTTAACAAACTTGATTGTTTACTTATTATCCTTTTCAAGATTTGAACAGAAGTAAGCTTAGTAAGGAAATGTAGCGAAGAAAGTCAATACTAAAAATTGTAAGCATGTTAAATGAATTAAAAATTGCTAAAGCTTATATATATCATTTAATTCAGTATGAGGAAGTTTAGAGGCTATTTTTCTATATTTTCAGACAGGATTTTCCATAGAATCTCTTTAAGCAAGGTAGATGCTGTATATCGGTCCTAACTCAAACTCATCACCATTATCTTCCTTCATATACAGGAATTTATCCATCTAGTGACAGCAGCAATTTCACAGATAAACAGGTCATCTGGGCCTTTATTGAAGTCTCTGAAATGTAATGAAAATCATCGCACTGATTTCAGGGATCAGCTTCTTTATCGCTGACTGGCTGCTTTTAGTGCTGGAAATAACCACAGGTGGAGGTATATTTAAATCATCTGAGGTTTTAACTACACTGCTAAATAAAAAAGGATCATGGGGAAATTCTTGTTGCTGAATCCAAATGGCTCAAACTGATTCACAGCCACACTACATCGACCTGGTCCTCTAAAGGAGACTGCCATATTCAGATATACATAGCACTTACTCTGTACTTAGTGCTCTATATATACTGCATAGGTAGAATATACTCATACATGAGGTGCCCCACTGATCCTAAGATAATAATTCCTATGCTTTATTAAAATTTATTAAAATTTATTAAAATAAAGATCTGAAACAAACTGGAGGTTTTGTTGTAGATCATCAGAGTGGTATTTTTATAACATGAAAATTGTGAATGGGTATAAGTACACCTGAACATTGTATGAATTGGCCATGTAGATCTATCTGGATAGGCATGGGAACCCTAACTTTTCTGTGGTCATCTCCAAGTATCCAAATGACTTGGCCAAAGCACTCTGAATCATGTATCTTTTGGAAGCAGGACTTACACAGCATTTTCCTGATCCAAGAATGATACAGCTGATCAATGCAAAGAAAGAATGAAAGATTAATTTTTACACCCTAAGAAAAATATTGACCAGTTTAGTCAGCATTTTGAACAGGAGAGCTTGCCCGTATCTGAAGCAAAGTTGGTCCAGTCCTATAACTTTAAGTCAGAAGTGCCTGGATGCAGAGTCAAGGGGGCGGATGATTACTCACTAGTGCAGGGGTCCTCAACCTACGGCCCGCGGGCTGGATACAGCCCCCCAGGGTCCTCAGTCTGGCCCCCGGTATTTACAGACCCCCCCGCCGGGGGTTGGGGGGGGAACCAAGCAGCCGCAGATGGCTGCCTGCCACTTCATCCGTGCGCCGGCCCCCTGCTTAAAAAGTTTGAGGACCCCTGCCCTAGTGTGAGCAAATGTAAAAAAAAATCTAAAAGCTCTAAAAAAGTTGGCTACCAAACTGCTGTTTGCTTTCATTGTTATTTCTGTCCATAAAAATTAAATTTATAAATAGTTGGTAATAGATAAATTAAAAGCATGCATACAGAAGACTAAAATCAGATTACATTGATATGGACAGTCTGTAAAGAGAATTGGCTGAAAAGCAGCATTAGGGGAATTAGTCCAGTGAGTCTCTTACTCTTTTATTTAGCCAACATGTTTCTTTCAGTGATGCTGGTGTGAAATTGGCCAAACAAAGATGTATCAACTTTTTTTTTTTTTATTCAGTCTTTGTATCTGTTTTTTTGTTGGACTTTACCTTGTGTGGTAATGGTTGTGTAAAGCAGTAACAAGATATTATGACATACAAATATTTATCTATTATGTCACACTTTTCTCTCTAAGTAGGAAGAAGCAGTTATTCAAAGAGAATGCAATTTGTACATGGGAATTACAACTGAATTGCTGCGGTGAAATGGAACAACATTAGTCCATTCCTTGGCAACAATCACAGCAAGAATGATAAATTATGCAGTAAACATATGTAACCCATTCCTCTTACAAATTAAAGAACATCTCCTTATAATCCTCCTTGGACGCTGCAATACAGAGACATTTCAGCAATTCTGTCCTTTACAAAATATTGCGGGAGAAAGATACAAAATTAAAGGACTTCCATACTAACTTCCAAATATATTGGTTATTCTATCACTGTACTCATTCCAAATTATTTGAGAAGCTTGAGGACAACCAAGCATTTTTTGGATATATGGCTGTGAAATATCTGATTACACATGCTGTAGCCTATCAAAAATTAAAAAATGCTTGTTGCCAGGCTTAGCTTTGATCGGTTTTCCTTTCAATCTTGCCATAAAATGCTAGGGCAGAGAAATGGGAGAGGGTGAAATAGGAATTCTGTTTGCAACTCTGCCCTGTCCCCCTGGGCTGTCCTACTTGCTGCAAGCATGATGGTGAATGGCAGGTAAATCTGGCCAGTCTCTGCCACAGAATGCCCTTAAGCTGCCCTCAGAACCAGATTTACTGCCCTCACCACCAATAAAGGTGGATGCAGAGGCCAAGGCATTCAGACTAATGTGGGATGCACTTTATCCCTTGTGGATAACAACATCCCTGTAAGCTGACTGAGGTATTGTTTGCCATGTCCCAGTTTAGCAAAGCATCGGAGGGCAGCAGGCAGGAAAGGAGCAACCAGGGAGGTTAGGAAGGCTGAAAGTACCCGTTCCCTGCTGTCCCAGGCACAGCTCTTCAACCAAAATAAAAATTCAGCTAATGAGCAAAAAACCTGAAACAATTAAAAAAAAAAATAATCCATTGATTTCAATGGAAACAGGGTTCTGTCTTTAAAATTGGTATAAATTTATAAATTTAAACAGAGCTACCACTCTTCAGCTGTTTTAACATTGCAGGTAATTGAGTTAATATGCCAACATCATGTGATACACTTCAAGATAATAAGCAAATCCAAGACAGTTTAAATAAATTGATCTGTGAACATTTATGTATAGCAAAACAAAAATGTCTGAAATTAAAAATTGATTCTGGAATGATTTACTAACCAAACTAATAACTTTTCTGTGTATGTATACATAATTTCTGTGGTTTCATTGCATCAGTCTGGTACTTATAGTTAAATATATATTTAAGCTTGATCTGGACCAAAATATCTTGAGGCCTTTAATAAATTTTATGTTTCAAAACAAAATTTTGAAATTATTTATTATTCCTAAATTCAAAAAGCATACTGAACAATGTTCCTTACAGTAAAATAAACTGATTACATACCCATATTACAACAACTTCATTTTTCAAGTCAATGTTTTTAAAAAATTGTAACAGCAATAACTCATTTTCAGACTGGCATTGTGAATAACAATTTCTGTCCCAAATTAAATGATAAAAAATAACTAGGCTAAATTTAATTATATTTTTTTCTTAATTTAAAGCAAATTGAATTATTGTACTGTGGATAGTGAAATAAGATTCATGCTTGGGGTACTAAATTTGAAGTTCAATATATTATTTTGAGCAGTAATTTTTCTCATTACCTGAACAGAAACTTTTAAATTGCTAATTCCTTGGCAGCATTCTCATTTGACAGAGTCCAGAATTAAACCTGGGTGAACATGAAGAAATCTGCCTTCATTAACAGATATCCAATTAAACTGTCCAGTTTCTTGGGATCCTGAGTGATGATAGCACATTAAGGCAGAAATTACTCACTGTAAGTGATTCTGACTAATGCCATACTCGGGAACATGCCTTTCTGCCACTGACCTGTGTAAGATCCCTCACTGCTCGTGGGTTTTGTTGCCCTTCCAAGATCCCCACCACATCGCAGGGAGCAGGCCATGGCAGCTGCCCCGGCACTGCTTCTCAGACATGTCCATAACTTTTTCTGGTGCAGGGTGGCAACTCTTCTTAATGAAGAGAATTAAATATAGATTTCCAGTCACATTGAATGAGATCATGAGGCAAACATACAGCTCGTAAGAGTCCAGATATTTATGTACTATATGTGTTATGGAAACAGTTGAGGTGAGCTGCTGAGATGTGAGTCAAATAGCTTTTTGTGCAAGTAACTGGAAAAATAAGATTAGGCAAAAATTCATGTTGCAAACTCACAGGAATCTAAGGGAAATGGGGAGACGGTGACTGTTTTAGCCAGGAAATAAGTCAGCATGTCATTCAGGTGGGAGAGGGGGTAGGCAGCAGAGAAACGGGGTGGCTTGCCTAATACTTCAGTGACATTAGAGCAAAACTAAAGCCTACTTGTAATAAACAGATAATAATTTTCTTAAATTCCAATTTAAGTATACTGCTGGTGTAATCCTTCCAAAACAAGTTAAGTGGTTTAGGAGCACAAGTTCCCTTGCAATTCAGACGTGAGCCTGATCATGCTCCGATAAATCAGAAGACCTTTTATTCCAAGCAAAATATACTTACAGTACTGTAAAAATCATAAGAGATAAAAATCAGCTTCTGACATTTTGTTGTGAACTCAGGCATGATTCCTTGCATATATACTACCTGTTAATTATCTTAATTGTCTTTTCATTAGGTACATCCTTCCACGTGCCAATCACACTCTTTCTACTTTCCACCTTACATTTCACTTCAGAGGCATTAACACAGGAAATAAATGTCAGGTTTAAAACAAGGTTTTGTATTCATACAAGGATCGTTGCAGGAAATTCTGTGGCTGAAGTCGAACAAGAGATCAAGCAGAATGATTGCAATGGTCACCTCTGACGCTGGGCACGCGGCTAACTCCCAGTGTAGGCGTGGTAACTCAAGTGTTGCATACGGTGATGTGTGTATATGAGATGAGAACAAAAATCTAATGCTTGCAGGTCAGCAGGATCCTTTAGCCTCCTGGCTTTTCTTTAGAGTTTTTGAAAGCAGAATTTCTGTAAAATGGTGTATAAAGTGCTATGCCTTATACGGGAGAAGCTTTTTAAGTTGTTTCCACATAAGACACTGACACAAGAAAAGCCACCTTCTGTTTGTTGAGGCCATTGTGGATTTTGCCTAAAAGGCTATTTCTTGAGACAAAAGGAAGCAGCTGGCAGGAACTGGTATACAAGGTTTTTTTATTATTTTTCTGAGACTGCTAGGAAAACATAAGGGAGTTCTTAGAGTAGGGAAAGTGTTTCCAGAGCAGTGTAATGGGAGATCATCAGCACGTCCCAGCACACACAAAGGAAGATGGCTTAGCATCTGTTGTGGAGCTCCACAGTGTGCAAGCCAAGAGTCCTGGGTACTGGCAGTCAAGCATGGAGATGGATCACAGTGTGCATGCCAAGAGTCTTGGATACTGATAATCAAGCACAGAGATGGATATTTTGATTGGAGGGCACATATGAATAGCAGCAAAATTAAGTGTGTTTCCTTCCAGTGCTTTGAATGTGAACAGACTAAAGAATCCACTTATGTTCTTGTTAACTTGCATATTTCACATAGTAGAAATGAGGCAGACATAGAGTAGAAATTTTAAATGAGAGGAATCAATTTTTTGAAATATATGGTCCACTCAATCTATCTGTGCCTTGGTTCTCTATAAATGTTTTAAAAGCATAAATATGTGAAAGTGATTAGGACATTATATATTCAGATAGAAATGTATGCTTACATAAACAACCTCATTGAAGACAACAAACATAAAATTATGTAAAAAGAATAAAAATTAATCACATTCCCCTGAATGCAAAGGTATTTCAGACTCCATACAAGGCTTTCCTACAGGACACAATTCGCTGTTGTAATTGTAAACACTGAAATTTTTTTTCAAATGAGAAGCAGGTATCAGTGTTAGGGTTGCACTTTATAGGGACTGCTATCTCTCCTTTTGAGCTACACCGGGTATTTGTGTTGAAATCCACAGGGTGGCATCAGTGCCTGCTAAATTAGCTACAAGGAATATTTGACCTACGGTATTTACATCTCAGGCTCCTGTGGTGGAAAGAGTAGATGCCGTCAGTTCTGAAGTGTATAGGATTTTGGCCATTGTGTCCTTAGCCCTGTGAGGCTCACAGCACTGTGAGGTACATAGCAATGATTCAGCCATGTTTGTTATAAGGGTCGCTTCCATGGATTTTGAAAACTGAACATAGATTGGTCCATTTTCCTGGGGCTGTTTGATTAATAGGCATTATAGGGTAATTGCACTTAAGTAATTCCTTAATGTATTTTCAGTGAGTCCAGCGCTGGAGAACAAGGGATAAGGTAGAGACCAAGCAAAGTTGTTGCCTAATATTTGTTAGGCTGTGAACATTTCCAGCAACATGTACTGTATGTTCAAAAGTTTTTTAAATAGGGGTAATCCACCCTAATGCTGGAATGATGAAGACAAGTTGAGATGATCAGTGGGCACCAAGACCTGAGCCTTGGAGGAGCGAGCTGCTGTCAGGAGACCCTTGTGTATTTCACGCTGCTGTGGCAGAACTCTACAGCACACAATTCTGTTTATTGTGTGGCTGATTAACTGCTTCTGTCATGTTATCACCCGAAAATCCTGCTGCTATATAAAGGGCCGGCTTTGTGCAGCTGAAGTGTATTGGTGTCAACTAATGGATGTCTGGGTTGAAAAAGTCATTTTAGAGCAGATACAACTTACCTGCGTATGGTTATCCCCCACAGCTCTTGTTCAGCAGAAGAACAATGGCAGCTCTACCTATGTCACTCTCAGGTCTGTTGGTGCTCAACAGAACCCACTATGTCCTGCCAGGATTTGTTGAGGATCAGAGATGCTCTGACATCCCTGCATCAGCTCTTGGATAATAGACAGATTGAGAAACTGGATAGCAGTGTGAGCAAATAAAGCAAATGGAATTAAGGACGGGATTAGCACAGTAGCTAGAGACTGAGGAACTTCAAAATGAGGTTGGAGATGCTATCTAATTTACATTTTGTGAGAAAATAACCAGGGATCAGACATTTCAGAAAATTATTGAAGTAATCCTGTTTCTTCATTGCATCAGATAGGAAATTTGAAACAAAACACACCTTTTCAAAAAGCCTCAAACAAGTAAGTTTTAGCATTTAGTGGCAATGGTAAGATTTTTTTTGTATAATCCATAGTGAATTGGTTGCATTCAAAATGGTAGATTTCAGCAGATACCTGTTGTTCTTGTTGTGCATTAATTTACCATTGCCTGCCATATAAGCTTTGTTCTGAGCTTCCTCAGGGTCTCTGTATAGTCTTGTTATTACCTTTGAAATACAGCATGAGTGGCATTTTTAAATTATACCTTTAGCTCTGCTATGGAATTGTCTAGAGGCCTTGATCCAATCATTCATGCTCTCACTCCTTCAGTTTTCTTACCTACAAAATGCATATAATACCTATTGTTTTCTAAAGTGATTTGAGGTCCTTTACATGAAAAGCAACTAAGTGCAAAATACTACTGACGGATGCCAGAAATGCAGGCTAGGAGTCATCAAATTTCTGAAACTGTTCATATATTTGTATTAGGACTTCTTTGTGCCTTCAGTAGTACCAATCTCCAGCAGTACCCTTGTTTTCTTGTTAATCTGATATTTTAAAGGTCAGAGCGAACAAACAAAAAGCCATGCCAAGATCTTGCAGTGAGAGAAAAAGGATGGAAGAGATTTGTGCCACATTTTCTACTTATAGAGGAAGTCCTGAATAGTCCAATGATAGGGGCAGAAAAGAAAAGAAAGCCCATTTCAAGACAGTGATAGTTATCATCCTCCTGAAAGAATGCTGAAGATTTGGTAATGCAGCAACCATTTGTCAGCCAAAAAGGCACAATAGCTATCATGTTAGATAAAGACTACCATGATTCAAAATCATTTAGTCACACCAACAAAGGAACATAGAAATACTCAGAAAACACAGCTATATGAAAGAAAACAGCTATTCAAAGTTATATGAGATGCCTTACAGCCACAGACAATAGCAACTGCTATAAATGAACAAGGCAGAATAATCAGTCAGAAGGAAACTACCACTGCCTTGATGTTCTTCTAACTCAGCAACATCTTTTCACCTGCGCTGTTGTGAGCTGGGCTTTCACAACAGTGAAAAGTTTCTTTCATAAATTACCTCCCTGAAACTCTGGGGTGATTCATAATTTGTGGCACTCATAAGAAAGCTCCTAAAAATAGAGTGACAAATATACAATTTGATGGAAATCACTCTAATTCAGAGGTTAACTGGAAGAAGGGGAAGATTGTAAAGAATTCTTGACTGCCCTTCCTAGTTTACATTTTGCATAATCTATTCTTGCATAGTTCAAACATTTCAAACAGTGAAATATTATTTCAGATGCCTTACCTGTTTAATAGGACACCAGAATTCCTTTCCTTACATGAAGCTGTATTGTATTAAGCTTCTAGAGTGAAAAATAATAAATGGCATATAATAAGGGCCAAACATCATAAGAATAAAAATAGAATCCTTTTCATCACCAAACCAAAAGTTTGGACCAAAATATCAAAAGAACAACTATTAAGATTCCAAGCCTATAAATTTCATGTTATCATTGCAATCCAGGGTAGACAGTGAAGATATATTTTAGATGTTTAAACCTGATATAAACATCTTCTCAGCCATCTCTATTTTGTTGTACATCGTTGACAAGAATCACAATAGTGAGGAATTTCAAAATTAAAAAAGATCAAGTTTATTAATAATTGAAAAAAATAATCAAATTTCAATTGGACCGACAAGGTATGCATTCAAGTTGCAATGCATCAGCTATGTTTAGCCATCTAAAATTAAGCATATGTTCTTTTCTTGGGCATCCAATGGGGGAACATTCATACCTGCTGATAGTAACACATCACATTTACTTTAGACATCTCTTGTAACTCTTCTTCCACATAGCACTGACCAGTACATCTCATCCACTAACTGTGCAGCCACTTCTCCATGCTGTAATTCTATCCCCTCTAATAATGCATTTATCTTGTAATAGACAGTATCTACTATGATACTAGGTCATAAGAGTGAGTGTTGGGGTTTTTTTTGTTTTCTTAATTCTAAATACATTGGCTGTCCTGAATTCATAAACAAATATTTTTGTCCTTTCTTCTAGAAATGCCAACATTTCTTGTTAATTTTGCTATAGATCACAAAGTGCCAATACATAAAATATATAAAGCTTTCAATCATAAGAATATGCCTTTGTCTATGCTAAGCAAAGTGCTTTCTTTCACAGTGGAGCATTTATGACTGTATGACCTCCATGAAAAAAATGTTATTAATTACAGTGGACTTTGGGTGTTCATTACTATGGATTACTGGATGTCTGCGTCCAGGAGAATGCCAGTGAGTGATATTTCTAATTTTCTCTCATGTTTTTTTTACAGGTAGGAAAACCATACAGCATTTACCTCCATGTAATGGTTTGCGAATGTAATATTCTTATCCATCCTGATTAGTTATAATCTGACTTGCTTTTGCTTATGTCTCTGCTCTCCCCAACAAGCCCTCCAGATACTTGCACAATTGTTTGTAGTGCTTCATATTCTATTCTGCATTTCCTAAAATAATCAACTTGCTGATTTTATCAATCATTTCCTTTAAAGGATGATAATTAGGCCTGATTTTCAGAAATATTAGATAGCCAGAACTCTAATTTACGGTAGCAAGGGTGACAGGAATTCAGTGTCAAGCCTCATGGCACACCTCCAATATTAAAGAATGAAAAGCAACGGATGTTAAAAAAATATACATTTTAAAATTGCATTTTTCATATTGATAATCTGTAAAAAGTGTATCTTAACAAATATACATTTACATTTAGAAATTCTGTTTAGGGTTATTTAAAGTTTGTTAAGCTTATGTAATTTCTGTGTGTAGGAGTCATACACTGACAGCTATGTTACTTGTCTCTTAAATCAAGGATAATTGGGAAGTGACGAACATTGCTAGTGCCTTGCTGAAGAGCATTCTCTAGCTGAATCCAGCATTCTCCAGCTTTTCTGTTGAAGTTAGAAAATGCCTGAGCAAGTGAATAAAAAACCCCAAACGACCAAGTATTAACACTTAGTCTTAAAAACTACCAAACCTGGAATGCTTGAATCTAAAATAAATCATAGGTAAAGGATGGTTGGATAGGCAAAAGTAGCACAGCACCTATTTTACAGAAGAACCAGTGAATCTACTTTGCCATACCAGCTTACTTGTCTCTTGGATGCCCAACTATTGGCGAAGGTTCCAGGTGTTTTCTCTCCTGGGCATTTTCCTGAGCATATTCTTGAGAAACACTTTGAAAGAAGACCTAAGCCTTCAGGCACTGCCCTGAGGAGATCCCCCAGTATGATGGAAATGTTATGGAGGCCAGCTCTGTCACAGAAGTGCTCATTCCCTGTCCCTGCCTGCTCTCCCATGACTGCCACACCACAGGACTGTAACCAAGCTTCAAGAGCACTCAGAGATTAACACCAACACAAGAGCTAAGAAGGAGAGTGCTGAAGTGGAAAGTGGGCCGCTCTGGGAAGACCAAGTGCCGGTGATTCCGGGCTGTGCTGCTGTGCCAGGACTCTTTTTGCCTCCACCTCTGAACACAGGCAATGCCCCTGCAGCTCCAGCAAAGGTCTTAAAAGAAGGCTTTCTGACAAACAAGTCACTGGAAAGTCCTTTATTTTGTTTAAACAAACAGAAAACACATCTCCTCATTTACATAGTCTGTGGGTCATGCAGAAGCTGGATAGATACGTAATTAGGAATGGGACAAATGGCTTTTCTTTGTGGGCAATATAAAAAGTAAAACAAAGCAAAAAATATCCCAAAACCACAAAAACAAACCCACAACCAAACCCAACAAAAACTATCGAAGATTAACTGGGCCTGTAATGAGTTACATTACAAGTGATTTGCAGTATGGCAAGCAGTTTAATGCTTCTGAAAATCATCCAGTCACCAGTTTCCAAACAGCAGCCTTGAGCTCCTTGTTCCTCTTGCTGTAGATGAGGAGGTTCACTGCTGGAGGCACCACCGAGTACAAAACATATGCTGAAGAAAAAACCTGCCATCTAACTTCATTTATAATTGCTTACAATCTTACATAGAAGGAAAGGAGCTCTATTAAATTTAATTCGATATTTTTATTTTTTTTCAATCAGATCAGGAGACTGGACACAATATTCAGCTGACAGGTGTTATTGTAGCTACAGCTGCTTGATGATCTAGTCCAATTTGTACCTTGACTGCATTTTTTATTCAATCAGCTACGATACTGTTGGCCAAAAGTATTCATGGCCAAACAGATGGTTCTAATGCCATCCATCAGTTAATATTATGCCAGCTAAACAAAGCAAATAGTAGGAATTAGAAACTTCACCTTTCTTTTCTTTGTTTCTTAATTCTAGGAAGTCAAATGGTAGAGAATGTTTTATTTCCATACTGGTTTGTTCCCAAAGTGTTTTTTTACTGCTATAAATTCAACTCTAAAAGCAGGTGGGTGATCTTCTGATACAATAGCTAATTCCGGGGTTTGGTTCTTCTTTAGTTCTAATATCCCTAACTTTTTTCTTCCCATGGAAATTAGGTTCAAATTATCAAGCATATAATACATATGTGTAAAAAGCTGCTTCAGGACAGAAACAAACCTGTAAATAATGGGATTCAGAAAAAAGCATTTCCAATGGGCCACTTATTTGATAACTCTTTATTCTAAAATCTGTATTTAGATAGAGACTATTAAATTAAGGTAGTTAATGGATTTGGTTGGGAAACATCTGTGTCCTTTCTTAAAGGAAAACTACAGAACACCCTGTCCAATTAGCTGGGAGACTGTTTTTGAAGACAGTGCTTAAAACAACCAAATGCCCTTCCAAAAATTTTAAGGCTGCTTATGAGCTGAAGCCTCGCTGAAGCTGATGAAAGAACCTATAGTGACAGTAATGCTCTGGGAATTCAGCCCTGTCTCATCCAGGGGATGTCCAAGAGCTGTTTGTTTAATTGCAGGGGGTTGTGCCATTGTACACATGATAGCAGTTTTTCTTGCCCTCCCAAACTTCCTTCTTGCCAGGTCCTGTCCCTTTTAATTCCAGAGATAGCAGAACTCCATTTCTTCTGAAACAGGACAAGATCTACCACCTTTTTAAAGATTGTGCTGCTTTTATGCAAGAATTCTTTGAGCATACTACATTGTATTTGCTACCAACCTGGATAATATTGCAGCCCCTCTGTTTTTTGTGTAGGTTTGTAGACTGTTACTGCTTAAATATTTGGTTTCATGAAGACCATCAGCTGTAATAATGAAATGACAGTTAAAAGTCTTGTAGCCTTGCCTGAGTATTGTGTAGTTTTAACACCCTAAGCAATAACATGTCAGGTGAGATACTGCTTTTTTTTTTTTTTTTTTTTTTTTCCCTGCTCTCTCTAATCTATATGGATCTACAGGGTTTCTACTAGCGTTGAAAAACAGGTATATGCAGAATGAGAGAGCTAGTCCAACCAGATTAAAATGATGACTGGCCTCTCCCAGGGCAGAAAGATGACAGCTTTTTTAACTGAAGGAATGTTTGTACTATATGCTTCAGTTAATTACCAGTCATCCAAAAGACTGAAAATACAGTAGTTATGAAACTCTTCTTAATCCCTTGGAACTATGCTGAACAATGCAGTGCTGACTCCCTTGCTAGGTTACTGGAAGGAAAATATTAAATTCCAGCAAAGAAGCAATTACTAAATCCATCTTTGTAATTAATTCACTACTGATTAGTTCTTACATGCGAGCAGTCTGACTGGGTCTAAAAAGGCAGCAAAAGTTAAAGAGAGGAAAAAATATCTATGGCTAGTGTAAAATTACATTTGCTTCTGTTTTGAGCAAAAAAATGCTGTAAAATGAATGCTAATTTTTTTCTTTCTTTTTTTTTTTTTTTTTTTTTTTAGATGTCAAGATTTGGAAGTATGCCTTTCTATTGTCCTAAACATTTTGGAGACATCTTACATTACTTTCAATGCTTTCATTACAGACATCATAGTGTATATCAGATCCTAGCCTGGAGAAAATAATTCCAGATCTATTGAAGATTATTGTTTTCTTCATATTACAGCAGCCATACATGTGATTTTTGTTTATTGACAGATTTATTAGGAGTAATCATCCAAAAATATGTTCTGCTGTTTACCGTTATTTCTCAACAGCAGTACTAATTAAAATGTTTAAGTAATCCGGTTGTACAGCTTGTGTTTTTAAGTGACTGGCAAAATGTCTCTAAGTACTAGCACTGGAAGGGAACAGCTGTAAATGTTCTCTGTGTTAGCATAAATTACCTGGTGAATATCAATGAACGCATCTGCAGAAATAAGATTGCTGCAGAGATATTTTAGCAGCTCACACTTATCAATTAAAAAAAATGTAAACAGCTCCAAAATTAGACTCTGTAAATCATAGCGCCTCAGTGAAAAATAAACTATGAGTTCCAGTTTTTCATTCAGAGGGATGGAAAGATACATTTTAATTTCCTTTAACACTGACACTATTCTTGCTTCCCCTTCTGAGAGCTTCCTACTCATTAAAACTATTTCATGATCGCTACATAAAAATAAATGGCTTCTTAGACAGAGACGAAGAGTCAGTATGGGTATGTGGATTTACATATACTGTTTGCTTTGGTCTGGCAGCTCCAAAGGGGTTCAACAGCCAGGCATCCTTGCACCCTTGCTTTTTTTTCTCATTGGCCCCTGTGTCTCAGCATGAGCCCAGTTTGACTTTGGATCTGTGATGTTCAAAAGTAAAGAAATAGAAGAGCAGCACAGGAAAAATTAGAAACAAAACCACTGATTAAACTATTGTTCAGCCATCTGTTAAAACCAAGGTACTCCTCCATTTAGAATTAAACCACCAAATGTGTATTGCAACAAGGTGAAAGGTCTGACCCAAAAGAGAAATCCTGAGTTCAAGATGTACAAGAAAGGAGAAAGAAACCTTGAGATCAGTTGGGAAAAACTGTGATGGTGAAAGGGGAAGATGATAACACTAAAAGTCTGCAGACCTGTTTCTAATGGTTGTTGCCTGTATCCCCATCATGACTGCCATCCTCACCTTGAGCCGGACTCAAGAGATGGAGCTCTTTTTTGGGAACATAACTAATAGCCATCATTTTGATGCTGAGGTGAGTGCAGCTTTTGTGTGGGGGAGATACTGATAAGCATTCATGTTCAAGGCAATGGAGAAAGGGAAAGTAGAGGGGAAAATATAAAAGCAGACAAGGTTTTAGCAAAGGGACTAAAGAGAAAAATAATTCTTACATCAGCATTCTGAATAAGGATTAATAGGGTAAGGCTATATTGTCAGTCAAAATATAAAGTTGTAATCAGAAGGTGAAGCACAGAGAAAGGGGCAAGGCTGGATATCTGAGCAGCTGTGGACAACAAATATGCAAGTTTTAGACAAAGTTTCATGGTGACAATCTAGAGTGAAGATGGACCCAAAGAGGAGGGCATGTTATGGGTATGAGAGGCAGGCACCACAGCAGGAGATTAGATATTTGACTACTGCAAATGAGAAGGAATGAAGATGTAGCTGAACCTCCAGCTGTTCAGTAAACACCATGGACAGACCAAGGGCAAGCTTAAGAGCTCAGCTGTCAGTGGACACAGCTTTTCCATGTGCTTTACCACATGAAATGTCCATTTATTGATGAGCCCATGTCTTTGCACAGTGTAATACTCATTCCAGTTCTGGACGTCATTCCTATCTGGACTGCTTGCTAAATACAGCTTTCATGATGCCATCAAGAAGTGAGTTGACATTAATTTGAAAAAAAAATTAGTGACTGCAACTTGCAGGATTACATCTGTGTCCTCTCTTCTCAGTATCTGCCTTGTAGACTTTCAGCTCTTAAAATTAATATTTCTCTTATTTTGAACAATATAAAGAGCAATTATTGTCATATATGCTTTCATTTAAGTTTTAAGACTTAATAATCTGTTCCTTCTTCCAGAAGCACAAAAATATTTTGCAATGAACACCTCACATGCGTTTATTTTCTTGTAAATGCTGCTTCTCCGTAGCCATCTCTAAAAAAAAGCAACTTTTCTTCCATCAGCAGTCAAATGAATCTATGTGAAAAAGTAATATTAAGAATGCATTGAGTATAATTTAGCTATCAGTAAAAAGCAAGAGCAACACCATCTTATTGTTCAGTCCATCACAGCTTACCTATTCATGGTCCATGTGCTGCACGTAAAACTACTATATAACTAAAGTGGATCTGAGACAGTAATGAAACAGCTTCTTTATATCTTTCATTCCTACTCTGTATTTATATAAACATAAAAGTTAAATATGGTAAATAGTGCTGTTGGAATCACTGTATTCATGTGTGAATCTTCACTTTTTAGATGATGCTAAACACTTGAATATTCAAGTTGGAAGTCATCAGAATTAAAAACTTAGGAAGAAATACTTTCTGTGAATACAAACCTAACCTCATTGAAATCATTTCTTAATTAATATTCCAGCTGTTTGATGGTAACTTGTAAGTTAAATTAGCTGATTTGTGTGTAATTGAACCTTTGTAATTGGAATGAGCCTGTACACTGTCATTACTGTTTCTACAAGAAGGATCAAAACAATGCACAAGAAAACTTACTTCATTCTTGCTCTTATGTTCTCTCCGTTGGATACTCTTTCTGAGTAATAAATAGTTAAAATAAAATAATGATTATTTTATTATATTCTTATGTAGACAACCTGTTCATTAAGGTGACACTTAAGTGGTCTGACACAGCATAAAAAAATAGTTAAAACTGACCGAAAAAATTGTGGAAAAAAAACCCAACCAACTTTTTTTTTAATGGGGAGTCTGTTTTCCACTAGGAAATAAATAAAAGAATAGCTTTCTCAGTCCTACGCTGGCATGTTACATTATTGCTGGTATGTTATACTATCACCACAAATGAAGGAAAAATATTTTTCCTTTATGAAAACATAACATCATGTTCTATTTAAAATTATAGATGCTTTGTTTCCTGACAGCTTTGTGAATCAGAGGGATCTGATAAGAAAAAAATGGCTTATTTTTGGTGGTAGTTCCAATCATCAACTCTTTGTCCTCACTCAACAGGGTAGATGGCTCACCTGCCAGGTTACTAAACTGCTGTAAATTACAACAAATAAGATGTTGAAAGTTATATGTTGAGGAAAACAGAGGTAGATGCTGCATCAGTAGAATCAGTTGGTGTGTAGCTTGTAAAGGTTCTGCTGGCCTCCATAACAGCGAAGTTATGCCTGCAGAGGCCACAGTGACCTCCAAGAGGGATTCCCTGACAACTAAGGTGATAACAACTACAGCTAAGCTGAGATCTATGCATGTCAATCATAGCTTTTATCCTTTTACTGTTTGATTTTTTTTAAAAAATCCATCATTTCAGCACAGCAGCGTTCATAGCAGAGAGCACAAACTGGGGTCATCATTGTCTATTCACAGATGCATCCCTCTGACCATGTTTTACAATTTTATACAACATCTCTCCAGCTATGCAGGAACAGACTGCTTTTATGCCTTGTAGATCTGCTTAGTTTCAGCTGCAGATCAGAACAAAAAAGAACCTTGGGTCTTGCCACGAATTGTCCATACTGACCAGAAATTAAAGAGCATGTTAATGAAACAAAGTGAAACAGCAGAAGTCCAATAAATCTATGAGAAATTCAGGCTGACCTTGGCAGTCTTCAATTCATTGCTGAAAATCAATGCTAGAGAATACTGCAAATATTTTTCCATGAACCTTGTCCTAATTTCTGCTCCTGTTTTTTTGTCTTTATTTTCCTATTAGTGCTATTTCCTGCAAATCCAATAGTTGGTGAGATTACTATGGTGAGTGCAACCAGCACGAAGAAAGAAGACACTGAAGGATATTTTCAGAAACTTAATGTTGAAATCAGTATTAATGTGACCATTTACATATGAAACTTGACTCACAAAGATTGTAACAGTGAATTATGTGAATCCTGTGCCCAGTGACACTGCTCACATTTTGCATATCAAACATTCACACTCAGTTGATTGGAAATGATCTGTAAACTGATACACTTTTGCAGAATGCATTTAGAAAATAACAAATCTTTTCACATAGTTTGCCAACAGAAAAGAGCAGGTATTTTTTAGCAACCTTGTTTTACTTAGGAGGGAGGGCAAATGATCTGTTTCTATGAAGCACTGCAAGGAGATGGCTGTGTGTCCTTCAGTCATGAGAATACAGGGCCTGTAGGTATCAATCTGTCAAAGATGCTTAAAAAGCATAATTTCCCCTGGCCATCCAGCTATCATTTCACAGGTATGGTCCCTGTTTTACAGTTCATTGCATGTGCCACATAGAGTCACAGAGAGGGTTGTTTTCTGTCTTTCTGCTGGGCGATAAGGAACAGCGACGGGAAAATCAACCCTGACTTCAGTGAATGACAGATAAGGCCTCTTGGGGTGGTCAGAAATGGGGCAACTGTACTTCATGGACTGCTAAACTCAAGAGAGGGCAAGAAAATAAGGCATTAAAGTGAAATCTGTCCTTGTTATCTTAAACAGTACCAGAAACTGCAAACTGCAAGAAAGGAAATGCTTAGGAGAGAAATAACAAAGTACCTGCATGGTCCCCTGTCTCTTCCCATGGAGCATGAGGTCAATGGACCAGCTACTGCTGACCTCAGTAACTTTGAATCAAACCTATAACTGGAAGCTGTGTTGAAAGGCATTGTATAGAATCGTATTTCTTCTTTAACCACAAAGGCAGTGTAGAGAATCATATTTCTCCTTTAACTGTGATTCTCTGGTTTGATACTTTCAACATTATTGAATTATTCTCAGCACAGAAGATAGAAATCCATATCATCTTCAAGAAGAAATTAACTCTGGCCTTTGGGATACTAGCATAGAAATCATTAAGTACCTGCAGAAGTGTATTTTTTGTTTTGGTGGGGGATTTTTGGATATCATTGTAGGTATCATTTACATAATGAGACTGTAGTTTTATTACCAAGTGCTAAGACTAGTTTATAAATATGTTTATAAGCATGTTACCAAAGGAAATGTTCATTCTTATAAAATAATAAAAAATACTAGAAATTATATGTCCCATCTTCTAAATACTGATTCTGGTTAGAGCTACTTTGGTATGGGTCTGAATGAGCAATAGTGATTTGAAGTAAATTACTTTGTTCAACAAACGTCGGTAAAGAAAGTGTATAACTAATTTATTATAAGCATAAGAAAGATCACAGTTTTGAGTAAAATATAACATTCGTATCACCCTGTGTTGGCTTACTCAAATCCCTGCATTTTACTCTAGAATCCTTATTAATTCTAATAGGAATGTTCATCTTTTACGTATATTGGTATGTTTATCTTTATTTAGCATCTCTCCCACCTCTCCAAATCTCTGTATCAAATTTGTTGTTTTGTATGTTGAAAGCTGCCAAATTATCAGTTTCAGTTTTGTAGTGAAGAACAATTTTGGTTTCTGCAGGCCTTTCTTAAAGGACCAGGAGGATTTTAGAAGTACTCATTTATAGCCAAGAAGATAAAATCATGCATGAATGCTCAATTTGCAATTTCTTTCTGAAGCTGACTGTATACTAGGTGATTTGCCAGTATGCTTGGATCAGAGAAGATTTGAGTTATTCATTGAAAACAGAGCAGCTACAGTTAAAAAGTTAATTCCAGTTATATACATAAACATTTTTTATATATTTAGTTACTCTAAAATTATGTGTATTTCCACAAGTACAGTAGTATTAACCTGATAATGAAAAGAAACTTGTGACAGTACTCACTCTAGAAATTATCCAAGTGCTTTTATCCTTTACTCTTTGCTCATTAATTAAGTGTATTTCTGCACTGGATAAATTATTTTAGGTTTGCCAAATTCTTGCAGTTCATTGTTTGAATCAGCAGACTGGCCATTAACTCACAAAATACCATTTTTGGTCTGTGTTCAAATAAACAGAACTTCTGAAAGGAGAGGCTAAGGACCAAATAATGAGAAATACAAATAAATAACAAATCCAGAGAAGGGCCACAAAGATGATATGGGGGATGGAGTACTGCTCCTGTGAGGACAGGCAAAGAGAGTTGGGGCTGGTCAGCCTGGAGAAGAGAAGGCTCCGGGGAGACCTTACAGCAGCCTGCCAGTACCTAAAGGGGACTAGAAGAAAGCTGGAGAGGAACTTTTTTCAAAGGCATGTAGCAAGAGGACAAGGGGTAGTGACTTTAGACTAAAAGAAGGCAGATTTAGATTAGATGTTAGGAAGAAATTCTTTACTGTGAGGGTGGTGAGACACTGGCACAGGCTGCCCAGAGAAGCTGTGGATGCCCCATCCCTGGCGGTGTTCAAGGCCAGGCTGGAAGGGGCTGTGAACAACCTGGTCTGGTGGCAGGTGTCCCTGTCCATGGCAGGGCGGGTGGAACTACGTGATCTTTAATGACCCTTCCAATCCAAACCATTCTGTGTTTCTATGGTTCTGTAATAATAAACCACAGATATCTGTTCACAAATTAACTTTCTTCTGAAAATAAATTTTAAATAGTCTTGTCTCAGGTGACTGTAAGAAAATGTACAGTTTTTTCAGGAACATCTTGCTGGAGGATAGAAGTAACATCCAGCTATTCTGCCATCATTCATTTTTCTGAAATAGTTTTGAGAAACAAACAAATTAATTATATAATTACAAACAGTTTCATAAGGCAAGAAAGGTCTGTCTGTCTCTCTGCTTTTGTTGAAGATGCAGCCTTCTCACTCTTTAGGACTTGCTACCTCAAACTCATCCTTTATGGTTAGTTTAGTTCTTTAACATTAGTGATAATTACTAGTTTGAGTAAATGCTTTTCTTCTATGTGCAAAAAGGGAGCTTAAATACTGTCATTATTAGCTGATGAGTAATATCATTACATTCTCCTAGAAAAATTAAGAACAGTTTCATATTTCATTGCCTCTATGTTACTGAAAGCTGATGCGCTCCTTAAGCTACCAGAACAGAGGATAGTACTTTCCTTGCAGGAACAGATGAGCTCCATCCATGCAATCGGATTTGTAGTACACAGCAACAAGCAATTATCCTGCAACAGGGGTCACAGTGAGAGATAAGAGTTTGCACAGCAGAACACATACGCATCTTCTAAAAAAATGAGATAAGGAATAGCTCCAGTGAACAGATTATGAAGCCAGTCTGTTAGGTTTCATAACTTTAACAAGGGAAAAAGAGAAGACCACGTTCCCATCTGTCTGCTTTCTAGAACTCACTGGTAGGAATCTGAAAATGTGTGCTGTACCTGCATTATGGTCAGCACTTACCACCCTGCACTACAAGCACTGGCGGTGGTGGCTAGGGACAGGGAAAGGACCTTCACAGGAATCAGGATTGAAGAGTTACAGATTTCATATGAGAGCGCTGCTGGCTGGAAAATCAAAATCAAAAATATGTTTTCATTTTTTCTTTTCTTTTTCTGTCTGAGCAAGTTGCCTGCCCCAGTGCAAGTGGTGGGCTGTGTTGACATCTGCTGAAGAAATGGGTAGAGGCTTGCTGTTTGTAAATGACAGTGAACTACATCAAGACCACTGCTTAGGCCAAGATGAACTGTCAAAACCACAATTCTCACGGTGAATTATAAAACTAAACCTGATGCACTTCTTGGGGATCTATCCAAAACAAACAATCCATATTGCTTCTTTTTCTCATGTTAAACATGGGGTTTGCATTTTGCGTTGGAAATCACGACAAAGAGATTTCACTAGCATTTTCATGGTCTACAGGATTTATAGCTTGATCTCTAGGATATGCATTACCTAAGCAGAACTGGACCATGGCTGTGGAAATGGACTTAAAACTCACCTTTGCAATCTGTTTTTCTAAAACCTGATTCACTGCCCTCCCTCCTTGCTATGTGTTTTAGATTATGATTTCTACTAACTGCGAAGTGTAACAAGAAATCATAGTACAGTGGAAGATCACTTCACTTTCATCCATGAAGCCTTTTAAAAAACTTTACCCTAGAAACTCTGAGTGGCATAAAAGCCCCATCATTATATAGCACTGAAGCAATACCCTTTAATCTGGGATGAAAACCAAAAACAAGCATGCAAATGTCACAGGTCAAGCCTTCTTAAACATTGATTTTTTTAAAAAAATTTTTTTTTTATTTGAGGGGGAATGAAAGAGACGTTAGGATTTAAGAAGAGGTTTTAAATAATAATATCTTTCTGATCACCTTTAGATAATGGTTTTAGAGACTTTAAGTTCATTTGGATTAATATTTTTTTTCAGGTTTTTTTCTGCAACCACAATAAAAAGAAAATAAAAAGGTAAAAGAAAAAAAAAGAGACATGATAGTCTCAAGTAATTGTTTGATTTGGGTCTTTTAGTGACACTAACTGTTGTGAGGTTCATTATAAACAGCAAAAGCTGGTAATATTTTTCTTTTTGCTTCACATAAACTACCATCCAGGCCCATCCAGCCACTCCAAAAGTCCTCTCTGATTACGCTTACTCGACCATCCTGATGACATTTTCATATTCAACCTCAAAGACCCACCCACAAAATCCTTAATGAAGACCTTCCTTGGTACAACAGTTACATGACAGTCTTGGAGAGAGGCAGGTTATACACCCATGCACTGATATCATTAACTCAACAGTTTCATTTTTCAGCTGGCAGATGGGGATCCAAATCCTTGGGAGTAACTCTACTGGGCCCATCATTTTTAAAAGTAAATAGATTAATTTTCTTCCTTTAGATTTCAGTTGTTTAAAGGATTTTGGATGTGCAGTTCTCTGGGGAAGATGGTCTAGGAAGTGTGGAGTTTATTATGTTAGAAAGCAGGCAAGCTGTGACCATCTGACAAATAGAAATTCTCCCCTGTGCTCACTGTGTTCAGTTGTCCAGCCAGTTTCATGCACTGTTTAACAAGGCGTCAGCCAAGCACAGCAGGACAGGAGATACCTGAGAAACACAAAGTCTCCAGCACAAGAACTGAGATTTCCTGCTAGGCATGACATCTTTATTTGTGAATAAAGTCTGAAAATAATAAGGGAATTTTTAGTACAAAGACTCTGGTTCAGCAAACTGTGACAGACATTCAGATACTTGGCTCATCTAATTCAGTTTTACTCCATTAGAGTCAATGACATTACATCAATTTACATCACCTAAGCATTTAATCCAGAAAGGTGGAATCATGAAAAGTCACTTCAGAGACATTTCTGGGGACTTTTGAGAATAAATTTGCTTAGCCATTCATATTTGAGTCTGTATTTAGATGTCCATGCTGACTAGCGTGTCTTTTCTGATCAAATTGTAGCTGCTAATAAGGAGTGGACAGTGAGATGAGTGTCATCTTTTAAATCCCTTCTTTTCCACTTCTCGTTAAAAACAAAACATCTCTGACTCAAGCGCTTTTCTATTGTCTCTTTTCTTCAGATGGAAAATAGAAATAGCAGCAGAGGTAATATGGAAATTAAAAGAGATGTGATTTTTAAAATCTTCCAGCCTTCAGATCTAAGTGCAGTTTTGGAGCAAGCATCCATGACCTTCCCAAATTTAGGAAACCACAATTTTAGACTTGCTTAACACTGGGAAAAGGATTTAACTTTACGATAAGGTACTGCAGATTATACCTCTGTGATAAGGTACTAAAGACACACTAACACATCTTGCATCTGTAGGAAGAAATGGAAAGTCATTGTTTAAAGGTAAAGAAGACAGAGTGAAATAAACATAGATTCAATTACCAACTGCTGCTTTAAATGATTGGCTGCAGAGGGGGAAAAAAATCAAATTAACTTTAATGCCATAACGATCATCTATAATTGAACAGTATTTATGCAGTGTCCGTAGAACAGTGTGGAATTCAGATGGCCAGCCCCTCACTAGGTGGAGCTCAGTTGCATGTTGAGCAGGGATAAACAGCTTTTATGGAATTCTTAGTTGAGTTGCTCTATTAATTTAACAGCAGGCTTTGGCTTTATTATAGTAAATAACATATTCATTAACATGTTTAAACTCTCAAGATGAGATGAAGGAGAGATTAATAACTGGCAAAGTGTCTGAAAAATTACAGTAAGCCAGGAGTGCATGCTGAACTGGTAACTTTGGTGCATTCTTGCATTGTATATGTAGTTTGAAGGTGCCTGCTCAAAGCAACCATTAAAAGAATGTGATCCAAGTGCAGTCCAGTACAGGAGTGACTGGATTCCATTTAGAAAGCCAGGCAGAAATTCTGATTCTTATAAAACTTTTCAAGAAGTGCAAAATACATACCTGTGTGGCACGATGGAGCTATAGTTCAGATGTTCATTGATGTAACTATAGCCAATTGGTTTCCATTGCTCTATTTTCTTTTATTATTTATTGGCATTAAATCTGTGTAAGTCATCACTGATTCATTGACCTACATTTTTAGAACTGTATCTCACATATACTCAGACAGAGGCCAGGGTCCTCTGTCCATCAGGACACCATGAAAGCTACCTGCAGATGGAACATTCCTCAGAGAAGGAATCCTCAAATGACTGGAAGTCTCTAAAGCTGCTTATATAATAGCAACATATACATATATATATATATACATCAAACACAGACACATACATATATATATAACATGCTTATGTTATAACACACAAAGAATAGAAGAACAGGTCTAGAGAGGTGTTTCATATTATCCTGTCCCCCACCAATTCAAGTCTCAGAATAATTGACGGGTGCTGTAATGGAGTATGCAGTACAGATTAGCTTCCATGCTACTGTGATGTCTGTAATTAGACCCATGGTCTGTAAATAGACCTGGTCTTGAATTAGTCAAAGAAGTGACTCTTTTACAGTTATTAGTTAAGGTAGTATGGAACCTCTTCAGACCTCTGCTTGTGTTCCTTTCCTACGCCACCACTAGTTCCCACGTGGGCTTCTGGATATGATGGTTGAGGTGAACACCTATTCTCATCAGACTGGGTAATAACAAAAAGCATCTTTTTTTTCCCCTACAAGTGTCAAGGTAAGAGAATGGAAAAAATAGCACTAGATCTTCTCCACTACAATCAAGTTTACAAGCATGCATATACTGGGCCCTCAGCACAGAAAAGACATGAACCTATTAGAGTGGATCAAAAGGAGGGCTACGAAAATGATCAGAGGGCTGGAACACCTCTCCTATGAAAAACAGCTGAGACAATTGGGTTGTTCAGCCTGAAGAAGAGAAGGCTCTGGGGACACCACATTGTGGCCTTCCAATATAATAAGGGGACTTACAAGAAAGATAGAGAAAGAAATTTTAATAAGACTTGTAGTGGCAGGACAAGGGGCAATGGTTTTAAATTGGAAAAATGTATATTTAGGTTGGATATAAGGAATAATATTTTTTTTTACAATGAGGGTGGTGAGGCACTGGCACAGGCTGCCCAGAGCATCTGTGGATGCCCCATCCCTGGCAGTGTTCAAGGCCAGGCTGGATGGAGCTGTGAACAACCTGGTCTGGTGGCAGGTGTCCCTGCCCGTGGCAGGGGGGGTGGAACTACATGATCTTTAATGTCCCTTCCAACCCAAGCTATTATTTGCATCTGTGATTAGACTATCTCACCTGTGCAGAATGCAGAGTATATGTGGGTCTTTGCAATAATGGAGAAGCAGAATACTGTACACAAGGCTATAACCTGTGCTGTGTCTGCAGTAGCCATACAGACAGTTTTCAGCAGGAGGAGTGCTTGCCTACCAGATATATCTTGAAAATCACTAGCTAGATCTTCAGATTGACAATACCGTTCTAGTTCTCAGCATGTAACACAGGTATCTCATCAGATGATATCCCACATCCAGAGGATTTCACACACAAAAGAAGCCTCCAGTTCATCTGCATTCTGTCTGTTCAAAAGATTTTTCTAAAACTGGGTTAAATCTCCTTTCTGTTATCTGAATATTGTTGCCTGTCTGAACAGGCTACCTCTGAACATTGTCTTTAAGAACACAGGAGCTGAGAAAAGATTGATTTCGGGAATTCATGGCCAAAAATGCACATCAAAGACTTCGTTTATAATTGAACCTCTACATGCATTTGAGTGAAAAAATATTGTTCTGTTTTCCAGCTTCAGGTTACACCACATTGGACCATTGCCAACATGAAGTATATACTAGAAACAAGGAGATTATAACAGGTGGCTGAAATCATTCTCTGTCATGCTCAGAAGCAATCATTTTATTCTTAAAATTTTCTTCATAAAGATTTGTCAATTAGGAGCATGAAAAAATTCCAAGCCAACACTGATTTAGCTCTGTGGCTAAAACTCAAAAGAAGAGGCAATTTTAGAGTTCAAAAAGCCCTTATGAAGTTACTCTTTGTTTGCTCTAGGGGAAATGTAATATATTATACCAACTACATAATTATATGGCTAGTCTCTCTAGTAACAATTTTGCTGGCAAAGTCCTCAGAACACCAAACCTTTCCTTGACACTTACTTCACTGCTGCTTGTACTCCTCATCTGCACCTACACACATTCAGATTATAGATTCATTGGGATGGCAACAATTATTTTCTTGGGTATTTGTACAATACAAGGGTATTTCTTGGTTTTGTGCTCTTTCGCAAGGTGTAATAATAACATGTCCCTTTTTCACTGTTAATTAGCTGGTTTCTGTGATTCTAATTTTCTTTTCTGAGACAGAAAACAAATAAACGAAGGCTGCTTTACATCCATTATTCACTGATACATACATGTAACCTTATGTGTGTGCCAGTGCACATTTGAAACACAGTCCCCTTTGAGTGATTTACAAGTGTTAATTATCAGTGTGTCCGTATACATAAATTATGTTATCACTTGCATGAATATGCTATCCAGCCTAGTTTTAAATAATTTCTACTTGTATTTTGTATAATTTATTGTTCCTCACATACTGCAGTGAAGTTTAATTAAGTAAGGGTCTGCATCTTGATTACCATAATTACTATGCATTATGATAGCAGCTCATTCTCACTAGCAATGTTAAGTGGGTGGTAGGGTTTCTCTCCTCAGTTCCCCTACTTTAGGGGCATACAGACATTACCCAGTCAGAATCTCTTTCTAGCAGATATTTAATAACCAAGGACTCGATCCTTAGCTCATTTCCATAGCTCATTCCCTCTCCTTCAGATGAATATTGATTTCAAGAAATGCAGGATGAAAGCTATAAATGTCAACATGAAACTGATTTTTTTTCTCTCAGATTTGAAGAAGCTTTTTATTTTGCTTGCTTTATTCTATTTTATGAGGGGAAGGTTTCTTTCTTTTTTCAGGCTGCAAGTAAAATAGTTGTTAAGATGTTTTTCTGCATCAATCTGGAGGGGAAAGCAAGTGATTAATTCAAAGCATAATAGCAATAGCTTATAATTCTGTACTAGCTTTCATCTTGAAGGATACCTACCCCAAAGCACTTTACAACCTAAATAAAGCAGGAATCATTAAAATTCAACATTTGCCATTCTACAGGGATTGTTGTACTGTACCTTTAGTCTTATGTGTACAACAGTACCATGGTTACTGCAGCTACCTAGAGAAGAGAATAGTGAGCTTTAATGATACTTTTTTTTTTCTGTAGGTGTTTAAAAGGTCAATTCTCTATAACTGAAATGTAGCCTGTTCGAGGTAGAACACATTAGTTATTCCATAGCACCCATGAACACTAGTCAACAACTTAGAGGATATTTGAAAAGCACCACAAACATTGAAAAAATTTTAAATTTGAAGAAAATTTGAAGAAAATGGAAAATGATTGCCTGTGTTGGAACAAAACCACTACATCCAGAGTCACCACTGTCTTATGTATGAAAAGTGGTAACTCATCTTCCATATTGAGGAGTGGTCAAGACTTTTGTTTTAAAAGTCATTTGGTAAATATCAATTGCAAGAGCACAAATAGCCTTTTTAATTGCATTTTAAAATATTGATTCTAATCTGATTAACATTAATGCAGTAACCTTAATAAACCACATACACACCCCACCCCAAAGTTTTCCTTCTAATCCTTCTAATCAGTGACAGGTCAAGTCCTGCACAGAGTAAGATCTGGTAAGATCATTGTCCACAATGGCCTGGCTGTCAAACTGACTGAAATGATCATGTGTTTCCCTGTAAAATAAAAAAGTTTGCTAAGGTGAAACAAGTTTCTTAAAAATCAGTTTAAAACTTTGTCAGGAAAACCATATAGGATCTTGTAAAAATGTTAAATGTATATTTACACAATGCACTGCATACAGGTTTTTCAGGAACAATAATTTTCCAGAAAAGAGCCCTTAAAAACGTCAGAAAATATATAACGCCATCTTGGGAGATTGAAGAACATATTAGAAATTCACTGGAGGAAAGACTCAGAACTATTGGACCATTCTGAGATCACCTTTCATTTTTTCATTATTGTTTTAAAGGACATAACATCTGTAGAACTGACCACCTGTTGTCACTGATGAATGGTGAAGGACAGCTATCAGAACTTTATCAGCAAAGATCTATTCATATTATAAGCATACTCAGTCTCACAATGGAGCTTTGATATCATCAAAATGATGCTAATGTTTTTTTCCCCATAATGATTCATCATAGTGTGGGGAGGATCCATAATGTCAGCTGCTTTTCAGATAGCTTCATGATCCAGTAAACCAAACAATGTGGTCTGGAAAAGGTCAAAGGGAACTGTTTCATAACCAACAATGAAAAACTTGGATGTTTAAAATGTTCCATTAGATCTCAATGAAATAACAAACAAAGCTTCTTATCAATATTCAACATGTTTACACTAAAAGGCACTGAAAGATAAAAATTCAGAGTGCAGTGATCAGCTTTACTAAACCAACATCTTCCTAAGGGACATAAATACACCTACCACTCCGGAAGAGAGAATAGTGCTAATGCCTTGTGTGCTCCTCTCAGCTGATTCTCAGCCTATAAAGTTTCTGTTAAGTTCACTGGAAGAGTTAACTGTGTAGCATCTGGCTTTCTGGTGAGTTTGCTCCTGTAGTAAATTTGTAATGCTGATATGCATCATCTTAATATAATTGAAATTAATTATTGCCTTCTGGTAGGTAACCTAGGCTTAGTTGTAAAGTTTATTACCCTTGTCACATGGCTTGGTTTAGGACTCTCCTACAGTATTCATCATTTTCATTATTTTTGTCATTTGTATTGACATGTTTTTTGTCTCTTCCTGAAATTTCCCATTTGGACAAACTAAGTTGAGATATGCAGTAATATATTTAAATAATACTTTGGAACATGTGACATTCTTTGCCCAGATCTGACAGTAATTACTGCTTTGTCATACATTTGTTAAGAGCTACATGAGGGGAAGAATAAATCAGGGCTTCAGAAACATAGAATAAAAGATACACAAAATACTGTCTCTAAATAAAAGGACACACATTTATAAAGAAGAGAGAAAAATAGCAATTAGCCATCCCATTATTAATCATAACTACATTAATTATCATTCCAACTACAGCAAGCAAGAAATTAATAAGATTAATTAAGGTTTGTAACATATCAACTGTGTTGCTAATATCTGGTTTGGTTCAGTTTGAAGCTTAAGCCCTAATTCCACCAGTGTTGCCAAATTCTGACACTCATCAGCATAATGAATGACTCTGCTGATTGGCTGTTTTAATCCTCTCTTGTTTAGTATTCTGGGAGGAGGTGTTTTGATAAAGGACAGCAACTTGCCAGTAAATTCTGTGGAGATGGATTTTTTTGAAAATAATCTGAATCAATAAAGACTTACTTCAAAACTATCCTTGAACTGAAATCCTGTGGTTTGCTGGGAGAAAACTGCTTTTGCCCACACCTTAACTAAGTGACAGCAGCCTCAGAGTCTGGAAAGAAATGTGTTTGACTTTCTGTAAGCACTTGAAACCTTATTGCTTTTTTGCTTTGCCTCCAGTTTTCAGAAATCAGGTAGCAGAGAACAAAGATTAATGCTTTTGGATGATCTGTGGTAGCTTTAGTTTTAGGCAGCTCAGAGCAAATAAATCTTTGTTATTAATAAAGAAAACAAAAGATTAAAGGTAAGCTGATTACTGTGGCTGCAAATGAGATACACTTTTGTTTCAGCAAATCCTTAAAGGAGCACAGATAAACCTCTGTCTGCTGAGAAGTGACTATAACTAGTTACTTGTTTATCTCAAAGCGGTTGAAGCTAGTGTTTAGCTATAGTCATTTGTCTTGAGAAAGATGGTATGTGCTAAGATTCAAAACATAATTCAGACTTTTAATAATGCAGCAAGCACCGACTCTTCTCTCCTCTATAAACAACCCGATTGCATCTGAAACTTATGAGAAGAAAAGGAAAATGTGCCACCTTCTAATGATGCCCCTGCTTGTCTAATTACTCTTTGGTCCCTCAGTCTGCAAAATCAGCACTGATATGGGTCATGCCTCCAGGCAAACATATTACACTCCATCAACTGTTCTTAACAGTGTAGATATCTGAGTGGATACATCATGCTGGGCATCCCTTCGAGTCCTGTGAAATTTTAGAGAGGTTTCTAATTTGGCTTCTCTGGATTTCATTAGGAAACAGTCTTTCTCAGCTTCATACTGCACTGGGAGGTGCTTCACAAGGTTGTTACCTTTTGCATGAAGTGAAAAGTAGGCTTCTTTTCCAGAACTGTTAACACAAAAACTTTCCTACATTTTACATAACATTTCATTGAATTTCTAGAGCGTTTACCACATGTCAGAAATCATCCCAGAAAGTTGTTCTCCTGTGTCACCTGGGCTAAATCCTGTCCTGTCAGCACTTCAGAATTGTGTGGTATGAAACAGAAGGTAAAAACAGGCTACAAATGGCAAAAAATAATTTCTCATATGTCACATTTTAAAGACCATTTTTTGTAATTATATTGTTTAAATTTCACTTCAGAATATTGGCCATCCAGAATGGAAACTAGGAGAAGATTTGCAGTTCTTGGTTCATTGCTGGTTCGTTTTTATGGGCAGGAGCACTGGCACTGCAAAACACTTGTGCAAATTCAGAGGACACTTCCTTCCACTGCTGCCCTGACAGTTTCCAGATGCCTCTGAGGGTGAAGGGATCTGGACTTCCTCAGGCATTCATCTGGCAAGGAGCTTTTACCTGCTACTGGAGAAAGCAGTCAAAGGGGGCCAGGGAGCTACCAACCCTCCCTTCCAAGTGGTAGAGGAGGCAGACAAAAAAAGGTGCAGCAGCAAGTATCTATCCAGCACTTCTGATTCACACCAAAGTCATTCTTCTGGCTCAGGGAGAAAACATTGGATCCCTCTCCACAGAACATTCAAAACTTCTGTTGAAGAATTTCCAGAAAAGGTTACTACTCATTTTCATTTTGAAGTCACAATCTTTTAGAAGAGATTTCCACAATGGTTGTCTTCTAGAGCTTTGTGGTCCAGAAGTTGCCAGAGGGTCTACTTCTTAGAGTGTTCTGCAACAGATGAATATACAGTCATGTCTACATGATCTGTATTACACACACAGTTTATGTACTGCGTAATCACATATCGGTACATACTGGAGGCCTCTCTGCAGGTTACATTCACAGATGGTACATTTCAGAATTTAGGTAAATTTAGAGTGCTGCATTCAGTTTTTTAAAAGAGACAAAACCATCACTTCTGTTATATCCTCACTTCAACAACTTCTGTTAGGTTTTTCTGTTGCTTACAGATGTTTAAGACTGGTTACAATATGAACTAGGAAGAAAACATTTGTCTGTCTGATTCTGTCTTTTTATGTTTCTCTCTTTAATGCTTATGCCACATTCATCACCATTACAGTACACATACATCCTCATCACCTAGGAATAGTAAGTGAAATAGTATCTCAGCTTTGTCAGTTGAACAAAGCAACATCATATGTTATTCTGTTGTAAATTTCATAAAATACATTAACACTTGAACATTATAAGATCTACTTCAACTTATTTAAAGATGCGTAAAGCGCTAGCAAATCGCTATCACAACATATGACTGATGGCTGATCTCAGAAATTCTGTATTCTCAGGACCTGATGGTTAGTCCCTTTTTGACAGGACAGCAGACTTTGCTTCCTCACAGGGAAGAATTCCTACAGCTCCTGAGCTGTCCTAAACTGCTAGGGCTTGAGACAAATGGGCAGGGAACTAACTCCATACAACTGATGTACATGGTCTCACAGGTGATCTTCACATTGGGTGCAACATCTTGCATTGTAGGTGCAGACAATGAAGATAGTGCTTATTGGAGTGAATTATATTCATATATAAATGTAGGCAAAGAGCTCACATCTGCATAAACACTGCTTATCTAGGCCACATAAATTCTTAGTATTCATCAACCATTCATAAGGAACACAGATTCGCATAAGTTTATTCAGTATTTCTGCAGACGTTTTACCTCTTTCTCAAGACCTATACAAAAACTTCTACCCACAGATATTAAAAAAACTTTCACAATTAACTAATATTTATGAAAATACATATATATATATATACACACACATATGTAAGAGCGTGTGTGTACACATATATGTATTTCCTATGTTAATGGCAGGGAATTTCAGAAACAACAAGATTTAGTTTGTGGAGGAGCTGAGCTCCATTATTTCTGGCTGCTAGAGTGGTGTTCTGACCAGTGGAAAATGCCTGCTAATATTTAGCGGAATTTCAAAAATATATCTGTTTACCTCTGAAGTTGTTACAGTCATGGCAAGTTAATGATGCCCTATTGTGTTCATAATGCACCTGAAGGGAACAGACATTCTGTTAGCTAATTGGCATTTACTAATGATGAACAGACCAGACAATTGACTATCACAAGAGATTTTGTTCCCGCTTGGCATCATGTAACCTCTTCGCAAAGTGGTACATTTAGCATCTTTGCTGATTTATCAAATATTTTCTTTCCCTTTTTAATATAACAACAGAAAAAAATCAGGCTTTTGAAACAGCTACCTGCTTTGACTTCCCAGAAGGTTTTGAGGTGAATACATTAAAAATGTAACTAATTAAAACACACATACGTTAATGGAGACTGCTGTGTAAACTGCAAAGCAGCTGTTATCACATAGTACAATTAAGTTCCTATTTAATTCATTTAGATCTTCCTCATTTTGCACACTAAGCACTTCTGGAAGTTAATTGGCATGAAAGGCAGGGTAAACTATACACAATAAATTGAGTGTGAAACACAGTTAATTTAGATAAAATTCATTGTGCAAAACTGCTGGTTCAGCAATACTTGCAAAAGAGAGGAGTCGCCAGCTCTGCTTTAATGTCATTGACTCTACACTGTGTCACAGCTCAGATTTCATGCAGGATTGCATTTCTTTAAGCTTTAATTTGAATGCAAGACTCCTTTTTGTGCTCATTATGTATGTATGTAATAAGCTATGGAAACTACTTCACAGAATACTGCTGACATCAATGAAAAAAATTAATATTACCTATAGAAATAGGTTTTGTTTAATAGATAGTTTGTAGGAGTGACATAGCCTTGTCAAATCCTGACAGCCTTCTGAAGTCAGTGTTAACTTTGTTATTTTTAGCCTATGTATTTTCATAATAATGATCACAAAGGTAATTCACTAAGGCATTTTAATACATCTAAGTAATGCCATAATTCCTCTAGAAAAGACACTCCAGAAAACTGAGGGTAGGGGGCAGGGGGGAAGGGGGAAAGATATGGCATTATGATTCAGCGTTGAAACAAATGAAAGAAAGGCCTGGATACACTCAGAGTTAGAACTGAGAGTGCAAGGCAATGAATACTACAAGTAACTTTGCAAGTGGAAGTAACAACCATTCACATTCTATTAAAGAGCATGAAAACCAATTCGGTAACAGCTAATGTATGTAAGCCTATTTTCTAATATAAATATGAAAAGATACAAGTTTGGCTGGACAAGGAATAAGAGCAAGCAATGGAGGATTACATGCAACTAGATATCTAGATGAATTTCCTAACCACCAATTTTTTATTTCTTTTTTTATGGTGTAGAAATCAGTTAGTGGTAGCATGGTGTTATGGTTCGGCTCCTTAGCTGAAATCTGTGTACACAGTTCTACTCTTTAACTTATGTCTTGCCATATGTTTCATCTGCATTTCTCATTATCATGCTATTCTCAGTAGCAAAATGCAAAACAAGGTTCCCAGGTTTTATTCCTGAAAAGAGAAATGTCTCCAAATGACTCGATTTCAAATAAAATGAGTAATGTAGTATACAAAATGTTTGATATTGTCCTTCCAAAGGATTTGCAGATCTGCTTATTAGGAATGACAATGGATAAGAAGATTAGTGAGGTTAGCCTGAATTGCCTCATGTATATATTAGTCATGGAGAAAAATGTATTTTAAAGTACTGGACTGCAGAAACTAAATGTGCTCATATTGTGTAGCCCACCACTATGAAATAACTTCTAGATGTGAACACATTACTATGTATATATATATAGTGGACTTCATAAGGCAGATAAATACTTGAACATAAATCAGTGAAAGTAATAAGACTGTATGTGTTACAGAGAAATGAAACACATTCATATTATATGCTACTTTGTAGTTATTATTATAGTGAAATTTATGGTGTCAGATTACCTAGTATAATTTGTTTGCTGTCCGTTTTCCAGCTGGATAATTGATCATAACTGCAGTGAGATATTTTTGTTAAAATCAAGTTTAAATAATTTATGGTAACGGAGATGATCTTGCTCAGGCTTGCCTATCTGTTCAGAAAAAAATATTATTTCCTTCTGTATGAAACTTGTTCCATATAATTTTTCCCAGTTACACAGAGCTCAGCATGAATCATTACCTAATGAAGATGCAGATGTTAGATGCTAAAGCACTTTGGGAATGGGACTGGAGACCACATCCATGAAAAAGGAGTATCAATATTCCTCTAAATTGTCCCAATAAATCTATTATTGTTTGTGCATATGATACCACCAGTGCACAAACTACTGCTTGCAGATTTGCAGTTAGTGATCAGGCAGAAGTTATTTTGTTTGCTTCACTCACTGGAGTCAATTTATATATCTGTATTCAAGACCTTTTTCAGTAGGTCATAAAACTCTGAAGGAATTCAGGCCATACATGGTAGAAATTAAATTCCTCTCATCCATCACTGAAAGTTTGTTTATCAAGATGGTGCAGATGAATTAGTGTAATCCAAATGACTTAATGTAGCCTGGCTTGATACCTTTACTGGAATTAGTTCTCAGAATTAATCAGCTTAAGAAATGTTGGGGAAGGGAAATGTCAGCTATTAATTTGCAATTTTTTTTTAAAAAAGGGGGGGGGGGAAAGATTTGCCCATCTAATAAAAGAATAAGGAAAAGAGCTGCTCTCTACAAGTACAATCCTGTGATTTCTATCTGTACTGCATATGTCAAATGTCACCAATTTAAATACTGTGCTAAAGATATATACACTCTGACTGTTTGTTAGGCTGCCTTTGTTTTGCTGTCAGCAGCATGCTGCACCAACATCCTTCTTAAATGGGGGTTGCTGTGTACAGGGTTTGTACAATACCACAATTGCATCTTCTTTTGAAACACTGATATTCCTTTTGTAGAAAGGCAGTCTATCCAGAAAGGTATTAACTTCAAATGTTAGGCTTTCATGAAACTTTAAGACAAACTGCAAAGTAGCAGTGTCTGGTTTCCAGTCAGGTTATAAACTCTGACTATCTGCAGGAGGTACAGGTTTGTGAGTCATACTGCTTATGTACCTTCAAAAGATTTTACTAATGTGCTTTGGAAAAGATTACTTCCCCATTCAGTCACGTGCTGGGATCTAAGGAACAGCCATGTCAAACTCATCATTGGGGTAAAGAAAAATCCTGTAAATGGATGTTTATAAAACCTTCCTCTTTTAGCTCACAGTGAAAGCCGCACAGCCAGTTTATATCCTTACTGCTGGAATGAAGTAATAGGAAACTATATAGTACTTTTTCATTGGTTTGCTGCTCATAATTTCCTGAAGAGCTTATGTATGTACTTTCTTTGGTGCTTCTATTGTGCACTGGGTGGAAGTCCCCGGTGCAAATAACTCTCTATCAGGGCAGACTTAAGAGTGAGATTTTAAAGTATTGCTTACATTAGTCACCAGAGGAAAATTCTAAAAAAAATTGAGTGTAGCTTAATTTTTCCAGTGGGTGTGAGGACCTGAAAACATATCTAAGGAATGATAACCAGGACCTAATCAGATGTATTCTGAAGGAAAATACTTGGGGAGTGATGGACACCTCAAACAACCCCAGAAAGAACAAAATTAAATGGTTGCATTTTGTCCTGGTCCTTGGCAGCTGGACAAGTGGAGTTCCTCTGTCTCTGCTACCTGTGGCATGTGTTGTTCAGATAGTTGGAGCAAAGAACAAGAGTACAAAATTTATCTGAGCAGGCATGCAAACAAGAATTTGGGAACATCTGCTTTTTTGCTGTTTGCTGAGAATTTTTTTCTAACAGGACCCCTCTTAATGATTCTGTCTTGATTCAATATTTTGAATTCCACCTAGCATTCTTAGAGGAGATGAAAACAGGTCTCTCCATATTTCTTTAAAATTCTCAAGCTCAAGTGGACCTCTTTATTCTTATCCTCTGGTTAGGAGGAGAAACTATCAAGGTTTTCATTTGCTGCTGTACTTTTAAGGGAAGAATGACTCATATCTTTTGTCTATATTGTTGAATTGTTTTCCTAGTGGAATAGAGTGTGGTACTATATGTTGTCTCAGATGATACCGAAGTTATTTCTTGAGAAAATGTAATTATCCTATTTTGAGACCAAACATATCCTGACATTATTGGGAATTCAGGTGGAGAATATCGTTTCTACTTTGCAGTCATGCTTTCCATTGCAGTATTTGAAATGCCTGTGATGTTAGGGGTTTCCTACTGCTCCTACCCTCACTGCAGGCTAAAAAAAAAAGAGTAATGGCAAGATGTTTAGTCACTCTCCTGAAGAACGAGCATAACAGATTACTAGCTCTCCCCAATTTATGCTTTTCTGGTCATATTGCACTTTCATTCTCTTTGACCAGATGTGTTTATGCTGCCAGCCCTGCAAAGAGCAGCCATATGCAGCTGTAGCGTTCCTATCACACAGAGCCTTAGACAGGCAATCTAACAAATTCTGTTAGTTCAGAGCCTGCAATTAGGACAAGAGATGAGGGAATCGATACTTAAGTGAAACATAGCAGGAAAGAGGGATTGATTCAGGATATTGCAAAAACCAGGAATGTAAAAAGGCATAATGATGTGCAAAGAGGTTATTTGTTAAAGTGACTGTGAACACAGCCTTTGGGAAAGACTTTCCAAACTATTTCTTTCTCTTGGGATCTGCAGGTACATGGTTATCTAGCTGTCCTGACTTACTCAGCTGACTCCTTTAGACCAATTCCATGGTGACATTGGAGAAGACTTCTGTTAGAACAACTTTATGAGGACATCGAAGTTATGAAGCACAGAGGATGTTATAATAATTAGAGGAAATTTAAGGCAATGAAGTCCAGGAAATTAAACAAAATCCTCCATTTGTAGTTAATTATCTGAATGCAGACTCCACAGCTGCCTTGCAGGAAATGAGTGGTTGCTTGAAAAGCTTTACCCAGTTTTGTCCAAGCAAATGAAAAAGAACAGCAGAGACTGTGGAGAAGTGCCCATGACATAAGCCTTTATGCCCTATTGCCAGGGCTTTTGCAGCATCTGAGACAGTAAGTTAAAAGCAAAAATGACAAAAGCACAAGAACTTTCATGAATCCAATATAGCCTATGTATTCACAATGCATGAGATGGCCGTGAATGTTCACAGGCCTTATGCTATAAGGAAATAATATCCTTTTCTGTTTACATTTATAGTACTTAGGAGTGGGCAGCAGACTAAAAGTGTGAACCCATGTTTTGAAGGCATGTTGATCCATGTTTAGCAATAACTTTCATGATTGCCACAGCAGTGTATAGGAAACATCTGTTAAGACTTCACAACTTTATTATGATAACCTTAACAATGAATTTTGCTATCTCAGTATGCTTGTCCACTTGTAAATAGCCACAATCCAGAAGCTAATGAATTCTTTGGGCATTGGTCAATGGTCTTCAAGGTTGTTCATGGGCTGTTAGAGCACACATAAGACAAAGCACCAGAGGGGTCATTTTCATACAAATCTTTTCTGACCATTGACTTTCCGCTCCCCGCCCCCCCAAAAAAAAATAAAATATATAATTCCAGGCAAAACAGACTGGACAAACTGCAGCTGAAACTCTGCCTGCTGGGACCTTAGCACTGACTTAGGAACCATCACCTTCTCCTGCACCTGGCCTCTCCCAAAAGGCTAAGGCTGAAACAAACCCCTTGACCCTCAGGGATTTCACTAGCAGTGGGGGAAGTACCATGTCTGCATCAGTGCAGGCTGTACCAGCAGATTGTGGGTTATGCACACTACAGAGGACCAGGTTTCAGAACAGCCCATCAGTCATGGGGGAGACCCGTACGAGGTAGGCGTAACCCTGAATTTGGTGCTAGTGAATTGGAGTGCAAAAGCCACAAACAAATCAGGGCCAGCAAGTGCAAATGCAAGTCAGCCCAGAGGAGCTGAGCATAAGCACAGATACCAAAGATAGCACAGATGGCTACAGCTATAAAGGCATCCTGCCTGAAGGACTTGTCAAGATCAGCTTTTCACAGCTCCTACTACTGTCTTAGTCCAATATAACTTCAAGTCAGACCTGTTCAGTCTGATTGTATTAGTAGTCACTGTGCTTTCGGTGATTTTTAATTATCCTGCAGTATGTTTACTCAAAGACACAGAAACAGAAGAGCAGGGCAGAAGTTATACCAAATATTTGAGCTCAACTATCTTCCATTTCCTTCTGTATTTTTAGAGTTGCATCTGCAGGGGGTTCGTCTCATGAAAATTGGAAGGGAAAAGGAGCCCTGGTGATATTAAAACATCTAATTTGTCACTCTTCCTGTACAGCCACTTATTGTCTCACGCTTCCTATTGTTTTGACCAGCTGAAGTTATGGGTTTTCTAGTATTTCTTATGGGATATTAATCTATAGGTTCATATAACTGCTATCAGAAGGATTTTAGCAAAGACGACATCCTTATTGTCTTAATTTCAATCTGTTCTCTCTATTCACCTATTTTTCACTATACTAATTATGCCATCACTTCAGTGTTAATGATTTGGCTTTTAACATTGCCCAGTGTTTCTTTTGTGTATGGTTGTCGCCTTCTCCACCATGTTGGCTTTTATAAATCTCCTTTAATTCCTTTAGTCTGCCTACCTCAACAGCATAAAATGTACAGAGATTGAATACAGTATTGAAGCTGCAGTAAACAGGTTTTACTGCAGACAGTGAACAGCTTCTAACACTAAGCCGTGGCATGTTTCACTACATAGTTAATTTCTTTCCTTCTTTTCCTCTAATTATGCATGTCATGTTTACAGTTCATTGCGATACATGTATATTAGAAAAACTAGACCATTCTAAAATAATTCCCCCATGTAATCACAGGTTCGAGATCACATTACTTACATAAAAGTTCTAATATAGTAAGATTTTTTTTTTTTATTTTTTGCTGTTCTCCATAAATGCTTTGCAATAATCATTTCCCATTCCGAATTACCTTGCTATGCACACACATTAATTGACTGGTTCATTTCTTTTTTCATGAGAGACTTTATTTTGGCTTAAGGGACTGATTGCTCTGTTTGCTGTAAAATACTTGTGGAAATTTTTTGATTTTCATATCGAAGATATAAGATTCAGGTGAGTAATATGAGTTGATTGTTATGATGAAATGAAAATCGAAATCACAGAGAGGAGGATATAGATGTTTTATAATGCATCTCTGTTTTAAATGCTATTTCAAATTATGTAAAGCTAGGACTCTTAATTAATGACTCCTGAAACACCTTTAGTATCTATGCAAGCTGCTGTGGTTGTGGGTGGGAGATTCATACAGCAGAGCAGTGCAAATGCTTTTCTTATTCTGAATTGCTAGTGTCAGAGGAACTAGGATCTCTGACAGAAAGGAATGGAAATAAACTAGGCTTGTCAGTTGGGCTACTCAGTTGCTGAGAATTTTCTAGGTTACATTAAATACAGTTAAACAAAAATATTTGACATGCATGTTTTTGGCAGCATAAGTGATATCAAATTAAATTCAAAAGTAATGAATCAAACTGAATGAATGAGAGCAACAAGTTTTTATACCACTATATGAGGGTGATCCTCAGTGGGTACTGAGTTAGATACCCACTTAAATTCATTGACTTAAGTCCATTAGAGCTATGTCAACCAAATTTAGGCAAAGCTTCTTGTTAGTAGAAAAATAATAATGACTTTTTTTACAATTTTACTGGTGTCCAGCCTACCTCTAGAAGGTGGGAGGACCCTGTAAAATGGACAGCACACAGCAGAACTGTATTGAAAAAAACTGTAATGACTAAACAGGCAGAATTTAGGGCAGATTTAATGGACACATGAGATTTAATTGAGATGCTCAGAGTAACACTTTCACTCTTCATTAAAGTGCTTTTGTACTTGGATTCTGGCTTTATGTCTCAGCTGAAAACAGTGTCAGTGCCTGTTGCAGACTAGGATTTTAATTCAGTGCTCGTTCTGAAGGAAGAATGACCCTTATAGTGCTTAATCAACCACAACATTTCTCAAGAATGACTGGGGGTAGTCTTGGATGCAAGTAGGAGCAGTCATTGCTTACTGATGAAACTGAATGTAACATTATAAAATGTAGTAGTCCTAGTCTTAATAGGCTAAGAAAAAAGAGAGGAGGATTCTTAATTTGAAATTTCACTCTTTTTATCAAAAATAAAACAAAACAATTTAAGTTGTTCTTATGTTGTTTTCAAGACAAATTTTTATTCTGGAACTCTTTTTGCTTTAGCCACCTACTCAGGTTCACAGCTGTGCTCTTGCTGCCACAGATAACACCAAGGTCACATGAAGCTATGCCATGTAAATCCTATCCTTAATATCTGATTCTCTGCTCTGCAAAGCCCTGTCTGGCAGTGTATGCTGTTCTGACCCTGCAATTACTGCACCACCCACATCAATTTATTGTATTGACCCCCATCTGCATGTTGTTAGTCAGTAGATATGAATTACATACAGTGACTTCTACAGAAAAGTCATGCCCCTGATTAATACAATATTCCACCTATTTCTGTTCATTTTCTCCTTTCTAGTTCCCTCATCGGTGCATGTTTGCCTTAATTCAATCAAACACTCGATCTCTCTGTAGCAGGCCGATACCAGATGACCAAGGGCCCCACTGCAATTACAAGTAATCCTACAAAGAAATTAATGAAGACTCAATTATGGAGCATTTTAAAGGCTGCACCATGATTTTGCTAATACAACTCCCCCTATGAGCACTGTGCAATGAGATTGGAGATTGGGTCTCTAATATGAATTAGAATTCAGCAAGATCACTTATGGGGCCATTTTTCCCCCTCAGACCAACCCCCATGAAAATTATCTGCTACCCTCACCCTCCACTCCCATATAATTTGATTCCTTTAAAATACCTAAGTGTCCTAGACAATTTCCACAGATTATCCTTTAGCAAACTGAAGAGGTAATTGTGGCTTTTTGGCAGACATATTAGTAACATAACATTTTTGGTACAAATAGAACCCTGCCCATTTTTCAGAACTTTACTCTCCGATGATTTGGATAGCACTAATATTAGCAGGCAGAGTAGTTTGGTTTAGACCAGCTTCTAATACCTTTATGAAATGAACAGAAAAAGAGGTTCAAATGCCATTTTTCTTCCCATTCCCAAGATCCCTTCCTTGAGCAGGAAAGTCATATCCTTCCCAGATAAGATGTGAAATTGGGGCTCTAAAGATATGTCTGTGGATGTATCTTTGTGCACAGCTCTGGTCTTGCTCATTGACCATGTGTTTAATATCTTATTTACGAACTTTTGGACTCTTTCAAAGGGACATAGTAGTCAGCATATTGTTTTGCTCTTACAAATCATGTTTACTTTCTCACCTTATCTATACAGATTCAAATTTTTAGGGTAAATACTAGCAATTGCAAGTTGTAAATCATCTTATAATAAATTTCCTGGCATATTTATTTTGTAGCTGTCTTTTCTAGAATGCATGCTGCCCAGACATTTGCCCATTAAATATTTGTTTTAAGTTAATATGTAAGTGAAATAAAGATGGACTCATTTAAAATCCTGAAAAAATATGTATTTGTGGTTCTGTTGTATGCTTGTGTATTTAACTTAATCATACATATATTATTTTATTGGATTTATAATTTAATGCATTCATATTTGCCAAGAATGTACATCTTTTAAGTACTGAAAAAATGAATGCTCCATCACTCAGCTTTGTAAATAAATAAAATTCTGTTGATGTCATGATTTAAATACCAAGCCTGCAGTATCTTTTCACTTCTTAGTTTTTAACCACCCTATGTTCACTGAAGTTTGAGTTCAGGTTTTACTTGAATTTTACTATTCCCTGTGTGAAATGGAATTGCAGCTGGCTTGTGGGTAATATTTCTGATTAAAAAAAAAAATATTTCCTTTATTTTTATTTCAAACATTGTTTCATGTACAAGAGGATAATTAATACCATGACAACAATTTCTATTAGAAGAGGGGAAAATCATTATTATTGCATCTTATCTTATTACCAAGTTGGGATATCTTATTACTAACTTGGGATAACTCTCTGGCAAGAAGTATTTCATTATTTTGTCTTAAGTGCTCCAAAATCTGTTCTTGCTACTGCCTTAATGATCTAGTCTTTAATGCAGAAAAGAAATAAATATACTTAGTCCTTTAAATAAGTAGGTCAGCTGTTTGCAAAAGATACCATTAGTTCAGCAAGATCCAAAAAGGGACAAGAATCCTACATGACTTCTGAAGTCGACTGTCAAGGTCTATTTGATGATCTGTGCCACTCTCCAACCACTGCCTGTGCAATCTAAACAGTTCCTGAGCTAGTGTTTAGTCAGTGGATTTTTCTTCCTTCTTTTAGTTCTATTTATTCTCTTGCGATGAGCCAACTAAGTGGCTTTCTTCTACATTTTTTTAAAACAAAATGTTCTGGTATAATTGTCAGCATTTTTATTTCCTTTTTTCCTTTGTACTTTAAAGCTCTTCACTTCTTGCATATTTTCCACACCCTCACCTCCTTTATCTTGTTTTATGTAGGTAAGTTAGAAATAAATCCTGAAGCTGGTGTAATGTTATTATCATGACAATCAGTACACCTTATTCTAGAGTTCAGATCATGTTCACATCTCATTCCAAAGAGACATAGCTGCACTTAGAGGACATGATCAGAGTTCGTACAGACAGGTACCGACACACGGACAAGGTGAAAGTAGAAATAGATAGTCTGTTTAGTTTTGTGAGAAAAGCAAGTAAGGTGAGGTATGGTAGATACATGTCAAATAACAAGTGATTGTCATGGATTCTCTTTGCTTTTCCTGATAATGTGAAATACAGCTCTCATTTAAAAAGAACTTGATCTATAAGAAACTGAAAAAAAACCCCAACTTTTAAAACAAGGTAAAACTACTCTAACTCACAGCCACAGGCAACTTTGGAAATAAGATTTTAGAAGATGAATTAAAAAAACTAAGTATTTATAAGCCCAGTGAGAACACGTGCAGTTACATTGCATAGAAAGGCTATCCGAAAAAAATATAAACTCTTGACTTATGCCATGAACTAGTCTCTAAGTAAAAGCAGTTGGAAACATGGACATTTTATTCCATAATTGCTTAAAACTAGTTTTTTGTCATCTTTCTCTGAAGCACCTGGTACTAGTCACTGTCAGAAAAGGGATATTTGGCTTGGCAGCCTCCTGCTTTGATTCAGTAAGGTAATTGTTGTGATGCTGATGTTTTGTTCGAACTGCTAGATAGTATGTTTCTTAACCATAATGGGACTTTCTGTAAAAATGGTCATTGTCATGGCAACAGAAATAGGAGAACCATTTTCCCTTTTGAGGATTTTAGCAAGAGCAGCCATACAACAGACTGTACCCTTCCTTTGTTTTTTCAGTGTAGGCACTACAGTGCTTAAAAAGAGCTGAAAATCCTATATAACCCTCTGGAGGATGAGGGAAAATGTTCTTTGGTAAGAATTGCAGACACAGAGAGGAGGTTTTTAGGCAATTAGAGTTATGAGAAAGAAGGGCTACAAGAATGGCATTGAGAAGAAGAGAGTCTGCAGCTTTAAAAGCAGCTAAGATCCTCAGAAGATCCTCCTGTTTCTCAGATGAAAAAGACCTGGTGACACTGCTGGGCCCAAGTCACTGCAGAGAAGCTCCAGAGGGCTTATTCAGAGTCTGCTGTACTTCAGAAAGCCACTGAGCTGGCTGAGACAATGGTTTGCCTGCAAGGACACAGTGGACAAAGAGAAGTTGGCTTACAATCCTTTTGTATTACTATCCCATCTCAGTTTTCTGTGTTTAAAAAGTACTTCATAGACTACTAAAACTGGGATTGTTTTTTACCTTTTTGTCTGTTTAAAAACTTGTGGGTATCGTTTAGGCAACTCACTGCAAGGGTCTAAATTCCCTGCACAGCTGTGGCTGATTGGAAGTCACATCCAACCCCTTCCCTCTTCCTTTCCTTGCTGTCAGGTCTCAGGCCTATAACCAAAACAGAAATCTGTCATTAATCTTTTCTCAGACCATAGCTGGTGCTGCAGCCACCATCTAGCCAGGTTGGATCCTGCAGATATCTCCAACTGGGGACACATGACAGAAGTTGGCTAAAATGATGCCTGAGCAGCTTATTCAAAACTTAGTCCGGTTTATCTATTCCTCAAAGGTGCCACTTATTCAGACTAATGCATAAACATGGTAAATGGCCTACATTCAGGATATTGTTTACACCTCTGTAAATCCCCCTCAGCTGGGCTATCTTCTGCGCTGACAATGAAGCAGCTTGACTTCTGTAAAGCTTTTATGTTTGTAACTTCCCTGTTGGTACGTCTCCAGCATCTCCTCTTGGTCTGGGCTCTGGGAGCCCACAGCCCTTTTTTGGCACATGCTTTACTTACTCTTTGAGAAAGGAAAGACACCAAGCCCAGATGAAAGCATATAGGCACCTTCTCCTTTCAATTAATAACCCAGCTACAGCTGTCATAACTCCTTTGATGGCTAGTGAAGGTGGTTTTACTTGGATCCTTGATTCTACGTGCTAATGATACTGAACCAGGAAAGAAAAGTAAAACACCAGTTTCCATTAATAACGCTGTGTATTCACAGGGCTGCGCTTAAAAATCACAAAGGCTAGACAGGCAGTTTGTCACAAATACAAATACTTCCCTTATGCATTCAGTTACAAAGGTTATTATTTTCTATGCTAGAATGAAATCTCGATCTTACTAAAATAGATGAGATCTTTCCTGTAATTTTACACAGAGCTGGATTTTCAGACTGGAGAATTAAAATTAAATGAGAATGTTTTAAGACATTAATGTTGCAGTAAGAAAAGAAATCCTAATAAAGGAAAGAAAGGAATTACCAGATTAGTATCAGCAAATTCAAAACTGGAGAACAATTAATTTAATAAATAAAAAATATTCCATTAAAAGAGATAAAAATCAGGGATTATAGCAACTAGCTACTTCTCAGCAGCTTAATTAAACTATGATGAAGATAGGCTTTTTTCAGCACAATTATTTGTGCTGTGTGTTTTTTAAATACCAAAAATAATTATTGACTTTCAGCTAGATTAAATTTTGTCATTATTTTTAAGAAAGTAATTAACCTGAAACAGCCTCTAAAATCAACTAATTCTTAATCAGTAATATAATAGGCTAGTAAAACATAGTTACCAAAACAGAAACTAGGACTGGATGCAATGTTTTTGCTGTAAGGCTTTTGTGGGCTGAGGAAGAAAACAAAAGGCTATATACTTTATTTTCTTCTACTGTCAGGAGAAGCCTTGGCAGGCAAGCATCTTAAATCTTTTATTTCTTGTGTCAGCTTTAGTTAATTTGCTTTTAACTTCCATTCCATGTGTCTATTTAAGAGTGCCCCTGTTATTCCACACTAAGATTCAATCATAAAATTCATGCAGGTCTGGTGACTTCAAATTGCTTCACCTAGGGCAGATATATTCCCAGAGTGGAGCCACTCCTCCAAACCAGTGCCACCTTCTACATCCTAGTTTGGGATTGCTGAAATCATATAATTTATATAGAATGGTAGTCCTTTTAAATGTCTTTCTTTTAAATTCCTGCTTCTGCTTCTTTGGAGGCTCTTTTTCAAGACTTTATGAGTTATCCCAGTTCTTAACAAACATACATCTGTTTGTAAGGTATAACTAGGAAGACATAACTGAAAAGAATTTTATCTAGCTTCGTTTTCTGTTTAAAGTGAGGGAGAAATAAGGCCAGAGATATTTAACTCCTGGGACAAATAATTTCTTTCTTCCAAATAGATAAAATAAAGCATCTTTTTTCCATCAGGAGAGCTGGAAATCCATTCTGTTCCTTTCCTTGCCGTCTATGACATGCAAGAATTATCAATGTTTCTCCATACAGGGGAAGATCTTGGTCCAAAAAGAAAACACAGCATGACATACCACCTTCTTACATGACAGCATAGCTCTGCTGCAGACCGTCTCCATAAATAGAGTCTCAACAAAAAGGTAAATCTGGAACAAAGGCAAAGAAAAAAGCAGTGTCTATTGTGGTCACAGACTTCTTTTTATCCAGTATCCCAAAATACAAGGCACATAAAGTCCTGCTTCCACTGTTCAGCACAAATGATGCTACTGCTCTTGCGTGTTTCATTGAGTTCTCCTCTTGTACTTTTCAAACTCTGGAGCACGTTCTTCATACTTTTTTTTCTATCACAGTCTTCCATACCTTTTTCCACAAACGGCCTTTTCACATATTTAAGCCTTAATTTAATTCATAAAGTTCAGACTCATATAACTTGTGCCTGAGAACCATGAAAACACTGCACAAAATATGAAGGAGACATCCACAGTTTGAAGAATTAACATCTTCTGTCCTTTGCCAGAAGATGTGCTTCCTCAGAGGTCAATGACTTAATTTGATTACAACAGTATTCAGACCCGCTTCTTTCCTTGTTTTTGTTGTCTCAGGCTAGGCTGGTAAAATTAAACTCAGGTAGAGAGTAAATTATGAGCCAAGACACTGATATAAATAAGAAGTAAAGCTCATGAAGTCAACCCATTTAGATTTTCATTAAAATGGCGAGAGCTAACAAATAGGTCTTTACCAGGAAATGTTCTCAGCACACTGCAAACATATGAATAATGTATAATAATACGGACTGAGAGCTGAGTGGGCAGAGCAGCTGGTTTTCACAGGATATTCTGTCCCTGAATGTGACATGCTATTATTCCACAAAGCCAAAAGTCCTTGAAATGAATGAGGCAATGACCGGGTTCATAGACCATTCAGGCAAATTGCAAGAAAAGGGTTGCTGGTAGAAATAGCAATTATTTGGGTGGATTTATATAATTTTAAGCAGAATATATTTTATAGTTTTCTGAGAAGCACTGATTGTATGGCGCCAAAGGTTGTGTTGTACATTAATTGTCTCTGTCATAGAGGTGACCTTCAAGCCTCTGCTGGCAATTCTGGGCACTGTGGTTATCCCAAAGGGATCTCCTCAAGTCTGTGGTAGCAGATACTCGGATTCACTCATACCACTTTCTCTGTGATATTTGCTTTTCCAGAGTCCTTATAGAGAATAGCACAGAATGAGGTACATCCCTCCATCATCAACCCATTTGTAGAAAAGGAAATCTGTAGTATTTGGGAAATTGTATAACCCTTTAACACTACCAAAGTGGGTGGGAGAGTAGCACTCAGATTTCTTGCTAGGTGTCATGGACTTCTTTTTCTTGAAAGTTTATGATGCCATTGAATTTCTTAATAAGACTTTTGCAAACCTATGACTTGATTTTTTCTTCTTAATTCCTAGAGATGTGAAAGATTTAGCATTTCATGTTACCTTGGTCTTTAAGGTAAGGTTATTTTGATGTGTGATGGCAAAACTGAGATGATCACTTAAATTATGATCACTACATGATGTAGACTAGGCAGGAATTTAGAAAGGAAATAAACTCAACAGTCTGCCAAGTTAAGTCTTCATCACTGAAAAAGTCTTGAGAAAATTTGGTTCTGGTTCAAAGTGCAATTTTTGTACAGACTGGTTTCTCTCAGTACAAAGAAGAAAATTTCTTTCCTACTTAGGCAAAAAGTATAGCTATTAAAGTGGGTAACAACATGAAATAGGCTGCAGTCACCAGAACCCACAGATATTCCACAGACTTTTTCCAGTGGAGCTGTAGCCCACTGGATGTTACAGCTGATGCCAGTAAGTTAAGGGTTCTTGTTCTCCTGCAGCCGTACCATGACCCAGTTCCATTCCTACTGAAGTCAGCTAGCTTCAGTGGGAGCAGAAATGGGTCCTTTTCTAGTGGGTTATGCTCCATGGTCCCTCCTAAGCTGAGCCATAACCTGTGGACTGCAGCAGGCAAATATAACAACCAAGAAAGCTATTTACATCAATAAGTGCTCAGAACAGAAGACCAGAGAAAGAAGAGTGAATGAAAAACTGGACTAAATTAGCATTTTAGCAGAGTCTTAATATACTTCTTTGCTTATCATTAATTCTTACTTCTTTTTTACTCAAATACATATAACTCTTCTATCTTTACAGCAACCCTATACATGTATTCATAGAGTTATTTCAGGGTATCACAAGCTAGGTAGAGCTACCTAGTTTAATAACATAATGTCTTATGTAATAAATGTTGATCTTACATTAGATTCTTGTAGGGTACATTGTAACACACCCCATTTAACACCTTGTCACATAACTTCAGCTAATTAAACCTCATTTCTGATATATAAGAAATCTATAATATACATTGTTGTTATTACTGCAATCCTTTTTCTTTACAAAGTGTCTAAGACTTTTTAATTATTTTAATGATTTAAAAACCTGATTATTCAAAAGAAAGAGTATGTGTTGCCATCGCTGCAAATCCATTACAAAGAATGCAGTTACAATCAGCTGCATTTTTGAGAAATGGGTTGGTAATATCATAAAACTTACATAATAGAATTTTATCTTTCTTGTGGAGATTTACAAGGCCAAAAGGACCTCATCAAGGCATCGTCTTTTATACCTATCATGAATTGCATGAATGAAGTATAAAAAGAACACATGTAGGTGCTTTAACTGAAGACAGCATAAGCTGAGGAAAGAAGGAAAAAACAACGTGGCTATAAATCATATTTGTTGTTCTTCAGTCTCCAGTTCGATTTAGAAAAGCCTTGAGGCTTCTTATAATTATGCTGTCTACAGCCCTATGGGGTAAGTCCTGCATGTGGAAAGTGCCGTGGTAGAATGATGTCATGGCTCCTCTCTCCAGGATCAGACCAGAAGGAGATGAGACTTTTAGCTCCATGGTGAACCACCTTGGGAAAAAGAAGTTAAAGAGGGAAACTCTGCAGTTAATATGTGTGTGCGCACACACATTTGTGTGTTTTGTAGCATGCAGTAGCATGTTCATTAAGTCATCACCTACATCTGACCCAGCTTCTCACCCTCTGTCTTATTCACAGTACTGCTGTCATTATTTTCCAATTATACATTTATTGTCCTATCCAGAGGAGAAGGAGAGATGGAATCAGCACCTAAGTCAGGTAGGCATGCAGACCGTAGTCAGAAGAAAGCAGAAATCCATATTTACTGAGATATAATTACAAAGATCACTATTTAAATATGACCAGCACTCTGGGTCAAGGTCAACGGTGCCACTGTAGCTGATTTTTACTGTGCACAGTGAGTCCAAAGTTACTATTATGATTTGCACAGATGGTTAGAGTTACATATTTTTATGATTTTTCACATTATTATTTGTTTTATAGTGGGAAAATTTGCATCGATTTTTTTTTTAATGGAGAGAACACAACAGAATAAAACATTTCATATAGCTTTATAAGGGTCTAACTCTCATTCCAATTCATTTAATTTCAATTAATTTCATTTTCCCAAGCTTGAAAAGTCACCTTGCAGGATCCATATGGAGAAAAAATAATAATTGTATTGTAATGTTCAGTTAGAAACTTCCAGGGAACCTCTTGGAAAATCTGCATGTAACCTACAAGTTGTGAGCTGAGGACCTCTGGGCCACCATAATAATCTGTGCACCATGTTTAAAATCTACTTGAGAATCAATTAGGAGTGGCATCAGCCTAACTGCCTGGGTAACAGCGTGGGGCAGGGGGTGTCTGCTGCTATAAACCAGGCACATCCTTAGACAAGATTGGACAGAACAATTTTTGCTTTCAAAGCTTGGTAAGTGTTCCTGTTTAGGGATTCTCACTGTTTAAAGATTTAAAGGTGACCTAGATGTTTGGCTATACTGCGGGTATTTATGCAGGCAGATAGTTCAGAGAAAAAAAGATACAAAGGAAACTGCTGTTAGTGCCACCTCCCTGCATCCACATTCATTTATCACAGTGGGAGGTAACTAATTTCTCTGAGGAGGTTTTTCATAGTAACAACTTTGATGAACTAAGCAAACTATATCTATGTGTAGATAGATAAATAGATAGATAGATCATCACTCTATCTACAGCCCTGCTCATTGCTCCATGTACATTTGAATGTTGGGGGTTTTTTTTTCTCTACAGAATGTACCATATACCATGTATTATAGGTGCTATCATAACATCTAGGTAAAGATCACACAAACTGTGAATTTCAAATTCTCTACAGATTTCCTGTTGTAAACATACTTTTTTTTCCCCACTGAAAGTCTTGTTAGTGGAAATATAATGTGACATGTCACATTTCCTCTTTTTTCACCTTTGTTACTGTTCTGTAGTCTAGCCCTGCCTTTTATTACAGGGCTCAACTCTTTCATGGAGTCACAAGCATCAACTCTGTCTTGGGACACCTACAGGAGGCTTCCCAAGACACAAAGTGTAGCACTTGCAGGTGTAAATTACCATTTAACTTTTTGTTCAAGTCCATATTTTCTAGAAATATCCATCATATGATGGCTGCAGCCTATTGTATGAATGCATGTGATGATCAAAATCTTACCCACACTGAATATGTATTCACCTAGTGAAAAGAAAACACTTACATGGCTCTTCTCAGCATGCCCACTAATCTCCCAGTGAAGTCATGAAAGAAGCTAAAGGCTGCAATAATTTCTGTATGACAAAGTTGCACTTGAGGCATATTAGTTTTAGAAAGCTGGTACTTCCACTACTTGTTTTGTGAATAAAGGATTTCCACCTCTGTGGCCATCAGCATGGAGCCTTTCAAAAGTCATAAATTCACTAAGAAAAGAAAATAATTTAAAATCTCTGAAATACATCTCTATAGCCAGTGCTGAATTATGCAGTCCTAATGTACAGCTCTAAAGCCCTCCCTAAACTGATTCTTCTGAACTGTGCCCTTATTTGATGTACTTAGTTTTCAATTACCCTGTAGTGACTGCCACAACTTGCATTTTTTCAAACGGCAAAAAATGTATTACTACCATTGATATTAGGCTCCATAGGGCAGTTACAGAAGAAGCCATGCCGCAGGACTGTCAGATTAAGCCTTGCAGGTTTAGGCTGCAACAATTAAAACAAGGGGACTCTGCAGCTTGTGCAGGAGGTAAGGCTGGGTGCTGAACATAAAGAAGAGCATTATAAAGGCCCGGGGAAGCCGGGTTAAGGGTATCTATATATGTGCATGAATGCCATGGCAAAGACCTCCCTGTGGGGGATGAAAAAGGCAGGTGTGCTCTTCTATGGTCTGCCAGAAAATGAATTTCTACTAATGGCCTTGGAGCTTGTGATGCAATTGGGCCCTTTTCCTCATGGATGGGTTGCTGCCATGCGGTACTACTGGGTACAGAGCCCTCGTAAAGAAGCACTGAGGCATCTCATTCAGTCCTGTGGAGGACAGCCTAAGTAAAGGGGCTCCCAGGGCTCTGCACACACCTAGACTCTGGCTCAGTTCTGCCAGCCTGTGTGTTGGTGTTTGGTCTTTTTCAGTGCAGGGGGAAAATAACCTAAAATCCACCCATGTTTTGCTGTAGGAACACAAGAAATCAAGCAAAGGCTCAATTCAAGACCACAGCTTGGTTCTAGGACAAGAGGTCAGTACCACCACTAGATGCACGGAGTTGCATAGTTGGAAACCGTGGAGCCAAAGGAACATATTTCCTGAGATATCTTCACATGGTACAGAGTTTATTCCAAGATTCTGTGGGATGTGTAATACCACCATTGGTTGATTATTTTTTCAATAGCACAGTCTATATTTAATTCATATCCATTTCAACGGGGTGCAGTCCGTAGCTGTATAGCTCTGGCTAGATACATTCTTTGGAATGATGGCAGTCACTAGGTAAGAAACTGTTTTGCTCAAAACTGAAAGAATTTAAAACATTTCAGAATGGAAATCCCTGTTACCTCCCATATAGTTCAGATAATTGTTCCAGGAAGAACAGTTTCTGACTCCTGCTGGTAACTGGCTTGTGGTCCAAAGCTCGACAGCTCTTGCAAACTGAATTCTGCCTTAGGTAATTGCAGCAGCTGTTTATATTTGATATAGTACCTTCTCTGTAAAATGGATTCAGAAGGTTTCACTTTGCTTTCCAGACAGCCTCATATCATAATAGGTACTCATACAATAATAGTGAATAACACCCTTCCTATTTTCATATAGCTAAATTTATAGACAGTAAGCTACACAAAGGAAATGTCGATCTTTGATACAGCTAAGCCAGTGAGAGAGCTTCAGTAACAAGGGGCAACACTGCACACAGCAAGGCCTTGAAATGTACAAGTAGCAATGAGGTTGTTAGTCCCATTTGCCCTTAAAAGAATATTCCATACGTTCCAAATTAAAGCACAGAAAGATGGTATAAAATATGCTAAATAAAGAAGCATATTTTGACTGGATAAAATAAAAGAAAGGTACATCTGACTTCATCATTTAACTGGTGGTCAGTTAAGGTAAGGGAGACTTAGAAAGATTCTGAAAATAGCTACATTAGAATTGTAAAAATCAATACAATATTTCACAAGGATTCAGTGCAGTAAGTGCAAAAGCAGAATTATAATACATAAATCTGAAAGCTTCAGCTTAGCTATGACCTTTGGAATACGTAGCACAGATTTGAAGAAGACACTTTTCCAATGCTAGATAGATCTGGAAAGGCACTGAAAAGTCACAGCAGATATGCATACATTGGGAAAAACAGACTAGTGTTAAAAACTCCAGAAACTAGTGTTATTAGCTACATCAATGAAGAACAGCTGTCATGACAACCTAACTTGGGTAAAGGGCAAGACATAAATATGAATATAATCAAAGTGCCTAAATAACACATTATTTACTTGAAGACACAAATGTTCTCAAAGGTTGGAGTAGCTTATGTAGTTCACATCTGTACCTCAAGTACTCACCTTCTGAACCTCAGCTGGTGTAAATCAGCATAGACTAATTGGATTGAGGTTAGCCACACTGATTTTAACATCTGGAGATTTTGTCACCTACTTTGCTCTGTAAGACTAAGGGGTTTTATTATCTGTCCCTGTTCCCTCTGGTTGGTTTTTTTTCTGTAGGGGTGACATAAAACCAGTTTTACCACCATGCTGTACATTTTTATGAATTAATATGCCCAAAACTAAAGCTGAAGTGTTGCAGCTGGTTTAAAAAGAAAATCAGTGGAATGCTATTCTCCAAGAATATGAAATTTGTTGAGCCTAAGAATGTTATGCACTAACATGATGATTTAAATGAAGTTCTCTCTCTAAAAAATTAGGAAATAAAATTTTATGTAAAAGGAAGGTCTCAGCTGCAATATTTTTGAAATAAAGCTATTTGTTGTTTGCATTGTTTTAAGGCACCTTTATGTAACTGGGAACTCATTTATAATCCAATTCCGTTGAAGTTAATGCTTTGCTTGACTAAAAATATGTATTTTAAAAAATATTTTAACACTGGAAATGTCAAGCTTTTGGTGCTGTTCATGTTCAGGTTAAAAAAAAACCCACAACAAAAAACAAACAAACAAAAAAAAACACCAAAAAAAAAAAAAAACCCCAAACAAAAAACAAACCCTGGAATTTCCCAAATCCAGTAACTCTGTCCTTTGTATAAAGTGATAGTTTTTGACACCAAGCATCCTCACTAAGCAAAATATATATTTATCAGCGTTATTTGCAAGGATATTCTTCAAAATAGCTGTTGGTAAAAAACTCTAACTCCACTAAACTAGGTTTTAATGTAAATTAATCATTAGTTCTTTGGACAGTAAGTTAATATTTGGAATTAATTCAGCTGCCAGTTAATTAAGTAGGTGAGTTAAAATTTCATAGAAATATTTTAAAACTGACATGCAAAACTATTATCTTTACTCTGTTTTGTGAACAATGACCATCAGTGAGTCCTCTCCTTTTCCATAAATCTAGGTTTTATCTGGTTGACTATTTCCTAGAAGCTGAGCTTCTAGTTTCAAAATAAATAGTTTGTCATTTTGAGGTTGTTTCTGCATGCCTTTTTCTACTCTTTTGAGTTTTGCCCATGGGTTTGTGCCTTGTGTGGTAAAATGTCTAAGCTTTAAAGTTGTTCAGAGTTGTACAAGAGTTGGAGTGAATCATACTGTGGATTGAAATGTTCCCATTACCTGACAGATATTCTTCCCCATCCAAAAAAAACCCCAAAACATAACCTGCCATCTTTATTCATGTTGAATGTTTTTCTCTTCAAGCAACTTCCTATTCCCATTGAAATAAATGGAATGATCAGAGGATGAGAAACCCTCCACTTTAATAGCAACAAGTCATGCAGCACATTTCACCAACACATTTTTATGAGTGAACCATTAAAAATACAACACTATCAGAACTGTACTTTTACTTCTGAATATATTTCTACTTCACTCAAAAGTAGCCTTTCAGAGGTGTGTCTATTACCAGCAAACATATTTTAGATTATTTCTTTCTACGTTTTTGTTCACAAACCATGCCTGAAATTCAGACAAGATCTGAGCTAATACCAAAATCATTTTTCAATGGATATTTGTTTCAACAGCTGCATGTATTCATGAAATACTCTTTTGAATGCTTTGTATGATTATTCGGCAGGCATTCATGCACTGAGTTTTATTAACACCTGCTCTCAAGTTATTTTTAAACAGACATGAATAAACAAGCATTGAGGATGATTTTTTACAATGTGATTTTAACAAGCTATGGCTACATTGGCTTAGCCCTTCAGCTATCTAAAAGACGAATAAGCTTTTAGAAGTTCTTGTCACCACTGAAACAAAAGTTTGGTGATTCATTACCTAGCAACTGAGCTGACACATCATGAGTAAAGTGACAATACTGACTCTGTATAGAAGAGGACAAAGGCTGAGGGAAGGTATATGCAGAATGCAGAAAACTTACAAGTGAATGAAAGACAGTTCCTCTCTATACCCAGTCTACTCAGCCTGTGCATCTCATCACATTTGACTACTCTTAAGCTGAGGATTCTGGCTGTTTTCCCGTTCTTTAATAAAAATGGTGACCATGAAAATTATAGTGAGAACAGAAACATTTAACCTCTTTTCTCCACGGGTTACTTACATGAAGACTTGTAAGAGTTAGGAAATAAACAGCTACACTCCTACGCAGTAGGCAGAATCCTGAATAAGTCTCCTTCTGGAGCACGTGCTCATTGGCAGGAATGGGGCACTAGAATAGAAGGATCAGTACTTTCATCTGTTTAGATACCTATCATTTCCTTAAGCATCTAAGATCTACTGAGGCAATATGATTGCCAACTTAATTGTTAAATTTGTTGTATTTCATTAATGTCTTCCTATCAATCATATTGAGCTTAATCCAGTTCTGTATGAAGTCTCTGAAAAATTATAATTGACTTCAGGGGAAGTTGGATCAGAACGCAATGGAGGTGCCAGTTGATGAAATATGTGTAGAAAATGCAATCATCTCATAAAAACAAATCAAAAGTGATAAAATGTCATTTAATGTCTGTTGGCATTCCTACTCACTCTGCACCTGCAGAGACAATATTCTCAGGACTGAATGAGACTTAGAACAAAGACAAAAGCAGAATGATAACAGGTAAAGAAATTTGGCTCTCATTTTGACTACAGCAATTTGGGTGGTCACTGCTATGAATTAGACGAATGACAGCTGGAAAAAAAAAACCAACGGAGCACCAGCAATAAAAATCCAATTTATATGAGAAATGTATCTAAAAATATAAAATATTAAAATTTTTGATTACCTTTCTACTGTTACCTAGCAAGGACTATATTGTAAGTGCTGTCCTTAAAAAGAACTGTATAGCATTTCCCAGGGCACATGTGATAACTGTTCTCTCTTCTCATACTGTACACTTAAATATCACACTTGCCAGATGAACAAACAAGTGGAGCTCTAACAACATGGCACTCACTGGCTATTAATCAAATAGTGGTGAAAGACGGACATGAAAAAAATACACAAGACAGCTAAACTAAATGAAATCAACAGGCAAAGGAAATATCCTTCAAAGGAAGCTTTTGCCCTGAAGGAGATCTGACAAATATGAATGACTTTCATGAGCTTTCAGGTTTTAACATATAATAAAAACCACAGGGCAAGGTAAAATGTTGCTGGGTAGGAGTATACTTCTGTGTTTTACCCTTGAACCGCTACTTTTCTTAGTGCCCAATAAGGCACAGAAGATGGGTTGAAGAGGGGGAGAGGAGGGTATGGAAAATGTGTTTGGTAAGGATTCCAGTGTTAGCCTGGTCTCCTCAAACTGCATAACCGAAACCCAACAAAGTCAGTGTAGAGTTGCCAGTGGGTTGCACAGTACTAAGGCTGCGCTGCTGCGGGCAGACTGTTACCCATGATACAAAAGTCATCCTCTTGAAAAGTGCATGCCAAATACATATATTGCCATAGAGATATAGATTATATAAGTATAGGTATAGATATAGGCACAGGTATAAATATAGATCATATAGATATATCTTAATGTGGAATCAAAATATTTTATCAGAACTTGTACACCTGTATATTTGGAAGGAGGAAATTTCTTTTATAATGGCAATAATGGCAATATATTTTGTGTCAGCCTCATAAAACACTATCTTTATTCAAAAATGTTGAAGTATTTTAATTCAGTTGTTTTGATTGTTCATGTTTTATCTAATTGTATTGTGTAAAGACAGACAAAAGTAAAAACAGCCAATTAAATGTGTTAGTAAGCTCTTCTTGACATTTCTAGAACAACTCTTTCTTGTAAACTTTCTTGCAGACAATTTAAAATTGTTGACTTCTGTTTCCAAAGTGGGATGAGGAGAAAAATCACAAATTACAGGAAAAAAACTCCAAAGAGTTCCAATTAGTACTAAAAAAGTATTTAATATTGCTACTTACTTACCTCACAAGGTTGGTGGGAGACTTTGTTAGAAGACGACCTTTCTCAAGCTCTGAAGACTGCCTAATGAAAGGTACCCTTGTGCGAGCACAAAGTGTTATTGCTATATTGGCTTCTGAAGCTGACAGAGAGGCAACTCCCATTCCAACAGAGGCAATTTGTGATCCTCATCTAAGCAACCAACTTGCATACACAGTTCTCCCCTTCAAGGAGAATTTTCTCTAAGTATTTTACAGTGTGTCTTTATTTATTTATTTTGCTAGTAAAAGGTAAACCATATCTGTGTAATAAGCAGTAAGAATCACGCTTGGAAAAAGTCTGGATTCTTCAGGCTTTTCTCAATTCCTTCAGAATTAAATACCTGCAATAGTATGTGATGAGTTTTCAACTCACGGGGGTCAAATGTTACTGTGTTATATACTTCAGCATGTGAAATGTAAAGGAGTGTTTTTATTAGACATATATGGAGTGAATCAATAACCCAGTTTTACCCAGTAGTGAAGGACAAGATCCCCATCTTGTCATTCAGGTGCCCAGTGCAGCACCTGAACTAAGACTTTCTATGAGTCTGTAATATCACATAAATCTTTCTCCTTTTTTAACAGGCAATGTGTCTCAGACATGGGTTCTTTGATCAATTTCAATTCTTAAATAAGAAAGAGAAAATGTATGGATTTTTAACTGTATATATATGCATAGGTTAGTGAAAGTACAATTGATGAAAACACAGTACTTTAAAAGCACAAAGGCAAATATTCTTTGATCTTTCTTCCGATCTTTAGGTCTCCCATGCAGTTCTGCTCGTATAACTCTGTCTGGACTCACAGTAATATTTCTTTTCAATTCCAAACACATGCTTGGGCCAGCTCGTTGTCTCATTCACAAATTTTCATTAGGATTACCACAGGGCAGACTGAAAAAATAAAACCGTATCTCTTCCAATCAACTAGACAAAGAGATTTTCTAACTGCCTGTGTTGGCGTTGGATATGTCAGCATCTTCAAGCATTCAATGCTAAGGTTCTGCTAATAATGACCACTCATAATGTCCCAAAACATGGATTTGCACAGGTGTTTGGCATTTTCAGCTGTGCATAATCCATTTCCAAGCATTCTGTATTATATCTAGTCTTCTAACCAGAGAAAAAGCTAACCAGAAGCCCTGCAGCAAATATTACTGACTTCAGTGTTGTTTTTAATTTTTGTGCCTGGTTTTCAAGAGTGTTTGGTGGGGGAAGGTTGTTTGCTTCCATTAACCAGAAAACATTAAGTTATTTCGTAGCAGGAGTAGTTTTTAGTGCTAGTGCTTTCACTTTCCACTCTGCTTTATTGCCTATGCTAATGTTCACAGCTATTTTTCTCTGGGACACTGTGAGCATACTGACATCCTATATATAACCAAGAATAGGCAGAGAACATTAGTTCCTGGAAGGCTATTTGTCCTATATAATTTGAAGGACCTGTAATAAGTTAATAAAGATTATATTCAAATACTATCTTGCCACCCCACTTTCCATAATGTAAAGGGGAACCTAACATCCACTAACATTGATCCAGCAAGGTATAAAATTGTGTATATGAAGGTCAGCTTCTTTCTTACTGTTTTTCAAAACACATTTTAGAGGAAATGGAAGAAGTGGATAAGGAAACCAGTAATACTTTCTTTCCTATGAAAAGCTACTATCTGTACTGACATTCAAAGTAAGATTTGAAAGGTGCCTACAAACTCCACAATATTAGATCATCATTCCTTGTAAAACATGCTAGCTAGCCATTTATTTGCTAAAATGGTACAACTGGGAAAGCACAGTGAAAGTGTGCGTGGAATTTCAAACACCTCCAACAACAACCCATTTGGCACTCTTTCCAGGGCCACACTAATGGGCAGGATTTGTTGACTGTAGATGATGAAAAGGTTGTTCTTTCTCAGCATGTTGTCAAAAGATGATATAAAGGCTGATCATACTCTTCCTCAAAATTCAATAACTCTTCAAATGCCCAGGGATAAGGGGTGGGTTAGAGGAAACAGCTATCTGATCTCTTTTTATCCTTCTTTGAAATAATAGTACATTGTACATACAACAGGCTAAAACCCAAGTGTATGCAACTACTGCAGCACTTTGTGGGTTCAGTGTTTGTAATTACTGGACAATAGCATGTTGTCTTTCACATGATATAGCTAAGGCAGCAACAATAATGACAATAGAGGACTCAGGCAAGCAGACAATTATCTACATATATATGATTAGGAGGTATGGGAGGAAAGAGTCTTATGTATGATCTTGTCTAAATTCAGTTTTGAATACTAGTATATTGAGAAAATAAAGGCCCTCAGCTTATGTCTTGCATGTTTCCTGGGGAAGTTCTGAGAATTTTCCTCTTGATGTGGTTAGTTTAGGGACCGACTGTGGCTAGATGCCTGACAGGACCAGCCAGACCTGAGCATTTCTATAACTCACTACATCAAAGCCATGGGCTGCATATTGCAAAAAAGAATAGCCCTTCCCAGACAGAGATTTGCTGAAAGGACAGAGGTGATGGGCACCAAAATATTTGAAGACAACAGGAACAGAAAGAAAGGAAACAAATAAAGTTTCCATCTGACTGGTTAAACTGCAAAATAAATTAAAGCTTTGTTCAAGATAATGTTCTTGGGGTAGTTTTAAGTTTCTTAGAACAAAGTCACAAGGGTTTATACAATTTTTTTTGAAATAAATTGATAACCTCTTTGTAGCACAGCTTATTCACAAGCATTGTACCCTGGGTTGGGTCTCTGCTTTTAAAGAGGGTCCCCTGCAAATCAGATTATTTGAAGGTGTGATGGATGCACTTGACTTCTTAACAAAACCAAAGGTAGTTCAGTACAGACTCCAAAGGAGGTAAAAGCCTAAGCCATAACTGGGCCAGGAACTTCTCTAGTTCCAGCCTGTTCCCTGAATATCCACAAAGGAACAAAGCCACACAGTGAGCATCAGCACATATGAGCTTGGAACACCGATCATGCAATCAACACATGACTAGCAGGTCACTTTTTCAAGACTCATTTATCAGGGAACAAAGAAAGTTGTGGGTACATGGAGTCTCATGCATACCTTTTCGATCGCATGTAATTTGACTACAAGCCAACCACTTTATTCCATAAATATGACAGCTTAAGTGAGCCTTCTTTGAACTCCCCCTGCTAAGCAGCTGGCAGCATGGTGGTGATTCCCTCGAGCTGGGATGCCTCTTAGGGTTGCTCCTTGAGGCAGAGACACGTCTTACTAGCTGCAGATCTTTCATAAGTGATCAATATTACACATGACCTGGTATTATAGTGCACTAAGATTTTGTACTGGTAACTTACATTTTTGTCTTGGTAACTTTGATTCTGTCTTGGTACTTCTGATTCATTGTTATGTCCTTTGTGCGGTATGGTAATAGAGTGAACCTTACCATCAAACTTTGTTAAGTCGCACTTTTACAACATCGTATTTCAATAAAACTGCTTTTGCTGATACCTTTGACAGTGGTTCTTTAAGCAGTCTAAATCGCACATTCCTGACAAATTGGCATAGTTGGAAGGATCCGAAATCCTGACACTGTAACTCATAATTTGCTCCGTTGCTCTTCGTATTAGTTTCTAATTCCAGCATTGTTCATTTAAGGTTTTCAACATTGTAAGTGTTAATTTGTTTTTACAATTGCATCCCTCTGATACAGGTGAGAGGTCCCAGCACTGAGGCTTGAAAATGAAAAAGTATTTTTTGCTAATTTGTACAGAGTAAAATGCAGTCTACAATGGACTCACAGAGGCACCTTGACCTCCAGGTATAAGTTTTAGCCACAGAACAAGTCCTCAGAGGCAACCTGAAACACTGGGCTCTCTTTTTCCTTTACATTCACATTAGTACACAAAATAAGGACTCTGGCATTTGAGGTCCCTGAATACTGTCATTGATGCATTTGGAGGATGCCCTAGACAGGAGCTGCATGGTCTGTGCCAGCAATGCCATGGCAGGTGCTGTGACCACAACTTCTCCTGCAATAGCCTTGAAGCAAGAAGTACCAAGAGACAGAGGGCCTTGTCCTGTACTTGTGCCTGGCACAAAAATCATAACAGAAGCTCCAGTAATACATAGTAAGCTTTTCCTACTGGTACAAATATTTAGTGTTTCAGTTTTCAACAATTTCTTAGCCTTATCTTTACATCCTCAAAGAAAGGACCAAACATCTGTTGAAAGGGAATAATGCTGGCTGGCTGGCTGCCTGGCTGCCTGGCTGGCTGTGTACATAGTGGATGGTTCAATATCTATTTATTTCATAGATTTGACTGATAGCTAGTTTGGGGACTGAAGAAAAACATGGACTGGTTTTCAAAGTCCCTGTCGAGTGGATATATTAGGCTGACTGAAAGCTTATACATATTTGCTTGAAGGGCACGTGAGTACATCTAATGATTTTTTATTCCTCCTCCTTAATGTTGTATTTGAGGCTTATATGCAAGTATTATTTTTCCTCTATATATTATGCCATGCAAAATGACTAGCATTTACCATAGCTCTTTCTTTGATATAAATATTTTAAATAATACAAGCCAATTTCCTAAAATTTTAGGTTCCTTTTTTTGTGATTCAAATGAAATAATAAAAAGCAGTAATCTCATTTTATGTCGAATGATGAGACTAGATGCTGCTTTCAGGTTCAAAAGAAGGGAACATGCCCAGATACCCATCAGAAAAACCAACTGATATGGGTAAGATTGTCACAATATAATACCTTGCAATACGATTTCAGTGGGGCCTTCAGAAACAATAATGCATTCCAATGTGATTTAAAGTAACTGGACGTATGCTTGCAGTGGCAATTATGTTAACATGTTGAAGACTCCTTAGGGCTGAGAATGAATAGCTCTTACAATTCCTTGGAAAAATTATGTGTTGTAAACATGTAGTTCATTGCTAAAACTGTTTTAGCAGTAAAATGAAAGGAAAAAAATTTCCATGCACTGAAGCCAAATTTACACAGACTGTAACTTCACTGACTTTAATAGCATTATCCTGATGATGGGTTTAGATCGATATTTACAAGATATTTTCTTGTAAAGTGTCTTCTTTAAAAATAAAAATCTTTCATTCTAATTCAAAATATTATCACTGTTACTGAATCCATTAACAGCTTTGATGTGAGGGATTACCTCTCCTTCTATATTATTTTTGGGATAGGATGGTCATCAAAGATGAATGCAACAGAGCTAGGTGCTATTGAGATCAAGGTAATCCTGTAAAAATACAAATGTAGATGTAGACTGCCCTGGAAATTATCATGGAGTTTGACTTGCTTGGGATTTGACTATGCACTCCTTGCCATCAGTAGTAAAAGTCTCATTCACTTGGGACCTTGTAAGACAATTCTTTTCTGCGGTAACCTTTCCTGTAAACAATCAAAAATGTATTAGTAAAGAAAGGCTTTCAGCAGATACTCTTTTTGATGTACACTGTAAAAGGAAAGGAATGCTTTTTCTAGGAACATACCGAAAACTTTTATTTCTGAAATTGGTGGTTTGATGTTTCACTGTCCAGGCTAATGAAAGCACATACATACCCCACAGCCAGGGATGACTGAAAGGTTTATTCTGCAGCAATCTGCTCCATTTTAGCCTATTTCTATCCATGGTTTGGAATTTACACAGAACTACACTGATCCACATCAAGTATTGTATTTTCTCCTTGAAAATTATGCTATGGTTGCAACCATATAGCACTTATGCAAGCAAAATTTCATGAAGTTCAGCAGCATTGAATTCTTGTTTGTTACCTCATCAAATTCCTTTACCAGTCAAAGAGACTGTAAGTTTAATCTTTATAACAAAACCATAAAGCAACTCTCCACCAGAACAAGGAGAAAGATAATTATATTAGAGATACAGATAAAGATATGTTCAGCTACTCTATCCATGTTAATTAAGAATCATACCTCTGGTATAACCATATATGCATAACCTGTAGTCTATCTTACATCTTATCATGTTAAGATGTATGTTATAGATCCCCCTAGAACCCCATGCTGGATCATCTACTCTATCAAGACAACTCCTTTAATATAAGAGAAAATTAAAAAAAATTTATTCCTCTAGCCAGAGTTCTCTGACAATAAAATAAAATAAAAAAAACCAAACACTTGAAAATAGACATATCATGCATACATCATTACCAGAAACTGTATAGTCTGTGGTACCATCATATCATTCATCTTAATTGCCTTCCTCCATCAGTCCATCCATCCACTCATCCATCCATCCATTCATTTATCCATCTAGTAAGGTAGTTAAATGGCTGTCTACCTGTGTCTATCTATGTATGTACCTATCCATCTGTGTAACTACCTACACACCTACCACAATGGAGTGCTCATGCTATTCCCAGCTGTTTGCCTGCTGTCCTGGGCTGGAAGATCCAGACCACAACTATCTCCACTCCCTCTCCCCCCGCTCCCTGCTCTCTGGCCATCCAGCCTATCTAATGGGAAACAAGAGTGGAATAGCAAGTCACAACTGAGCTTGTTTAATATGCTGTTTCTAGCTATTAACAACCTCTGTAACCTTCAAGGAGCAGAGAAGGAACACTGGAAAAATTTTCTCCCAGCTCAGCTAGGAAGTGGCAAAGAACAACATTTGCTTCTAGCTGAGAATGGGACTGAACTGCACAGATGCATCTTGCTGTCATCGTTTTCCTTGCCCAGAAGATAGTGAGACTTGATATCAGTTAGGAAAAAATGTATTTAGTCACAAAGTTCTCTGCCAAGACTACAAAAGCACTACAGTAAGAGTTTGTGATCTAGAAGATCGTAGCTCATCTGCTTCTTTCAAGGAATCAGGTTCTCATGTGCTGTTCTAGACCATGGTACTAACAGGGATAGTGCCAGCTAAGACCTATATGTGTTTTGGAAGAGATGCTTCTGTTATGGTTTAACCCTGACCAGTAATAAAGTGCCATGCAGCTGTTTATTTTTCTCCCTCACAAAAAGCCCAGACTTGCCATTCTTTACTTGCTTTCTTAATTTACAATTTGGTATGAGTATCTAGAGTTCTTGTTTTTCACCTCATTTTGATGGTGTACACACAATCTGCCACAAGCATTGGGAACAAGCTTCTCCAACCATCCATATGGGTGGGATCAGAGATCACAACATTACTGAGGGAGGAGCAAAAAAAGGCAAAATATGACAACCTGTCAAAACATCTGGCTCACCAGTTTGGGTAAGAAGGGCCTTTCACAGCCAGGCAAACACTTCATATTTTGGTCTTTGGAATAGCAAAACAATTCAAATTCAGATTGTTACATTAAAAAGTTGACTGGCAAGCAAACAATGTAGGGTCTGATGCCAGGAGATGACATGCAACAGTGTTTCTGAGACAACCACAGTGTCAAAAATGTTGTTCAAGACACAGCAACAGAAGGCTCCTAAACTAGACAGGACAGACAACAAAGAAAGAATTTATCACAATCATTGTTTTTATTTAATATTTTGGTGTGCATTAAGACCTCTTGAAAGGTAAAAAGAAATCTTTCTGATTTGAGTGGGATTTCAGAGAGACAACTACTGGTGTTGACAGATATTAAACTGTATCAGACAAAGAGGATGAATGCATCTGGCAAGTTTCTTTTCACTTAATCCAGTGCCTTTTGTCTCTTAGACATTATTAAGCATGTCTTAGGAAATGTCTTACCACCATAGCAACTGAGTTTCTGGCTTGAAACTGATTTTAAAGTCTCCCAACCCTTTCCTAGTAGTCACAGGAGGAAACGGTGAGTTTTGTCTTTCCATAAGAAATGAAGCTGGAGTGAGGTTATAGACAATCCCATGGCACTTTTCACAACAGTGAGGGTGTATTAATGCTAGCTCATTGGCTAAATTCCAAGTTGGCTAATTATATTCTCTCTCCCTAATGTTTCCTGCAGTTTCAATTAAAGAAGTTATGAATTACTTCCCCTCCTAAAAGCTGTTAGCAGCACTGCTGGCCCAGAATAACTTCTCTGTTTTCTCAGTAGTATGTTTATGCACCAAAGTACTTTGGAATCCTGTGATGAAAGTCACTAGAGAAATGTGTGCTATTGCTAGCTTTTATTACTGTGTCACCCACAGCACTCTTGGATTACTTTTACTGTTAGTAATAAATATATTTTATTTTTATGATGCCCAAGGCATCTAATAATGAAAACTTGAAACCAAAATTCTAATTAAAAAGATCTCTTCTTTAAATAAGTAAATATCTAATGATTTTAAGTTGTAATCCAGATGCAATATCAGTGCACAAATTGTTTGTGATGATGCTCAGTTTACTGCGTGTGAAGGGACTCTTCAGACTAGCTCCAAAAACTCCAGACAACTGTGTTTCTGTCACCATCCAAATCATACCATCTTTCAGTCACTGTAATCCTGCTATACAGCCTGGGTAGACATAATATCAAGTGACCATTTCAAAATGAGGAGGATTTTAAGTTTTCCCTGATCTTTTTAATCATCTTGCTTTTATTCTCTTCCCTATGCCTTTATGTCACACTTCTTCATTCTCCCGGATCTTTCAGCTTTAAAATATGACAAATGTTATCTGTCTTTGCCTAGGCATACATTAGCCTAAGTATAATCTTTCCTCATAAAGGGATTTTGAAGGCTTCTAACCATTTCTATTATTGTTCTCTTTGGCTCCATCCAGACCTCATGCCTCCCTCTGACCTGTAAGAACTCAGTGACAAAGATACTAGGAAATCAGTGGAATATACAGTTTTTATTGATCTATGAAATCAGTCAGAATAATTCAAGAAACACATTATAAAGTATAGGTCTGGAACACAAGAGCTGACATGTAATACTCAATGCCATGATAAGACAGAAAACAGAGTCACCTGAAACTGTACTGAGGCAGCAAAACTTGCAGTGACCTGTTCCACATAGAAATGAGCAAATTGGTTCTGTAAGACAGTAAGTTTCCTGTAGCAATGCTGTTCTTTGATGCCTCGACCTCTTTGCTTCTGAAGAGTTTAATAAGTAATTGGCTCAGATCACGAAGGTGTGATATTCTTTCTTCCCTTCATTCAAAGGACACAGTAAAAATAACATTTAAACACATTTCCTTGCTTACCACCTTTTGCTTCCTTTCAGAATACAGTGTGTCAAAATCAAAAACCCCTGAAGAACTTCTAAATTTGTGACTCCAAGCATTTAAAAGTTGTCAACAAATATGAAAACTAAGAAAAGTTTGAGCATATAGTGAACTTAATCCAAGTGATGTGGAATCCCTGGTACATTCCTGAAAATATAAGTTATGCTTTTTATCCTGTACCAGCTGTCTCTACAGAAGCTTGAAAGTATTGAGATCAGGCAGAACATGTTCAATGAAAAGGCATTATAAGAAAAAGTAGAAAAATGCATAGTGTGGAAACATTAATGAAGGGTTGTTGGGGTTGTTTTTGAGATAGAAATAAGCAAAAACAAGTGAAACAGCACAAAGTTCCAAATGTAGGTGAAACAAGTATTTAAAGGACTACTTTACAACAGAGTGGAAGAGATTGAAAACAAAGGGACCTAATCTTATTTGGACAAAAACTTTCTCATTGGAAGCAACACGTGCTTAGGCATCTCAATGTACTATTGTATCTGGTCAGTACGCCTAGGAACCAAGTACAATCTCCAACATCATGCTGACTCACTCTGTGTGAAAGGATTTCTTCAGTCATATTCATCTCAAGCAGTATTTATTCAGTTGAAATCCTGTTGGCATGTATGTTAGACTGATATATTATGTAGTTGAATGTAAAATCAGATAAATGTTTAAATGTAAAGACACAGTCACCTAGAACAGCTCCATGAATCACACAATGGGAAGTCTGGAAATGCAAAATGTGCTGGGAAAGTCACCATGTAGGACTTCACTCCCTTGAATTTCTTGGGCAGCAGGTTCATCTCCATCATCATGTATTAATGGCATACAACTTGATACTTTGTCTCCTGCCAACAGCTCCATAACAGAATTTTAAAATAATGGTTTGACAAGAAAACTAAAATACTATTTCCAAATGGTTTTCCTCTCTACAAAGACAATCCTATTTGTAGTTCACCATAGTAAATATTGGGGACAGACAGACACCCACACATACACAAGCCCCACCAAGTAGCCTTTAACTTGTGCTGTATCCAGATCTGAGATAAGGCTTCAGATTTCAGTTATAAGAATAATCAAAAGGAACACATGTCATCATAAGTATTTTACGATATTCAAGTGATGTTTAGGAGAAAGTCAGCTATGCCATACACTTCCTTCAGAATATTTCCTCTGTGAGCTGTGCATATAGGGCCTCCTATTTCAAATCTTCTAAACAGAATGCACAAAATCAGTTTCTATAGAAAGAACAAATGCAGTAACATTTTAAATGAAGTGTATCACAAAAAGATTCAATATAGGTGTAATAGGCTTTGCATTGTGCGCAACATATTTGAGTGCTTTCTGAATTACAGCTGTGTAAAAATATCTATTAATTATGTGCCTGATAAGTGACAATAGATTTGGTTTGGAAAATCAATTCTTATTTAACTTAGATGCAATAACTGATGAAAATATTTATCTTTTTTTCCTTTAAGGACACTGGGGGCTAAAAGATTCGCTGATACGGAAGGGCTGTGAGTCCAGTCCTGCTTCCAAGTCATTTCATTCTTTTCTCTGGGAAGATAACCAAACCTTACTCTAGTATAAGTGATGACAGAGAATAGATTTATTGCTATATAAACATCAAATAATTGATGCACAGTTTATAAATGAATATATCTGCCATCTATGACATTTTCAATTTTTTGTGAGGCTGCTGTTTAATTATACAAAGGCACGTAAACAGCACATATATGCAGTACAGCATATGACATGTATACATATGGTATGTTATGACACATGTATGTATATCATATATATATATACATGTCATAACTATGTGAATTATTTTTTTCCCAAAATGCTTCTTTTTTTTTTTATCTCAAAGTGGATAGCAAAACTGTGTTTAATGACAGATATGGCTTTTATGGTAAACTGAGTCAATGTTTTTAAGTTGCTGCCATGATAAACCAATCCATGTAAATCATTTGTGATTTTCAGATACACACATTTGCTGTCAGAGAAGAAAAGGAAATGCAAAATTTCTCACCTATAAGGCTAGCAATGACTTCAGAATCAGACAAGTAAACATATCTCTAGGGATATCATAAGAACTAGCGTAGGCAGCTACCTTGATACATGCCAAAGTAATGCTGTCTGTGCCTGCTGAAGGAAGTCTGCAAAGCAACAGCCCCATTTTTTCAGTACTAGGAAGTCATAGAGTGAAAAGAGACAAAAAAAGCAATAAAAACTTCTTAGAAAATTAGATTCAGCTTAAGTGGGTTTGTCAGATATTCTTAAATGTTGCATTTGCTTTTTTGGTATCTTACTGTACTTCATGTTATAGAACAAAAGCTGGAAGAAAACAGCTTTTCAGATATCACCCTATAACATTATGTAATGGAAATTGATGGGATTTTTGTGACAACTATGTGCTTTAAATTAATCAAACACATTCACTATATCTTTTATCTCATCCACTCTGTGTGTGTGCATGTGTGTGTGTGTATGTGTGTGTGTGTGTGTGTGTGTTTGGAAAGTAAAGTGCTCATACATTAGGACATTTGAATCACTTGAGTTAACAACTTTGATATAACTTTAATGTTGCTGTAATTTTTGCTAGTATTATCTGAAATATTTGGAAAGATTTACAGAAGGATAGATTATGTTTTGGTCAATGACTGACTGTCAGTTGGGAAGTATAATTGCTCTGTGAATTATCCCAGTTCTGTTGACAGAGAGAAACTAAGAAAAGAATGTTCTTGAGACAAGCCATAGAGAATTAAGCTGCAAAATTCTTCACTCTTCTCCACTGTGAAACCCAGTAACTTTCCAAAGAACGAGCCAAACTATTTTCATGCAGATGGCAACAGGCATCCTCATGAGAGGATTTTTGTCACATACTGGGTCAATGTCAAATATTTGTTCCAAGTTTCAGGAGATGACACAGCTTCTTAAAGAACAGCTTTACCTGTTTTCCCTAAACTGTTCAAAACTGGTATTTCTGTTAGTGCTGAAATGTTCCCAACAACAAAACTTCCCAGCATGGAGCAATTCAGCCCAGATTCTTTTTAAATTTGATTGAGTTACTAAGTTATTGAGTTGTCCAGTTGTCCTATCATACGCCAATATTTACAGAGTAGAGAAATAGTCTCTTCACACTCCAGAGGATTCTACTGACGTTATGTGCTGTATATAAATGATTTCTTTTCTCTCTGGCATATGAATAAGACAAGATATAAACAGTTTAGGAAAGCAATTAAGAGCTGAGGAAGCAAATTATTTTGACATGATCTGAATGTACCTGAAGAAAATCTCATATGCCATGAGGCACTTTTCCACATGGTTTTCTATGAGTCATGCCAACTCCAGTGCAGGTACTTGAGATCATAGGAGAAATATGAAGAACATTCCCTGCTTTGTGTCCTGGAGCATTGGATGAGAACTATCCCCATTACTGTGCTCTGCTAAGAGAAATGATACATGCAATTTGGGGGGGGAGCCCCCCATAACTTTACTTCTCCCCTTTAGCACACAAGATTAGGGGTGAAAATGACCTTTTTACTCTGCAACAGCTTCACCCTGAATATGACACCCCTGGTCCTCTTTTCTTCCACACACTTTGTTTTTTCACCATGGTTCATATACATGAAGCCTTAAAGACTAGTGTGGGTCTACTATCAGCAGGATAGTCCTAGTGTATTCCGAACTGCTAAAGAAATGTGAACTATTGCCAAAGTAATAAGCCAAACAACAATGCTGGACCATGCTTTAATGGCTTCAGTCCGCAAAGCTTGATTAAAGGAGACAGGGCAAAGACTGTTTCAAATAGTTTTTATTATGATTTGCTGAACTTATACTGGCCCTGAAAAGAAAATTCTCATCAGAATCAAAACAAGCCTCATTAACTGTGAGGTTATAATGTCTTGGACAGAATAGCTTTTGGGTTGGTTTAAATAGTGCTGCTCAAGTTTAACCAGGAGCCTGCAATTTAAATCACTCAGTTCAACCTCTGGAAAATTGTTCTCAATGTACATGCTACTCTTTATTTGAGAAGCAAGGTTTGCAGGGAAGGAGGTGCCTTTGAAAGACCAAGATGACCTCATGAAATGATTCTGTACCAAACTAGTCTATTTTGCCCACACCGTTTATTCCAGAGAACACTACGACAACAACAATGTAGCTACCCTTTTTCTTAACGAAGCGTGAGTTACATTTTTTCCTGATATATATCATTAAACTCCCTATACCATTTATATGAGCACCCCAAGGTACATATGTTTGAATATTCAAAATTATAATATTGTAATTATATTTTTATGAATGTAAGAATTAGTAGGAATATTACAATTAAGTCTAGAGGTTTCTGTGTAACTAGGGTCCCATTCCCTAAGGAGCTATGGTAAACCATACTAAGAGACAGCCCAGGTAAGTAAGTTTTATGAGCTAATTGAGAATTAAAAGAGGAAACCCTTTAACAAACAAACACATGGACAATGTGAGCAGAATAATACTTGTAAGACTTTAAGAAATGGGTTAGCTCAACCTGGCCAATTATTCTGATCTGACTATAGCCACTGGAGCTGCTACTGAGGCAGGGCACACACACCTGGCCCTAGAGGACGTACCCTGCTTATTTCCTTTTATACACCCATTGCACAAATTGGTTGGATCCATTCCTGAACCTACTGATACTATGTACTTCCACAAGCTTCTGTGCTGGAAAATTCCTCCAACTCATTAGCCACTATGAAAAAAAGCCAGTAGTTAGAAATGGATGGATAGAAGCAAAAAGGCAGGAAGATACTTTCTACCTATTATTACAATTTGTCTGTTTTGCATAAATCTCCCTCTAGTTTGGACAAGTGTCCATTACTTGTAGGTTGGTGGCACTTCGTGGCTAGCATTCTGCATTCACCACAGCCAAGATCGTTCATGACTTTGTAAACTCAGTCATATCCTTTCTTACCCTTCTCTTCCCCAGACATTTGAAGAATCCCAGCCTTTTTAAGCTCTCTTTGTAGGGCAGCTGCTTCCTTCCCTTGGTTATTTTAATTTCCCTTTTCTGTAGTTTTTGACCCCACCAGATACTTCTTGAAATACGGAAAGTAGAACTGGATACAGCACTCAAAGTATGGCTGTATTAAAGCTTATATGGAGGAAAAATTACATCCTCTGCCTTGTTCTCAATAGCTGGATGATACCTGCCATTTTTGAACCCTTGCTGCCCACTGAGCCAATAGTTTTAATAAACTATCAGTTTTGATTACAAAATCTTCTAACTTGTAACTGTCAGTTTGAAGACCTAGCATCATGGAGTTGCATTTATCAGTGGTATAAATATTTGTTGGATTCTATATCTATATCTTTTCTCACAAGATACAGTAAATCAAATTATATTAATGATACAGTTTTTACAATGAACAATATAATCTAAGTATCCTTCAAGAAGTTACTGCCTGCATGAACTTTTAATTCAGATGATTACATCTTTCCATTTCAGTTATTGCTAAGTTTTCCTATCTTTGTCCATTTAAGAGTAACAACACCTGCCATTATGTCAAAATTGAGTTGAAGACAGGCAGGTCAACATTTGTTTGAAAACTTAGGAAAATCTTCAACTGTGGAAAATCCTGAGACATAGGAAAGTCATTAAGGAGTTAACAACAATGTAAAACCTTCCAGGCTGTAATGTCAGAAATAATTCTGAACTTGTATGCCTACTGCAAGTGCATTGGGATGAAGAAGGTGAAATAAAAGATATTTGGATACGACTGGGATGAGAAAATGACAAAACTAATTCTGCCACTGAGTTTTGCTCCATCAAAGATGGACTTGGTTGACTTTTACTTCTGTAAAAGAGTGACTGTTCAAATAATTTTTCATATTTCAATATCCATCTTTTTGCTTACAATGTAAAGGAATTTAATAATAATAACAATCTAAGCTACCCAAGATGCACACCTAATCAGTTTAATGAACTTCTGCCAGATCTGAGAAAATAGCCTTTTATAAATAATTTAGCCCTAAGATACAAACTCATTCTACTCTCTCCAGTGGACTTCCCGGTCTAGTAACCACCATAATCTTCAAAAATCCCATATAATGTGAAAAAAATTGAATTAGACTTCAGTGCCTGCAGCCATTATAATAGTTAAATCATATTTCTCTGTTTTGAAGCCAAGCATCTATATTTCTCCTACATAAAGGCGTTGGAATTCAATGATGAGACAGGTAATAAATGAGAGAATATTCTACGGTAATAACCACAATTCTCTTTAAAGGTCATCGATAGCTGAGAAATTGCTACCTTTGGTTAATGTTACTTGTCATGTTCTGACTGGGTTCCGTCCCTGATCAGAACGAAACCTGGGATGCCACTCATTCTTTTATTAAAGAAAAAAGAAATTAACATCTGACTAATTATTAACAGTGAAGAATACACTCCTTTGTGATGAAGTCTTTTAAAAGAAAAGGCAAGTGCAGAGTAAATAACTATTTTGTTTTCAGAGCTAGACTCTAATTTGATTGAGTGATTGTTCATTGATGTGATGCACATAAAAAAACAATCAGAAAAGAACCTTGATTCTGAAATGGTGTTCTTCATACAAACAGTATTCCTAAATTGTTCCTTGTCTCACAAAGAGGTTGTAAGGTCAAGTAGTAAAGATCAGCAGGGAAAAAGTTATTCCTCTGTGTAGAAAAGGAAGCCACAAAAAAATAACAATGTTGATAATGCTGCTTTATTTTGATGTGGCAACTTTTTTTCATTTACTAATTTCTGAGTATTTGCATACATTAATTAATTAGGCTAGGTAAAATAATCTGAAGTAAATAAATCTCACTACCTATGTGTCCTACTGATATATAAATATCAAAAGATATTCTGTGATCTGTTAGATACATGACAAAAGCAGATTTATCTATTACAGGTCCTTGTTTTATCACAAAGACAACACTTTGTCTTGAAAAGCTGAAAGGCACCTGAAGGTTTTTCTAGACACATGGGAATTTTCAAGCTTCTTAACTTTAAGCTCTTAAATTAGAAAGAATTAGATGCCTCTGGAGATTCTTTTACATCACCCATGTTATAATCCCAAATAAATGTTATCTTATCACTTAGGATCACATCCCAGAGCCAGACGCAAAGACTGCCCAAGCCAGAGGTGTTTTCTTTTTGTTTGTTTTAATAGCTGGTGATGCATTTCTTTTCCATAAATTTAGCCAGTCACTTTTTTAAATCATTATATTTCAGTGGAAAAGGAATACGAAGTGGCTGAGATATAGGAACTTCTTAAAATTTACAGAACTTTGCAGTCCCATGAAGACTCCAAAAAACTAGCTATGCTCAGGTACTGCTTGTACAACTACTGGCAGCAAATACCTTAAATAAAAATAAGGCATTCTTGGAGGGCAAAGAGAAGGAGAATGTTAGAATAGATTTCTAATTTTTTACTAAGATTATATGAAAAACAGACAGAGAACACCCAGACTGGCTTGAAGATCATTTCCTATCTGAGCATACACATCCAATCTATTCACAGTATTGATATGAATGTCTGCTGCACAACTTCATTCCTTAATCTAAAGTATTTTACTTACTGCAATGCTCCTTGCTTTTTTCCCCCATCAAATATACACTTATTGAATGATGTACACTCAAACTGAGTGTTATTCACATACATGGTGTGGGGAGAAAGTCAGGCCTTAACAGATGTTCAGAATGGCACCTAACCACTTTGTGTCATAGTTGTCTTGTATGTTTGACACAGGACATCAGTGTTCCAAAAGGCATATGTCTTCCTCTGAAGAGAGGTTTCTGTTGTCCTGAAATAAAGTTCTAGGATTGTTTCACCATTTTTTATATCTTACCTTAAGTGATTATCAAGTTTAAGTGCAAAATATAAAACTTCTTGTTGTGACATTTAGCTAATCAGCACCTTCAGGGACTCACTGCAGTTAATGCATCAACATAAGAATTGGTGCCATTTTCATTTTACGTTCCAAGAACAGATAGACCTCAAGAACTTTTGGTACTTCGCAATCCAGCAAGCTCTATAGCCTGAATGATAAACTACCACTTACTTAGGCAAGAGTTTAGCGCAGTTTTCTACAAAGTAAGGAGTAAATGTTGGTCCTTTTCCTCCTATATGGCATTTATAGGTCAACAGTCAACATTACCCAAAATGAATACTAAGCCCTTGCCATTACTCTATGTAATGACTGTTGTCTATAAAACCAACTCACACGTATTTTATTTTTGCTTTTAAAAGGATGCATACATTAATGCAGAGGGACCACTGCCTTTTCTCCCACCATTTTCAGCATTAGATTGGTACTGAGTAACCTTTAGATGACATGAACCATAGTTACTAGGTCTTGGTCCAACTGGAAAAGGTAATAGGTCCTGGAAAGCCAGTGATGACAGGAAACTTTTCTTCCTGCTATTTTTATCTGTCTTGGAACAGTGACGAATCTAACGTGACCCTGTGATTGCAGCCTGGCAGGTGAAGTTATCATAGAATATCCTTGAAATGTTTTCTCTGTGTGTGGAAAGCCCACCAGCTAGTTTTTTGTTTTTATGTTTCTTGTTTTTAACCAATTTGACATCTGCATGATAGATCTCTTCTTACTTCCGGAGACATGAAGCTAGGTGTTATCTGCACCTAGCTTCTGCACATACCAGGAGTTTTTGAATCTGAATTTGATTATCTGAAATGGTATCTCAGAAGGAAAGATGGACTAAGATGGCTTTAAGCTGTTCCAGGCTTTGGAAAGGCCTTGGATACCTTATGTAATTTAAATATTCTGGCAGCATTTACATTAGAGATTTGTAGAGTTCCTTAACATCACTAAATACACTTAATCTGCTGGAAAGCTATTAGGAAAAAGGAAGTTATTTTGCCCAGGAACTAGGAATGCAAATAGTTTCCCTGAAGAAGTTCAAGGAGCCAGGCATAGTTCCTTGCATTAATTTTCTCCATTCCATGCTTGCCAGCCCAGACACAGTCACATTAAAAGTTATGTTGCTGCTTACATATCAGTTCTCTAAAAGGAACCTGTAGTTTTCATCCTTAAAGTAAATTTTAAATAAAAACAATTAACTGCTGATCTTTTCTACCAATTTGTAAAATCCTTGGATGCTAGATCTGAATTGAAAATAAGCAGAACTTACTTCCAACATGTTTCTTTCCATCTACTGCATGAAATATTTAATACCCAAGAGGATTTTTTGTTTCCATAAAATATTACAGACAATGTGTCAATTTCTCAAAATTCGTACACTGCAGCAGACATTCAGCTCTGCAAAAGAAATTTTCTTTTTCCTTCTTATATTTGAAGAAAATTATATGACTAGAATTGATACAGTCAGAACTAAGTCAGATACAATTGCATTATATGCATATCAAATTTTTAAGTCTGATGCTTTTGTATACCTTCCGTATGAAATAATTTATATAGCACACTCAGTATATGCACTTTTCAAGGAGCAATGAAAAACATCTTTCCTTTCTTCAAATTTTCTACAGAGATTAACGTTGCTTTAATAACATTGCATTTCATTGTTTCAACGTATTTTCATCCCTCATTTGCCTTCTGCATTTTTTTTTGTTATTTCTAAAATCATTGGAAAGCAAGAAGTACCTCAGACATTAGCTGTTCTGTGAGATTAGTCCTAATGCAGAGCATGACCTAAATATGCTTTGTAAACAAGGCACTGTATTTCTTATTCAGCATATTGAACAGTTTAGCTGAGAGTGGAAACATTCCCTTATAATCTTCAAAATAACTCACCTGTTATGTTAAAAGAGTGGAAAGGTGGACCTGATTCTCCTTTATCTGGTAACTTTCAATACATAATTTCAGATAAAGATTTACCTGTTATCATAGATATCAGGAGGGAAGCCTTGCTTGCTTGTAGTTTTATACTCTCTTGAATACATATAATGTATACACTAGTGAAGGTGAGAAAGATTCAGTCTCAGCATCCTTTTCTTGCAGCTTGTATGATGACTTAGGCCACAGGCATACTTTCTTTTCTGACTTTTTCTGTGCCAGCTGGAGATATTATACACTTTCTCCCACCCCAAGTTATTCATCACTCTCTATAAATTGATTCTCTCTCCCAGGCACAGTCACTCAAGTTAGCCCAAACCACTTTCATATGGTGTTTATTCTAACTTGTCTGACTGCCTGAATCACTCATTTATTTTTTTTCTTTAGTAGAACTGGGGGCAATACAAAACAGCTCATAGAAAAACTGTAGGCGATACAGCTGTTTGCAGAGGGAATCTCCATCTTACAGAATTAGTGATAAAATAACCACTCCAGGATTTGTAAATGTGTCCTCTATAGAGCTAAAACCTACACTCCTTTGTTATTGTTAGACATATTACAATAGTGTTACACAAACTTTGTTTAGTTAGAACTGTCACGCTCACTTTCTTGGGGAAGGTATGCAAAAGAAGCACTAAAACTCATTTTGGAAATAGAAAAGGCAGATGTCGTATCTCTTGGTTATTAAAATAATTTCAATCACTTCTTTGGGCTGATGTTAATGTTTTCCAAATATGATGTATTGCTCATTAGAAAGAAAAAAACCCCAAAACATATAAATATATATATATGCTTCCACATGGTTTTCTGCAGGATCTGGTAGGTCTCATGACATCAGGACAGTATTTTTGCAGATGGAATCTCAGAATTCCTATATTATGAGAACATTGTGGGGAAAACCAGCTTTTGAAGTGTAAAGTGTCAGAGATGAAGTGTTACCCATGGAGAACAATGACAGAAATGAGAAGCCACATAATGTCAATTTGCATAGTCACTTATATTACCATCAAAGATACTAACAAGATGCTTTCACAGAACTGAAATCTAAGGGAAGAGCTGACAGCAATTTTTTGTGTTTACTCTGACTGAATTGAAAGATTCCCTTTAGGCCAGAGCTGATGTCATTAACATTGTACTTCCTAAAGAAGGGCACAGAATTTCTGTATTAATTAGTGCATTATTAATCCAAATGCTTATCATCTCAGCTGTAGTGAAAAATTAATATATTTACAAACATTTTTTTACTTTCAATATGCAATTTATGTGGCATTGGCAAACGCATTGATCAGAACAAACTACAAGCTCAAAAAAGTCCTTTCCCATGAGAACCATTGAAAAGTCTAGTGACTTTCTCTGCAGATGGTACAGCCAGACACAATAACCCATTTTAAATACTTCAGTATGCATAGTAAATTACTCATAAACATTTTTATTATCCAAATTCATAAACATTTTATACATCAAAATTAAAAACTCTGAAAAAAGCAGGCCCATGTTGGGCAATATGGCAGACGTGACTAAGAAGTGAAATGGGTGGTTATGTACCACTGTGAGACAACAAGCTCAGAACAGACAATTGAATAGCCAGTGAAAACACTAAACTGAATATTATCAGACAAATGCATTATTCAGCAACTTTTTCAAAGCCATAGCCCTGACCATCTGGATGTTAGAACACAGAGGTGAAAGCATAGGAGGTATATTACTATCCAAGGGTTTTTCTAAACACAAATTTCAGAATGCATCCTCATATATTTTTACAGAGATCCATCCATTAAAAAGCAAAGCAAAACAAACCAAGCAATATTTTTCTAGCAAGAACATGGCAATACAGAGTTCATTTATTCAAGGTGAAAATAAAAATTTCCATTGAATTCTCTTCCATACTGTCAAGCTCTCTGAACACTGCCTTATCCACATTAGAATCCGTATTAGAAGAAATCAAGATTTTTCCTTCTGAATTGTCAAAAACAATGGATGCTGTGGAGTTAGATAAGCTCTCTTTGCTTTTGATTTTGCCTGCTAGGGTACCATGTGCACTGAGTGAATAACTCAATCTTCTGTCAAGGTTGTACTGCATGCAATTGCCAATGTATGTTGAGGCTCTGCAGGACAAGTCTCACTATCAAATAGGATCTTATTGCTCTGTACTGGTGCAGAAATCTTTTCTCTGCAGAGTCATGTTCTTGCTGTGTACTTTACCTCTATGAAACAATACCAGAAGGAAAGGAAAGGAAAAAAAAAAAAAAAAAAGAGAGAGAGAAAAATTTTGGGTCATCCCACTATTTCAAGGCCACACTTGATCCTACCAGTCGCAAAGACTGAGAGACATTAGGTGACAACACTCAACACCCACATTCCTAATGACCTTTTACTTAGCGTGGTTTAAAATACCAGCAAGGCAACTTATGCTGACCATGCTTTTAGTCATGCCAAAGAATGTGACTGCAATATTTTTTTCAAGATCATTTGATTGTGACATTTTTTGAAAGCCATAAGCCTGGATTTACATCTTAAAAAATGAAGATCTCTAAATTTCTTCTTTACAGGTCATTTCCTTAACAACCCAGCTTTCACTGGTTAGTGTGTGTCGACATAAGTTAAATTATTCTGCCACTTGAGTCAGATGATTAGAAAACCAAGCCTTTTCTGAAAACCTTTCAGCTCCAGGGCACAAAAAAGATTTAAAATTTTCTTCTATTTACTGTACTAAAATTAGGTGACTTGTAATTTAAATTACATTAATTATAAACTTCAACATTTAAAACTTTAAAAAAAAAGTATCTGCTGCCTGTGGAGAAAAGAAACTGTAATGAGCTAGAGTTTGCTATAGTCTGAGTAATAATGATTTCAAGGTCATGGACTGACAGATCAGTAGGGAAAAAAAGGACTGGTAAATATCAAAGACAGATGAAATCGCCTTATCCTCAGGATTTGTTGAAATCATGTTAACTACAGGAATTTGTTTAAATAGCTTGGCAAGATTGAAATTAGTGACTTTGCTGTAAATGTCTTTATGAGTACATGTTTTGAGATTAATTCTTGTCTAGATTTCTTTGAATCTCCTTGGTTCAAGAAGTAACTATGATGAGGAAATAAAGGTGGGAGCTAAATAAATGGTATTTATTCTAAATAGAAGTTCTCCAAGAAAGAATACTCACCCTTAAACCAGAAGATGTTCAATAACTTCACCTGCTTTCATCTCAACAAAATGAGACACTGTCTGAACAACATCATCAACTAGTGAGAAAGGCAGGCTGTCTGGATTTTGCTTTAGTTTTATTTGTATTACATAAAATTAAACTGTAACATTTTTGTATTATAAGGCTTTACTAAGACATATGAAATTAATCCAGTGAAAATACTGTATAAATGCTTGAAAGTCCATGTTTTATACACAGATTCAGGAAAAAAATCATATTTACTAATACAGCTAAGCTGTTCATCTCCCTTTCATTCAGAAACGTAGGTTGGAAGAGACTAAAGCCAGATACCTCATGATATTACCATTGGCTTTAAGTTTAAATCCCTTCTTCCTCCCTCACTTTTCCTGAAAAAAAGCAGCCAGAATTACACACAGAAGGCCTTACCAGAGTCTCATACAAAATATAGAGTACACAGTTCTGTGTCAGACACATCTTTTCTGATATTCCCAAGTATGGAATTAATCTTTGCCTACAGCCACATCATACTAGTGGCTCAGTCATTCTGTGATTGATTCATACACCCACATCTTTCTTCTACTGTTTCATTTCTGGCTGATCAGCTCCCAGCTTATAGCAGAAATTCCCTTCCTTCTCAGTACATGATGTTTTCCTTTTGTACTATTACATTTGATCCCATTTGAATTACTCCACTTCTCAAAGTTCTTTCTTCTTTTTCATCTCCCAGTTTACATTAGCAACAGTGTCCCTGTATTTGGCAGTGTATTTCTCTTGTCACAAGACAAAGTCTTCCTTGTGACAGGCAAGAAAAAAATGGGTGACAAGAAGCAATACATGGGGAATACCAGATGGATGCCTATCGTCTCCATTCTTTCTTTCACCCCTGTTGAAACTCTTGCTAGTTCCCTGCTGCTGAGATCCTTTGAGGTTATACCCCCCTGGCTCTCTGCTCCTAATGCCTGATTACTGTTGGAAAGATCTGGCCAAAGCCAAGGACCTTGCTTTTTCAGGGCAGGCACTGCGTGAGATTTATCAGCTCCATCAAAACTCCTCCTGTTTCTCTTGGGAAAAACCTTGTTCTGCCATGTTTGTTATCACAGAGAAATGAAAGGAAGGACGGAGGGCAAAGAAATCCCATGATATCTGACTACACAGACCTGAAAATAGAGTAATTCCTTCACTTTAACTTCTGTCAATCATAAACTCAATAATTGAGTTTATAAAGGCAGAGGAATATTTCTTACTGGGCCTGGAAGGATATGTTCATGTAAAGAGAGGCTTCTGCTTTAAGCCACCTAGGAGTATGTAATGCTTTTAAGGAATAAGAACACCTGCCAAGGATTGAGTATCTGATTCCTCACAGTTCAGGGACAGCAAATTCCTTTATCTGTTTTAGCTCCTTCCCTGTTCATAAAATGTCTTAGTAAATGCTAAAAGAGGTACAGTCTGTTTTGTGAGAAAGGATGTCAGAAATTTTGATTCTGAAAGTGTGCAGTCATTCTGGATTTTTAAGAGTCTCATTTTCAGTGGGAAGTGTAAATTTTTTGACCATGTTTACAAAGCTCTATGAAATTAGATTTAAGGGGTGTCTAAGCAATTGTCCACATTCAGAGTATAAATTACTCTGGATGATTTCAGATTCCTTTTTCACATCAACACTACAACATGTATGGGTGATGTACTGACATAATGTCTGTCCTGCAACCATGTACCCCAGAAAAGTTCCTTGTAGCATTTACGAATCTCTAATATATTCCCAGGGAACCTTCACTTTCACCCTGTCATATATAAAGCATAGATATACGTTCTATGTATGAAGTAGTTATATAAATATGTATGTCATGCTGTTGTATATAAGAGATATATATATATGTATATATGCCATATACCTATACAACATATATACCCACAGCTGCCTTTCATACACACACTGGTCTGTGCTTGTGTGCTGTTGGTAATAGGCAATGAAAAATAAAAGCGGGAAGTTCTTGGACATTGTGGGAAGTTCCATATTATTTTTCATATGTCATTGTGGTGAGTTGTCATCATAATTGTCCCTGTGGACATTTCAAATATTTTTTGTAATCTTTGTAAGAGTTTATCTTTGTGGCACCCCAGTGAACTATTATATTCACCTTTATCTACCTCCTTTGTTAACTGTTTCAAACAAAGGTGTGTGATAAGTGAGTCACACTTTTCCTTAGAGGAGCTGGATTGGCACGATTATATCAGGTTACACTTACTTACCTTACTCTTTAATTAGTCTTTTCAGGGCATTCCCCTGAGCAAAACTACAATTTGCCAAGGTGTAATTTGCAGGATTTTCCCTGGGTCCTGTTTGAACTGGAGAAAGCAAAGAAGTGGCTTTCCCATTTCATGCATAGTCACCATTTTAAAGATAAATTCCTTTTCATTAACTCTGCTACTTCACACTTTCCTCACTTCAGGCCTCTCAAATGAATATTCCGCTGTCCTAGTTGCTGAGTTGCTCCATAACTTCCTCCTCTGAGACTTCAATCTCTGTCAAGACCATGCTGTTATTTCCATTAAAAAGTGTCCTTGGAATAGGAATTTCCCCAGTGGCTTCTACAACAAGGACTGAAAGAAATTTTTTCATCAGCTGCTGAGCTACTTCACTCTCTTCATTAATTGCTCACCATGTCATGATTCCTCTTGGTGATCTCGAGGCATCTTCGGCCACACATACAGATTCCTTGCCTCTAACATGTTTTAAATGAACGCCACTTTTCCCCTCCAGTCCTTAGTTCTGTATCCGTGACTGAATCATTTAATCACTGCAAACCTAACATGAAGCCGGGTCAGCATGGCCCTAAAAGAACAGCTGGCAGTGCAGACTTGCTAAGCCAAACTGTCTACAGGGATCCTAAAACTTCCTTCAAGATGGGGATTTAAGCTAAGGCAAATGACATGTACTTGTGAACCAAAGGGTTCTGAAAGGGACTCCAATGTGACATAATGCACGCTAACTTTATAACTTCAATAGATTTTTGTTCCCTAATTAGCATAAACATTCAGACACTCTTTATTTAATAGGATATTTTCAAGTAAGGTCTCAAAAAGAATTGACTAGAGAGAACAGAAATTTATTCAATGCTTGAAATTTATGTAAGACTGTTGCTGCCAATCAAAACCTGAAGGGAGACCGTAATACAGAGGAACAAAGACATTATTCTGAATTTATCTGTGTATGCCAGGAGACTATGTCATTAAAATAATTTCACTTCCATTAAGCCAGACCAAAATTTTTTGTGGGATTTTTTTCTTTTTTTTCTATTTTTTTTTTTTTAACTTTCAGATTTACATAATAGTTGTGGAGAAACCATTATGACTAATATCGCAAATACTGGGAAAATACTACCTCCCTATTAAACCGCTAGTTAAACCTCCTTGCTAACTGGTACTCATAGTCTACAAACACAGTGGGATCATCACTTAAGGAAGAGCATTAATATCAAAAACTCAACCAGGAAAGGGTTTTCCCTACCTGCATCTAGATAGGATATGTTTCAAGTTTCTTTAGACTGAATTTCATTTAACTTATTAATAAAACACAATGAGATTGGATTATTTCAACATGAAGTACAAGGTATTAAACTTTAAACTGGTTTGGAAGTTTAAAATGCCTGTTTGGGAGTGTTTTCAAGGAAGGAGGCAGAAGGAGCTTTCAAGGATGTTCAGGAGGTATGAGAAGGACTTTTCTAAGAGTTTGACCATTTTTATATATATATATCCAACAAAAATGGCATATCTTTCTCTTTCACTATTCAAAATTGTCTATAAACCATGTCATAATTAACTGTTCAGAATTTCCCTTATATTAAGAATGCCTATTGTGAATGCTCAGTTGCATCAAGCAATGCAAAATCATTGTCAAGTTATAGTACAGCTCTCATAATTTATTTGGGGGTAAAAAAGGAATTACTCAGAAGGGTTGAATAGACATGTCGCTGATGATTCCTTTAGCCTTCCAAAACCCAGGTTTTGCTATCCTTAGATAGCAATACTTTTAAGGTTTTGAGAATTTGCCATCACCCATAAAAAAATGTTTGTGTGCAGAAAATAGACTCCAACACTGTGAATTCAAATCTGCTTTCCCCTAAAATTATGTCCTTATACACTGTCACCTAAAAACATGATTAAAGTAAAAAGTCATATGAAACATATCAAATGTGACTTAAGAAGGCACCTCCAGTGACAAGTGTCATTTAGTAGTGCTACAGTACTGCAGGCAAAACTCCAAGAAATATAGTTAGCAAACTGATACTGTATATGTACATGCCTTTGCACACGCACTAAGTGCAACACAGACACGCCTGTATGCAGTCCATCCTTAACCAAGTCTTCATTGTACTAGCAAATTTATGGTCCAATCTAGATCATTTTGAATGTGTCCTTAGCTCTTTTCCAGATGCAGGTATGCAAGGATAAAAATTAAACCTGCTGCACTTGTGAAATCTAATTCAAATTTCAAACATATAAAGGGAAAGAAAGTGACTTTGTTTACATTGGAGTATGGTATAAAGAAGATCAAGACAAAAAAATCTGGCTTATTTCAGAAGAAAAAGCAATATAGGTATTTCAGTGCAGTGTTGAGGCAAGCGTTACTAGCATCCTGTGAAGTGTGACACCGGCACAGCTTTCAGGGCTGATCTGGCATCTCTGTGAAGAGTTTTTTGCATGGCATAGTTAATAGCACTATTTCTCTAAGCTTTTCACTATTAATAAATACTAATAATTTGCCTTCTCATTGTCATTACAATCAGAAAAAATATATTGTCATATTGTTTAGAACTGTATTGATTGTAATTTATGTATGCAGCTGTGCCAAATTTAGGCTCATCATTAAACCTTATATACAGCATTTTTTAACACAGGAGAACTTGACATACAAATTGCTATATGACAGATAATGACTGAAAACCCATGGTGGACAGAAAGGTAAGGAAAATTCTTTGAATGATTAAAGGTGAAAATAAAGTGTGGGTAGACTGAAGAACTCTTTTGTGTGCTTTTGTAAAGAAAATATATGAACTTTTTTTTTTTTTTTTAAAAAGAAATTTTCAGAAAAAAAACCCCTTCTGGTTTTATTCAAAGGAAAGCCCAATGAGTAACCTTTGTGATGCCATTAACAAGGACAACTACAAATGCTTTGGTAAGTTCTGCTGATACACTGCCAGCACTCTTTGCTTTCAGCATAAGCTTTGAGGCTGCTTCTTTTGAAGCTTCTGGTAGTCTCTATCCCCAGATGTTTTAAACACTGGATTGGTCTAATCTCTGGCCAATGCTATTGCTCATCCTAAATAACAATAGCAGGACTTGGCAGTGACATGGTATGTTAAGGTTTTTTAGTGCTTCTACGATGAGATACAACACACTGAAGTCACATATCCAAAGCCTTATGTGTTTTTATTGTCAACTAAGTACTAAAACTGTCTAGTTGCTGGCTATCTCTTGGGCTTTGTTTAGGTGATGAGACTTGGTTTGCTAAAGTTGCAAAAAACTTTCTGCAGGGATTCTCTCTTCTTATGAGTCTCACTTGGAAATTTGCTGTAGAAGGTATTGAAATTGCAGAGAATGGAACACTTAAACAATTTTCAGGGTTGAAAACATCTGAAAGTCAACCTAGCATGCATGAACTAAGACATGTAAGCTTGTATCTTAGAGGTGATGACATGGTTCCAGTCCAGACCTCAAAACACACTCACTGGGTTGGCATCACATTCGTGTGTTTGCAGTACTCTGTTAGAAGGACCAGACCTTCTCAGGAGTTGTGAAACCACCAGAACTACAACCCAAAATTTGGACTTCAGAAACTGCTGCTGAAGTTGGTTTTGTTTGAATATGTCTATTTGCCCCCTACTTTCTTTTTTGTTTGTTTGCTTTGCGTTTCTTGAATCATTTCTTCTCTCTAAAACAGACTCAAGAGTTAAAGGATGAAGATGATTGCTTTCATTTCACATTAAATTGCACAGCTCCAGAGCAGTGAGGGGTTTACTTTTATTGCCAAATAAAATGTTGTCATGAAACATTTTGCATTCGGTAATGTGGCAGACGTGCAACAGCCGTAAAAGCCAGCTCTTTCGAGTAGACTCAGGGCCTAAGTGGGACAGAGTCAGGTCTCTCAGGAGGCCTCACTTACAAAAGGACATCAAAATAAAAGCCTGGATTTTCAGTGAATATAAGATGCTAAGACCCATGAAAAAGCCTCAAAATATTGTCTTTAGAAATTAAAATTCTGGTCTAGTGTGAAAGAAATTGAGTAGTAGCAATTATATTAAATATTGGCAACAAACAGTGTGGGATCAATCAGCATCCACTGAAAGCAGCATATTCTTCTTCTTCCACACAGCTAGATCTATGAGGAACACTACCAGAAGATAGAGATCTATGCCATTATTTGCAAGTCTATAAAAGAAATATTCAACGATTCCTAGGTAAGCATATTGCAGCATCTAAGGTAAGCATATTGCATTTTTGACCTTATTCCCACCTGCCATTCAATGACATCTCTTGATTGGTCATGTAATGTAAATAAGAATAGAATCTCAAATGAGGGATTCAAATAAAATTACTCCCAAAGCAAACATAATCCTAGTCAATATTTTATAAAACCTTGACTTAGGTGATCATTTCATTTGCGTTCCTTTTCATAAAAGAAGATTTACACGGCCTATGATGGCACTAACCTTTTCCTTGGATTGGAAGTGAATCTCATATATTTAAGTAATTATCTGATAGATCTCTTAAATTATTACCAGGGAAAAAATCATTAAAGCATGTCCAAATCATTTAAAGGGACCATTACATGCAGATGTTAGTCTTCTCTGGTTTTCATTTCTCTACTGATATGATGTTACAGCCAGATCAAAATCTTTGGACTAAACAGTCAGTGCCTGAAGAAAAAACTTTGCTTGATTTTTCACATTGTAAAAGCAGAAGAAACTCACTTCCACTCCAAATTAAGGATTTCTTTTAAGCTATTAAAGATCACTTTTAAATTGCTTAGGTAAATTTTCATCCATTCTTATTCAAAATCTTAGTTTGTCCTTTCTGTTTTTCATAGTAATGAGGTTTACTCTTCCCTCTTGAGCTAGATTAACCCTTGCACTGAAGGCCTATAGGAAAGTGCAGAGTTGGGCAGAGCTCAAGTGGCATTTAAATGGAACATTGGTCAAGTGCTGACCCTCTGCACAGGGTTAATTTAACCCATTAGAAAGTGTATCATGTGGCTGGAAATGGACAGAATGTACAAACGAAAACTTCTCGCCATGTGATTTCATACAGTGTAGCTCTGCTTGCGATTTGTAAAGATCATAGCATGTTCTTTTTTTATTATTATTTCTTTCATCTTCCACTTCTGCTTCATGTTAAGAGTTATCTATGGCACACTAGAGACAAGATGTCATGCAAAACAATTAATAGAATTTAAAATTAATTAGAATTGCAAAATAATGGAGAAAAGTAATTAGGTGAATTGCTTCCACTTAGATTATCAAAAGGAACTTTGAAAATCCAGCTCTTTGATTCCCTGAGCCTTCTTTTATGGATTTGTAATGCAGTTTCAGATGTGCTGTGAGGCCAAGGGTTTTTTCTACTTTCTGGAAAAAATGCTGGAAGTGAAAGCCTGTGTGTGTACATACCCATGTATAAATATTTTACAAACTACCATTATGAAATATATAGGCTGGAAAGGAAAGACATTTAATACAGACAAATTAAATTTTTTGAAAGAAATACACATCATAATAGACACTTCCCCCTGCCTCCCACCACCACCCCCACCACCACCCCCAACATGAAAGCTTTTTTATTACTTTGAAACAACAGTGATTCATAAAAAAGATCTATCTGGACATGAAAATACATTTGATTTTACTATTCTTTCCAATAAATTGGAAGAGAAAAACACCTTCCATTTACAGTTGTAATGTAATAATAGTCAATTTTTTTTTTTTTTTGAAAGCCTAGTTATAAAATCATGTATCTGGTGCCTAACCCTTTGAGTACATTCACATCAACCAAACGCATTTCAGTGTGCTGGACCACTTGATACATGCACTTTCGTCAAGAAGGCAAATGTAATATTGTACTTTTCATCATACTGAAGAGTCCATTTTTCCAGTAGCTGCTTAATGTTCTCCATCTAAACTGGCACAAATTTCTCCACACAGCTTATCCATCAATAATTGTTATGACAGTGAATTAGGTTTTACCCAGCTGTTCTTATGTACTGTCTTAAGCTGCTTTCTGTAACTTTCTGCTGCTGTATCCCATATCAAACAGCACCTGTCATACAAATATGCTGTTATAGTGCTAGATTCACAAGCTTGATTGGACTCATAGTCTGAACACAGCTCATTCAGAAACTGTTTTACTTCTATTAACTTGAAGCTTTGTGTTTTCTGGCTTGTTTCATACTATACAGTTCAGCTCTTTTCAGAACCTTTGCAGATCATTTTTCTTTAGAGTAATTAAATCCAAATTTAGCTTTTAACATCTTTATAATTTTATATCAGGCCACAGCCTGAAGGTTGTTGGGCTTCATTCCTTAGGTTATGACTATGGTGTTCCTTAAACCAAGCCATGCTTTGCCTGTGACTTCTTCAGGGAAGCTCACAACAGAGGGAGCTTACCAGCACTCACATCCTGGGACCAGGGAGGACACCAGCCCAGCCACTGGCCTGAGCCCAGCCTTTTTGCCTTTTACAATTGCCTAAAGAATTTGCACTGGCTGAAAATAAAGGGCAAACCGTGATTACACCAATTCCCAGAGATGCAATTGAAGAGAAAGACACACGAGGTAGTCACAGCCCTGCCTGGCAGTGAATCTGGGATATTTAAACCACTCCCCAGAGTAGAGAGGATGAGTGCAGGACTTTGCTTTTTTCACAGCAAAGGAAAACTCTTTCCTGCAGCAGAGCCTCTAGAGGATTTAGTGTAAAGCCAAAGTTGCCTCTTCTCCAGCAGAGGAAACACATGATTGTTAATGAGGTAAGTTAATCAGCCTTAATTATTCCAACAGTGTACAGGACATTTCAAGGGAAAGGAGAGGAAGGAAAGGGAAGGCAAGGCAGGGGAGGAACTTCCTCAGCTTTTGGAAACTACTGCTGTAAACAACCGTGGTTCATGTCTATCAACAGAAAGACAGATGCACTTGAAATGTCGTCTTGATAGGTATAATTCTTACAAACAAATGTTTTTAAATCTTCCAAGACTTCTCAGATCAGACAAGTATCCAGGTCCCTACTATTCACATACATCTAGTTCAATCCCTACAAGTGATTTTTAATAAACAAATAATTCTATTCTGCCTCCTATCTACACACTTCCTTTCCCCAAAAATGGGTTTATTTTTCCCTGAACTTTTCAACACCATTTTTCTGCTCTCTGTCTCTGAACACGGTCATGAAATTAATCAAGTTATCATTTTCCCCACTGTTTTTCATTCATCTTGCATTTACATATATTTTCCAAGCACTTATACTACCCTTGTTATAGATCTGGAAAGACTTTTATCTGCATTTCCTGATACTTGTTTGGGTGTCTCCTCTAGTAAAGAAAAGGATATTAAAGGTGGAGAATTCCTCTATAAAAATGCATCAAGAGCAATCGCATTTCATAGGGCATCATTACACTTCCTCCAACACCATAGTAAATAGGCTGTCACAGTATGTTGGGAACGTTCAGTGGGAATGATTCAAAGCTGCACCAAGGAAGGTTTAGAATGGACATGAGGAAATATTTCTTTACTAAGAGAGTGGTCAAACACTGGAACAGACTGTCTAGAGAGGTGGTCCCCAAGACTGTCAGTGTTTAAGAGGCATTTGGACAATGCCCTTAACAACGTGCTTTAACTTTTGGTCAGCCCTAAAGTGGTCAGGCAGTTGGACTAAATGATTTTTATAGGTTCCTTCCAACTGAATTATTCAATTCTATTCTGTTCTATTTTATTCTATAATTGCAGATGTTAATACAGTTGAATAAATACAGGGAATCTGTGCTCTTGCTCTTGTTCCATCACTTAGAGGCATCAAAGCAGTATAACTTTCTGCCTCCTGCTAATTGGTTCTTGTGCTTTAGTGTTCAGTAATACAGATCATCTCAGCAGTAAGGGTGCTTGATCAGAAAGACAGTGATAGTAATGAAAATGTTACCTACTAAGCATTATTAGCCTGTATTGGGCCTGGTTGAGATGGCGTTAATTTTCCATACAGCAGCCCTCATTGTGCTGCGCTTTGTCTTGGTAGCTAGAACGGTGCTGCTAACACACCAGTGTTTTGGCTGCTGCTGAGCAGTGCTCGAACAGCACCAAGGCTGGCTCTCCAACATTCGCCCCACCTCACCCCCAAAGGCCAGCAGGCTGGGGGTGGGCAAGTTCTTGGGAGGGGACACAGCCAGGACAGCTGACCCAAACTGGCCAAGGGGATATTCCATACCATATGGTGTTCACACAGCAATGAAAGCCAAGAGACAGGAGCAGTAAGGGGGGGCATTGGTTATTATGACATTTGTCTTCCAGAGCAACTACTGCACATGCTGAAGCCCTACTTCCAAGGAAGTGGCTGGACATCACCTGGTCATGGGAAGTAGAGAATAAATCTTTTGTTTTCCTTTGCTTCTGCGTGCACAACCTTTGCAATTGCTTCATTAAATTGCTTTTATCTTGACCCAAAAGTGGGTTTTTTTGCATCCTGCTTTCTCCCCTCTGCTTCCCTGAGGTGGGGGAGTGATAGAGCAGCTCGGTGGGCACCTGGCGTCTAGCCAAGGTAAATCCACCACACAGCCCTATGTAACATAGACTTTGTGACAGTGATTCATGATTTGAAACTGAAGACCATCTGCTCCTCAGAAACTTCCCTAGCCAGGGTGAAAGGTGAGGCTTAACAGCTGTATCATCTTTGCTTTCTAAACTCCATCCAAAGCAGTCCAAAGGACAAAAAAATCCTCACACTAATAAGATTGTGGCAGACAACATCTTCCATATGTTCCAGTATCAATGAACTCATTGAGCAACTGTCCTTAGTCTTGTCATGTCTGTGCTGAACTAACAAAATGAAGTATAGTCTTGCTCTCTCTAAAATGCTCTAACTTCAGCCTTTACCCTCTGGTACATGCTGCAATTTACTGACTGAAGCTATCGCCACACTCTGTAGACTTTGTGCAAGTGGCTTCTGTAAGTGGCAGAGGAACCCTGTTCACGTTTCATATGTTACTTCTATGGGCATACTACAACAATAAACATTAGTGATTGATTTATTTCTTTGAATGGTTCCCTGACCTGCAGAGGTCATAGAGAATATGTTAAATAAATTGGATTCACATTTGCTTTTTTATTGCTCTATCTTTTTATACATAAACAAACAAACAAACAAAAAATCCCACCAAAATCCTGACAAAGCCCAAAGCTTTCCTTTTTATTACAGGTAGTAGTGATTTTGACTCTTTTCCTATAAGTTGGATGATAAAAGGAGAATATAGTAGTTTTGTATAAGAAAACAGTAATGTTTCTTTCAGGACTTTAACATCCATTTGCAAAAGTGCATTGAAAACAAAGCAAATTAGTATTTTTTTCAGGGCACATAGGTAACAGCAAGACTTCACCATTAATATTTCTAAGGGCAGTAAAAATGCAGTCTCACACAGCTAGTTGAAAACATCAGTGAAGCTTTATTGGGTTTTAGAATTAAAGAATCATAGAACATTTCAAGTTGGAAGGGACCCATAAGGATCATCAAGTCAAACTCACTGCTCCTTGCAGGGCTACCTAAAACTAAAGCCTATGACTGAGAGCGTCGTTCAGATGCTCTTTCTAAATTTAAACTGCAATTATTTTGCTCTATCAAAAAAAAAATGAAAAAAAAAACCCCACACACATTCTTTGTTCTAGCATTTAGCAAGAAGGTTTTTTTTCCCAAAGCAGCAGCACACTAGCACTGGTTATAGAAGTAGCTAGGGCTGGATCTCCAGTGGGTTCTGACTGTAGGCTGTGGGGTGAGACTGTATTATAACACTGTAGGAATCACTGGCTCATATCAAATTCATTTTAGAGGAGGTGGACTTGTGACCAAGCCTGAGAACTACATCAAACCAGTAAATGGGATGATTATGAAGAAGAAAAACATCGCAACACAGACCTGCTTCTGGACAGAGTTTGCCTTTAATCTCTCCTACTTTTCTTTCTTTACCCAATATAAAACACACAATGGTAGAAGCAGATGGTCCCCTCTGGTCCCCAGCAAAGCTACTGCTGGTGGGCTCAGAGCTCAGCCATCGCTGCTGCCACACCACAACCTCAACTCATAACCACTGCCGATTCTTCTTTTTCTATTCTGTCCTAATTTTAGGGGCCAGTGGTGTGGTACACTGGCACTAGAAATGCTAACACAATAAAATACACTGTTCTAAAATACTATTCCAAGCAGATGGCTGGAAATGCCCATTGCACAACAAGCTTGTCAGTGCATTGGTGCATCCTTAAAATGTGTATATGAAAAAGCAAACTGTAATGAAATGATCTACAGGTGAATAGTGAATGATGTATTAAATGAGTTTCTGGAGGCTATCAGAAAAGAAGTATAGGTGGTGCACAGAAGATTTGTTCTGTGGCAAGGACTGTTGCAAAAAAATGCTGAGATCAGGCCAAACAGCCAACCTGAAATCTAACCTCTTGTGCCTTTTGTTTTAGGTAGCATGATAAAGCCAGAGTGGAATATGTGCTGCAGGAAAAGGCAGAATGTTAGAAAGGCAAAAGATTAAATTAAGAATAAAAATAGTGATTAAGAACAAATCTTGGCTCACACCTTGCTATTACAAAGCTGCTTTTTTCAGTAATAGGAGGTTTGTTCTAACTGTAAGTTTTCTGATGAAGGAAGTTTCTACCTCTTCCTCCATGAGGTTGCTCTTCACTTCAATGGCTTGGTCTCTCAAGGAATCATTTTGTAATACAGGCATCTTGAAACTTTCTCTTCTTTATTGCATTCCCTGTTTTAATCTGTGTGTGCTAAGATATGCAAGCAAATCCTTCAGGTTTGTTTTTACAAAAACTTTTCCTTTACTTATAAAGGCACAGTATGCTAAAGGAAGTGGAATATTCCATTGATTAATGACATGTGAAAAAAAACCTAGGGTGTCTACTGACTTCAAAAACCACTGGAAATAGATGAAGGGAAACCAGTGTCTCTAAATCATTACTTATTACCAAACCTGCAGATTATGTATGCCATGCTTTCTATGAAAGGAGCCGTGAAATCAGCAGACACTGAATTGACACACGTTCCTTATCGGAGGGATGAATGATCCTACATGTATTTATTGTGAGGTGGGGTTCTTTTTTCTTTATTTTAAAAAAGATCTCTTTTATTAGAGGTATAATTAAATAGACCTTGCATAAGAGCAATATGGGACATCCTAGATTTTTTAGATTTTAGACTAGCTTTATGAAAGCAAAACTTCCTAAGTTTAAAATCTTCATTTCTGATAGGAAAGTGAAATTTTCAAATCATTCTTTCAAGAAAAATTGGCACATAAAAATATAATGAAAGTCCTCTCAGTGTTTCCAAGCCAATACAAAATCAAGATGTACTGAAACATCTCATGGAAATGGGTTTTTCCTGCCAGGTTTTCAACATACTTTTTTTTTTTTTTTTCCCCCCACTCAAAACTGGTCTGAATTACTAACTGCTTATCCCTTCACCTTTTAGAGGTTCATATCCATTATCAAGATTATGACTTTCACATGAGCTAGCTTGGGGTTTGCATTAGTACAAACCACTCTGCTAGGGGGTTAAAAAGTGAAAGAAACACTAAATGGAAGTGACCTATTTTCTTGCTATTGTTTCAGAACTCAGCCAGCTGGCATGGCCCCAGGTCAGCCACACCACAGACAGCCTTTTCATTCACTGTCACTGGCTGTGGTATTTCAGGAGATAGATATATTTTAACTCCTTGTGCTGCTTTGAAGCTTCTCTAATGCCCTGAGACTTACTAGAACTAGACTGCGATAAACACTGGCATCTACAAGAAGCAATAGCTGACAGCCACACAGCCCACAGACAGTTCCTCCTATCTGGCAATTGATTTGTTTTCTGTCAAGTGCATTGATAATGAGACTTATTTGTCAGACTTGAAGTTCTCCATAGACCAGTCTGTCCTCCAGGGGTAGGGGACAAATAAACCCTACTGTGGGCTTTGCCTGGACCCAGGCAACTTCAGGGTGGGGTAGAAAATGGCCTTTTCTCTTACAGAACTGAGGCTGATCATCTTTTTTTCCACAGCAGCATGCATATTGTATCTAGTCTCCTGTAGCACCTACCTCAAGTCCTTAAGTCATCATGGAAAATGTTGCTGTGTAGAGGAGGCAGCAGTATATCATATCAGAGGATATCTTTGTGGACCTGAAGGAGAATGATGAGGCAGCTTCTTGTTGCCTTTGGCCTCCCTGACACTCTGTGTCCCACTACAACTGGTGACACTATGGAGCTACTGCTCTTCCTGTACTCCCTGCAACATCTAACTGGTTTGTGTGTGGAAGTCAGTGGTACAAAACAAATCCCTGCCAGGAAAGCATAAAGAAAAGTGAATATACAGGATTTGTAATAGCAGCAGAATGAGGGTAGATACAAATGTGAACATCCATCACATAAAGCTGTCGTTTGTATTTAGAGGGTTAATTGCTTTGTTGAATACTTGAAGGAAAGCCCTGTCTCTACACGATATAAATCGTACAGCTGAACAAAGCATACCCAGTGGTCTAAATCTGTAAGGAACTTAATGAGCAATGATCTGAGAGAAGAAAAAAATATGATGAATGAGATTTTAAATATAGAGTTCCATAAACAACATTTCTTTTCTTTGGTGACTGTTAATACCAAAACGAATATTGAAAATTCAGAAGGTAATTGGTAAATCTTGTCACATTCAAGTGGTGCTTTTTATTCAGATTCATGAGTGAAAAGGAGCTTTATATGAAGCTGCAGGTAAACAAGAAGATTATATTACATAGCAGCATACCCTAACAGCCATCAGAACCCTGGATTCAAGGAGAGCAAGCTGTCCTCCTCTACACAAGCCTCACTCTATGTATCTGGCAATGTCGGTACGTGATCCCCAGGCACCAGTCAGCTAGTGGTAACAGCCCAGCCCAGTGTGTGCCAGGACCTGGGCGTTTGTTGCAGGGACATGTCCTTCTTTTGTACTGCTGCCAAAGGGATGTGTAAGACACAGTCCCACTCGTCTGTTCAGCTGCTGGAGGCATAATCTGAGAGACAGGCACGCTGGTCCTGGTGCTTTAGCCCAGCTGCTCAGACATCATCTGGGACGCGGGGGCAGCCTAGTTCAAACGCCTGTGTCAGTTCCTAGCTGGTGATTTGCACAAAGCTGAACGACCCAACCCAGGAGAAAAGTGAGACCCTATCAAGAATACAAGCACAAGCAACTGAGGAACTCAGTACCAATATGGGAGAGTTGTGTTAATTGTCCCTGAATCTGTCTTGTCTCCTGGCCAAAAATATCTTCAGAGATTTTCTCTCAGAAAATCTACCTGATAAATCTACCATCCAAACTAATACACTGCCACTAGTGTTTCCAGGTACTGGCTACAATGTTTCCCAAACAAATCCACTGAAACAGAAAATCCCTTCACAATCTCATGTTTATGTCCAAATTACTATCTGCTCTTTCCTTACCACCTCTATCCTTCCACACAGAGAAGAGCCAGAACACAGGCAATGCACAGCCAGGGAGTTGAACTTGGACCACATTCAGGAGCCTGAATGTGTGAAGGAGTATCCCAGATTGTTGCCTTTGGTGACATCTATGATTATATCTAACCAAACCCCTGTATTGAAAATATGCTGATAAATACATGCACAGTTCTGCTGCTGAAACCAGGTCTTATGCCTTTCCTCAAGGAAATACTGAAATAATTTCACCTGTTGGATCAGCATCAGGCATAATAAAGGAAGTCTGACTGAAAAGCTAGTGCATCTCATTATGCAGAGGAAAGTACATCACTTTACTGTGGCTATAAATGCTCTGTGACAATCATTTTTCTGAAGAGAACAGCAACAGGACCTTCCCTAAGCACAAGATGTGGTGCCAAACGCCAAAATCGTTTGTCCTTAGGAACACGCTTACTGGCCAATGCAGCCCTTGCACGGGTGCAACCATGGACATCTCTGACAGTGAAAAATTAGTATAAACCTCCCGCCACCTCCCTTTTCTCCCATGCCCTCCGCTACCGAGGGGAGCGGGGTGTCCCGCAGCCCTCGCCCGCAGTGTGCCGGCGGCCCCGCTGCAGCAGCCGGTGCCGCTGCCGGTGCAGGCAGTAGTTGCCTGGCAACTCCAGCATCCTGAACTGCTCTGCGCGGCTGCTCGCTGCCTCTTCCACCCACCCACTCACTGCATTTTAACCAGAAAACAATTTTTGCTTTATCTACACTACAGCCCATTACAGATCCTCAGTAAACAAAAAATCATCTGCAGGAAATGGTCAGACTAAGGCACACTCCACCCTCTCCCACTCCTCTGCTTTGGAGACACTGTCAGTTAAAGTGGGGCTCAGTGCTGGTACAGGGGCTTAGTGCTCTGTGCTGACATTTCCTTTTGAAATCAGAGGCCGCAGCCCTGACCCTGGCCAGCTAACTAATTAAAGTCGCAGCACCAGTGAGGATCTGGGCTGAAATAACAGGCGGGGAGGATAAGCATCCAGTTGGGATTTAGAGTTAATATCCGCTGGAAGAAATTAAAACTTGTTTGAGTGAGTGGGTAGCTGGACCGTGATGGAAAGGGGGGAGGTTAGCATGTGGGAGCAGTCTGGTGAATCAGCCATGCTGAGAAATTAATAGATTTTTTAAAAGTACTCTACCACAAAAAGGACTAAACACCTTCCACTGGTGAAATAGGGAGGAAACCAATGTTAAAGATCTGACACAGAGAGTAAGAATGCTTAACAGCTAGGAGGAAAGCTGTGAAACTGTGATATAATAGCTCCACTGAATGTTATATAAAGATTTACTATCTACTAGGCATGTACTGAAGCTGACTGATTTAATGCAAACTTCAGTTCCATGTGATAGCTAGCAGATACTGACATATCCTGAGGTACAAGCATTTGAAACCTTTTTCAAATCACTCATGAACCATCTGCATGCATGTCTCTGATACATTCCCTGAGTCTGCCATATTGCAAAGTTAGTCTTTTTCACCCTTTATTCCTTTTTCTTCATTCCTCTTTACTAAAATCATAAATCAGATTATCTTCTATGAATTTAGACCTTAAAAGTGATTTTAAAAGCTTTGGAAAGAGCGGCTTCCTCATCACTTTTTCAAAAGTAACTTCCTTGGGAGGTGGCTGTTTGTAACACCTGCACACACACACACAAAACCCTTTTCCCATGCATTCCCATTCTACCTTTGAGGTAGAATACTAAAACTTCTTTGGCTATAAGATACACTGTAAAAAAGGCAGAAAAAAACATCATCTAAGCTTTTCAAAAGATATTAATTGGGTTCTTAGTCAAGTACTTGGCTACAGCGGATAGTCCAAGGGGAAATATCACTGCAGAGAGTGGCAGTGATGTCCTTGCCTTTCATAATGGCTGCCCTAGAACATTAGGTGCCTGTGCCCAGCATCATTACTAGTACTATGCACATTGCAGTCTCTCACCCACAGGAGGAGCCCGTATTAGTGAGATGGCTGAATAATATAATACTCGAGTTCTTATTGTCCAGGGAGACCAGCTTCTTAGTGCTCTGCATAAAATTTCATCAAATACCTTTATTGGGTAGAAGGTTATGATCTGCTGAGGCTCTAAAGCAGTAGTATTGGGCAAATCCTATCAGATTAAGCTGCTGCTGCATTCTGCCAAAGTCTGGCACTGTTTACAGCCTTAACAAACGGTGGGTTCCTGGAAGCTCCTTTAATTGATTCACTATGATGTTGGGACAGACCTTTAATCTTATTTGCCTCACTTTGTGAACTGAGGATAATTATGTTTGTCTTCACCATGGGGCACTAATTGAAGTTAGTTTCTAAAGACCTTTGGCATTGTTGGATAAATGATAGAATAAGTTCTCATCCATTGGATTTATTTGGTGTTTTTTCCTCATTAGTTAGCAAACAGTGAATGACCATGTAATGTGAGATATCCTGATTCAGCAAGCTCCTTCAGCATTTTAAAGTCTTTACGGCTGCAAGAGGTTTAATAGGCATGAATGGATTTACCAACAGGCACACACACACAACCGGGCTGTGACAAGTCAAAATGATGTAGTTTCCAATTACAGCCCAGAAACAATGCTCATCAGATTCTATATAATGACTTTACATGTGACCTTTGGGGACAGTTTGCTGCCGCAAAATTGCTGAGGGAATGTTACTCAGGGAAGTTGTGAAATGAATGACAGTACACAGAATAGAAATTGCAATTAGTTAACTGTACATTACTCTTACATGAATACTGAAGTTCAGCAACATCCATTAGTTTTACAGGGCTTCAGTTAGCCCTTCAACTAGTCCAGTTTAATATAATCCACATGATTACATTGCTGTTGAAGCTTCTTTGTTGATGCAAAACTCTATGGCTTTTAAAGAGTGACCTGAGAAGAAAAGCCCTGATTTATTTGCAGGACATAGATAGCTGTACCCTGCTTAAAAAGCACTTTGACACTTTGACATTGCTTTTAAAGCAGGTTTTATGAAGAGTTGTAAGGGAGCAGAGGACAGGGGAAATAACATCTTACATTTCACTGACTGTGAAATAGACTAGATTGTGAATTAATTGAGGATTTGGGTGGTTCCTGTGAACCGCTTCAAAGTGTTTTGTGATAACAAAGGTATTTCCATTATGAAAGACTGGTAACTACATCACGTATATCCCACTGAAAAGAAAATATACTGTGGCCCCACCACATTTTTAAGATTTTCCTTGCTGCAGGGGGGTTTATTGCCTTGTTTTGTGGAAGAGAGGAAGTTGCTGTGCTGCAGGTTGTCTTCAGCTGGTGTTCACTTCACACCACATGCTGAAGAAGCCACTCAAGATCTTTCAAGTGGCCTTCATGGGATTATAGGATCTCCACTTTTTTTTGGAGCTTTTCTAAATCATGTTGAACCCTGAATATTTTGAAATTCACCTTTACCTGTTCACTGCAGTAGTTAAGCTTCTCAAGATATTTTTGCTGTGATGCCTACACAAAGTCAACCAATTAAAGTCATTTCCAAGCAGCAGGTTTTTATATGAATAAATTCATATGCGAAGAGCACCTCCATTTTGATTCTCCCCTTTCTGTTATAAAGCCCTTTCAACCTCAGACTCAAAAATGTCCGTGATAGAGGTGAGATCTTCTTTTACTTATCTGCAGTACTGATTAGGGCCTCTGGGCTCTAGCTGAGTGTAGTTACTCAGTGATATAAAATTTTCTTCAGAGGTGATATTGGCTGATAGGTCAGTGTGATATCTGAAGCCAGCAGCAGATTCCATTCTCTTGTGGAATCTGCTGAAGAAGCACACAGACTATTTTATGTAGTAAATATATGCACAGCTGAGGCAGTTATCACCCAGGACTTGACCGATCAGAGCTAAGGCCCATGTAGTGGAAAGGTTTCCTGTGCTGTACATGCAGGGTTAAAGAGTCTATGTGTATTACAGACTTCAAAAGGTGTAAATGTGACCATGCGAAAGCAAAAAAATTGTTGATACAGAAATCACCACAATAACAAAGAAGAGAGTATATGAGCTAGTGGGAACTACTTAAGACTAGTTGGCTTTGTATGAATATTTTTCTCAATAACGTAAGGCTAAGCCTAAATCACCTCTTGGTCCCTGACAAATCACTTAGCAGGATTTCATGTCTTATCAGACTATGGAGCCCAAATGGATAATAATAACAATTAATAATGTTTATTGTTCCATGATAAGCAGGTAGATATCAGTGTTCTTCCTTATATTATTCTTCTTTTAAGAGCCTCTGTGGATGGTAGCATTCTGAGACACATCTCCTGTACTTCTTTCTTTACAGAGAAACATTCTTTAAAACAAAATGTCATTTATACAATTGCATTAGCTCAGAAATGAAACTGCAATATATTAAATTCAGATTTTAAATTGCCCAGGGAATAAAAAGGTTTGAGCCTTTTATTGTCATTAGTCAGTGACAATTTGTGCAATTTGTTTGAGCAGAGATCCTGAGCTAGATGGGCACCTATATTTTAATAATAGCTTTAGCATATTAAATATATCCCAGGGAATTCTTTCGCTCCATCTCCTGCCTTGTACACTATTACTTTGTTTCTGTTGGAGAGGTGCACAGGAAATCTATAAGCTGCATTATTTAGTCCTTGAAAGAAACATTGCATTTTGGCACTTTAGTTACTCCAAGGATCTCACAGCCACCCTGGGGGAATTGCATTGTAAAAGGTGTCTAAACAGGATGCCAGGCTTGTGGTTTGCAACAGGAACAGCAGGAAGTCTGCCCATCTCTTCCCAAATCTGGAAACCAAAATGACAACTAGCATAATTTAAAGCAGATTAAGGAAGGCAGTCAGTTATTCTACCAATGAAGGCCTTGCACTCTACCCTCCTAAATCCACCACAATTCTTAGGCAAAAGGCTTTTCTTGCTACAGTGTCCAGGGCAGGAATATAATGGGTACTACCCATGTATTTCCTTGTGTCACAGAAAATCTTATTTTGTTTCCCTTTGTTAGTACTTCTGAAGTTTAGCAGTTATGCTGTTCTTTAAACAGATGTACTGTTTGCTCTGCCATTTCTATCGATAGGAGAGACTGCACTCCATTTTCACTTGGTCTGTCCTCTCTGTGAAGCTGCTAGTGCTGATGTTACACATGCCCACTATCTGTGGCGAGACAAGCTGTTTTCTCATTTCCATGCTACATAATTGTACATAACTGTGACCCCCATCTTTCCCAGAAAGGGTTCCAAAATTTTAATAAATATTTTAGTAGAACGTATTAATTTTGTCTTGTAGTTCTTTCCAGGAAATGTTCACGTCCAAAATCTTGCCCTACCCTAAAATGCAAGACAGGTAAGGGGAGGACAAAAAAAATACTGTTTTACTTGAGCTGTGCAGGTTCAAAGGAATAAACTTTCTGTTGGTCTAAAGTGTCATTGACTGTACACTAATCTCACTGAATCTGCCACAGATTCCATCCCACAGGTCATGGTTTGCATTTGAATCTGAGTTTTCTGATTTTAGAAGTTCTTAACTTCAGAAGAGAAGCAAGTTTTGTCACTATTCAATTTTTCAGGAAGATGCTATGCTAAGAACCTCCCATCTAAAGAAGAATATCAGTTGTGATCTTCTGGCTGAAGCAGACTGATCTGTGAGTTAACTGTGTCAGCAACTTCAAGTAGATCCCTCAACTCAGCTGTGAACAAAATGGAAGAATTTCAGGACAGGAGAAATTTCATGTAACACAAATATTGCATCATTTCCTAGGAGGCATTGCACTCCCTTGCAAGAATTTCAGCTACCTGACTCCTGAGTATTGGCAATCTGCTGCCACCCAGTTACAGCTTTACAACCAAGTGACCATTTTTTCTTCCACAGCTCTTCTCCCCTGGGATCAAGAAAATGTGGATTTCATTCTCTGCTTTCTCCATGATGAATCTGCTCAGAATTTTTTGCTATACCTGAATAGAGCAAAAGAGTCATTATAAACTAGGTGACCTGGATAGATTTTACAGAGTGAAAATGAGCAGTCACATATAAGCGACTGAAGATGAACAGAGAGGTGAAAAGTCCCTTGTCTGGCCTGGGATCAGCCAGTACTCCCACAGGCTTTATGATGGAGTCCATTGTAGTCACTATACCAGGGGTCCTCAAACTTTTTAAGCAGGGGGCCGGCACGCGGACAAAGTGGCAGGCAGCCATCTGCGGCTGCTTGGTTTCCCCCCCAACCCCCGGCGGGGGGGGGGTGGTGGTGTCTGTAAATACCGGGGGCCGGGCTGAGGACCCTGGGGGGCTGTATCCAGCCTGCGCGCCGTAGTTTGAGGACCCCTGCACTATACCTTAAAAAATGAACAGGGAGCAAAAGCACTATTGAGCACTGAACTTTCCCAACAGGTTACCATCATAGAAATACCGACACTACCTAACTGCAAATGGATTCATGTGGAAAATACACAGCATTTGCACAGTCCCTCAGAATGAGTATTGTTGACCCAACCATGAGAAGGCTCTGTGGCTTACAGGTGGGGCCATAAATTCAGGGAAGATATAGGAACCTGGGGGGATCAAAAAAAAAGGTCTGAACTAAAGAAAGGTTTGGTGAACTGGTGGTTTGCCTCTAAGAATGATTATTGCTGAGTGACTTTGGGGAACGCAGACAACTCTCATACAAACATAATTGTATAGGAAGCACTACGGCTGACAGAAAATGCATAGACAAAGCCAGGACTCTTTGGATCTGGCCTTGGTTAATAGTTCTGTTTCAAGATGGAGATTGGATCAGATGACCTCGAAAGATTTCATTCAACCAGATATTCAATTACTCTACTAATTAAGCACAAAGGCTGGCTGAGCATGTCATTATTCCTAAGTCAGTCAATTAATTTCTTGCTAAGGTGTGTGAAGTACAACAGACTATTTGCTGTGTTTCTCCTTTCTCCATTACGCACTTTAGAAGGAAAGGAGAAGCCTTTGTGGCAGTCAGAGTGACCTAAAGGAAATTCACACACTCCCCACACCACACACACACAAGGATTCTGGCATAACTCTCCTTTAAAAACCTGCCCAAGAACAAGCACGTTGTCTTCTACACATCGCTGTTTCTAGCTCTCTTTAAAATCTTTTCTGATCAGCTTGATGACAATCAGGGAAATGGAAAAGACAAGAGGAAGACTAAAGCAGTTAATAAGAAAGAAGAAATCTTAGGCTTAACAGGCATAATAGAGAAGTCAGTGACTGAATAATTACAAAGACAACTACAAATTACATTTCAAAGCAGGAATAGAAAAAAGATTGCATTGCAATGCCCTGTGTTATATTGGAGCCTATCCTTCAACAGACCGTCTTCGTACCTACATTTCCATTGTCATCTATCTCCTTATGTACCATACATTTGTATGCAGTTAGTAGTACAGTCATCTGAGGTTTAAAGATGCCCAAGTTTTTTTGCATAATGTCCAGTTACTCTTTTCTAAATTTTTTTATAATCAGCTTAGGTCTGCTAAATGATACGGGTTAGGCAACCTTAATGTCTACTCTTCTCTTAATTCTCTACAGAACAGACAACTGCCTTGGGGAAGGCTATAATAATGCGTCTCAACTTATTTATGCCAATTTGGCTCTCAGCCTAAAGCTTTAGGTAACACTTTAGAGTCAATTTTTTTTACAACTAAGCCAACAGGTTTGTAATCATGTATACTTACACTTGTCTCCAGTTTTGAAAATATATGGAACAGGACAATTTAATGGAAGATCTTCAGAGGCAAAAATGACTGATATGTACCCACCTCACAGTGAAAGACTTGATTATAGCTGCTTGATATTAGCTGCTTTTTAAGCCTTTAAAAATCTCTTCCTTAACAGCCTAATTCTAACTGCCAGTTGTTTACACTTGTGCCTGTTCCCCTCTCAGTGCTGGAGCAAATGTTCTACACTGTGATTTTGAGATTGGATAAATCAGAAATGATAATCAATTTGCAGACAGAAAAGCATGATTTGTGCAGAATGAACTCACATGCCTGAAGAGAGATTTACAGTAGCTCCATTACAATTCTCTTTCAGCAAGAAAGTGAGTAAAGGCCTTGCAAAGAGAATGGCAAAAAGGCTATATACAGATACACCTGTTCATCCACACTGTCAGCACTCCTGGTTCTGTAGTTTGTGCTCCACATTGTTAGATGGGAACAGCAGGTAGCTCTGCACCAGGCTGCCCAGCTCACAACAAACTTTCTACTGTTAGGAGCTTATTTCCAGCATCCTGCCAAGCAGAAAAAGTAATCCATGTCCAGTTTATCATCCTCTGGAGACATTATAAGTTACTAGCTAAACATTTTCACCATGTCTAACACTACACAATCAAACTGCAACAGCAATGATATCTGAAATGCACAGTAAGATTCAGTCAGACAGGAGCTGTCTGAGTTCCTACTGCTGTTTATAAAATGCATTGAAAAGAAAATAAGCAGTAAAGCTCTGATATTTTTTCCTCTGCTAGTATATGCACAGCTGCCAATATACCTACTCTAGATTTCCTTTTGTTGTTTTTTACTGTTGTTCTATTCTGGTGTACCCTTGAGAGGTCCAGAGCTGGAGTTAAATATAAGTCAATCAATAGTCATTGGATAACTTATGTCTAAATGCTCTAGCAAAATTAAACAGCCTGTGGCAGGGCTTTTATGTAAATAAGTGCACTGATACATTGTATATTCAAACAGTACTCATCAAACCAGAAAGAAAAATGAACACAACTGTCTTCATGCTCATACACGAAAGGTAACTTATTTAGGACAAGATGATGTTGTGCAATAAAAAGATTTATTGTGTGACTAAAATTAAAATTAAATTCCTGTTAAAATATTTATGTAGATGTAGCTGAAACATTCTGCTTAGAGATAAATCAAAAAGGCCTTTGGCATTTCACAGACATATAATTCCAGTATTCTTCTGCTGCAAATTTAGTGCTTACAAGATGTTAATGGCAGTTCAGTTTTCAGGACAGTCTCTGCAGACTATTTTTGCTCAGCAGGTGATGAGGATTTGCATCCATATTTCAAATATATTTCTATCTCATTACTGGCTTCTTATTTCTTTGTGATTTATATCTCTATAAAATTCAGGCTTGCAGAATGGGGAATGTGATTTCAAAAAGGCAAATTCTGCATAATGTGAACATTTATCATACTCTTTCTTGGTTTTTTCCTCTTTAGACTTCATTTCTTGAAAGACTGGATAGAAGAATGACACGGCATGCTTAATAAAAAAAAAAAAAGAAAGAAAAAAAAGACTTTTGTAAAAATCAAGCACTTTAAAAGAGCTTTAAAATATCGGGGTACTTTACTCAGATATGACACTATGCTAAGTAGTAGTATTATTTGCACTGTTACCTTCTTTTGACTGAACTAGATGTTTAAATAATATACGTACACTGGGAAGTAAGTTCGCTTGGGTAACTGTTAATTTGTAAGAGTTGTAATCACTACAAATTCAGTAAGTGCTTTTTGTAATACGGCTGAACATAATGAATCGATTTGGTATTCATGCAGATGTCACATGTAATTTCAGAGCTGTTACACTGTAATTTTGTAGCACTTAATAGAGATTATGGTGGTGGCAATTTTGTCACTGTAGATAAGGGGCTTTTAGTGCTTCTTTCATTAATACCCAGCTCACCCTTTTCAGGTGTTTATGATACACTGTAAAGTTAAAATCCTAAGCCTTATAAAATCAGGGTATAATTGATCAAACCCTGAAGAAGAGGTGGACCCAAACAGCAAAATTTTAGACCTTTAGTTTAAGAAAAAATACACCAGCTGACAGTTTTGGTTCAGTCTGTTACAGATGCAGAAATTCAGAACTACATCAGTTTTCTGGAACCCTCCTGCCTCATCTTATGGTCCCCCTGCACACAGCACAATATTCTAATGCAAGAGTTTGCTAGTCAGAGTGGGTCACATTTTGGATTTCAAATCCTTTGGTAGCTCTTTTGAAAACCTTTTTCTTTAAAGTCATTATAATAACCCCCCACCTCCACTTCTACTGTGGAAAGGAAATAGAGGGTTTCTACCTTAGGATTCTTCTTTTCTTTGAGGAGAAGGTATTAAGGGAAAGAAAACACCTTTTGTTCAGGTAGAAAAGAGATCAGCTATATACCAAAAAGGTAATACAATATTTATATTTGGCATTTGTGACCTTTAGCTTTTGGACCTGGTGTTGCAGGTGAGCTAGAAAAACAGCATGTGTAATATACAAAGGGAGAGAGAGAAGGATTTCACTGCATTTCCTTTCACTGTTTCCATACCTATAAGCTATTTGCAGTGCCTTCAGATCTTATGTGTAAGCTAAGCTCCGCAATACATATAAGCTCTTAACACATGCTCTGCTCTTTGTGCCCTATGCAAGTAAGGTTCTGCAGAACAGATAATTTTATAGCTTGTGACACACCAGAAGATCTTTTATATCCACAGCAAAGCAGAGGAAATGCAAGCTGCTCTACACTGCTCATGCCATGTATTTATATCCTCGGTTGGAGAACCAAGAAAATAATTTTGTTCTGCTTTCTCTTTTGAGATTAGTAACCAATAAGCACTGAACAGCTAAGGATAGAAAGAAATTTCTTATATATTTTCCCTACTCCAACAACCATTAAAAACAACTTTTTATTTAATATCAGCTTAACTGAAAGCTTTGTGAAAGCTTTCCCACTCTATTGCTGCTCAGTAGAAAAATAAGCGTTGTAAGAAGTTGTTGGAATTTGTACATATATATGCATACATGTTTTTCCTGTACATTATACAACAGTTAAGGTCTTGTGAATAGCTGTTCTGGTTTAAAGTGGATTGTGTGCAACTTATAGTTTCAGACAGAAGCAAAGGTTTTGTGATTCTCATTCTGTTTTGACAACACTAGTTTCTTACACTGTATTCACATGAAATTTTAAATGTGTCCAAACTAAACATTAAGAATACAATCAGTTTGAAGTTGAATGTGACCCAGGTTCAAGCCCCTTTTCTGATAGTATTCCAATCTGATTAAATCTAGAGTCAGTTCTAGATTTTAAATATTATTCAAATAGTACTTTGCTCATGTGTTAGCAGCACCTGGCCCCAGGATGGAAATAAGCTGCTCAGCTGTGTGCCATTAGTCCTGAATAGCTAATACTTCATGGAGAGTCATGAGAGATTCCACCAGAAAAGATTTTTTCAGGCTGTGACTGGAGAGTTTCAGTCAGGTTAGCAACATACAAATGTGTATTTATTATTTACCACTATATAATAAGACAAGAGTACAGTAATCTTCAGTAACGTTTTAATTCAAATGGGTCTTATTGCTATTCAGCATAATTGGCAGATAAGATGTAAGAAACCTCTGTGAGAAGAAATACTCTAATGCACTGTTCACTGATCTCCATTTATGCCACTCAGACTTAAATTCTTTGCTGTAATAATTTGTGTTTACATTCTACATTACTCCCAAAATCAAATTAAATTCTACCACAGACTATAATTTTACAGCATTTTTTGAAGAGAGACTATACATGGAAGTATTTTCCTTCTGCTGAAAGGGCTGTTACAGTGAACTACCTCTCCATCACAAAGAATTCAGAAATTGCTCAGGAGATTTCTTTCTCTTTCTTCATGTCCATTTTTTTCCCACGTTTCCTTTCCAGAATAAATCCCATGGGAAAATGACTGAAACTATTGACAATTGAAACCTGATTTCAGTGACACAGGGGTAAATCTGGGATTCATCTTCTGTCTTCAGAAAAGGGCCTGAATCAATCAGCTATGGGAGATTGAATTTGACAAATAATTGAGCATAGCCCTATTCAGGTTACAACATACGGGATGGCCCAGAAGATCAGCAAACTGCCAGTGTGTCGGCTGATCTATTCAGGAAAAGATTGGCCCAAACTCAGAAAGAGATAAAAGCCCACACCACCTGGGCTTTTCTGGTAGAGAAATGGCAGCAAAGAGCAAATGCCAGTATCATGCTGCTTCTAAGCCTCTGCTGCTTCCTCTCCATTTTTCTGGGAATATGGAACGTTAAGGATGCTTTATTCATCTGCACTAACACTGAATTTTTCCCTTCACTATAGATTAGCATCTACTTTGTGTCAGAATATATAGTTAGTAAGAATATTTGGTGAATATATAATGAATCCAGGAAGCGCAGAAACATGTATGGCAAATTATAAATGGAGAGCTATTTGATGGGTATCACAGGAAAAATGTGAAAGAAGTAAAACATTTACAAAAATGTGAGCTAGTATCATAGAGCATAGCATGGCTTACAGCTTCAAGTAACTGAGTTGTGAATACAGGGAGCTTCTTTTCCCAGAACTGAATAAAACCAAGGTAGAAAGGTGGTAATCGTTTAACCAAAATGGTTAAATAACTGGACCAAAAACAGTGCATTTATGTTCAGAAAAAAGAGAACACAACAGAGTACCTGTCCTTTTACTGACTTTACACTTAACCCTCTGAAATGAGGGAGGAGTTTTGATTAAGGTGCTTAAAGTCTAAGTGGGCTGACACGAACTTGTTTAAAGGCTGGGGTCATTCAACAACTGGGGTTATTCTGTGGGATTAAACTGAGCAGGTTTTTGCCTGTTCATACCCCTAAATCAGAATAACTGAAAGAGGGAGAGAAAAAAAATGCTGAATTCTTTCTTTTCAAAAGCATTAACATCTATTTGCATTAAATATATTTTAAAAAAATCAACCCCACAAAATACCCTACAAAAGCAACCAACAAAAAAAAAATTAAGCACCTGGTTATAAAGAATTATGAACTGGGTATCTATTTCAAAGTTAAAACCAAGTATTTTCTTACACTGTTTTCAAGTTGATCAAATAGCATTTCTTAATATATTGTTCCTAATGTTTTCTCCAAGGTAGCTATGTTCTTTTCATGTGTCTATTTCAAATGCAACTATATGAATCATTTAAAGTAAAAGACCTTTTCAGTATTAGCATACAGCCAAAGCTATGACACTTAAAGGGCTTTTTGGAGGCTTCCAGAACAGATCCCAGGCTTCAAATTATAGGTGAATATAGCTTTTTCAGAACTAACGGGGAACAGAAATGAATTATATCAAGAAAATGTGTGTTAAAATTTATCGAAAGCTGAAAGGCAGGTATCCTGAATGCCTCTGTTGGTTTATTTCCTGAGTGCATCGTAACACCTGAAATGAGAAAACATTGAATTTGGAAATGTACTGGGTCTGTGAATAAAGACTGTAAGAACATATGCCGTCAGCATGGACAGACTTGGACCAACAAGGACAGGTTCATTAGCAGACAAGAGAGGGTTGCAAAGTAATTAAACCAGGATCAAAATCAAAAGAAGCCAAGCCAAACAACCCGCTAGAATCTAAAATTTTCTTTGAAAATTATTTCCTTACAGTCAGAAAAGTGATTAACTGAAATTTATCCAGAAAATCGTTTGTTTCCACAGCTGGAAATTGTAGTTGACATTTTTATCTGTTCAAGATTAGTAACCGAAAACGTAATCCTTTAGCACAGTTTCTTTATCATTTCATCCATTAGCTGTTGAAGGTAATTGGTCGATTAGTAGTGCCAGATGGGATTCCAGTGGGGACTAGGAAAATAATTCTACTTATATTTACTTCTGCAAAGGCACGGGTGTGGTAGAATCATGATCCCTATTAAAGTGCACAGATGTCTTTGTATAAACTTGTAGATCCACAACCTAATCATGCTCACAAAAATGCAAACACAAATTTACATTCCTTGGCAGACTCTATCTGAATTTATGTATAGTTTGGGACAGTGATCCATATTGTTTTCTTCTACTTTTTTAATGTTGCACTCTATTTATTTGTTACCATCATTTTAAACCCAAATACAGAACCACTGAGTAAAATTTATTGAATATGTCCTCTCAACCCTTCCCTACTTGAGCTTTTATTTCTTCTTTTGATTACTTGTGTTTAATAAAATGTGGGGTTGGAAAAAAAATTACTTTTGGGGAAAAAGCCACCACATCTTGGTGAACGAAGAATGATTTTGCTATTTAACACACATGCAGAAACAAATGGACAACCTTTTCCAGACTGAGCTATTGTATAAAACCAGTGGAAAAATCCATCTTCAGAAAGTAATGTAAATATTTGAAACCAGGTACTGTTTTGTGTTTGTGAATCAGCCAATGTCATGATCAGCACATCGTGCTAGAGTAGTAAATGATCTGCAGCTTTTTGCTATAAAGTATTAAGTCTTTCATTAGCTTCTAGACATGTTTGATTCCTAACTTTTGAGATATGTCCTTTGGTGTTAAATTCAGCCAAAGGTGTCTATAAGTCATTGGAGATGTCCTAATATATCTGGGATGCCCACAGGGTTCTGGTGACATGGCAATAACAGAAGCTCCACATCTTCCTGGAGAGGGGACCCAGGACACCCTAAGGTGCCTCAGGTAGCACTAGAAACCCTTGTTTGGGCAACTGATAAAAGCCTTTGTAGTCCTGGGGCAATAACTCGAGTCACTCTTGATCTGTCTGCCACTGGATATTAGCTCACTTATACAGGCTTGAATTCCTTATGTTCATTTGAATTCCTGTCCATGCTCTGTTGGTAGAAATTACTATTTCTTTTGTGGCAGCTCACTGAAAGTCACTGCCTGACAACGAATTCACATATTTCTTTATGCAAGCATGCAAACTCTGCTGAAACAGGCCTTGAATTTTTCTACCTAATTCAAATAGTTTTAATAATTACCTCTTTCTCAGATTTTCATATTTAATTTATATTTTAGCCTCAACTTCATGTCATTCAAGTGTTTCCTTCAAAGAGAAAATGTCTTGCTAGCAAGAGACTATTTTTTTCCTCTTCCTCAAGCCATAATGTTCTTTAAGCATTTCCATAATCTGATATTCTGCACTAATGTTCATTTACATATCTGCCGAGATCGTGGTAGGGAATTCAACAGAGCTTGCAGCTAAGTCATACATTTCCTTCAATCAAGACAGAAAGGAAATTGACTGTGGGGTAAGGTCCATTGCTGATCTTCAGAACTATGCCAAATGCATGCAGAAAGTAAATGGTTCCCTAATTTTGATGTATTCCCTCACCTGTAATATCTGATACTCTGCTTAAAGAAGCCTAGGAAGGTTAGAGGCCACCTGTAAAGCAGAGGCTTAGAATTACTATTGTGTGACTGTAAAGGAACCACTGTGGCTAAGTTCTTTATATGCATGGCAAGCCACGTGCCTCCCTGGTGTAACTCAACTGGTATGTTCATTGGCAGAGGGGAATTTTTCATCTGCCATCGCTGATGATAATCACAGATGGTGAAATTTGTGTTACTAATAAAGAAATTATAAGAGAAATATATGCCATTTATTACAAATGTCATTTTAAAAGGCAGCAGATATTACAGTAATATATCATTTCTTGACCCCAAAGTCTATTACTGTGTATGCTAAGAAAAGACATTTCTATTCCTTCAGGCTTTCATAACACTGTGCCATTGATTTTAACATTAAATATGATTAGTTAACATTTTACTTCTTTCCTATGGCTTGCTGCCAGAAGATTTTTATTTTTAATTCAGTGCTTAAAGTGAAGTAACACAAACTTCCACCACAGATTCTAAAAGCTCAGTACAACTTCTTAACCTGGATCTAAGGAATCCCTTTATTCTTATTTTTTAGGCTAGATTATTCTAGCTTTAAATTAAAGTAGTATTGTAGGTGAACAATTGCATTCTCTCCTTTTGTTCTCAGAAACATGCTGCATCACAGGATCTAGAGAGACAG